>NW_027286069.1:72005374-72749124 GCF_022747635.1 Hetaerina americana | reverse complement strand
TAGTGTGGGGTTTGTGCTCCTCACTCTCTCGGCCATCATTTAAGAGCCTAAGCCACTTAACAACTGCGGTGTGTGACATGTTTTCATCCTTGAACACTTGGTGAATCATGCCCAATGGCTACATACTCCTGACAGATTTCCCCAGTCCAACCCAAAATTTGATGGCATACCACAATTTATTCTTTTGCAGCATTTTGCACTTGCATCGATTCCTCGACAGGGGTCCACTAAAATACGATCTAGCCTGAATGAACGCTCGCAGGCGGTTGGTGGGTGTTCGAGGTCAGACCCCCCCACCACCGAGCCTGCGTGGTCCAAGCACGCTGTGAAGTACAGTCAACGTCAGAAAGAAATTGCTCCAGATACTTTTTATCCATACCAGGTATGCTAACAACTAAACTTAAAGGACCTGCAAAATGCCTTGTGGCTTTTAGAAACAAGCCCTAGTTGGCAAGATTAACTTATTTAGAGTCAGAGTTACTACACTTCTAGATTTATTAATGCTCCATTCAGGAATGCAAATTTTTTAATGAATCAATGAAAATGCATTGTTGCAGTCAAAATTTAGCTCTTAGGTGGTCCAAATCAATATATTTAAACCAGTAAAATGACAACTGCTGTCAGATCATACTGTGGAAACTACAGAAGCACATTGTGTTGCAATGAATATTTTTAGTCTTTCATTACCCCAGCATTGAACAAAGTGGGATTATTACAAAAATTCTGCAATGAGTTCAATATCCAACTTCAGAAAATCCCACAAAGTTTGACAGTTTAAGTAAGTTTTCCCAGGTTTTTCAGGGCACACATTTTCTTTCCCTGGTTTTTCCAGGATTTTACATATCTTCCAGACTTGAATGAATCCTAAATGGAAAATATTTTGAATCTAACTGGACAAATCAGCAAGGAGTTCAAAGAGTATTGCTTAAGCTTGAGTCCCATCTCCATAAAAGAACGTACTGATAACAATACACTGGATAGACAAGTTTAAAGATGACCCAAAACATATATACTTATACTCCAAAAATATAGTGTATGAGGAGGATGCATAGAAAAAGACTTCTATTTGGGTCTTGAGAGGCATGGAGAAAGAATTGAGAGAAGAAAAACAAAGATGTGTTACCCAAGGGGAAGAAAGGAAGTAGTTCAAAGTAAATTTAAATAAAAAACAGTAAAAAAGTGGAATGAGGAGATGCCTCAAGAGAATAATTATATTTACACCTCCCACAGGATTAATTTACAGGGTACTTCAAAAAAATTGATCCTATACTTTGGAAACATTGAGACAAATTCAAGTATAACATCTAAAGAAATAATATCCCTTCTTTGCTAGATATAATATGTAATTTTTATGTTTTAGATCATCTTTACCTCTTCAATAGTCATGGGATTTACTTACCTTTGGAAATAATTTTAGCAAGTGTTACAGCCTCATACCAAAAATCCTAGTAAAAGTCTTAATTATCATACTTGTTTCCTGCCAAAACAACACCCATTCACCCACACTTAACAGTTGACTACCTATGTTGATGAAAACTAAATCATATAGAAGAAATGAAAATATGAATATTTGACTGCAAATGTAATATACTTTTAAGCCAACCTTTTTTTTTTGATTTTATCTTGATTCATTTAATTGACACCAAATGCCTTCTCATTGACTAGAAAAAGTCTCTATTAATTACTTATATAGAAAATCTTTCAGCATCAGACCAAATAGAATGAAAAGGATTAAGGTAGCTACTGAAGATATTATAAACTAGTATTTATATTGAATAAATAAAAAACTCTACCAGCCATAATCAGTTTACCTTTCAAAACAAAGCACAAATGAGATTAGTTGCCTACAAATGAGATTAGTAGCCTCACTTCAACTTGTGTTGTCGTGACGATTCACCTTCAGTACCTTGAAGAGGGCTACTTCGTGGCTGAAATATGCATATGCATATTCACCTTTCTTACCCTTTCCTTATTTACCATTTACCTCATCCTTTGATTAGTGGCGTCAGCCAACTAATCTCATTTGTACTTTGTTTTGAAAGGTAAACTGTTTATGGCTATTGGAGTTTTTCATTTATTCAATATTACTAGCCGTAAGAGTTCAATTTTATCAATAGTATTTATATTCTCATGTTCTGAAAGTAAATGAAATGCTAGTTCACAACACTTCAACTTGTACCTTTGTCAAAACCCAGCTGCTTATGATGATGTATTACAGCTTCTTCAACTGATGATAGTGAACGGCTTTTTCCATCAGAAGACTCATTCAAGTAAGAAAACTTGGAGCCCATGCCGATTTTCCTGAAAGAATTAAGAGCATCAGAAATGTTGAGGCAGACCAAGTCCATTAAAATCAGTTTATACACACCTACTCATACTTGTAGCTGTGATAGTTATTACTGGTGGGTTTTCAACAGTGTATAGCATGCCTTTCAAAATCAAGTTTTTCTCCATTTCTTCTTTGTTTTTAGCTTTTCTATTAGTAATCATGAGACCACGGTTCGACAGAAGTAATTTATCAGCAGGGCTAAGAGATTTATCACTCAGTCCCTTCATCAGTACGTCAACGGCCTAAAATAAAATGGAAAAAATTAAGAGTGCAGCTCATTTGCAAAGTGAACCAATATTAAGGCAAAACATTCACAGAATTTCTAATTCCAAAAAATTCCATCTTCTTACGAAACTTCAAAAACCTGAGAGAGGGAGTGTTTTATGATTCATTATTCCTCATTTTACAGTTTCACCATTTGTCACTCTGAAAAGTATTTGTCATGTATCACCATATAACGAACATTAATGAAGAGCACATAAAGTATTACAGGTATCACTAATGGAAAAGACATCAATGGCAATGTGCCAAACAAATGGATTTTATGATTACCAGCAGTGCATTGTGAGAGTGACAGTATGGGGAGATTTGGTGACTGTCATGCTGTGAGCAGCCAGATTGCCAGTTGGATTGAAATATATTATTTATTAAAAGTTTGTAATTTTATTGCTTACCATAGAATCCACAGCACTCACTCAGTTCAAGGAGAGCTTTTACCCAGAGTTTAGAAAAGAAGCATTTCTGTTACACTCCAATGTCAAACCAATGTCAGAATCAGTGTCCATATTGTATTTATCTAACATTACAACAATTTATATTCGTGGTAACTTATTTGGATAATATTTTCAAAATTTAGGATATATTCATATTCTTGGGAAGCTTTTCTTTAATTAAGAGTTAGAAATTCCATGAATGTTATCTCTTATCAGTCACTCATTATCACTCAGGTTTATGAAGTTTCATAAGACTTGAGTGACGACGTGCTATATGTAATGTCATTCAAATCCAGACAAATACTCCACGCCCTATCTCCACTTGCACTTTAGTTTTATGCTTGATAACCTGGTGATTCCACATCAAGGGAAGAAATCCCTCGTGAACACAGGGTGAATGTGACTGAAACCCGCTTGGGTCACCGCAGTACACAAACCCCAGGAAGTGACTGACCAGTATGTGAAATTTTCTTCCACATATTTATTTATTTTAAAACATTATTCACATACAGCGGTAGCGCCAATTCACAGTGAAAAAATATAACAAACATGAAAGAGGACAAAATACAATAACAGCATAACAATAAACAATGAGAACCGAACATGGACAGGGGAAAACTTTAATTTGTTGAAAGGTGGGATAAAGCTTGGGTGGTGAAATTGTTGCATGATAAATTAAAAAGATCAACAGAGTGAGGGAGTGAATTTATAAGGGAGGAGAGGCAAAATAAAGAAGAGAGCTGGGTGAGAGATATCCTAGGAATAGGCAGATGGAGTAGGGAGTGGGTGCGGGTGGATCGAGTTGGTATCCTGAAGTTGAAGAGAGAGAGCAGTTCAGGGCAATCAATAGTTGAGTTTAGGGTGTTGTGGAGGAGTTTTAAATCAGCTTTAAGTCTGCGGTTTTGGGGACTAGAAATGGATAAAGAAGACAGAGCAGCATTTGAGGACATATTGCAGAAATGCGGGGCTCGGTGTTTGACTATTTTGGCAAAGAAGTGAGAGATGCAGGAAATGCAGGGCTCGGTGTTTGACTATTTTGGCAAAGAAGTGAGAGATGCAATCGAGAGGTTTAAGATTAGTTGGGGATGAGGTGGACCAAATTGGGGATCAATATTATACTATGAGGAGAACAATTGTTGAGAAGTACGAATGGAGTGCTATTGGATCTTTAATTTCTGTTAAGCGGCAAAGAAGGCCTAATACGGACATTGCTTTATTTTTTACAGTCTCTACGTGGTCTGAGTAATGTAGTTTATGGTCAGTTAAAACACCAAGGTCTTTCATGGTTGTTACTCTATTTAAGGGAGTTGAGTTAATTGAGTAGTTGAACATCAGGGGTTTTTTTTCAGAGCAAGATATCAAACTAAGTATGACTGGCAGGTAACTGCCAAAGGAAGAAATACCCATAAAATTGTTTTATCAGTGATTGAAACTTTTACATGTCATGGCATTTCATAAACCCAACTAAGAGAGTGATTGCCTTTTTGCAATATGCAGTCACCAAATACAAGGGCAATTAGAAAACTTCCCAGAATGGAATAGAAATAAATGACTTACCTCAGTGAAACATTTTTAATTTTCAATGTAGTCTCCCTGTACACTAACACACTTGGTGCAGCGATGTTTCAATGTCTTGATCTCATCTCAAATATTAGATTCCTTCATGTCTACTTCCACTGTTAGTTCTTTGTATGAAGAGAACCTCCATTCACCAAGGGAAATTTTGAGCATGGGGAAGAGATGGAAATCTGATGGAGCCAAATCAGGCAAGTAAGGCAGGTGTGAAAATGATTTGTATCTGAGTTCAAGTATTTTTGCCATGGCAACAACACATGTATAGGCGCGCATTGTGTTGATGAAAGATGACTTTCTTCCTTGCCACACTTGCCCTTTTTTCATGCATCTTTGACAGTGGTTGGTCCGGGAGGTTAGCCAAGTATTGCCCAGTGGGAACATAATCGATCAGCAGAATCCTTTTTGCATCCCAGAAAACTGAAACCACCACCTTTCCGACTGACCTTATTTTGCTTTTTTGGTGGGGGTGAATCAACATGTTTCCAATGCTTTGATGGTTGTTTTGTCTCAGGGGTATTGTTGTGGATGAAGTTTCATCAATGGTCACAAAGCGGTGCAGAAAATCTTGCTCGTTGCTCTTAAAACAGGTCAAATATTACAATGCAAAAATTTCAGTGTAAAAATCACTTGCCTTGACCTGGACTCGAACCTGGATCCCTAGATATCCAACCAAGTGCTTTAGCCAGTTAAGCTACTGAGGCATCCTCTTACACTCCGAGATTTTGGGGGCTTCAAAGAAACAAGATGGTGTGACGAAATAGCATACATACAATACGGTTTGAATCCCGGTCAAGGCAAATGATTTTTACAATCAGGAATTGTTGCATTGGAATACACATTTAGTGGGTGACTCTGTTAAAAGTTACTGTCATAGCAGCTCCTGCACTAAATTGAAAATTGTCAAAGGTGAAACACCCCCAGTGTTTAAAGTTTGCATTAACCTCGTGAACTGTGGCACATTGCACACGATTACGAATGCCTGTGGCATTGAATGTATGGTATTTCATCACATCATCTTGTTCCTTTAAAACCCACACAATCTAGTCGTGTAAAAGGATGCCTCAGTAGCTTAATTGGGTAAAGCACTCGACCTGACATTGAGGGATCCAATTTTGACTCCTGGTCAAGGTGAATGATTTTTACACTCTGATTTTGCTGCATTATAATGCACATTTATCGAATCACTCAAAAATTGTTCAGAAATTTCTATTCTGATACATTTGTTATCCAGCATTAAGAGTCCTGGTACACATTTAGCAAATAATTTTCTCACATCCAATTCCACTGTTAAAATGTGACATGCCCATTCAGATGACATCCCTGCAGCTTCAGCGATTTCTCACACTTTCAGTTGACCATCCTCCATGACTATTTTATGCACTTCTGCAATAATTTCTGGGGTAGTGGCACATTTTGGCCAACCGCTACATGAATCATCATATAAGCTGTCCCGACCAAACTTAAACTCACATGTGCACTTAGCAACAGTTGAATATGAAGGAGCTGAGTCTCCAATGGACTTCTGAAAGTTGGCATGAATTTATTTTGCTTTCATACCTTTCTTTAAAGAGCATTTAATCACTGCTCGAATCTCAAGTTTTTCCATTTTCACAAATCACTACACAGGCACAATAATAGAGGGGTCTGCACCACAGACCTCTTCCCAGAGCACTGACACATTACATATTTACTCATACAGGATTACTATTACTACCCGGGAATCTTGTTGCACTAGTGCTGACACCTGGCAGTGATTCCAAGAACCTTTCCAACTACCCTTGTATGTTATATGTATTTAAAATCAAAAATATAAATTTTTCATGCACCAGGGAATATCTAACTAAGTGTTGTGATAGTAATAGCAAAAACAATATTGTTTGCTGTGTGATGCCAACAAATATATAGCATACCTGTACGTATTACATCTCTCTATTAATCAAAGAACAAATTTCTTTCATAAATAATAATACTAATTGCCACAAATCTATTTGAGGTATTTCAGTTCATTCTGTCAACTAAATAAAAGAGTTCCGTAACTTGGCCATGGGAGAACTTTATGCTATACTAGAAACTCGTATATAGACTGAGGCCACTATGAACATTACCTTTTCCTGGCATTAAGCAACCCAATGCTGTCATTACTCGGGCACTAGTAGTTGGACCAAGGAACAATTTCAAAACACATGAAAGTTTCATGAATTGAAGTGTGTTCTGAATATATTCCATCACTGCCCTTAATTATGCTACTTAAGAGTAATTTCCTCATCAGGATATGAATGTGAAGAAATGAAAAAATGGAAGCAATGGCATTTTGCACAGTTCTCCAACAAAAAATTGAGAGATAACAGCTTCAGATATTTCTGCTAAGCAATAGTGCATGATGAAAAAATATACATTGTTTGAGAGCTAATTGTAAAATCATAAAATGAAAAATTATCCATATAATGAAACTTCAGTAAAGATAGATAAAATACATATAAAATATTATTAATCGAAAAATAATGCTTGTAGATTGCATCAAAGATTTTTCTCATCACAAAATTAAGGTAATAGTGCAATTAACATCAGCATCTAGCTTTTACAGAAGCATGGAATAGTATCATACTTTTAAATAAAAATTGAATAAAATGATAATTATCGATGAGAAAATTCCCACTCTCACCACATAAAGACTGATTTATAAATTGGCTACTTTAGAATGACAGGGGCCTTCATATGATTGGAATTTGATTAACAAACTTAAATTTATTATGTTGAATTTAAATTTTCAAGCACTCATTAAAAATTGTGCCATAATTAAATGACCAAGTGGATGTTAAGTACTCTATGTATACAACAAGTAATTCCTTTATAACTTACTCATGATAGATGCATTATCCAATGAGTTTTTCTGGGGCTACTGTTAGGTATTTTAACCAGAATAAGATTGAATTACAAAATTAAATACTTAATAACAAAACTATAGTAAGTAAAAAATATATCTTACAGCAGGAACATCTTTCAGATGATAATGATGAGTAAGTGCTAGCTGATCATACCATTTTCCACGATGATGAACCACATATAAATCTTGACTTAAAAGTAATTGATATGCCACTACCACTTCTGAGTATAGTTTCTTCATTTTTAAGCAGTCTATACAGACAACCACTGCTCGGACTAGTGCATGCCCAGCAGTGAAAGAGCGTAAGAAGGGAGGCAGTTCCAAATCTTCTTTCCTAAACATAGATTTAATAATACATATTTCAAAGATCTCTCATGGGAACATATGCAACACTTGACAAGGCTGGAAAAATTCCTCAGCATAATTAAATTTCAACTGCAGTTAAAAACAAGAAATTTTGCACCATCAAAACTATACTTAACATGGTCACATTGACATAAATGAATAGTACATAGAAAAATAATTTTTTCGATTTCTCACTATAGAATGATGGGATCCTTATCGATACTTTTCAGGAAATTACTCAAGGGAATTATAATTAACTTACTGCAGAAATTTACAAATATTTTGCACAGCTTACCTAAGTTTGTCATCTTTCAGGATTCTTCTTAAATAATTAATAGCAGTATCATAGAGGCCTAAAACTTCATCATAATACTTGCTTAACATTTTCCCATTGGTGACAGCCAGCAACTCGAGAGCTTCATGATAACTTAAAAGAAAATATTTCATGGTCACAATGGCAGATGCCATTGAAGCATAACAAAGCAAAATTGCAACAACGTAACAGTAGAAATTGGAAAGTTCTGTACCGAATTAGTGATTCACAGCTTCCAAAAAAGTTCTTCAGAGGATGTAATAGATAGTCAGGGTAAGTTATCTGATTCGACTTTACCCGGCTGACTTCATTCAGAATAGGCAGTCGACCATCCATTTCCATTTCACGCCCAAGTGGTAATGCATGAAGGAGCATAATTCTAAGAAACAACTTTCTAGGAGTGGGACTCAGTTTCACCATTTCCCCCAGTGATTTCATGGCTCTACAAAAAAAATAAATTACTAATAAAAATTAATCATGTGAACCAATGTAATAACGGTATGATTACTAAAATATTTACCTTTCCCTGACAAGAGATTTTATCCCTTTACTAATTCCTCTGTGGATACTTTTCTGATGATGCCCAAAATCAATTAGTGCTTTTACTAAGTTTTCCTTCTTCCCATCAACTTTCATGTGAAAGCACTTGCAGAGAGCTCGTACTTCCTGAAGAGGCATTAGATTTAATAGTGTGCATGTCTCCTCTTCAGATACGTCTAAAACGAAAATTAATAAACATTCTTAAGTCACGGTCATTCATAAATGCCATAAGTAACAGCTGGTCTATAAGCATCGCTCACAAATTATGTAGTCAACTCACCTATACATAAAAATCCCTTTTCAGTCAAAACTTTGATAATTGGGTTCAATAGGGGGTTTATATCGTCATATCTTATTGATGACGTTTTGAGCCATGAATGTTTTCTATTTAGCAGGCGCACATACAACTTTTGCTCTTTAGGGTGCAATTCGTTGAATTCTTTCAAAACCGACAAATCACGCTGGCTGAATACATCCTTAAGATTTTGGTTTCCTAAAACTTGAGTCAGAATGTACAAAAAGTTTTTCCAATAATAGTGACCCCCTTCATTTAACTCATCATCTTGTTTGCAGACTTCGTAATCATCATCATCATCTTCTTCGTCTTCTTTAGCTTTGTCTTGATCTATAAATGAGTCGCACGATGAGTCATTTAACGATTCCTCTTCCTTAGAATCAATACCACCCCTCTTTGAAATTAATCCAATCGCACAGAGCCCCGAGTGCCCTTGGAATCTCGGCCTTCCATCAGTCTCTCCAATCTGTTCATCTTCGGGACGTTGCGTTGATGTAGTGGCTCTTGAACTACAAGGATGTTGTACTTTCGCGGTAAAATAGTCTTTGATTGACTTTGAATTCTTTTGGGACATTGATATTGTTTACACCAATCAATATTAACAATTGTTTTTGGACTCAGAAGCATTCGAGTATCGACGTGGCAAATATACCTATGAGAAAAAATTTAGAAAATTCACTTTAATTACAGCAGAATTCTCCCTTGGAAGGAGTAACCATAACAGAAGTCGTAACTCTTAAAATTCACTTACTACTTTGGTTCCATTAAATAAGCTTTAAATTAAAAAATACGCACACGATACTAAAAGTCAGAATTACATCAACAGTGTTAGTTTATAAAATATAACTGGTAATTACATTCAGTAAATAAGAAACCATACAAATATTCAAAATAACCCCAAAGACATTTGGCGGCGTAGAGCTGTATGTATTTTCGGAAGTCATTTATTACGATTGAGTAGAATAACGGACTCCGAATTTCCACCCGCTAATTTTGATTTCCGTACTAGTAAAAACTAGGACATAATACAAATATATTATTCGTAAGGCATTCGTAGTATGAGGGTGCTTTCAAGAAAGCAGCTTTTTAACATTCTTTGCAGTTATTTACAAAATTTTGTGTAGGGGTAAAGCTATAATGCTACATTTTAATAATAAAGTTATATAATGTGAATATGTACTGTGTTTTTCGATCACTATGGTAATTGTCGCCTTATCATGTTGCTTTTGGAGAGAACCTTTCTACAATTTCATTAGGCTTAGCCTGAAAATAGCTAATTTTCGAAGTATCATAAACAAAATGCCTGAGATAAGCCTCAAATTAAAGTTATAATAGCCAAAAATAGAGTTATATATATATATATATATATATATATATATATATATATGTATAGAGAGAGAGAGAGAGAATTAGGAAAAAACTAGCCTAAGTGACGAAGACAATTTAATTCATCTCTATTCTTGCGCACTATCATCATGATGATTATTTTTCATTTACTTATCAATACATTTTCTATTATGTTTTGTTGTAGGTATCTATTAACTTCTAGCAGGTACTATAATTCACAGGATAAATAATACATTAAGAGGAGTCTGCATTACACCAAGTCTGTGATATACATGTCATACTATCGCTAGATGAAAATCGCGATCTTGTTCACATGCTTGTGATATTACTGTACAAATACGCTGAGAATTCTTTATCAGCTTTATTGTATGAATTGGTTGTTTCTATATTTAACTGGTTTTTATCAGAACTCTTTATTTTGTTAGCAACATTTATAATTTTGTATTTGTGAACAAAATAACTTTGAATTATATGCATCCCCAAATATCCAGTTAAATTTCACACATTGTCCCCTTTGATTCATTGTACGATACATTATTATAGCTGAGGGGGTACTAACACTTCTGCTGAAAAGAACCATTTTTCTGAAGTTCTCTACCCTTCCCCATCTTTTGCTATTCTCTCTTTTTTTGACTTGCTCCATGGAGTTGGGCACAAAGGACAAAAGTCCATACACAAAAGCCTTCAGACCCAAAAACAGTCTCTAGCTAGCATCCTCAACATGTCAAGCCTGCATTGTAGCAACTGTCATAAGAAGAAACTTCCACGGCCAGTTTTTTTAGCCGGGCTCCATTCCTAGACTGCCAAATTAAAAATAATGTAACTTACTCTCCTCCTCACCAGAAACCCTCCTTCAGTTGTCCTGCCTATGCAGCTCTACCCTGGTGGCATGAGTCATTCTCATTCTGGCAATGCAGTGGAGAGGTACATGTTGCTCTAGCCCATGATTACAGAGTTTTTAAATTTTACTGTGCCTTGGTTTGTTTTTAAAGCATGATCAATTTCCACATGACTAAGTTAAAATTTTGGGAATGTTTCAACAGTGTTTTAAAAGCCTAGAGATATTTTTGAAGCTGCCCTTTTGATTAAAATATAAATTGTTGATAGTTAATATTCATCTTAAATTGATGTAACTTCTTCAGCATTGGTACCCCAAATTACTTAAAATGTGCTCAGTTCAGGGAAGCTATTGCTGGCAAGTTTAAAGAAATAATCCCCAAAATTGCTTTAGTTTAAACCTAAGTGATAATTTTAATACCCTCAGTAAACCCTTGGCAATGCTTCATGCAAAATATAATCGATGGTTTCAGGCGTTATTTTATGGAATCGGTTCATTCTTAAGCGGATAAAATAATACTTTGTAAGCGCGCCTTGCCCAACCCCCTCCCCCACCATCCTCCTCCCCAGCCCCCCCCCCTTTTTTATCTTTCCTTCCCCCCAATTTTCCTCCCCTCTTCCCCCCCCCCCCGGTCTAAGGGTATATATATGTTGGTCGCCTGTATGTCTGCACCTGAAGATGACGTTGTACGTCGAAACCCGGGTCGTGTGTTTGTGAAATAAATCTGTGGAATTACAAAGTATTATTTTATCCGCTTAAGCTTCATGCGAAAGATAACTGACCTTACAATGTCACTCATTAAGTAGAGCCTTGTGATTATGAGTACTCACAATAATTCTTTTTTGTAGATATTAGAAGGCCAAAAGCTTTGATTTTGAATAAGCATATGGAAAACCCCAGAAAATGCCTTTATTGCCCTGACACAGATGCTTAAAAACTCCTAAATTTCCCTTTTCATCACAAGATTACATAGGAGATGAAAATATCCTGAAAATTAACACCCAAAAGTATGATACATATTGGGAAAGGAAGGGCTGTTTACATATACAGGGACGCACCCAAAAGTGGTAGGACTGTTTTCTCTGGTGCGGTGGAGGGGAGTCTGCCCGACAGGGTAAGGTGGAGGGGGCTCTTAGCAACAGACCAACACCAACCTCAGTCGCCTACGGGCATTGAGTGAGGACACCGTTTTTAGTGAACCAAGTTTTTTGTCCGCGTCAAAAAACAAAATGAATCTGAATTTAGAGCAACATTATTCCGTGAAGTTTTGTGCGAAACTCGGGAAGACAGCAACTGAGACCCTCGATATGATCAAGCAGGCTTATGGGGACACTGCCTTCAGCCGTTCCACAGTATTTGAGTGGCACAAGTTGTTTAAAGAGGGTAGGGAGCTCGTTGAAGACGACCATCGCTCCGGACGGCAAGAACCGACACGAATGTGGACTGAGTGAGGACACTGCTGAACACAGACCGACGCTTAACCAGTGAAGAAATTGCAGACCAGTTGGGTCTGTCTGCATCCAACGCATTATTTCACAGGATTTGGCCATGCGCAAGGTGTGCGCCAAGATGGTGCCGAAATGGAGCGATGGCGCGCTCGTCGTCAGACAGCTCCTGGCCAAATACGGCGTTGCCACGTTACCGCACCCGCCCTATTCTCCCGATCTGGCACCACCGGACTTCTTCTTCTCCCCCCTGATGAAAAGACAGCTCAAGGGACGACGTTTTGACTCGATAAAGGCCGTTCAAGAGGCTTCGACGAGGGTCATCAACGGCATCCCCAAAGAAAATTTCCAGCGGGCGTACGGGGAATGGGAGCAACGTTATACTAAGTGTGTAGCAGCTCAAGGAGCATACTTTGAAGATTATTAAGTCGATGTAAGTATATCGTCAATAAAATTCTTGTAAAAAGTCAGTCCTACCACTTTTGGGTGCGACCCTGTATTTAAATATTGGCTGGCCAGGACAAAGTTGTATGCATGCTGCCATCTCTTGATCGTTTCTGAAGCAACTGAAATCATTCCTTTAATTCAGTAGCTTCATGCCCGTCATTGAATACAGATAATAATGTATGTGAAAATTATTGTTCTCGTCCATTGTGAAGCGCATTCCGTGACGTGATTTTTGTGTGCAAAAGAATCATCAACTGCTTAAATTCATCGTGAGTTGTGCCTAGTTTTTGGACCTACAATAATGAGTGAAATAAAGGTTCCACAATGGTGTTGAGACTTCAAAAATGGACCTACAAATGTATATGATGAAGAACAGAGTAGCAGGCCCAGTATCCAGACCTATTAAATCATTCAATAAGTGGCCCAAGAACTGCAATCTGATCGATGATTAGTGCTCTGGCTGACAAATTTCCTCTTTGCAGATGCACCACTATTTACATGATTGTTAAAGAAAAGCTCAGATATAAAAATATATGTGCAAGGTAGATACCACAACTGCTTACTGACCAACATACAGAGCAAAGGATGTTGAATGGATTAGCATTTTTGGACCAATATCCCCAGTCCTGACCTTGCACCAAGTGACTATTTCCTCTTCTTTCTCTAGAAAATGACTAGGTAGACAACAAGGAATTCAGGACCACCATCGTTAACTGGTTCACTTCCCAGGAGGAGAACTTCTACAAAGATGGATGAAAGAAACCAGATGCAAGGTAATGAAATATGCTTAGAAATGAAGAGACAAACACAACTTAACTGTGACACAAACTTTTTTAAATTTTGGCATCTGGTTGAATTGGAGTTCGTGGTTATGATTAAGTGAACCAAATGAACAGAAAGTTACAGAACACAATTTACCAGTCCGTATCTTACATCTTAGATAAACATATGAAAACTATATTCTGTTGGGTAAAAATATTATGCTAAGATATGGTTGATAGTAATGGCAAAAGTGAAAATATCCATGAACACAGAAAACAAGTAACTTTAGATGAAAGTAAACATTTACATATTAATGCAACGTTTGATATTCACTCTGGTAAACTTTGAAGGAAGGTAGCCAGTTAGAAAAAATTAAATGGAGTCATCAAATTATAAAATTTCTACCAATGGGCTATAATTATAACAATATGTATTATTTGGATAAAAAAGTATACCCTAGAATTTCTGTGGATTGCATATAGAGACAAGGAGGTCCAGAAAACTCAACAATAAGACTTTTTATATCTTAATATGCGAGGGTAGGCAGAAAACTAATGCAAACATGCTTGTAGACCACAAACAAAATGACCTTCAGAAGGACTCCTGGTGGCATGTGGAAGCAACATTCCCCCTCCACATGCATGCGCAGGTTTGAGGTCGTTTCTTTCATCCAAAGTATGGAGACGTGTTCTAGTGCTATGTCAATGCGAGTTACAACAACAACAGTGTGCTGTTATTGAATTTTTAACGGCTGAAAAAGTGACTTCAACTGAGATCCGTCGTTAAAGGCGGTCTATGGTGATGCTACTGATGGTTGATTGGTCAACTGTAAATCGATGGGTAGTAAAATATCTTGGTTGTGAGCCTGGAAAAGCCATAATTGTTGACGAAACATGCAGGGAACACCCGATCACTGCCACAGACGATAAAACATTGCAAACTTGTCGAAGATTTGATTCAAAATGACTGGCGAATCACTCAAAAGCATATCGCAAACCATATCAAAATATCCATGGAAGGCAGCCTGGCACCAATAATCTTGCAACTTGACAATGCTCATCCACACACCTCACGCGCAACTGGAGAGGCCCTGCGAAACCTGAAATTTGAACCACTTCCACACCCTCCTTATTCCCCCAATTTTTCTTTGTTTCCTCAACTCAAGAGACACCTCAAGGGTAATCATTACACCTCAGACAGTGAGGTGAAGGCAGCGGTCAGGTCCTGGATTCGAGAAAAGTTGCAAGAATTTTTCAGGGACGCAATGAAAAAACTTGCTACACATTTGGGAGAGATGAGTTAGCCTTAACAATGACTATCTTGAAAAATAAATACATGATCTTGAAACTTAAGACTTGTGCGTTAATGTACTTTTGGCCAAATCTTGCTATTTGTTTTTGTTCACGGTCTACAAGCATGTGTGCATTACTTTTCAGCCTATCCTCGTAGCTACAAAATCAAAAGTATTCATATGCTAATGAAATGAACACATATTGAATAAGCATTCACCTAACTTTCGATAAAACTTAAGTCTACCTGTTAAGTAAGGGAGTTTGGAGGCATGCTGAGTCTAGTATCTTTTTCTTCCAGAATTCTAATGTCAAATGTTGGATATACAGGTATAAGTACACACTCTATCCATAAATTTGATTTTATATTTACAAATGATCAACTAGTAGATAAACCCCTTTCATGAGTTTTAGACTCACACAAATGTAAAAGATTTTATTAGGACCTTGCTGTACCCTTTTCCTATAAAATAGCAAGAGAGGTAAATCCATAACATAGGAGGGAACAACATACTTTTTCATAGAATTTTCATTGCTATGACTTGTTTCATCATTATAGAGAATCATCAAGTACATATCAAACAGAAATGAATTGATACCTGATGACATCACGTCATGATGAAATGCATCATACCAATTAAAAATTCTGTGGAAAGGTACATTGCTCCTTCTTATTCCATGTTATGTATGTATATAACGTCCAGGAGGTGAAACCTGAAACAATAAAATTTAAGATAGGTAATTAATGTGTAAAAATAAATGTACACACTGAATTATATCTGATATGTAATGATAATTTGTCATAAATTAAGCAATACAGAAGCAAAATAAGCACCATTTACTCTAATTTTGAGACCTAAACATTGGAAATGTGCTACTTTTGACAAAAATGCTAACATCAAGTTTTAATTATTTTCCCAAACACAAACCCATAATCGTTTTAAATTGTACTAATCCTGTCTCATAAGCTCTTCTTTAATACATGCCTTCTTTAGATAGACATATATTAGCAACAAGTAGACTGTAAAAGATAGTTTATCCAATCTAAAGATGTGGAACTTAGGAAGTAACTTCTTTAAAATTTAGGAGGATACGAAATAATTTATTGATTCTTTCAGGCTTAGCAGTAGGGGGATGCATGCATCTCCTCAGTCTTTAGTGGAATAAATGCACATATCACAGCATGATCAATGGAAAATAATTCCCCTAATTCCCTCTTACATCAAAGGCTGCACTGGCCAAAAAACATATGGCCTAATAAACCCACTTGTCATGGATGGTATACAATGGAAAAAATCATAAATAAGTATGGTATTTATTTTTTCATAAATAAAGCCATTGCACATTCAAACAATCAAAATGGACTGGGTTCTCCAGCACCACCTTCATCCACTGGAGCTACAGCAATTGCAGGACCAGCTAAAACTTCAGCAAAGCCCTCATCCTGATCAGGGTCAACAGGAGCAGCAATGGGTAAATTCTGCCAAGCATCTCCTGCTGCATCTTGTTCATTGACAGCCACAATGGCTGGATGGGGATGGTCAGTTACCCAATTGCCTGGGGCACCATCAACTTCCCTGTGAGGGACAGATTGCCTTTGAGGAAGTTGCACTTGTTGAAGAAGACGTTCCATTAGCTCCTCTTCATCTTCAAATGCAGCTTGCTCAGCCTGTATAGTAATAACAAAATAATGAACTGTGATTTAAACGTTTAACATGAAATATGATCAATTTACAGTGGAACCTTGCTTAACAAGCATAATTTTTTCCCAGAATCTTACTTGTAATGTGAAACACCCATTAAAGGAAACAATTTTTCCCATTTAATTAATGTAAAATATGATATATAGAGACTGTAGATGGAAGTCTGAGATATATAGTAGAATACAGGATCTGTTAGCCACTGGCTGGAAAGAAAACTAGACATTATTTTTGAACGGTAAGAATGTTCAATTATAAATGATCCCTGATATAATTTGCTTTCAACATTAAAATTTGATGGTCAAATATACTGTACACTCATGCATAAAGTTTAAAAGTGCAAGCCCAGCAATGATAAATCATATCTTTTAAAAAGGGAGTATTCACTGACACATTAAGGAAAATTAGGTATCAAATGGGATAAAAAGCCTAAATATATGGCAATATAAATTTAAAAGCTACATGAAACTCATGGAAATACGTTACTCCTCTGTAAACTGGACTTTGCTGGCCCTGCACAGGTGGCTTCTGCATTTTTCAAAGCTCAGTGGAACCTCAGACAATGATCATAATGGAACCTTTCAGAATTAAGTGTAACACTGGTTAAGCAAAACAATTTTTCCTATACAAATAAACACAAAATATAACAATGCATTCCATGCTGAAAAAAAATAAATAATGGAGGTGTGTTCAAAGAAAATAATTTATACATTGTTTAGGATCATGAATCATCTCCATCATTTCTTCTATTTTGGAATAAACCAACTTGGAATGCTAATTTGATTTGTAGAAAACAAAAAAGAATTAAAATTATTAGTTTATCATTTAGGATGCATTCCTAATTCTTTTTTGGTGGAAATCTGTCGAGAGAAATTTATTTTTGCCAGGGCTTCAAAGTTTTGTCCACAAAAAAAACAAACAGAAGACATCTTGTCACAATTGAAAACCTGTTAGAGCAGGTAACCCTCAGAATACAAGAGCTTTTTGAAGTCAAAGATGAAATTCTCAGCTGCCTTTGAGTTGGAGGTTGCTGCTTCACCAGTCCTCACAACCCTGGTGATGATGGTTCTTCTCTGAAACTTCTTAAACCACTCACACATCACCTGGCATCACTTTTCATTCATCCATATGAGGAGCAACCTTTCAACATCATTGAGAATACATAACCATTGCATAGATCCGAGGGTGTTTTGTTAACTTTTAATTATTACCAAAAAGTAATCGAGAGAGAAACAAAAGGGGGCTAGATCAGCCATGTCCCCACCTCATTCTCACTTTTGAATGATTTTTACTTTTCAATTCTAGGGTTATTTTTATTCTATTATGGTTGCCTGCTAGTGGCTGAGCATTAAGGAGCATTATTAAAACTAAACACAATATATTATTAAACGTTGCATAAATAAAATGTTTGGAAACAAGTTTGGTAAAATAAGTGATCACTAGTGACACTATTAAAATATTGTAGTCTTGTTATACAAATTACACATTACGCGAGGAGCTTGTTAAATGAGATTCCACAGTAATTATGTTCCAGACTTAAAGTGTTTGTCCACTGAAAAAGTTATGTGGTTAATACAATAGAATACAAAATATAAGAGCCATCATTATGTCATAATGTTCTAATTTTAACATGTTAAGTTTCAAAGTTGCTCATTTGAATCAATGCTCATTTCAACTGTTGAAAATCTTCACAAATATAGCAGCATTAACTTCCCATTTGACCATCAATAATTTGAAGATGTACTTCATAATGTTATTTTGCCTCAAAAATAGGAATGAATTATTTTTGTGGGCAGAATTTTGCAAACCTTTGTTTAACTTGCTGATATTGTTAGCAATTCTTCGCGATCATATTTCCAATAGATTTCTTCAAACCTTCTCAATGTAAAGTTAAAAATGATCAAATTTCCCATGCTAGAAGGTAATGCCCATAATTTTTCCTTGGTATTTCAAATAAAATATCCAAATAATGGAATAAATCACTTAACATCATTATTTAAAAGAATAATAATCAAAGTTCCTCAAAAAATGAAGTAAGCCAAGGGGAAGTTTCATCCACTATAAGTGTTACATCAGGTAGGAAAGAGAGGCGAGGATATGAAGAATTTATTAAACAAGATGCATATGATACATGGAAATACAGCAATGATCCCATTTTGCTCATGAAAGCATGGTCACACCTTGTAAACGGTGTATATTATAAATGGAAAATGATGGCAATAAAAGTGTATATGAATATGTATGTTAGTAGGAACGTAATTGAAGGGAGAAAAAGAGTTCAGATGTTAGTTATGAATGGAGAAAATGGCCAATTAAACTTTGGGGACCTTTCATGAGATATAATGCCTGAATTGACTTGAAATATTCAATATAACATCAAACCTCATGTTTTGCCTCATTTTTAATGCAACACTTTCTATGGCCACCTGAGCAAATTATTCCATTGCTGAAGTCAAATTTAGGCTTTCAACTCTTCACACGGGTAAGTACATTTCTCTCAAAAGAGGACATGCAAAATATTGAAAAGAATATTGATCTAACCTCCCCATCAGATTCATCTTCTGATTGTACATCAGGAACTTCTGCTTCTGAATCTGAACCATCCTCTATATTTATACCATGTGCGATTTCATCATCTACACCAAACACTGCTTCGGCATTGTTTCCCTCATTGTCACAGTTATTATTAACAACATCTTGGTTTTCATCTTGATTTCCCTCAACTTCATAGAAGAGATCATGCATGGGAGCAGCATTGAGGTGATTTATATTGTTCATATTCTCATTCTTGTATTCATGCAATGGGAAGGAAAAACTCATTTCAGCACAAGGTAATTACATATCAATTGCATTTAACAATTAAAAATGGAGAAGATAATGCAACTATTATAATGTAATAATTATAGAAAAAACTCAATTTAAAGAACTCATTCACATCATATATCATTTCATTGTTAAATTACATGCATCTGTACTTGAACAAAGTGCATGCATAAAACAGCATGTAAATCTCCCAATAAAGTATTATATTTCTAGCATTTATGGTCAATTTAGATCTAATAAGAGGTTGTAAAACACATCTCTTTGATAGGAATAGGAGAAAATGTGGAAAACTATACATTTTTGCAGTTCATGACCTCTGAAATAATGAACCTCTGCACACAAAAATTCCTAAACTGAGATCCTTTCCTTTTATTCGTATGGTGTTTCAATGATACTTTTCTATGGTCACTGTCATAACAGCTTGTAAAAAACAGCTTGCAAGGTAAAAATATAAATGAGAAGGATCCATTGAAAACCTTTTTTTATAAACTGGTTAAATGCATGTCGGTTTCATGTAAAATATAGTCTTATATTGATAAAGGCATGTGCAAGTGGAATCAATATATTATTTTGAGAAAAAGGTAATATGTAAGACTAATTTGGGTACATGATATTGAGTTTTTTTTTAAGACTTCATAGCACGTTTTTCTCTGTGACAAGAAGATTTTTGACACGGAATGAAATATCAAATGTAAAATTATACGTCCTAATTGCAACTGAGATTGAGTTTCAACACAATGCATCCTCATTCACACTCATAACACCAGTGAATAAACAACACAAAATTGTCTCCTATCCCTAGTCTGAAATGAAGAATTGTCTATTAAAAATATTTACTAACTGAACTGCAAAAGATAATGCAATGATACCGTACATTTACACTTCATTCTAGATAAATTGAGTAAATGGAGGGGCTTGTCTGATTAACAAAGGATATAATGTACCTAATGCATACCGAGAAGGCAGCTAAATCTTTTCTATCATAGATCATTGTAGTTCTGAAATTTCCTAAAAATTTTTTAGGACTCACCGGCAATGGTTGTAAACCCTGAAGTCTATCGGCAGGAACAAAAGCATTAGCCAAATCCTCCTCCATATCATCTTCACTGTCCTCCTCTAAGCTAGAGCCATGAAGGTCAACAGAATTTGCAAAATCTTTATCCTGGGCAGAGTAAGAGTTAGGATAACCACTGTCAACATTGGCTCTTGTTTGGGTGTCATCTTCATTCCAATCAGACTCACATGAGGGCTCAGGTGACAGATTTTGAGCAACAGGGCACCAATCCTGAAAAATATATCACAACTTCAGTAAATTCACAAATATCTACAAAGAAACATGCCATGGGGAAACACTAGCAAATTAAAAACAAAAATTAATTAAACAAATGAAAATTTTAATTTTTATGCCACAGCATTGATTTTATATCAAATGTGACCTTCATACTGTACATATTGTCCTGCAATCAATGGATACATATCATGTGGATATGTACTGTTACATTTTTAAAGTATAATTTCTTTCATAGGATATAGATTTGTAGAAATATTCACTATTCTTCTTGAAAATTGTTCATTTTGCTTATGCTTATAAGTTACCTTATCACCTATTAAAACCAAAGGCTCACGCACTCCTTATTATGTTATGGATCACTGGTCTCTAGATATTTTAGCATGCCCACGCTGGGTTTTAGGACAAATGCAATAGGTGTATTGGCTTCTGCTCCTGACATATCCCATGCCGATTAGTAACTGCACATTCCTCCAGGAGGATATTCATTCTGTCTTGCCAGTAGTCCCCAATGCCAGTGAAAAACCTGTAATCTACTTTTATGGATTCTGTTCCAAAAATAAGTAGCAATGAGTAATCATCTTTTTGAACTCAAAGGGAGTTATACACAAGAGTTTGTGCCTCAGAGACAGACAGTGAACAATGTTTTATGGTGAAGTCCTCGAAATTTTGCTAAAAAATGTTCAATGCATAAGGAAGGAGATCTTTTCCAACTGGAGGCTGCACCATGACAATGCACAGTCTCACACCTTCTTCCTCATGACCGAGTACACGGCCAAGTACAAGCTGGCAGTGCTACTCCAGCCACCCTACAGCCCTGACGTGAAACTCCCAGACTCTTTTTGTTCCCAAAAATAAAAGAGCTTGAAAGGTAACCATTTTAGAATGCTGGATAACGTCAAAAAGGCCATGATAAGGTGCCTGAACAAGGTTCCAGTTGATGCCTTTGAGTAAGAGTACTGCAACTGGCAGAGGCCCAGTGTATATGTGTCAATGCACAAGGGTGTTATTTTCAAGAATTTTAGTCATTTGTACTTTGATCTAAAATAATATTATTTCCTGGATTTATTCTACTTATTTTTGGGACACCCTGTATGATGGTTTAATCTTAAATAAACTTATTACAACTATTGTAACACTACAATACAATCACAGATTTGGCACACTTATTATGCTCCAACTGATTTGTTTACAATCAGTAAGACGCAATGGAAATTGTTTTGATTACATGTCATGATATTGCCAGTGGCTTACAATATCAAACTGCCCGGTAAGTGTGCTCCACAGCTGCCAAAAAGTGTCACAGAATACTGGGAAATGGACTTAAATAGTATTTCTCTTTGTTCTGATACTAAAAAAGCCTCTGACTACACTTACTTAGTCCAAGCTTTGTCATAATTTGGGCTGGAACTCACTAGTAAACCATAGATGGCAAAAGGAAAAAATATAGTCCCAACAGTGAATGTATTAATTTAACAAATAATTGGATTTAGTACCATATGAGTCAAGAATGTTCAATCAAGGTAGTATTTAATCATACAAATATTTTTGAAAGCAAAATGCATTAGGAAATAATTAGGTTTAATTTATTAAGAGAATCAAAGGATACTTGGCTATGCTTAAAAGGCAAGCAGGCAGTAACTCTCTACCATTTCATTTACAAAATGATATTTTGTGTCACTATTAACATTGACTCTCCTGGGTCTGAAAATTCAAATATTTTTCTCTTTCAATGAAGGCAATGTTACACAGGTGAAGCTTTTGTATAAAAAATGATTTGACTTATATGAAACTTATCTTATAGTACACCCTATAATTTCAAGACAATGGAATATTACTTGGAAGGGACAACTGGCAACTTTCTTTCCTGATGTTGTTAAGGCCTGGGAAGATTAAAAATTTGAAAGTCTTTATTCCAACTTTTATTTATATTTTTTATATATTTTCAACCATAGCCACTTAGTTTACAGTTCATACAACACTTCTCTTAAGTCATTCATTAGCCAAATGGCCACAGCTTCCCTTTAATTGGTAGTAGTTTTTAGGGGAGGCGACTGACAGCTGAGGCCGCGCTATTAGGCATAGACAGGAAAGGATGAAGGATGGAGAGAAACCCAGCGTTGGCATTAGCCTACTCTTGTCGAAAGGTACCAAGGGACCTGCAGCTTAACGTCCCATCCGACGGATGTCGTACTCACTCAAAGTGCTCTCCACAAAGCACTTCAAGTACGGATCAGGATACCACTGAAAAATATTTGTTGTCTCCGGATTTTGAACCCAAGCCCTCTCGGTGGGAAGCCTCCACAGGCCACTGCACCATCCCGACCCCTGGGGTTATTATTATTATTTGAAGTGGTCTAATGGTCAACGTAGGTTTTGGACAAACTTGAGTCAGGAGTTGGAAACAACAACGTTCAAGTTTGGTACACCTAAGCACATCCTAGATGCTAAGCAACCCGCGCGAATTTTTATGTAAAACGGGTTGCATAACCAATTAATATTAGCGACTTTCAATTGATCAAGTAATCGCATTGGAGAAATTCCATAGCCAATTAAATATTGCCTGGCTACCTGGACCTGCATCATCACATTCTAAACCATAGACTCACACTCCCATGCATCTACCATCTCAATACAACCTTTAGTGGTTTTAGACATTTTTTAAGTTTCCGATGTGGTTAGTTTATTCTTAAGCTTTATAACCAAAGACAGTAGGTACTGACAATACAGCTTAATAATGTGCATTTCAAAGAGTTGGAGGAGAAGGTCATCACATTAGCTTGGTGATGGAAGTCATTCTGAGAGTCATACACTTATATACAGTCATGCTTTTTCAAAATCTCTCGCATCAATTCTTTGGATATTGTTCAATCTTTACATAAAATGACTCAATTATTATTATTGTTACACGTAAAGAACCCAGGTTTAAAGAACCCAGGTTCAAACCCAATTATGCATATTAAAATAAAGTATTTTAACATGGCATAGCAAGGTAAATCATGGACTTAAGTTAAATGAGGAAAACCCACCTAGGCAGGTATCAATTGTTATGCTTCACGGATATCATTTCATGAACATGGTATCAATTTAAAATCTCTTCATCTTATTAATTTCTCACTAAATAATTTGCTTCAAAACATTTCTTTATTGGCTACACCCCCATTAGCTAGACAGAGGGGAAAAATTATTTTTATGGATAGTAAACCTATTATAGGCTCCAGCTATGTTCGAAATTTAAGAAAACTTCAAGTTCAATTCTTAGTGAGAATATTTATGTCAAATAGTAAAAAATGCCAACAGATAATAAAATAATGATGCATTCTAATGACCCTCAAAAATGTCAACAAAGTTCCTTCTGCAAAACTACCAGGTAATGAAATGTGGAGGACACAGCCTACAAGTGGCATATAAGGTTAAGGCAATTAAATAACAGAGCTGGAGCTGCTACTTGCTAACAGTGAATGCACCACGGTAGGTTTGAAAATGCCTGTGCCTGTTGATGTTTCACCGCCCTGAGCCTGATGGACACACTTGTATGTCACTTCATTGCACTAGCATCACATCAAATCAAGTGTTAAGATGGACCGAAGCGTTAATCTCAAGTTTATGGTGAAACTGGGGAAAACTGCAACAGAAGCTCAAGCCATGTGAAAGCAAGTGCACAGAAGTGAAGTTTATTGAGCAAACACATATTTGAGTGGCTTAAAAAGTTAGAGGAGGTACATAAAATGACTGAAGACAATCCGCCCCCTGAATGACCCTAAACATGAAAAAATGGAAGACCAGATCCAGAAAATTGGTGAATTGATCTGTGAAAATTGTCATCTGAGTGTCCATGCTCTTGCTGAAATCTCAGGAATACACCGAGGAAGTGCCATCCGAGTTTACATTAATCATTCAACATATGCAAAATTTGCTCAATAATGGAGCCAAAACTTCTCACTCCAGAGCAAAAGCATTCAAGAATGAACATACGTGCAGACCTTTATAACAACATTGATAATGATCCAGGATCGTTAGACCAAGTGATTACCTGCAATGAATCATAGTTTTTTACCTATGATCCCAAAAAAAATCACCAATCGATGCATTGAAAGAGCCCAACACACTACGGAAAAAAAAAGAAAAATGATCAATCAAAATTCAAAGCCATGATGATCGCTTTCTTTTCGACAAGTGTGGAATTGAATACATTCACTAGGTCTGTGAAGGTCCAAGTCAACATCATTACATCAAGGTTCAGACTACCCTTTGTGCCGAATGAGGAGACGAAGACCTGATTTGTGGAAGAAGAAGCGATACCCGACTGCTTCAATACTACTAATTTCAATACTATTAAAACAATAATCTCTTGCATAAAAAGTTTAAATTGAAATAATCACATGGAATCTAATGAGAGATGATAGTCATACGGTATTGCATTTCAACATGAAGTCATGAGTTACGCTTCAGAACATGGAAACATGGCTGCTGAGAGGCATTTTAGCCTAACTCTAACTGAGAAAATGGTATGAAAATATGAGAATAAAGAAAGCAGAAGATGGATTTTAAAAATGCAAATAAGACTAAAATCCAACTTTTTTTCATATGCTCCTACATGGCCAAAGCTTGCGGAAAATGTTAAGAACTGGATTATGAATCACAGGAGGAACGGGATTACTTTTTCAACAAAAATGATTTTGAGTGAAGAGAGGAAATTAGCGCTAGGTATGCCAATTACCAATTTTTCTGGAACAACATAATGATGCCAGAGATTCATGAAGAGAATGGTCTGTATATGTGTACCAGAACTACAATAGCACAAAAACTGTGACTTAAATACAAAAGAAAGGTTATAAGGCAACAACTCATGATGTCACACCAACAGGAAGAATGAAACAGCCATCAATTTCTAGTGTTGGCGATTTGTTGTAAAGGTCCTGGCAGAATGGTAAAAGTGAGACTAAAATAACATATTTAAAAGGAATTAGTAATGCACTAAGCGGAAGTAAAGATGACATTGTGAATGAGAAAAGTGACACCCCCAGTGAAAAAAGCTACAGGAATGATTTAGGAAGAGTTATGACGATTTTCTAAGATTCTATAATGAATAAACATTGATGTAGCAGTTAATTTTTTATTGAAAGAATCCATTTTCTTCATATTAAGTGTTCAAATTAACATTTGGATCATTTTCTATTGGATCCAAATATTTTTGTAAATACTACGCAGAGTAGTGGTAGTAGTAGTATTTTAGGGGAGGCGACTGACAGCTGAGGTCATTTGCGCCATAGGGGAAGGATAGGATAGGATGAAGGGTGGAGAGAAACCCGGCGTTGGCATTAGCCTACTCTTTACGAAAGGGGCCAAGGGGTCCACAGCTTAACGTCCCATCCGACGGACGGCGTACTCACTCAAAGTGCCCTCCACAAAGCACCTCAAGTAGGGATCGAGATACCTCTGAGAAATATTCAACACCGCCATGATTTGAACCCGGGCCCTCTGGGTGGGAAGCCAGTACGTTAGCCCCCACACCATCTCGATCCCCTACTAAGCAGAAAAATCACAATTCATGTTATGGGTCAGTAAGCACAGTAAATGATTAACAGAAATTTTAAACTGGATATGACAGATTCTGGGATTATTCAGGCAGTCCAGCAGCCAATACATGCAGATTAATGAAGTTTGTAATGTAATGGTGGTGCATACAATTCTTCAAATTGAAAAACTATTTCGTGGTTTGCTCCAAAAAAATGTGTATTTTTGCTTGTATGCTCGATATATTGGAGCTATATGCAAATGATATTGTGATATATTTCACTTTTCTGCTCTTTTTGGGATATCTGCTTGGACTGTGAAATGAATGCCTCAGGCCATATCTAAATCTTCAGCCCAATAATGCTAGATCATAGAGTGTGGAAGAAAAAATTCAAATACTTTTATAAAGTACTTGTAAAAATTCAAATGAAATGGTATTACTAAACACGAAGAGTTTATGATAGAGAGGAGACCTTGCAAAACCTTTGGAGATAGTTTCCAATGGTTTTCCACATCGCAACATTGCATATGTCTAAACCATAACCAAATGTACTACTACTTGCAACGTTCACTTTGCAAATAATTCTTACCATATAGTCCAGCATAAGTTTAATTTAAAAATTAACAATATGTCATATAATTAAGAATGTGCTTCACTAAAACTCTGGCATTTTTAAATTATGCCTTAAATATTCAAGTCTCTGACATTAAAGTAATATTTAATGTTAAACAACTGAGATGCCTTTGCTGGAAAAAATTAAAAAATACAAACCTCTTCTTTGTCATTGCAATCCCATTCAAAATCCACTTCAACTTTTTCCGAAGTGCTGTGTTCTTTTTCATCTATTTCCTCTTCTTCACCAAAAGAGGAATTCCTATCTTGATCTTCATATAAAGAATAGTTAACCGCAAGTTTTTCCTTGTGGTTTTCCACTACCCACCCAGATTCCTTTAACAGTTCTCTGAAAGAGAGATCAAACTATGGACTCAAGTACCAGATAAAGAGGTAAAATATTGGCCCATTAAGACAGTTAGTAAATTCAAGTTTATTACATTTTCAATATTCTGGTAATAATAAGGCCATGTTTCAAAATATCTGTAGTAAATATGATAGGAAAAGGATGTGTAAGATAGGAAAATAATGAGATACATGTAGGAATAAATAAGACAGGAAAAGAATGAATGATCTGGAGTAGACGTCAGCACAATCTTGAAAAATTCAGAGAATGGACTTGATATGTAGATTTTATGTTATTGATTATTCTGGACATAATATACCAATGTTCTCATTGGAAATAGAATGAAAAATATCTGCAACAACCACAAAAACCAGCAAGAAGTTGATTACCAGGAATGATACTGATTTATATCAATTGCAATGGCTGAGATATATCACAGAAACTTCCAAACCTGATATCCTTTTCCTCATCAGTCAGTTGTATTCCTTTGGTTACATATTTTCATGCATACGCCATAATGGTGCTTATTATATGAATAGTGGTGTGTAATAAAGGGTGTTTTTATGGATTGATAGATTTACAAATTAACTCCCTCTTCATGGACTACAACCTTGACCTTGCGGAAGGGCTTATGCATTTTGATAACCCCTAGAGTTGTGGTGGTAGGAGCAATGATAACGGCTCCTCGCAGGGTAAATCATACTAGATAGTTCAAATGGAATGAGCCAGACAAAAGATAGTCTCTGCAGCATCTGTTTCTCATTGAGCCAGCTGGAAAGGCATCCGACCCCATCCAGGGCGGCCACGTCACTGAGGAACAGAAGCTGTATGGACTACCCTTCATCTGGCACCTACAATTTAACTTAACTGGCATGGATGACCCTACCAGGAGGAAATATCATTGCTCCCTCCTGTACAGCTTTAGAGTTCATTAGAACACATAAGTTACTCTCTACAAATGTTATTAAAAATTTAAGTAAGCACATATTTCACAGCAAACATGTGCATGTGCATTTTATTTTTATTGGTATATGAACTAAAGAGCTTTGGAATCACTACTAAGCTAATGCATTTGGTCAAACTAAATTTAATTCACACCGAGGCCAATGTACTGATTGATAAAATTGATAGCAGCAGCTTTGACAAAATTAAAAAAGGACCACAAAGGTGCACTGTCAATTATAATATTTGAAATTGCCTTACACAGGTTTTGAAGAAATTTATTTGAAAGAGTATCTTTTATAATTCCTAACTAACTGACACATATGCTGATAATATTGTTTGATAGCTATTAAAATACAAACTCTATTAGAAATATTCAATAAACTGGAACATGAAGATAAGAAAAATACACTCAATATTAATGAAGATAAAACTAATTGCTCGTGGATGACCTCACCATTCAGTACTGTAATACAAAATACTATATTCAGTTCGAAAAGTTTATGAAGGAGTTAGTAACTTACACTATCTCTCTCTGAGATTAAGCATAAAGGTAGTGCACAACATGGTATACAGAAAGTAATGAATGTAGGAAACGGAGATTATTATGCCAACTTGCATCTCTTTCCCTTGAAAACTTGTAAGCAAACCAGCTACATTTAATTTGTATAAATCAATTATTAGAACTCTTGCTACATTCAGGGCAAAGGCATTAGCTATGTTGAATCAGATTTGAAGACACTGGGATTTTTTGGGAGAAATACTTTGTCAAGTGTAAGAAGGTAATCTTTAGATGGGATGCTAGAATTAATGATGATGTACTAAATATAACAAAGAGAAGAAAATGTGACACTCATCAAAAACCAGCTTTTGAAATAGCAGTGTTATTTGGAAGAATGAATTTATTAAGATAACTAAGATAAAATATATAAAAACACACAAATATAACAGTGAACTGAGGGATAATTGAAGAAAAAAAGATGACTGGCGTGCTAGAGCCCCTAAAGTGAAGATGATGGTTTGAAACAGGACAGAATAGAGGTACAGTAGAGAAGCTCAAAATTCACCTTGGATTTTACTGATACAGAAGCAGAAATGGTAGATTATGTAAGGGCAAGCATAAATTGTACATTTCAAAGATTTTAAATTTCATACCTTATTTGATCCTCAGTTAAATTCCACTCATGCAGGGCACTTGAAATTTCTTCTAAATATATGTATATATCTTCATCATACTCCTCATCTGGGTAGTATCCATTTTCTTCACACCTTTCATAAAAAATCTGCCTTTCCAAGGTCACTTTTGTTGCTGCATTTGAAATAAAACAGTTGGCACTACTCTGCATTTTCTGCTTATCAGAGCGATTGTCCACATAAACCGGATATCTGTAATGAATGCAAAATAAAAAGCAAGGGTGAGAAAAATATACACAAGCAAAATCTTTATAGTGCATATTTGTATTTATGAAAAGAGGGATTGCACTTTTCTGCAAAGTTTACATTTCTTCAGTGAATATGTGTATTTAAATGATTATGCTATGAGAAATCCAATTTTGAAAACAAATTATACTATTGGGCATAATTATTTAGCTATATGGGCATAGGGAGATCATTCAAGTCATATATCCCCACAGAAAATATTTAAATCTACATACAAATCAAGCATTTTAGTGGAATACTGCTGGTATTCTGTATGAGTGATGACCTTGATGAGTAATCCTCTGTTGGCCGAATGACTTACTTCTTTTTAGTCATCCATCATGACTGCTTTCAGTTTGACACTGTGTATTTTGCAGTGAATTTTATTAGTTATTTTAACTGATTGACTTTATTCACCGGAGATAAACTAAGGGAGTATATACTGAAATTCAATATCATTTGGGTTTAATGATGATTATTGTAGCTGATGCATGGCTACATAAAATTTATAATTCAAATAAAAGAATCATTATTCAAAATATTTCTTTATCACCATGCCAGTCAAAAAAAAAAAGCCTGCTACATCTGGTAAGAGTTCACCATTTCAAGGCATAGGAGGGTATTCCACCCATCATAAAGAAGACCTATAAGTAGAAGTACTCTATTGAGATATTCCATACAAACTTATGTTAAATATGGCGATTTATTGCTTTTATGTTCACATAACTATTCTGAATCCTGAGCATTTTCGTTGCAACTTTAAACCCTGAAAAAATCAAAATTTTCAATACATACAATTTTTTATTGTTTTATTGCAATCATAATCGATCATTTTTAAGCCTGCATCATAGCATGTGCATGGTTTTCATTGAATATGATAACTCTGATTTTAATGCCTTTTCAAAAAAAATCAGGATGGCCAGAAATTAGATGGTTTCTGATTACAGGTTTTCGAGTATAAAAATTTTGATTTTTGCCTCCCAATTTTGTTACCTCATTTCTTCAATACACACAATCCAATGTATACTCAGGATGATGCTGAAACAGAAGGTAATAGTCTATTGGAATGAGCACATGAATTTTAATCTGATAGACAAGTTGTATTGGGTAATATGTACCACGTAAATACTGAGATATGTTCTTGTTCCATATCTTCTTATTTGCATACCATGACATACAACTTTGTATTGGTGTTTTTGAAACACCTCCACAGAAAAAATTTTCTTATAAACAGAGGTGCCTCTTTTCCTCCATCAGAACTTGCATAAAAGGACACCATAAAGTGTTCTTTAACCGGCTTTTTGCCTTAATACTGCTCCATCCTCAATACCACAGATTTAGATGGCAGAATATAGAAAAATAGCCCACTTTTGTGGGTTGTGGTAGTTCAGGGGTAGAGCGTTGAACTACTGACTGGAGGGCCTGGGTTCAATTCCCAGGCAAGCCTCTCTAGGCACCTGCAGCTAAATGATTTTTCGGGAACCAGATCTCCCTGGGAAACAATTACTGGCACAGGGAAAGGAACTGGCCCCCGTACCCTGATGTGTGAATTTCACATGCCGTATAGGCCTTGGTACTGGGTGAACTCAACCATTACTTACCAAACCGACCTTAGGATTGATTACTGGGTATATGTTTACAAGCCCAATTTTATCCATATTATATACAGGTTGTTGTTTATGGTTTTTGATAATTGATGGCAGTCTAACCTTCCAATCACTGCATGGATTATTACACATGACATTAGATTCACTGAAAATTTCACAAAATGTGATGGTATGCCATAAGAAAAATTGCTCAGTCCAACCATATATCATCATGAAATCTTCCTCTACTTTAGAAGCAAATTGCATGGCCTTTTCTTTAAATAAGTACCACTACTAGGAATATATTGATATTGCTTTCATAATCATTACCACAACAACAAATTAATTTGAGCAAAATATTAAAAATCAAATATTTGAATTGACATCCTATGCTGAAAATAACAATGATGGTCTAACTTACAATATTGCTTCTAATGACCCTTAATATATGCACAAATATTCTGGCGAAAAATGATTGTGTCTTGCTGTAAATTCTGGGGAAAAATGAGTACACTAAGACCCAATTAAAGTGAGAAATCTTTTGAGTACTAATAACATGAATTAAAAATTATGCGTAAAAATCTGTCAGTAAAAAACATACAAAAGACAGCAATGCATGAGTGCCACCACGACATTATGATGCCCAACCCACTCATAAAAAGTTTAAAAAAAATGTTGATGTGAAATTCAACTAGGGTTTCACAGCACTATATTTCATAGTTGTTTTATACCTCATGCATCAAGCGAAAAATGATCCCTGTCTATTGAGGCGAAGAGAATGGGAGAATTTGACAGGTACTATTAGTGGACTGATTCATGAGAACAGATCTTAAGTTCAATGCATCCATATTTCTCTTCAAAATAGATATTTATTCCACCTTCAATGACTGTCAGCAAGTATTTATTTGCCTTTATTTATGGTGAAATTTATATGAACCTGCATATAAGTTTTTCATTGGTGGACGCCGAAAGTTGATTAAATATGCATTTTGCCTGGTTTTTCGATCCCTTTGCATGTTTCGTGTCAAAAGCCCCTGAAGTAAATTTTAAGCCAGTAAATTTTGTTGTTGTCAAAAAGTGTTTGGTACATGCATAAAGCTTTTATAATTCATATAGTTCTTTGATTTACCACAAAAGTGACCAGAGTAACACATCATCAAAGTCCATTTTTCTATAATTATGAAGCAAACAGTGGTGGTTCTCCAGAAATGTTTCTGGTGGCTACAGAAATGAAGCTAAGTCAATATTCTATAAGCGGCATAAACATAATAAATAGGCACATGACTAGCCAAAAGAGGGATTATCTTTGATTGGCAGAGGATCAGCATTGTCCTATCCAGCATGCAAAGCATCCTAAATCCTAATTATCACTTTGATATCATGCAATATTCGTTGTATGTCATCAAAAGATCATCATCATTTTTAGGTGAAATCATCTCATAGCAATCATATTTTGAATATTCTCAATGGAAGATTTAAATTATTAATCAAGTAAGACAATAATTAACACATTTAAACATGCTCTTACTCATATTCTGCTATGACTTCGTAATTTTCTTGATATTGCAAAGATTCAGCCAAATCCAGTATTCTGTCATTATTGCTTGTTAATACTTCCCCATTTTCAATAGCAACATCTTGAATGTTTCTCCTGGTGAAAACGGCCATTTGTGAGCAGCATCCAAAATGTTCAGAACCTATTGGCCCTTTTCCAATACCTTTGAAAGTCACTTCATAATCAGGATATCTCTGTACAATGTTCATTGCCCTATAGTTGAGTAAAAATTAATGTAGCGAAATATGTGCAGTCCTAAGCCAGTGGTATAAAATGTAAAAAATACACATTAACAGAATTCTATTGAATTTCCATAAAAACAATGGAAAATGGCAATACATTTGACAGAGAAAGTAGATGAAAATCTGTCATGGTAGTATTGGAATCTCCATGTCATCTTTCTAGTCAATTAAACTAGATTTGAGGTGAGGAAACTATGGGGTTTCGGGCATTTTAACCGGACTTAAGGAGATGTCATACAATGAAAAACATGTTTATCTGCTCCTCTGTGGGGACACATACTCCCCATATTATTCCTACTCCACCTGTTATGATGCATGAACTTGAATACATGGCCACCATTCCAAAGAGTTTCCCAACCCCAGCTCTAGATAATAATTTCTATACTACACCTAATGGAGTAGTTCATCACATTTTCTGTTATATGTCATATATTTGTACTAAATCTAATGAACACTACTCTTACATGATCCAAAACTATCGATATTTTCTGGCAATTCAAACTGAAATATCTATACTGTAATAAGGATGAACAACTCACCAATCTTGGAACTGTACTCTGCTCCATTCAAACTTATGGTCTGGGTGACGAAATCCATGCATTTGACCAAATAAGACATTAAAATCACCATTCGGAGTGGTTATTAATGCAACTGATGGATGAATGAAACCAAATATTGTAAACGGCACTTCTTCTAAGTCATTTGGATATAAATGTTCAATCCTAAAAAAATTAAAATGGACAATCAAACACATTTTATTTCTTACTTCATCATAAGAATTTAATTTAAAGATTACTATGAAGTTGAATTACATATCAGTTATAACAAAGCATAAAAATTAACAACATCATCATCATATCAGATGACTCAATTTCAAGGCATACTAACAGCCACCACCCCTCCCAATTCTTTCGATCTCCAACTACCTTCACATATTCCATAAATTCCTCCACAACCACTGGTGTACATGCATAATTGCATAATAAAAGAACTAGAAGAAGAGTAACCTACTAAAATTGCTGTAATTTTTCTTCCACTTTTACAGGGGTTTCATGTAAGAACATTCAATTTACCACAACCTATTTTATCTTTATTCCAAAGAAGAAAAGCAGAAAGACAAAAAATTCTTCAATTTTATCTGATTACTACTTATGATGTAAACAACAGAAAACTGAGCTACAGCCTATTCTGTAAAGTATGAATGTGGTGAAAATTGGGGGCTTTGTTTAAAAATAATTTGCATGGAGTTGCATCTCTATTTTTTTGCCTTTTTTAAATAGCCAAGGCATATGCCATAGCTACTGTTGCAGTATCTGCATATATGCATGGTTTTCATTATGCAGACCAATTAATTCTTTTTTCTGACCTATTCCAAAGAACATCCATTTGGGAAACCTTTCCTGATCAGTGTTTTTATATGGAATACTTGACATTAAGAAGCACATATCCATCTCATATTATAGTGGCATTTAGGTGGCATGATAGAATTCTATTTTCTCTAAAATTAAAATTTTAATCAAAATTTGCTGCAACTAAAGTTGAAGAGCACCATATTTTTGATTGCATATGTACCCTTCTGGATCTAGAAACCATCTCTAAAACAGGGTTGATTAATTATGCCTCCACGCAGACTATTAAGCACTTGCTCACTTTAAGTGTAAGATGTTTTCAATAGGCACCAGAAAAAGTGAGAATACTAAGTCTAACAAGATTCTTTGATGTGATTTTCTCCTGGAGGTCACAATAATTGGTGCATTCTGTTGAAGAGTATACTGATAAAACTTTGATGATATAGTACTTTGATTAATACAGATGAACAAGAATTTTGCAGAGTAACAATAATTCACCTTGACCAGGATTCAAATCTGGATCCTTCGATATATGGCTTACAGCTTTATACAGTTAATCTATCACAAATCATCTTACATGTGAATTTCTAGGCTTTAAAGGAACAAATGTTGTGATGAATGACCATACATAAAATGTCACAAAGTAATAAGAGTCACGCACATTTTACCACATACCACAAGGTTAAGGCCAAATTTTTAACACACAGGTGTTTCAAAAATTCAAATAAACTGGAAGTTGCAATGACAGTAACTTTTGATGGAGTCATCCACTGATGGACATTACAATGCAACAATTTAAAAGTGTAAAAATCATTCATTTTGACCAGGTTGGTATTTAACTTTAACAAAATCAAACAACAGAGGGAAATGCCATGACAGTTACTTCAATGCAGCTACTCATCTGGCAGTAATATGCAGGAATTTCATTGATTAAAAATCATTCACGTCGACCAGGATTCACCACAACATCTTGCTACTAAAGCCCCAAGAAATTCACATTGCAACAGAATGGCTTGACAGCTTGACTGGCTAAAGCATTTGGCCAGATTTCAAGGGATGCGAGTTTGAATGCTGGTCAAGGTGACTGATTTTTACCCTGTCAAATTCTTTCATTTATAAGTGGCTTTCCACATATTTTTAAAAAACACTCTATCATGACTGATGCACGTAAGTCCATAAAGGCAGGATGATCCTCTCTTATTTTCCATAGCAAATCAAATGTACTCATGTTAAGAATTCAATCCATTCAGACACAGTCAAGATAGTACTTGCCTCTACTCCACAAGGAAAATATATTATCAACGCTTATAAATAGCCATATAAAAATATATTGCTATTTATATGTGAATAGCGACTTATAGCATGTTCACTTGGTGTTATCCGTAAGCATTTTTTATGACTCTTGTAATACACAATTCTACCAATTCTCTTAAGAATGAGGTATGATATTTGCAAGTAAAAAATAAAATTGCTGGAGAAATTGACCAACTAATTTGTAAACTTTACAGACCTACAATTATGAGTCACATTAAAATAAGTAAGCCTCGTAGAGGGACAAATGAGAGAAATTTTAGCCAAATTGAACATTAACATTATGCTAAATCAACACCATTGATAACAGACAGTCATTCAAGCTAATCTTGATATACAACTCTCCTAATAATAGCATTAGTTGCTGATCTTAAATCTTCTAAAGGAAAGAAATTTTAAATCAACTTCAGTGTGCAAGTTAATTCAAAACAATATGCTCAGGTGATTACTTTTCTTACTCACAGTTCTATAGCAATCACAGCATCACACCCCATGAGACACGGGTCTGGCTTGGCTATACTTCCAGCTAGCACCTTAACACTGAATGGAGTGGACCGCATTGAAAGATGATCAACTAGTAAAGGGCCAACCCGATGTGATACACTCTCAAGTAGTTCAGAATCTATATCAAGGGCTAACACTTCTTCAATTCCTGGTGTATTTTTCAAGAATGGAAAAAAATTCAGCTCTCCACAGCCTGCATCCAGTACCTGTGAATTCAATAAATTTAACACGCTCTACCAGTAAATTACCGATATAACATTTAAATCCCATGTCGAAGCAGGATGTAGGATTTCTTTGGGTAAATATTAAAAATTTAATTTCAAATGCAATTACTCGTAATTAAATTATAGAAAACAAATTTGGAACTATTAGCTTAGACCGCTGCCTAACTGCAAAACCAAATCGATGAGTTTTAATGTATTTTGGGCATAAGAGCATCTTTTGTGCAATCATCAGGATGATAATAATAAAATATTGAAAGCACAAAGATTATATTACCTTTTGACACAACATAAAATGCCTTTGTCTAAAATAATGCTACAAAAAATAATATGCCATCGTTAAATTGCCTTTTCATTTCTTTCTTTGAACTATTGGCAAAAACACACCACTTGACTCAGCATTTGGTGCTTTCGAACAATTAAAATTATTTAAGCCTTAATAGTATTTCCATATATTAAGCCAATTCACATACAAATGAAATAAAATACCCATAACTATACAAATCTGGGATTATTAATTTACAGAGGCCAAATTTACATGCCATAGCACTACAATATAAATGGACATTCCCACTTCAAGCCCTTTCATCTAAGGGTTCTATCGTCATGTGATCATTCTCCAGAATATCAACAGATGAAGGTTATATATTTACATTTTATTTAATATTATTTGCCATTAGCTCTTTTAGCAATGTAGACAACTGTTTGTAAATACCAATTACTTGGCTGTTACAGGGCAAGCACATTATCGAGAAGGAAATATATCACAATACTGCCCATAATATTATCGATGCCTTCCAAAATCCCAAACAACTTTTACTTTTGATGCGAATTAGTCGAAATGAAAGTAAAATTAAGCATTTTTCTCTAGATAATTGGAGCGGGATACTCGTATGGTTGGAACTTAGTGTATCTTTAGTATCTTGAATGATATTTTCAGACTAGAAATAAGTAAACAATAAAAATTTTGAACCAGAAATTATTAATGATATGCATTATAATTCTCGAAGAGAGTTACAGTAATTTTATTGACATAAATATAAAGGAAAAGTGACCAACGTGTAAATAGTGTATAAATAAAAACGTAGACGGTAACTCCATTGTGTTTTAATGCAGTTTATTTATTAAAACAATCCAAAGGTTGCAAAATCGTCCAATTATTAATATATGATATACTTACTTTTTTCAATTTTCCTCGCCAAATTTCACTCGTCATTACTTCCTTGATAGCGTTATACCTTTGGGCATACACAGGAGGAAAGAACTTCAAGCCAGAGTTTTCGTCAAATTTACACACCAAATCACCAGTCTTTGGCAAGCCTAAAGCTTTCAAATCTTTCACGTAGCGTTTAGCAAGCAAATAACTTTTGTGTGTATAATCGCGAGGTTCAAGCTGTACATAAATATTATTTATATAATATCTATTGCCAAATAATTTATCACATATAACGTGATATACTATTCGTCCCATTATAAATAAACTGTGGAATAAAAGAATCATATCGGAGAATATTCTTTTTACTTCACACTTAACTTTCAACTTCTTATTCTGTTTCTTGTGCGTTTTCTTGTTGATTGGACACTTCTTGGTCGCTTCCTTCCCCCCCAGGTGGAGAATTTACTTTACTTAGAAAATATAATACCAATAAGAAAAGTTGGTGAACCAAAATGATCATTCCTTAATCAAGAAACTTGAGGCTATAAAATACTGTAAATTTTGAATTTGTACATTTCAAACTTGTCAACACCGCTGCTCAATTAACATATGACAGTCGAAAAAAAACAAAAGTCGGCAATGGCGGCAAGAACTTAGTTTGATACGACTATCAGCGATTCTACCAAAGTGACAAGTTGTGATAATTATTCGGAAATCACTCCTTGTCTTATTTTATTTACTTCCATATTAAAATAATTTTTCAGCGTACACTCCGTATAGAAAATGTAAGGAATCGAAGTAGAACTTGAATCTATGGCAACCAAATTCAGTCCGCTTTTTACGAGTCAAACCCCAAGATTCACACTTGCCTAATGCCTAACTAAAATAAGCGTGTAACATCGAGCCTCCGATTTAAATGCTGTAAAGTGATTTTTCCAAAAGTCTACAGCGTATAAGATATCATTTTAACATAGTCATTAAATTTTCCAAGCAAACGAAATCTCACTGGTTATCATATGAGAAATTTTAAAGAACTATTAAAGCAAATTTATGGTGACGCAAATACGAGATACTTTCCTTGGCATAGCATATTCTCTTGAAAAATCATTTGTCAGCTATCGACTGAATTACCATAAGTGAAATAATCATTAATAGGAATTTCTGGTCTTAATCAGAGCTTAACCTCTGATCAATACTGGGGTTGAAACCTGAGCTAAAGAATAAACCGTGTTGTTAAGAGGTCAAAATGTTCTGGTAGATTTTGAAATACTTCATGTAAAATTGTCTACTCGGCATAAAATCCCTGAAAATTTCATCATACAACAATTTTGGTTTAGACTGTGATTGAGTTTTCTAAACTCGTCTGCAAGAGGCAACTATGAAGTATCCATTGCTTCCGCAACATTTTCTATTATTTGGAATCCTATTTTTTATGGTAGGTTTTGGATAAACACAAACTTAACAACCAAACACACTGCACCTACCATTCCTTACTCTCTCCCAATATAACATAATCCCACACTAGAATACAACCCTATTCAATTCTGCATATATTCTACATCCTTTCATTCCATCAATAATGCTTATTCATTTCCTCTCTCTTCCTTGTTTACGTTGTAGTCTCCCAACTGTCACAGTCTTCAACATTCTATCGCATATCAAAATGCTCTTCAGTCACCTTTTCTGCCTCTGTTGGATTACTCCCAAAAATCCTCTATTCTACCCTACCATACCTAATATTTCATGGTTTGTATCACTTATAACCTCTGAACTCAAATTGATAATTCCAGAAGTGAACATTTGTCCTCTCCATCCTATTACTAATGATCCTGAGCAGCACTTCAGCTGCTGGTGAAATGGTACTTATTTTTCTGTAATATTCGCATCATTTATAAACTTGAAAATTGAAAATATACTCTTGAGGAGTTCCCTTTAAAGTAGAGATTTTCTTATGTTTGCATTCTAACACACAAAGATAATGCACTTCACTCTGACACATTAACCAAAGTCAAATCTGATCAGATTTTGATTGAAATTTTCCTCTGAATGATAGCATTTCAATCTATTATCACTTAAATTGTCCTAAGGATTTATTTTTAATTTAATAAGTTCTTTTCAGTCTCCAAAACTTAATCATCCAAGTTCATCCAATACACCATCAGGTTTTAGCATATTCTTCAAGTGACATTCATTAGCAAGATAGGCACTACAACATTAGATTAGTGGCTAGTATTTGAAAAAAAAAATTTCATCAGTATCATTTGATGCTTTTCAGATCTTAGCTATTAATCATACCTATGTTACTAAACAGAAAATGTGAACAACTAAATTACTATAGGTAAGTACTATTACTATGGTTAATTATACATACAGGCACTATTTTTCAACATTGAAGTTGATGGGAAGAAGGGAAAACTATCACTTTCCTGGATACATTTTGAAAACATGAGTTTTCATAGTTTATATGATAAATTTAACCAAATATAAAATTTTGTAAATTTGTGCATTCATTTTAACCCATTTTCTCTTGTCAATTTAAATATATTTTTGACAACAAGGGTGCATTTCAGCTCTCAATTACAACAGTTTGAGGTGGTTTGTTACAATGTCTTTCTTTGGAGCTACTAATCATTTTCCAGATTATCTCTCTGGACTTTTTCCTTAATTTTAGGAATCTGGTGTGAAATCACCCTCTAAAACACACCCGGGTGTGTTACTTCCAGGGTTTCTTGTGGACAAATCTGATTTATTTTTTTGTGGATCACGTAGTTTGGAAGATAATTAATTAACAGCTCACCCTGTGCTTAGCATCAACAATTTATGAATTCAGACATCAGGGTAGTGGAGCCGGTTCTATCCTCATACTACCAATGGCTGCCCAAAAATACAGGGCATCTGAAATATTCTACAGTTATGGTGAACCTGAGAGTATCCAAGGTCACTGGCAATTGAACTTGGTCCCTCATTCAGTAGGTAACTGAACACAATAATAAATAGGCTCCCATGTCCCTCCAATAATCTATGGTAAATAATTACTTTCATTAATGTAACTTCTCAACAATTCCTTCTGAAATAATGCTACATGCTCAGAGGTGACTCCTTTTTCCTGATCAGTTAACTGGTAGAACATCATTTATTGAAAGCTTTGGTTGTGTACGTGGCAGTAAAATTATTGTCAATTCCCTAAAATTAATTGAACTTAATTTAGAAAGCTACATGCACTAGATATGGATTAGATCTCCTTTCTAGTGCATAATCATTTACAAATAATTTCAATTGGCAATTTTAAATTGCAATGGTTACATTAATTTTAATTCCATGTATCTAATTTTAACTCAACATAAGTTTTTCAGCACCTCTTGCTAATGAAATATGCCTCAATAAACAATTTATTTATTAATGTGATATTGTTTAATTTTACTAAGCGTGGATACAAGCATTGTAGAGCTATTTCTTCCATTTTATGTAGGGCATGTTGTTATGATAAAATAATATCTTAAAATATAGACTTAGGCATAAAAATTTTCCATGCATTGTAAAAAAATGAAAATAGAATGCAAGTAAAATTATTATCCAATGAAGATAGAAGGATTTCCATCGAGAAAAAAGAACCATTTCAATGTAACTTATATTTTTTTAATGACAGAATGATGAAATAATCTGTTAAATGAAAACATATAAGGATTTATGAAACAAGTAGTCAGTCTATGAGCAACAACAATCCAGCATTTAAAAGGCTGGTCTGGTGCATTTTCTTTCTTCAACATTTTTCTTCACATGGTATAATATTGACGTTTTACTGATGTTGAACAAATAGTTACACTAGTAAATGTTATAACAGATAGTTCAATTAGTGTATAAATTATTGAGACAATTCAGTTTGCCTGTTCACATGTGAATAATGATCAAAATATTACTACAAAACATGATTAGCTTAAAATATAAGAGAGGTATAGCATTATAGTCATAACAACTCTGGAAAATATATTCATAATTTCATCATTTAAAATATGGATAAAATAATTATTTAAAACAAACAGCTGCCCAAATTTTTAGAAAAATAAAGATGCAATTAGCATTTGATTTCCACAACATTGATTCGTTGAAATCACTTTTACAATAATATTGACATTTACTCAAAATAAGAATAGTAGTGATGTTAGAAAATAATATTTGTGGTAGTTAAATAATATTTATAAAAATCAATAATGATTAATCCAAATGGAAAATAAAAATGGTAATTAACCAGACTAGTTAAAGTTTAACAACTAAAATAACATTTTCAAACAGTTATAATCTCCTAGGGATGGGTGTTAGTAAAGGGAATGAATTAGTGATCTTAAATGTGAAAAAACAGTGATGTATTATGAATATGGGTATAAATATCTGCAGGATCTTATCCATAGCACATAAAAAACTTATTCTCAACATAAAATATCTTCATCCAAGGAACCACGTATGTTAATATTCAATAATAACAAAATATGAGATATTATTGAGTTTTCTTCTTTGTACCCTTTTGTGAATACTATATAAAGACACTTTTAAACAGATGAAACTTCCAGTCTGGATTTTACTCCACTGTGAACTTTTTTTGGGTAAAAAAAATAACATTCATTCAGCACACTCACAAATAGCTTAGTTTCCAATAAAGCTGGTTCCTTCACATTCAACACAATTCTGTCTACATGAGACAAGTTCTTCAGCAAAGGTGCTGCCCATGGAGTCACATTATGTCTTTCTATTATACAGTATTAGTTGCCAAAGTTAAAACCAGATAATTACTTCCACTCAGTAAAAACAACTATTAAATGAGGTGAGGTTTTTCTTTAAAGTTGGCTGCCCTTCACTATGCAGTAAAAGCTGCTGAAATCACTATGCTACTCTAAAATGCTTTACTAATGACCTGAGCTGCATATTACGAAGTCAAATATATTCAAATACTTTGAGATGACAAAATTTCAAAACAAGATCATTAATTAACACACTTTACAAGATTTAGTTTAATTAATCACAATAAAAAACAAATTAGAGACTTAGCACCTCACTAAATTAAAATCAGTCTCTGTAGCTACTTATAAAGTCTTAGCAATGTTAGGTCACTAATTTATGGGATGAATGACAGTGCCCAATCAATTAGATTTTAAAACTCTTCAACTCAAAAATTTAACTTGCACCTTATTAATTAATAATTCAGTTGTTCTTGAGAAGATATTTCCCCAAATCATTTAAATGAAAGGATGTTCACAAGTTAATTTACAAATTAGGTCAAAATCTATAATAATTTTATCTTGTCTAACAGTTTGACAAAACAGGCACTGTTAACCACTTTGATGATACAGTTTAATGTGCTGGACCATATAGAAGAGATGTAAATGAAACAGTTAATTAAGTTAACTGACTGAATGAACTAAAGCACCTTTCTTTTGAGGATTGCAATAAGCACCTTAGGGAGAAATATTATTTCCTCATTTCATTCTCGCATAGCTTTAATTAATTAGCTGATGTTCTGCTACCACCTGATATTTTAGAATTTTCATAGTTAATGTGCTCAAGTGACACCATAAATGTATATAAATATTTAAAAAACTACTGCTCAAATATCAAATTGTTATTCATGTATACATAAATATTCACCCTGTATTTGGTTACGGTGCCAGCAATAAGATTTTATACACCTACAAGGGTTGGACGCCATGTTTATTTGACAAAGCTACCTGAAACCATTAATCAACAGGTTGAAACTTCAGAAATGGTCACTTTAGGACCAATAACAGCCTCAAAATTGGATGGGTTACTGATGAAGCACAAGACTGCTACCGCAGCTGTAGAGCCTGACACTTAGATGCAGCACACTCCACGGCTTCAGAGATTTCTGCAAAAACAGGAATGCCTTCTCTTGAAGCCAGGTCCAGTAGGTACATACGTGCACGATTGTAGTCCTTGATTGCCTGCGCTGACAACTAAAAATATACGTTAGGCTTTAGTGAAACATAATTGAAAACCATTTCCATTTTTATAATTATTATATAAAAAAAACCATAAACACAGCAATCAATCCTAAGGTCGGTTTGGTAGGTGATGATAGAGTTCACCCAATAGTCCAACGGCATGTGAAATTCACACATCAGAGTACGGGGGCCAGTTCCTTTCCCTGGGCTAGATATAGTTTCCCAGGGAGATCTGGTAACTGAAAAATCACACAGCTTGAGTGAAACTGAGGCTGCCGACTGAATTACAATGTGCTATCAGGGAGTCAGAATGCTTACATGTAAACATTATTTCATACAATAATAAGAATTGGGTGATGAAAATTCATCAAATATGTTGGTAGAAACCAGGACGCTTATACCTTTTTGGGATTCATAGGTCAAAATCAAAATTATTATAAAAAGACTTGTTGGACGTGGGCACAATGTACATGTACTTTGAGGACATGCATATTAGAATGTACATGCGTATGAATGCGCCAACTCGGTGTCACTCAGTCCATAGCTCCAGCACTCACACGATTAGGCATACTGAGTTTATGTGGCCATTGATTAAAACATAACAGCAAAACAACATAAAAAATATGGAGAAGTTCGATCATATTTTTATCATAAAAATAATGAAAATGATGAGAAATTTTTAAGTTATTAAATACTAGTGTGGTATTAAATGAAATTTCTTCAAGTTTTGAATTAATTGTAAACATTTTACACATGCTGAACTTACTGACCACAACTGTAACATTCTATATTTAATATGTAGATATGCATATCTTTCGGTGATCATTTTACAAAATGTTTAGAGTATGCATTATACATGGAATCTAAACAGGTCACTGCTTTCTTCAAAGGGTAATGTTGTTTTGATTCACAATAGGATAATGGGGGATACTCATTTGGTAATAGGGGATATTTTATATACATCATAATTCCATTAGTTCCTCGTATTAATGAACCTAGCTTGAAAATGTTTGCAAAAATAAAAGTAAGGATTCTATGATTTAGAGAACTGAACCTTTATACTTTCAACCTATTGAGGTAGAAATATCACCAATTATTTTTTAAAACAGCAAGTGACAAGGTTCAAAAAATGCTACAAGTTGTCGAGTAGGAAATAGTTGAAATATGTAGCCCTACAATGAAATTCTAAGTCATGACATGGTACTATGACTCAAAAACAAAAAAGCTACAGAATACTAAATATGTTGTGCACTAACTTCCTTCCTGAAGATTTCTGGCAACTCAACTACTTTCATCATGAGAGCTATGGCAAGGATCTACAGAGTTGAAAAAGGTAAGATTTGGGAATTTAGTATGGACTTTCTGCAGAACCAAGTTTTTAGTTTTCATAGCCATTTTCACTATTGTTCTACAGCTTGTAAATGTTTTGACAAATTTTCTCAATATGTCCTCAAAAATATTTTGAATCCAATCAGGAGTTCTGAAGTTTCCACTTGGTCATCGTGTTAGTCAGCACCAATATTTCAATGGTTAAGTATGGAATTTCCTTAAGATTGAAGCACCTGAAATCTTTCAATCAAACTGTTTTATGTACTCCACAGTTTGCCCTCCTTCATCAAGGCTCATCTTATCTTCCCCATTACTTTCATTGTCAAACACTATATGACTCTCTTAGTTGACTGAAAATATGACCACAACAAATCCTGGTTCATTGGGAAAAAGTTACTCACTGAGAGAATCATTTAAGTGAAGTCTAGCAATAGTTTATGCAGTGGCCCTAATACTTATATAGCCGAGATTAGGTCATTGAGGTCTAGGCAGATTTTCCATCCCAGAAGAGGAGTTTGCATTTCAAAAGACAAAGTTCCATACTGCCAAATAGATATTAAATCTTAAATGATACATAACAGATTACATGGGGATCAAGGTACATGCTGCCAAGTAAACCACAAATCCTAATTTGACTTGGTAGGATAATGCAGGTGATCATTGATAACATGCGCATATCTTGATCAGAGCTAAAAAGATATTGCTTTTTATCACTGCTTACACTAGATTAAAAAAATAAACACAGTTATCAATCCAAAGGTTGGCTTGATAGTTGATGCTAGAGTTCCCCCTAAGCTAAGCCCAACTACCTGTGAAATTCACGCATTAGGGTAGAGGGGACAGATTCTTTCCCTGTGCTGCCTATGGTTTCCCAGGAAGTCCTGGTACCAGAAAAAATACACAGCTTGGGTGAAGCTGAGAGTGCCCAGAGGCATGCCAGGGAATTGAACCTGGGCCTTCCAGCCAATAGTCCAATGCTCTACCCCATCCCAAACAAAAATATACCAGATAAAAAGGGTAAATTTTTATGTTTAACTGATTATGTATGTAATCATTAGAAATATGTATAAAATGTAATAACTTATAATTCCTACCCTTTCATCTCCAATGACACAGTCTTCTGTCAGCCTCTGAACACAGAGCACCACTTCACACTCAAGGCCTACATAATGTGCTGCCTGTGGAAAAATTAAAGAGACTGTTGGGGATTAAATGCAACAACAAATATTTAGATCAAAGGATTCCTAAATAAAGGGTTTCTTTTAATTTGTTGTAGATATATTAAACCAAAGAATTGTATGCCAAGTTTACCTATGGGCTATGAGTGTGTGAGCAAAGAAACCCATTCTAAGCACAATACTCCAATTTAATTCAATTTTTAATAATGGGTTTTCAAATAACCATCTTGATCATCCATGAAATCAATTGCTGGCCCCAGTGGCAGTGGAATAACGTCCTTGTCTGCCAACCCAAAGGTCATGGGTTTGATTTCCACTAGAGTGGGTTTTCCTCCACCTAGGGCTCAGGTGTTTGTAATTATGTTCATTGTTAATAGTCCAATGTAAAGGCCAACAAGAGCTGTTTTTGGTCTAATACTAAATAAATAAATGTAAGCATAAAAAATAATACAAGCACCCATACATATTAGTACATAAACAACTCATATAGTAGCGAGAACATAAACAAAATGTTAATAATGTGTTAGCAGCATTTATTTTAAATATTTCAGACATATTTTGATACCAAAAGTAAATAATATGCAAATACTAACCGAGCTAAATAATATTTATTGATTTTAATATTTGAGAAATATTCATAAATTTGTTTTTCTACAAAATTCCTAAACTTGCAGAGACAATAATATATTATAAGGGCATTCCGGTGAATAAATAAAAGTATTACTATGCTGCAATCATTTTGTTTAATCATGTGAAAATAAAATCATCATGATTATTTTTCATTTAACTGTTGTTATATTAAAAACTGCTGAGTAAAGAGAGTACAAAAACAAAACCAGTGAGTAAAGTGAGAAAAAGCGAGTACTCTTTTGCTGGAATCTCCATTGAAACCACATCTCTCTATTTGTATTTCAATAGGTACTTCAATCATCGTCAGTCATCTCCGTAACCATCATAAGATGCACTGTTTGCTTTAATCACCGATGATGATTAAAGAAGCTATTGAAATACAAATGGAGAGTCATAATTTCAATAAATATTCCAGCAATTCACTCAGAAATGCGTCGAAACCAGTGCTGAGGAAGGTAAAAGAAGGAAGGAAAGCAACACATTGCCATGGCAACCAATCGGGGGGCTCCAACATCTTTCCCTCCACCACAGACCAATCATGAGTCACCTGACCCATGGCCATATATATGATGGCCAAAATGCAGAGTTGGCCCTCATCTGCCCCGAGGACAATGCTAGAGTCGAGCTTTGAAACATCGGTCTACATGGAATCCCTAACCTGGTGGCAGACCCGAGAAAACTTCATTTAGTATATATGCTCGGAAATCACCAGATCTTACTTCACTAAAGCTGTAGCAACATTTCATTTCTTCTCTAAAAATTGTGATAAAGGTAGGCATGAATATGCTGTCTTTAGTCAATGAGCCCCATTTTCTAGCCTTTTCAATCAGCCAACTGTTGATTTTTCCCAAACTCTGATTATCTTAGGAAACCTTAAATGTTCACATTTACTCATAATATTTTTAAAATATTGGCAATGAACACGAAGGCAATTAAAAATATACACAATAATCTAGAGTTGCATACTGTTCTTTCAGGGTACTAAACTAAATCTGCCCAAGCAACATATAGACAGTTGTAAAACCCAAATATCTTCTTGAAAGTATGTATCCACTGATGCTCAAAGGGCCTGTACTTTAGATGAAGTCTCCTTCTATTCATAGAATATTCTGGTGGATTGGGTTGAGATAAGAGACACCCCGGCCAATATTTAATCAAAAATGTACTTTTTTAATACCCGCTGTTTCATTAATTATATCCATGGACTGTCTGGAAGTGTACACTTAGCAATCATCATGATTTTCTGAAGGAAGTCCAAATTTGGGCAAGATTCACGACAGAGAAGTTTAAGAAATCACCAATTGTTTTGATATCATCTAATATATTATTCTGTCATATTTATAGAATGTGTGGAGAAGAAAGGAAAAGGTAAAATGTACGGAAAGGAAAACAAACAAATGAATACTAGGCATGGTGGGAGAGGAGAGAGGATTGTTAAGAGAAATTCAAAGGAGGCAGGAAAGATGGATTTAAGCATTCTGATTGGTGATGGAATGCTGACGACTGCTATTGAGGGAAGAACATCAAACAAGCAAGGAATGGTGTATGAATAGGATAAGCGTGCCGGACAGAATGAAGGGAAGTCAAAAGTATGTGGAACTGAAGATCAATTTAATGTAAAGACAGAAGTGTAATGGGATATCAGGTTGTGTCTTGTTAGATAAAACTAAGAAATGCAGTAATGTTAAGCCTCTTTACATCCAAAGCCTACATTTAATGATACACTAAAAATAATAACTCATAAAATCTTTCCTAATTCGAGCATAAATTCTTAAAGAATGATGATCCGGAATAATGGGATGTAGGAGAACTCCAATTCATTGTACATTCTAGTTTTCATATCTTTTTCAACCAGAATCATACAACCTTCAAGCTTCATTTCAATCATCATCATCTTAGCGTTTTTCTGTGAGGATGTATTCTTTCATTCCATTTCCATAAAATTATTATTTTATCACTGTAACCCCAGATGAGTTAAAAAAAAGTGGTTCTGATTTAAGTGCATAGAAAAATTTTTGAGAAGAATAATTAAAAAATAATGAAGGGCCACAACTTAAACATCTTGGTGTCCAAGAAACAAGAACTAATCAAAGCTGAAGCACTCACTAAATTTAAACCTAGATAATTCAAATGATTCATCAACTTCAACTTATGAACAGTGGGACAAAGAGAACTTTTGGCTATAAATTTTCAAGATTTTGGCTTTTGGCCAAGCTAGAATAACTATAACACATGATCATACTAGAACACTGAAATGCATGAGTGATTCGACATCTAGTTTCTAATTTCAGCTAAGACACACTGAATCATGGTACAAGGTACATCATCGCACATAAATCATGAGATGAACTAAAAATTTAGCATGCACATCATAGTATTTATTTAGAATGATCTGTTCTGCCTAATGGAAGAAAAATGTTGAGATAGCACAATATACTCTTTCCAAGGAAATTTTTAACTGCAATTCCATTGCAGTTTTCATCAGAAGTCATACAAATTTGAACCCTGCAGATGGAATCCAAATGTGTGTCCTAAAATATTTGAGCGTGAATGAAGTGTATCTTAAGCTCAGACTTTCATGCTTGGAAAGCATTAGAAATCACTAGTGAGCAATACTTAAAAGAAAAAAAAGTTGCTGAAAACATAAGGTTGATGAGTAGGCATATTTTTCATATCATTAGATACCTTGTTAAAAATAATTTGACTTAAAGTGACCACCGAGAATGAATTATTATGACACTGACAAAGAACCTGAAGAAATGGAAGTTGTTTTAGTTAGTTAATTTGCCGGTGAGATATGATCAATTTCTATGCAAACATTTTCTACTTTACCATGATATTCAATAGCACCCCTGATTGAAAATAAAACCGCTGTACATTTTGTATTCTGAATGCATTAGTAACTGGAACAAAATAATAGTTAATACATGATGCAAGTCCAGTTAAGGAATTATGTACACCTAAACATGAACACACATATGGCAAAGAAATGAAAGAAACTTACCATTGTCATGGCAGCGACTGCTCTTGTGTTGCATGTAATAACAAATAACAAGCAGAGGCACTTTTCCATAGCAGCAGCTTCTAAAGGACTAAGCCGTTGCCCTGCCCATGTAACACTCCGAGGATCAAACCATGCCAACCCATGGTTCCTAACAAACATAAAAGACATTTGCATTATATAAAATTTGCAAAATTTGAAAAAACATACAAATTTACTGTAAAACTACATTAGTTACAGTAAATGCAATGACTGGAGACCAATTGCATTGGCTTTGAACACATTAAGACAGGTGTTGAATCTCTAGTGATATTAATAGTTCCAGTACTCACTTCAAAATGGGAATGGCAACATCCTCTCTCCACGTTGATTCTCCACAAGAACCTCCTAGATACACATCTATCTGTCTTGATATTTCTCCTTCATTCCTCGTTAATGCTGTTGACAGTGTCTGCCCATTCCCACCTAAACCTAAAATGTGATGTTGGGAATCTGCTGCTCTTTCCACAGAATTTGATAGTGTCTCTGGCAAGGGGTAACAAAAGAGAATACTGTTAACATATTTATTAGGTACTGATAAACAACCCACATAATTAGCAAGAAACATAATTGGACATTATTAGGGTTTCATAATGTAAATATCTATGAAAAATAGAATTAAATACCTATCATTTTCATGAAGGGATTAACCTGCTTCACTTTCTATATGTCTTCACCCTCCTTATTTCTTCCCACCCTTTCACATGTTTGTAACATTATAACATGTTTGAAATGTTCATCTTTGCAGCATAACCAAAATGGCAGGAATTATGGTATTAAATAGCAAAGGAAGGCAGATAAGTAACCTATACCTTCTGCTTGTGGATGGAATAAAAAATAGTGTTATTTTATGCTCCTAATGCACTTAACAGAAACATGCATTTGCTGAAATAATTATAATTTAGGAAATGCCTCAACAGCATGCTGTATGCAGGCTTATGCAGGATTGCAAGTCAATACAAAAGTGAATTGAGATTTGGACAAACTCCATGTTCTATTCTGCAGTACTCCAATAAAAGTAGAGGTCTGGAAGCACCCTATTTACTAGATCCATGCCAGTTCAATAACTAAAAACTGCTGAATACAACTTTAATATAAATGAATTTCAAGTATAAATACAGCCTTTGACTATAGTTCGAGGACTAGACTTAGGCATTTGAGTTCACAAGTTATTCCCTTTCAAATTTATCAAAAGTATGAATAAAATACATTAAAAAAATAAATTAATACAAAAATTATAATTTTTGCTCACATCATAAAAAATACCCATGCCTACGATACAAAACTAGATAGTCAAATTAGAAAAATCTACAAAAGAAATAATTCTTGTATGATGCACCAAAATTTATCCTTTTATTTTGAAACATCCACAAAACCAATTTTCCTTGATTAATATGGATACTTCATTTAAGAGTACTAGTCACCTCAATATTTCAAAAAAATAAAACCCTTTTTTAATTAACCATAAGACTCAAAAGGCCATTTATAAAGCATAAACTCTTTTACTGATGCACTGAGTATTCAACTGCTGACAGAAGAGCCTTAGTTCAAACCAGGTGAATGTGGAAACCATCAGCCTCACCCAAGTTATGTTAGAAAGCACAAATCTTTCTGGAAAACCAAAGGTAGCACAAGGAAAGGAACTGACACCCATACCCTAATATATGAATTACACATGCTTTAGGGTTTAGCATGAGGTGAGTGAGCCCTATTCCTATCAAACCAACCTTCTGGTTAATGAACTATGAAGAGTTCATCTGCATGAAATTTAAATAGCATTATATTATTTCATGTGAGATAACATTTTTGTGACCTTTTAAAAGTTATTAACATTTAATTAAATGCAATTAGCTTTAAACATTATGCAAACTTGCACTGAATCATTGAGGTTCAAACAGTAAAATGTACTCAGTCATGTGTACTCAACATGAAAACAGCCACAAAAAATATATACTTCATAGACATTTAAAGTAACAACTTAAATTATGAGTAAAACCTATTAAAATGTACGATCTACACAAAACACAGTGAAAGAGTGACCATTTTCGATTTGTTAAAATTTTTGTGGAAGAATGTATACACCAGTCAGTGGAGATAAAAAGTGAAATTATACTTTTGAATTAAAACTAATACTATTTTATTTTTCAGCACAGATGAACTTGTGAAAAAGGCACAAATGTCTAGTCTGTATTTCAAAGAAACTCAGCCAAGTTCCATCACTTCAATGCTAATTATGTCATTTAAATACAAATTATACATGAACGACAAGTGTACCTCAATGGTAAATAGTTTAAATGTTAATAGTACTGAAATTATTGAGCCATATGCCTGAAGTTTTATCTGTTTTATGCTCACATGCTATTTCATATCCACCCATGCATGTATATGCTCACACAGCTAATATTTTACTAGCGGATATCAGCATAAATAATCCCAAGACACATTCAAAGAGAATTCACAAATCCAATTAAGGTATTGCTCCATTGTATCTCACAAAAACCAATAATCTACAAGTATTCACTGTACAAATCACACCTTCTGAAAGTTCCTCAAACTCTTTGGACGGTTTCGTTTCTTCAGTTCTCATCTCTCTATCAATGTTTGCCTTGGTATCACCAGATTGAGTTTTACAATCCAAATGGCCTCTTGCCTTGAATTCTGCCACAATAGCACAAAACTGCTCAAAGTCTACTCGCAAGGCACTCTCATTCGTCAAATTTGCACACAACTGTCGTGGCACCCGTTGCTGCCTATGTTTTTGCTGCTTAGGTTCACCATCTACACAGTGATGATTATTCTCCATTGAGCCATCAATAGTTTCACTTTCTCTCCCAAGTATACCTGCAAATTTTATTCCAATTTGAACACCATTAATGTAAGAAACCACATTTACAAATATGCATAGTACAAAGGAAATACAAAAGCAAAATAAATCCCAAAGGCATAATAAAAGGAAAACATTTCCAACTGGAAAAATGAGCCACTCATGATAGACAGGTTTCAAAGAGTAAAGGCTTACTTTGGTAAATATTTTTTTGATAGCAAAGAAACTAAGTTTCAAAATCAAGGACATTAATTTCATTCAAATGAGTTCAAACCAGGTGAATGTGGAGACTATCAGCTTCACCCAAGTAATTTCACAAATCACAAATCTTTCTGGGAGACCAAAGGTGGCACAAGGAAAAGAACTGACACCCTTACCCTGATATTAACCTTTGATCCAAGATATGTAAAAGGTGGCTCACAATATAATAAAAAAAATCAAATCTAATATTAGAAAAGTGATTATCAAGTCAACCCTCATGCAGCTCCCTGATTTTGGTAACACAAATAAATTCCCAGTAGAGCTCCAGCACTGTTTTGAAAGTATAATTGGGTTTCTTAAAGATAAACGACATTGTTTGAATAATATACACTTGCATTTAAATTTATTTTCTTTATTACATACATACTACCTTGATCAAAAAGTTCCCGGAATAACCACCGTGTGGCGCTCCCATCGTCCCGATTTGAGTTCTGTTTTTTTGTTGAATTGGTACATCTGTTGTTGATATTCCCTTTAAATCTTAGTGTCATAATTAGACATTTGCAAAAGTTACGTAGCCAAGAGTACATCTATCTCTGTGTGTGTTGGCGATTTTTTACAATTTCAGAAATGGATTTAAATTTGCAAAAACGAACTTGTATTAAATTTTGCGTAAAAAACGGATTTAGTGGCGCACGGACGTTGGAAATGTTGGAAAAGTGTTTCGGCAACGATTCTCTAAAAAAAATGGTCGTTTACCAGTGGCACGAGCGGTTCAGAAGTGGTCGTGAGTCAATCGAAGATGATGAACGCAGTGGCAGACCATCGACATCGAAAGTCGGTGAAAAAATTGATAAAGTAAAAGAAATGTTGGTCAATAACCGCAAATTAACCATCAGAGAAATAGCGGAGGACTTGAACATTGCCTATGGATCCGCCCAAGACATTGTGGTTAATGATTTGGGTTTCCGTCGTGTAGCAGCAAAGTTGGTGCCAAAAGACCTCAATTTCATGCAAAAAAGAGACTGTGTTGACGTCGCAAAAGACATGATTTGCGAGGCTGAATCCGATCCCACATTCATCAAAAGGATCATTACTGGAGACGAGACGTGGGTTTATGAGTACGACACGCAATCCAGACATCAGGCAAGTGAATGGCGTTCACCAAATGAGCCGAGACCAAAAAAACCACGTCGTTTTCAGTCAAAAAAGAAGGCAATGCTGACGGTTTTCATGGATTACAACGGTGTAGTGCATCATGAATTTTTGCCAGAAGGCCAGACAGTAAACAAAGAGTATTATTTGGGCGTTATGAGACGTTTGCGTGAAGCAATTCGCCGAAAGAGACCAGAAATGTGGGCAGAAAACTCGTGGATTTTGCACCATGATAACGCACCGTCGCACAGTGCTATCATTATTCGTAATTTTTTGACGAAAAATGCAACAAATACCATCCAACAGCCACCGAATTCACCTGATTTGGCTCCCTGTGACTTCTTTCTGTTCAATCGAGTTAAAAAACCATTACGGGGAACGCGTTTTAGCAGCCGAGAGGAAGTAATGGAAAAATCGCAGGAAGCACTGATGGACATACCGAAAACCGAATATAAAAAATGTTTCGAGGATTGGATCAAGCGCTGGCATAAGTGTGTTGCAGTCGATGGGGATTACTTTGAAGGGGACAATATAGATTTAGATGAATAAACTTGTATTTTTAATTTTCTGAATAAATTCCGGGAAATTTTTGATCAAGGTAGTATACCTCTATGTTTTTTAAAGAAGTTCCAGTTGCTATTCACTGCACTAATTCAATGCCTACTGGAACATTGAATATTTATTATATTGCCATTATTCCTTACATGAATATCATCCTTACCTGGAGCATTTTGAACATTTTTCCCTTAAGATGTATTCTTTAATAACACTTTATCTTTTCATGGCTTAGTAAAGAATTGAAAACTATGTACTTAAACTTCACGATGCAGCTATGGCACTCAGAATGCACGGCAAAGCATTAATATTACCATTACCAGCATTATATTAATCATATGTTATTAAAACTAAAATTGATTTCACTCTAAACATTACTTTTGAGATTAGGCAAAAAATTAGTAATTCCTAATTGGGAAATGAGTGGAGGTAGTATTGATTATTCAATTTTCCACTATAAATTATATAGGTATAATCTAGTATGCATCTTTATCATTTCTAATATTTACCTGATGCTACAATCAACAATTCATCTGGATGAAGGGTACGACCCGACAAGGATTGGAAGGCTAGACACACCTGCAATTAAAACATTTTAATGGTTAACACATTCAAATTATTCATAGAGTAATTGCAAGTTATGTACAAGCATACCATATAAGATATAATGTCAGATAAACATTAAAAGAACAATTCCCTATTCAATGAATTGAATTCTAATTTTCATTAGAATCTCCATTGTTATGGTTTGAGGATTTCACCAGTTAACATGGATTTTTGGCTTTGTTAATGATTATAAAAAGGTACATATGCATTTTCATTCAAGGAAAACTAATCAGATAAGTAAAACCAAGCCAGAGTGAAAGTAGAGGGCAGTTAAAAATTCCTGTAAAACATAGCACCAACTTTGATAAAAAGTTTCCGAAACTTTGCAATATTTGTCTATTGCAGGCAAACACAAAAATACAAGTTACTATGTGACATACTGAATTCTCTTCCTCCTTGCTCTGAGAACAAAATTAAGTCAACAGCTTCAAAGTTCTTCAAGGCTCATGGCATTATTGGGGCAGAAATTCTGAAGATTTTTCACCATATATACCTCACCAACAGTATAGGCAAAGTGGAATGGGTTAGAAGGGGGAAAGGAGACAACTGATTTATTGGAGAAGTTAATGATTAGAAAAAAACAAAATATTAAACTCAATCAACCTTGTACTCAAAGGCCCCCAGCGACAAACTCACCTCTGTGAGACCCAACTTTCCTGTGTTTCCAGTATCAAGGTCATCAAAAGTTTCCCTCAGTTTCCTGAGAAAAAGTATAAGAGAACAAAAGGAAGATTAAGAAAAAAAATTAGAGATCATAATCTTCCCACTTAAACTGATAAAAGGACTTCAAAGCTATTCCTGAATTAGCTATTTCAGGAAAAAAAATGATATAATTGACAACCAATAATAAAATGACACAATATAAAATCATTACAACATTTTTAGATATGTATGCCCCTCAACTAAATGATGCCAAGTTCGCATAAGAATGTTTTAACTTAATCTGCCTCCTTGGATATCCATAGGATTCAACACAATGGTCTAGATATTACCAATTCAAAAAAGTGAGATGATTTAAAAATGAGTTTAACTATTTAAAAAATACAAATGAACTTGGTTGCTTTTTTAAATTAGGTATTCCTTCAGCATCATCTCAGTATTTTTGGAGATTGGGATGGTGTGGTACCTAACATGCTAGCTTCCCACCCAGAGGACCCAGGTTTGAATCCTAGAGGCGGCAGATATTTCTCAGTAGTATCCCAATCCCTACTTTAGGTGCTTTGGGGAGAGCACTTTGAGTGAGCATGCTGCCCGTCAGATGGGATTTTAAGCTGCAGACCCCTTGGTGCCTTTCATTAAGAGTAGGCTAATGATGATGCCAGGTTTCTCTCTACCCTTTATCCTTACCTGTCCATCCCTAATGGTGCAAATGACATCAGCTGTCCATCACCTCCCCTAAAACTACTTCTAATACTCTCAGAATTTTTACAACATAGTATTAATAGGGGATGGAAAAATTAAGCTGTAAACGCCACTCATTTGATTTCTGGAGAAAAATCATATGCACGTGTGAAGAGTTTACTAAAACTGGTTCATTGAGCAATGATGAAAGTGACATGATCCATTTCTGAAAAACACTTATATTCCTGACATCCAACAAATTTGATCATTTCCTTTTTTCCATTTCATTAACAACAATATTAATCAACTTTCTTAGACATGATTTTAAGATTAAACAATTCATTATCTTAATATGTAATACACAAATCGACTCAGGGCAGGTTACACAATTCCATTGTACAAAGCAAAATAAAAAATTATTCGGAGTAATTTAATTTTTAATCCATACAAAATTAAAGACTACATCATCATATGCATAATACACATATTACTAAGTTAATTAAATATATAAATTCAAATTATTATCATTGTGGGATTTGATTATTTAATAATATGCTCAGCCACAATGATATGCGGTCATATTTGAAAGGAAGATTCTACAGAACCTTCTATCTATGTAATATATGCGTATAATGGATTTACATTTGTGTGGAACCTTTTGCAGGAGACATGTGAATCAGCAACATTCAAATTACAAAATTTACTGCTTAAAAAAATTAGTGCTTACTTTAATTTTTATAAGTTACTCAAAAACTCACAATAGCTTGTCTCCCAGTTGGACATGTCCCATCTTTACAGGTTGAGCATTGTCTTTCAGACCCAGGTCTTGGACTCCTATGTTTTCACGAAGAACCTGCAACAGATAAGTCGTATAAGGATTTTATGAATATATTATGCGTGTCTGTGTATACACACACACACACACACACACACATATATATATATATATATATATATATATATGTGTGTGTGTGTATATATATATATATGCATATATGTGTGTGTGTGTGTGTATATATATATATATATATATATATATATATATATATATATATATATATATATATATATATATATATATATATATATACACACACATACATATCAACATAGCCTAAAAAATTGAAGAAATTAATAATGTATGATTAAAATGGCAAACGTCAGTATTAGTTTAATATTTTTATTTTTCACCAAATTTTTAGTAATCATGGTAGATTGTAGATTAAATTTATGATAATTCCCATTTCAACACAAGTAACTGAGCCATACCTTGGCAGCACAATCTAGAGCAACAGGGATGCTATCAAATACAGGAATGCCTTGGCGCTCTACAAGATCCTGCATGACTGCTTGGCCACTGCTGAGATCTTCAAATTCCCTAAATAAAAATATTGATTCAAAAATAAAATTGGCAACTCAATACATTTCTTACATTGAAAATAATTCTGAATATAATCGATGCACTCAAAATATTTTTTCCATTACATTACTATACTCTCAAATAATTTGTTGATTCAGAGACTCTTGACCATACCTACAAAATTCTGGGTTTCAAATATAAAAGCAAAAGGTAAATTAACAAATTGACATTAGATTTACTAGATTTTTCAGCACTCTAAAAATGGTTACATGGCTAAAATTGAGGCTTCATGGAAGTGAATACACTTAAAAACACTCATAATGTATGATGGAGTTACTTTGGGCACTAGTGAAGAGATAAGTGCAAACATGGTAACTTCTCTTTATTCTATAGTAATTTCTTTCCAGAAAAAATTTTCTTTGCACTGTCACCTTTGGCAAACATCAATTGGAATTAGCAAAGGTTGACTGACACCAATGGAAGCTTCAGCCAAATGGTGTCCTCCCTTTCTCTGCCAATGAGCAGGAGCCACAGTGATCTGTGCATTGTTCAGTGTAGGCAAACACCAAACATAATCACTGCTGCAATAATTTCAACTATGTTCTAACAATACAACTGTGAAAAATATTAAACCTCTGATACCATGTCTCACCAAATGAGATATTAGAGGGAGTGTGGTAGACATAGGCAGATATATACTACTCTGTCCAATACACATGCAAACTGAGGCCATAAAAACTTTATTTTGGAAAATTTAGTCTACATCCATTTTGTCTCCTTCAAAGTACTCTCCATTCATTGCTAGGAACTTATTCCATCTTCCTTTCCACTGCTTAAGGCACCCTTGGACGTCCTTGGCGGTTAGGCTTTTCAGTTGTTTTGTTATTTCTTGATTTATTGCGACCACATCTTCCCAGTGATGTCCCCTCATGACACTTTTGCATTTCGGGAATAGGAAAAAGTCGAAGGGGGTGAGATATAGCAAATTAGGAGGATGATCAAGGATGGTGATTGAATTTTTTTCCATTAACTGGCGAACAATCAACACTGAATGTGCAGATGCAGTGTCATGGTGAAGGATCCATCCATCATGTTCGGTTAAAATAGTGTACACTGTTGATTTTCCTAAATTCAGTTCATCAGCTATCATCCAGATAGTTTTTCGATGATTGGTAAGGGCAAGGGGCCGCACACAATCAATTATGTCATTAACACAGGTGGCTGAAGGTCGTCTCAGCCTTGCATCATCCATGGCGTCTTGTCGGCCATCTTTAAAAACTTATTGCACTTGAAAACAGATGTTTTCTTCAGAGCATTATCACCGTAAACAGTTGTCAACGCTTCAGTAATTTCTTGATAACTTTTACCACACTTCACCAAAAAACTTGATGTTGATTCATTGCTCCGTGATTTCGTCAACTTGCATTTTTGACAAACAGTAAAAACAGGGACAACAGAAACTAACATAACTGGCACCATATGCACAGCTCAACAATCCACCAAGCGCAGACAGCTCATTGGGTCTCAGGCAACTAGCGCCGCTAGCGGGCAGGGCTATAGTCCACATCATGACCACTAGATTGCACCAGTTAGCGTCTCTTTTGGGCAGATCACGTAAAGTGAAATCTGAACCATGATTAGTAATGCTAGAAAGCACCAGACATGCTGCAAAAATACTAAGAACATGAACAACCAAAACTGGAGTGTGATTCTTTGGTACATGGTGTTAAACTAATCATAGAGATCTAATAACCATAAAATTTTAAGCAATATCAAAACCAGGCAGTATTGTATATATATTTCAGTTTGAATATCCATTGCACCCTTTCATCACTAACACTGGAAAGGTACACGTTCGTCAATTACACTTTTGTTTGTCATTGTTTCCTATGTGCCGTTTGCACACACATTGTCGCTGAAGGGGTGGACGTTGTCGCACCGAAGCAGCATTTAAACGAAGGGCAAACGCCCAGTCAATAGGGATTCTGGTCTGGTCATTGCACCCTTTCATTTTAGTTTTCTCCAAATATTTTAGGTACTAAATAATCTATATGAGTACTTCATCCATTGTGATCAAAGATGCCTTCATACCTTCCTATTCTCCCCTACAACTGTTATGTCAACTGTAAAGCATCACTTATAGTGTAGTGCAACTTGTTCTTGTGAAGTTGATAGATTTCTCTTGTTATTCTGCAGGTTGTTCTATTCCTAGAATATTATTCATTTATATGCAACTTGATTTTTGTAGAGCTGATAGATTATTATTCTGCAGCTCATTTTATTTCTTTTATACTATTTTTTTATATATGAGCATACTAACACATAGTTGTAACTAACAGGACTGTTTGGGTGAAATTTTCAGCATTCACAGCCCCTATTAAGAGACCTCAAAATAAAAGGAAGGAAAAAGCAATCAGGCCATACCACATCAATACAACAGGCCATATCACATGACCCTTATGAATTTTAATACCTGATACTACTGTAATCCCATTCTTCACTTTAAAGCCCTTTGAGTACTAATACTCAAATCCAACTCACACAAGAAATGCCACCAAAAATAAAGATGTGCTCCATAATTAGTCTGTCTCCTCTGAACTTATCAAATTATTTTTATTGCTGCATAATCGAGGAACCAAACCAACTGGACACATCAACAGTTCATACACACAAGATTCTGGCTTGTTCTTAGTAATATATATTCTCATTACTGAAAATATATCATCTTTTTCTTGATGGAGTAAATGAAACTTTTTAATAAGGTACAAATATGGAATTCTCATTTGAAAGCAATGGCGTTTCCCAGCATCTCTTAGACTTTCTAATGGTAGCTATGAGTCCAACTTCAATACATTAGTATGCATACCTCTGAGAAATAGGTTCTCCACAAACTAGCTGGCCAGGTCCTTGGTAAGGGAGAACTACGAGGACCAACTTTCGCTGTCGACCTGATATGTGAGCCACCTCAAGCATGGATGCAACTGACCTCGTCTGGGAGTCAATAACAAAGAAAAGCAGGGAAGCAGTCTGCTTGGCAGTGTGCTCCTGCTCTATTAGCTCTGGACCCCACTGCGATACTTGCTGTTACAAGTAGGAACACAGATGATAACTCAATTAAAGAGGGAAGAGAACTTAAAATTTTCATAATTCTAGTGTAACCCAAAAAGTACAAATGATTAAGCTTGGACAATAGTATTAAAATGAGAAGAAAAACAATGTCAGAAAAATTTTTATCAAGTCAGTGTTTTACAATCACTCAATAATTATTTACAGAAGGTATAAATGAATTAAAAAATAATGAGTAGACAAATGAAATGTAGGTCTATATCCAAATATAACCTTCAAAGGGAATATTTTGTCAAATTATATCATATGTTGCTAGTGTATCTTAAATTTTATTATTATTTTTACAATTTAAAAATATGAAATTGGGAAATTTATCATGCCCTTATAAAAACTTCAGATTGAAATGATCAGATAAATATGAAAATTTTAAACAGCATAAGGAAATTAACCTCATGGTACATACATTGATATGTGGCTAAATTGATATTGTCCCATCTCTATCTATTGGGTTCAGGGAATTACTAGAGCAAACAAAGCTCGTAATACTCACTGGGTTGTAATAAGAGATGCCTAATGCATTCAGTGCTGGTATGGCAATATCTTGTCTCCATGTGGTAGGATTGCAAGACCCTCCTAAGAAAACCTCACACTTCACTGAAAGTGGTTCAGAATGAATTCCGTGTCCATCGGTATCAGATCCACCCATATCAGCACTTTTACCTCCTGCAGAGTCAAATGGAGTGCCCCCATGGCTTGATAAAACTACTCCTGCATCTGAAATTAAAAAGAAACCTTGAAAGACTCGCACATGGATTTTCAGCCGATAGTCTGAAAACGAGAAGTTAGAGAGGTACAGTGGATGTGTAGTTTTTCCTTTTCAATCATGCAAAATGGTAATCACATTATTTAAAAAAAACTGTCCCCAACTGAAACCTGATCGATATGGGAGACTTAAGAGTGATATGATCAACTTCCTTGACTATGATTCCAGTCGTAAATCCTGGATTTATATTTTTACAACAAATTAGGGTTAAACATCTGAATGGGAATATATTATCCATTTTCAACCATTAAAACACATTGAGATTTACCTAAAAAATATTATTGCTCAAGGAATTTCCAGGTTATTGCAAATTGGTCATCTATTGCTATAGTCACAACAGATGCTGAACAGATGCAAGCAAGAGACATACAAACTATATCAACACCACTTGGCTGTTGTATAGATGAAGGATTCAGAACAAAAATTAAAGAATTCTTACTTGGAATAGTAGGTTTTGATGAAAAAGTAGATGCAAGGCCTCTTTTACCCCAACGTCGACTGCTTCCTTTGCCCTCCATTTTCTCAGTCCTCTTTTCAGGAGGCAATCTTGACAGCTGCAATGGCCTAGGCACACTAGAATACAAAGTTTAAATGTCACCAATTACACATTACTAAGAGTTTCTAAAATTCACAGAGGGATTTTAGATGTTGCTATTGTTGTTTTACTGGCTCCTTACACCAGAGGCCACAACTGAATCCTTGGAAATATTAGAAACACACCAGGTTATTTTGTGTGCATTTTTCTGCTTGTGTCATTTTTCTGCTTTTCCCCTTGTGTCTATTAAAACAAGGACATTAATTTCAATGCCAGTTTTTCATCACTTCTTCTCTTATTTCCTGCATTACCATTAATTAATTTGTTGCAAGTTCAACTGTACATTTACCAACCCCACATTACTTTTTTGAGAAAATGTCCCCGGCAATGATTTTTTGCCTTCAATATTTATGATAAATGACATATGCATGACCGTACACCAGCAGAAATTAAAACCATAAAAAATAAGATGCTTACCCTCCATCATAGCAGCGTTTCAACTCGGATGCAAATAAACAAAACTCTCCAAAGGTAAGATAAGATGCTGAGCTGCGATGCGCACACTCCTTTGCACACTGGAGCATTTCATAAACTGCAATAAAAAAACAATAGGAAAGGAAAATTAGGAAAATCTGAGAGCAATTCTCTGCTCATTTTGCACTGAACAAGAACAATGACAAAATTCATGTCTCCTCACTTAATTTTACCGATGAGTATCAAAAAAATACAAAATTTAATATTCTAATTAACAATAGCAAATTCCTCATTTTTTCAAATTAAATAATGAAAAAGAAATTCCAAGAAACTGCGGCAGATGCTGTGGCTATAACTTTTAATGGAGCCATCCGCTATATGTGCATTACAATGCAACAATTTCAGAGGGTAAAAATCAATTGCCTTGACCAGGATTTGAACCTGGATCCCTACATTTCTGGCCTAGTGCTTTAGTCAATTAATTAAAATTAAAGCACTTTGCCGGACATTAAGAGATCCGGGTTTGAATCCTGGTCAAGGCAAATAATGTTTACACCCTAAATTTGTTGCATTTAAATGAAAAAGAATACTAATCCAAATAATTATGTGTGAATGCATGCATGCAAATGGGCATACATGTACAATTTCTGTAAGATCTTTTAGAATGTTTCCCTTTTAACTAAAAAATTCCCCATAGTAAGGTATTATTTCAAGACATCTTCCACAGGCTTTGAGGAAAAAATCGGGAATATAATGGTTATTTCTATTAATTATCATTCAAACTTAATCAGTTCCTGTGGGTACATATTTTTAATTCCATACATTTTAACTATATCAAAGAAAAATCGTATTCGATTCAATACTAAAAGTAATTAAAATCTTAGGTCATGTACCAGTATCACCTCATCAGGATCCACGTGAAACTTGTAAGTGTCCACACTTAACAATATTCTACTAGATATGATCGATTATTTACCCAGCTGGAGACCCCATCAATTATTGACTACATCCCAGATAATGTTGAAGAAACTTTAACAATTGTGATAGTAACAACAACATTGGTTATACACGATGATACCCCATGGATGGCAAACTATTTCTCTTGATTAATTTTAGAATTATGTAAAGATCCAAATACAGTTAAGATCAAAAGTCAAGCAATTACAATCACATGGCTGGCTTTGTGCCATGCATTCAATGGTACTCACCAATATTGAATGCAAACACTTTCATTGCATGACTATCAGTCAAATTTATAATACCATGAGAGAATTCTTCCATCTTTGGATATTTGGGTCAAAAAGATATAGATGTCTTATTTCATTACAATGCTTACCCTGAGATTTGGATGGAAAGAGGTCCATATCGTTGAATAGCTGCTGCACTCTATGAGATGGAACTCTTCCGGCGGCCCCTAGGCCACGGCGCCTCCATAGCACCTTCACCCCCCTTGAAAATCAAGAATGGCTCAAGTTAGCAACACATTGGTCTATCAATCTAGCAATAAAAAATAATTTTCTACTAAACGTGTAGGATTTGGGTCATCTAATTGTTATACCTAACATGGCTTGACATAACATAAACATGACTCAATATATAAAGTTAGGCCAACATGTCAATTAATTAGACAAATTAACAATTAGACTAATTTAATTTTAAATGAGCCTAAGAGTTAATCAATAACCTATATCATATATTCATAAGTTGAGCAGAGAACAAATATGATCAGATCTGCACCCTGCATAGCACCCTGAGAGTGATTTCTCCAAATTGGAACAATTTGGACAAAAACAATGAAGGACGTATAAATAAAATGTAAAGTGTGCAAGACTACAAACTGCAAGCAATAAATGAAATTTTTAGGACAATCAGAAAGAGAAATGGCAAGTGAATCAGGGTATCATTCATAAGGTAAAATGAATGGTTGCATCCTATAATTGAATTAGTTACTATGAGTACAGTCACCAAACCAATTGGCGGGGAAGAGGGGAGAACAAAGAAAAGTGGAGAGGGATAAATTGTGCGTGAATATTGTGGATGCACTCTGAATATAGGTGCCGTCAAAATCAAAGTTAAAACAGTTACTTCTTCAACTTCTAGCTAGTCATGTGTGTGAATGTTTATCATGGTATATATCCTTATCAGCACAAAACAAAAAAAGGCAAGGTGGACGATTAAGGATGGTGCTCAAATATTACCAACTTGTGTTGTTGCTTTAAGATAAATTAATCAAAGCACCTGGAATAGGTTTTGGTAGTGCAGTCAAAACATTTTGCAGGGTAATATTTCTATATTTATATGGAAAAGTATCCTGAAGCCTTAGCCAAGTCTATAATTTAAAATCAATTAAAAAAATTAAAATATTATTTTAACTACTTACAGCACTTGAACTGCTAATATACTTTGTGGATATAATTAGGTTTCGTAATTCAGAAAATAAGAAGAGACAAATGCCATTCTAATACAATTTTCACGTAACTCAAGAAATTTTTTTCTATACATTTAGATGCTAATGATTTAATAATAATTGATATATGCCAGCTCAGCACCCGATGTTTATTGAGAATAAAACTAAAAACTGCAGAATTGCACATTTTTTTAATTTGAATTTTATTAATAAAATTTTTCCTGACCCTGAAAAAGTTTCTTCTTCTCCTTATCAGAAAAGATCACGAGCAAATAAAGTGAATGGCTAATGCCATGGTAAAGCCACCATAAGAAATTTTAGTGGTCTTTGTCAGCTTCGACTGCTGTACATTGTTTTTCTCTGCACAGGAATGCAAGCTTAATCGAATATTTCCTTGATTTCGCGCATTCTACACTCTCTCCCTTTTTACAATTTATTTCTTTATACTTCTCTGACAGTGCCATATTTCTTTGGTAAGAATGCCAAATTTCCTTCAAGAAATGATGGCATTTATCCCTTGTGAGAAATATAATGACCTAATAAGTTCTTAGTAAAATTTGTTAGTGATTTAGCAACTCGCATACTGTCACCGAAATGACGCTCGATCATTTATCCTTTCACGTAAAATCATGCTAGAGGGATGATCGTACATATAATATCACAAAGTAATTGCAGTCGTCATGTCCGATATTTCTTATACACCGACTGTGATATACGACGCCAAGTTGCTAAGCAACAGGCTACATCGCATCGTGAAGTAAATTTGGAATCCTCTTTGATATTCTTTTGCTAGTTGCTACTGCCAGTATACAAAAACAAAAGAAACGAACAATATAATGACAGAATTGTTTGTGTTGTTCGTTTCTGCGAATCATTAAGTTCGATGTCATTCTATAAGAGAAACTAAGGAGAACGTAGTTAAAATGACAGACAGTAAAGATGTTGAGACCCACAGCAACGTTTAACTCCTATTGCACAGTGCGGCATGATATTACCGTCCATCAAAATGACGATATTCAATTTATACCGCAGTGGTCCCCCTCCCACCAATCCTTCCAACTCCCTTCCGGGTCCAGTGATGGAATGGTTGGCGCGCGGGCCGCGGGGCTTTACTTCTCCCCACCCATCCCATTCTGCTCCGTTAGGGAGACTGCTTCCCGCGAGAGTCACTCGCTCCAGTTCACGCGCGCGTTTTGAGGAGGGCGAGACAAATGCGGGGACAGCATTCATTGGGTGGGGCGTCGAGCAGAGAGGCGTCTCGACGACCTTGGTTTAAACTAAGTCCCGGGATTTACCTCCTCCTCCGAAGCCGGAGATCTACCACGCCCATCGTCCAGGTTCGGATCCACAAGGCGGCACCGTTGGTGTTTTTCTTTTCTTTTTATACACATCCTCGTCGGAATATGCCTACCTAGAGTGTAGCCAGGCTGGCGGGGGGGAGGGATTGGGCGATCAGATCCCCGACGGTTTTCGGGAATTTTCTACGCACTAAATTATCGATTTTCAGGTCAGATTATGAAAAAAGTATATTTAAAAAATGCGTAATACGTCTAATAATGAGTCGTTTCACTGTAGCAAACAGGGCAGTTATTCTGTCCAAAACTTTGGATAGAATAAATGGACACAACGCTTTTGCTCCGCGGAGGCATTCGATTTAACACTAGCCCCTCCTCCCTCGACTAATACCTGGATGTATAACTTCATATGGATCGCACAAATAATTTCACAGCAATGATCACAAAATTGGAGCACACACAACCAGCGAGTTCTCCCTGAGTTACTCAGCAGGTAATGGAAGATAATTGCAATTTGCCTTCACTCTACCCCACTGCGACAAATAAAAGCATGGGTAAAACGAAGTGAAGACGTGTTTTGTCATTTCGCAGGTAAGACAGAACCCCGCACTTAAATTTTGATTTTTAATGCGCGTCTCTACGTTGAAAGTAGTGGACTTGGGAGAGATCCGCAATCGAACGGACACGCAAAGCCACGCGAGTGAATGCTTCAAATCGTTTTATGCCTTAGTATCGTAGTACGTCTTAGGCTTGGGGAAAGGTTGCATTAACGTCCACTTCGGTTCACCAATTATTTAAGGTGCGAATGTTCCTGGGGAGCTTCATTCCCAGGCGATAACCGCATCGACTCAACGATCTAAGGAGCACACTGGATGGTTTTTGTTCACTGAAAAATATATTTTATCCTCTAAAATCTAAGCTGTAACTGATTATAAATTACCATATTTTTCCATCGATAACGCGCGCGTTATCTATAAAAAATGTTCAGATGATCGAAAACATTAAGATGCGCGTTATGTAGTGAAAATTGAAAAAATCAAAACAGACGCATTTTTGCACACACAGACATCCGATATAGACGTCTTTTTACACACTCTATGTATAATTTTTACGCGCATATATATATATATATATATATATATATATATATATATATATATATATATATATATATATATATATATATATATATATATATATATATATATATATATACTACCTTGAACAAAAAGTTCCCGGAATAACCACCGTGTGGCGCTCCCATCGTCCCGATTTGAGTTCTGTTTTTTTGTTGAATTGGTACATCTGTTGTTGATATTCCCTTTAAATCTTAGTGTCATAATTAGACATTTGCAAAAGTTACGTAGCCAAGAGTACATCTATCTCTGTGTGTGTTGGCGATTTTTTACAATTTCAGAAATGGATTTAAATTTGCAAAAACGAACTTGTATTAAATTTTGCGTAAAAAACGGATTTAGTGGCGCACGGACGTTGGAAATGTTGGAAAAGTGTTTCGGCAACGATTCTCTAAAAAAAACGGTCGTTTACCAGTGGCACGAGCGGTTCAGAAGTGGTCGTGAGTCAATCGAAGATGATGAACGCAGTGGCAGACCATCGACATCGAAAGTCGGTGAAAAAATTGATAAAGTAAAAGAAATGTTGGTCAATAACCGCAAATTAACCATCAGAGAAATAGCGGAGGACTTGAACATTGCCTATGGATCCGCCCAAGACATTGTGGTTAATGATTTGGGTTTCCGTCGTGTAGCAGCAAAGTTGGTGCCAAAAGACCTCAATTTCATGCAAAAAAGAGACCGTGTTGACGTCGCAAAAGACATGATTTGCGAGGCTGAATCCGATCCCACATTCATCAAAAGGATCATTACTGGAGACGAGACGTGGGTTTATGAGTACGACACGCAATCCAGACATCAGGCAAGTGAATGGCGTTCACCAAATGAGCCGAGACCAAAAAAACCACGTCGTTTTCAGTCAAAAAAGAAGGCAATGCTGACGGTTTTCATGGATTACAACGGTGTAGTGCATCATGAATTTTTGCCAGAAGGCCAGACAGTAAACAAAGAGTATTATTTGGGCGTTATGAGACGTTTGCGTGAAGCAATTCGCCGAAAGAGACCAGAAATGTGGGCAGAAAACTCGTGGATTTTGCACCATGATAACGCACCGTCGCACAGTGCTATCATTATTCGTAATTTTTTGACGAAAAATGCAACAAATACCATCCAACAGCCACCGAATTCACCTGATTTGGCTCCCTGTGACTTCTTTCTGTTCAATCGAGTTAAAAAACCATTACGGGGAACGCGTTTTAGCAGCCGAGAGGAAGTAATGGAAAAATCGCAGGAAGCACTGATGGACATACCGAAAACCGAATATAAAAAATGTTTCGAGGATTGGATCAAGCGCTGGCATAAGTGTGTTGCAGTCGATGGGGATTACTTTGAAGGGGACAATATAGATTTAGATGAATAAACTTGTATTTTTAATTTTCTGAATAAATTCCGGGAAATTTTTGATCAAGGTAGTATTCCTAGATCGGGAGGGGTATCAAGGTTGTTCGTCATCGCCCCCAATTTCTAACATGCAGCTGCAGCTGGGGATGCATGAGGTGGTCGTGAAAGTAGCCTTCGGAGAGGACAGGAGTGAAAGTAGGCGGTGAACTAGTTATGCCAGTTAGGATCGCGGATGATAAAGCTTCAGTTATTCAAGTAGCGTAAGGATTTCAGCCGAGGGTCAACTCATTGCAGGATGAGCCGTGGACCGCGATAAAAACAATGATTCTTGATACGTGAAATGTTAGTTCAGCACTAGAGAAGTGGAAAGAGAGATTCTGGATACTATTGTGGGGAGGAGTAATTATCAGAAGTTGAATTACATCAATGGTGAAGAAGAAAGAGATTCGTAATTTTTGTATTAACTTACACATTTTGAAAAATTTCCAGGGTCCATATAAAAACCGTCAGCATAGAATACCATAACTATAAGATACGACAAACGGAAGCGTAACAAATGACTAATGGATTTTAAAAATTACAAGTAACAAAAAACACACAAGGGAAATATTGAAATTATTTTCAAATTTGATTTTTTGCCGAAAACATGAACTAATGCCATGGATGGTGATAATTATCTGAACCGGATGGGTTTAGTATACAATACTGGTATTATTGGAATATAATTTGAAAAAAAAGAAGTGATGATGATGGGGTTTGAAATGCTTCAATAACCAAGGTCCCTTTACGCAGCAAGTATAACTTAAGAGAATCCAATGCCATGTGAAGTCCTTGTAAATTATGTTCGGAATCAAACAAATGACCTTAAGGCGAAAAGAGGAGTGAGGAACTCAACGCAGTAAACGGACGGACGGTATTCCTAAAATCGTGAGGTATTTTCATCCTCAATGGAGTTCCGTGAGTCAGGGGTCACCTAGCATCTTTATATAACATTAGGCCTTAAGATGATTACAAGCATATAAATGACCATGGCCAAGGGTAGGAACCCACGCAACTTGACGACATTCTATCCAAAGAGGTAATATCGCTTTAAAAAGTAAATTTCCTTTCGCGAAATAGCTCTCCGATTTCCTCAACAATATGTATCACCTACTACCACAGCAGCAGAATAGTATATCCATCAGATGCATTGGACGAGAGGGGCAATTTCTTCGCGGGCGCAATTCGATTCAACTTCCGATTTCACCCAAGAATGAATCAGGCCAATTACAAATCGCTAACACCTCACGCATAGATGAAGTAGGGTCTTCCTCCCGCCTCCTCCAGGACCAATCACCCCGAACCCCCGCGCACCCCGGCACACGCCGCATTCCGCTTGAGTGGGTACATCTCATCCGTGAAGCGGAGCGAGATGGGAGTCGACTGAGTTACACTCCTGGTACTACAAATACGTACAAGGTAGGTCGTTGAGCATCTTGCGAGTCCTATTCGTCGACTGTTTCGAAACCTCCGACGTCATCTGGATCATTTGGAGCTCCATAACTCTTCCACAAACGCATGGTAGCAGCGGTGGAATACATTTGTGGTGAATCTTTTCAATTTATTCGGTAAATTGAGCATCTTTTATTTGCATCCCTCGTGATTTTTTATTTCACGTATGAATGATTTGGATAGATGCACTTTCCAGCTCAGTGAAAATGACAAAACCTGAGACACTACATTGAACAGTGCTTTAACTACGAATACTTTTTACCTCCATTCTGCCCAACACGTCCATCCTTTTCCTCCCCCTACTTCGATTTCCTATCAGTCTCCAAGCATTCCTTCTTAATACCTGACGGTGCTTTCTCCTTCCTGTAAAACTCACCAATTCCACCCTTCCTTTGTAAACTTTACATGCCCTCGTTGCGTCTCTCCGCCACGCATCTTTCGCCGCATTCGTTTCCCAACTAAATTTATTGTTCAACTCTTTGTGCTTTCCTCTACCTAATTCTCTTTTTATATGTTACCATTTTATTTCCCGTCTATCTTTCTAATTATCTCCCCCCTCATTCATGGTTTTCTTGTCCTTTTACTTTTCCTATGGTTCGGTTTCCGGGTTTCGACATCCTTTTTTATGCTCCTACAGGTATGTTTCTTCTATTGCATTCGTCTCCCTGTCCTAACCAATAATATTCTCTGCTGCCCTCTGGTACTCCTCTTCGTTTTATTTAATGCTTCAACATTAAATTTCCTCAAATCCTACCATGTTTTATCCCCATTGAATCTGACGTTTTAATTAATTAGTACTATATTATCATCTGAATCTGCACCCGCTTCCGGGAAACTGTGCGAATTACGCTTTTCTTAAACCTATGCCTAACCAGAATCCAGTCCAACTGATACCTTTCCGAGTCACTTGGCATTTTCAATGTGTACCTTTACCTTTTGCGGGTTTTAAACCAAGTTTTGGTGATAATTAAACCGTCTCCTGTAGAACTCAATTGCTTTCTCCCCGCGCTCATTCCTTGCTCATAAACCGTAGCCCCCGACCTCACACTACCATATCTCTTCCTCCGCCTACCGTCTGTTTCCAATCCCGCATCACTATTATTTTCTCTAATTGGTCGTATATTGCGGGTTCGAATTCGTTCTCCCTATGAATGCTTGGTGGCAGGTAGACCTGAACAATGACCAAGTTCGTAGCTTTAGCTAATATTTCTATGAATAACATTCTAGCACTCGCTTGCTCTGTGCGTTCCGCAGTTGATAGGGGGTCCTTTTCATTATAATGTCCATCCTAAATGTCTTGGGATAAATATTTTAGGTGGTTTCCCGTCGCCTTCCCCACTAGTGTTTTTAATTGCATCTGGCAGGGGTGAATCTATCTGGAGCAATTATTATTCTTCCCGCTAGTACAGCTCTAGGGATCATCATAACGCTCAAGCCATTGTACGGTGACAAGATTGTAGGTTATACGATAATAATGCCGAAATTGGTAAGGGTATGGTGATTTTTTTAGGTTTCCACCTGATGCACATTAGCGGATGACTCCGTTAAAAGTTACTGTTGCGGCATCTCCCGCAGTTTCTTTGGAAAATTTCCACCTGATGCTTCGACACGAGCGTAGTGACACAGGTCATGTATACAAAAACATAAAAAGTTATCAATTATTTAATTTATTATAGTTCGCAGTTTTTTATCGTTTTGCTTGAATTATTGAGGAGGTAAAATATGGACATTAATTATCATGTGACTTATAGCTGTCACCAAGGGCCAACTATTTCCAGGAATTCATTTTATTAATGATTTAAAAGAGGATGTCATTATTCAATTAACACGATCATCGTTTTATATTTAGTGTTAGTTTTTCTTCGTGCATGTTAGCATTTCAACGTAAAAAAAATTATTATCATTAGCAACTTACGTTAGTAATTTTGACCATTACCTTTCTCTAGAGAAAGTACTATCAAGTTGATGTTATGAAATTGAATGCTTCATATTTTGGCAGTGTTATTACGTTATGGATTACATATCACTAAATATTAATTTTTCAATGCATTTTTTTGCATCTTTGATTGTTTCTTCAACACGGTAACTTTCGGAATTGAGCTCTCAAGTGTTCGGTAAATTTATTCCTCAGTGTCTCATTGTATTTGTTTCACTCACACCCTAAGTTCTATCATAACTTTCTGTATGTATGTATACATATATATATATATATATATATATATATATATATATATATATATACACACACATATACATACATGCACCCATGGTGGTTATGGGAATTGGTGATTACGAGAAACTGCGGGAGATGCCGCGACAGTTACTTTTGACGGAGTCATCCGCTAATATGCATTACAATGCAACAATTTCAGGGTGTAAAAATCATTCGTCTGGACCAGGATTCGAACCCGGATCCCTCGATATCCGAGTGCTTAAGCCAGTAAAGCTATCGAGGCGTCCTCATATTTTCCGAAATTTTTCAGGTCAGATCAAGACGAATGATTGTTACACCCTGAAATTATTGCATTGGAATTGGTGATGTTTAAAACCTGAAGTTTTGGACCCTAGGAGAACATGATGCCAAGATCCCAGGATCCACAACACAATCTGAAGGTCGGCAAGCAGAAAACGATAGTTAACTTTTCCCAGCAGAATTATTTATTTTAATTTGGGATAATAGAGGATATGAACTCAAGATTATACTAATTTTAATCCTTGGGTACGTGTATCATTCTGTTCACGCACGATCATACTTTTAGTATTAACAGCTTTACAAACCTTTTTAGAGCAAATAACAGGTTCCTCAGCATAAATTTTTGCATTGAATACGAAACATATCTTATTATATTAGGGTTATGGAAATCTAAAGCAGTGGTCACGTCAGTATCTTAGTTTTGGCTTAATTGCGGGAATAAAATGAATCTAATTGGACAATATTAAAGAATAACTAGAAGCAAGCCCTGGTGAAAACCATTCCTTGACTGCTGGAGAGAAGGTTTATTCTTCAGCTAAGGTAAGCTTCATTGAGCTACGCTGATAATGAATGTAACAACACTTACGTAATGGAGTATCAATGGCGATGTCAAGAACTTTTAATCAGACGCCAGAGATCAGCAACTTGAGCAACACTATGTACTCTAGTACTAAAGGAATAGAGTGCTTCTAATATTTGCTTAAGTAGTTTTTGTACAACATTCCAAGCCAATTCAGCATAATTTGAGGCTAAGATAAGATGAGACCAATTTTTTATAAAGCTTCCATTAGGGATGCGCGCGTTCTCCATTATGCTCGATGTCTCAGTTGAGGTTCATTATTTATTAAGGATATTTTTTCGACCTAGTGATACAGTGATTTCTTAATTCGGCACTTAGTTCTTTCATGAATGATTACTTAACAATGTTTTTATTCTAACAATGGAATAGGACCTTTGGATTAAATGTTCCCATCAGGGGGTTTAAATCCTTCGCCAAATGGTTTATAAAGGCAGAAATCTGTTTTCCTGAAACCTTACGTCGTTAAAAGAATATGAATTAATATCTCAGTGCCATTCTTTATAGTTAATTCCAATTTTACATGTAGTCTCCATGCTCCAATTATAATTAAATGCTTATTAAGTTTGGTTCAGTAATTATGGCAGTGCATGGCAATCTAGAATGAATGCAGACAAAGTATTCACACTGTCGGAACCTATGCTTTTCAAGGAATAATGACATGACCTATCGCTTTTGGTACAGGAAAGTTTTCATTAAGGCAGAGTATAGCCAAGATTAACATCAAGTGTGACAAGGGCGTATGCTTATTATAAGTTTTAAAAACTAATGAAGCATCAAAAATACTTTTCTAAATTCGTACTGGCAGAATATGGTGATTTGCTATTACCAAAATTGGTTTAATGAAATATAGTTAGTTCATTGCATGGCAATCTCCAACCTTTTTATTGACAATAGTTACAGAGTATTTCATAGTGTATTTATAATGATGAAGGAGTCTTTTTTCAGACTTTAGTATGTTTCGGAAAACTCCCTAGCGCTTAATCGTTTTCGTGAAAAGAGTAATATTTTCCCATAGAAACCACCCGTTCACAATAAAAATGTAATTATAAATGGTTGTATCATATAACTGGAATATGCTCTATTGATTTTCTCACGCCAATTTCATGGCAAAAGATCTAAAATATAAAGAAATACGATTGAAATTATGGACATGTACGGTGTTAACATTTCTAAGGACTATCCCGAAGTTATATGATACATAGTTTCAGTTTATAACGCCTGCTCTAATATATTCAGGCTGTTTCAGGCTTCACTTCGTGGAAGTATTTAATATCCATACTAAAAAGAAAGACTCGTACTTTTCCACAACATTTTTAAATCTGTGGAAAAGTACGAGTCTTTCTTTTTAGCCTGCTCTAATATTCGTATTTGATGAGAGTCAATATTTTTTTACTCCATGTTATCAAGTTCAAAAGCAAAATTATCAGGGAAAAATAAACTGACAGTTGCTAAAAGTATTCAAAACCCCAGGTTTATGGCCATCGCATATTATAATTAATGGTATGGAGTTAATTTAAATTGTTAGTTCTTATTGAAAGTATACATTACTCCTATGTGCTACGCGAACAAATATATAATAGCAGGGTCCCCGCGATGAAAACAATGCAGGTATCCTAGAACATTGAGAATTCTAATATTCGCAACTTCTCAAATAAGGCTTTAAGTTCTCAATTCATTTATGAATGAATGAATGAATTTGGTTCTTACCACACAATCGTAGTGTGTGTAATAGCTAAACCTATTCCTAGAAAAATACATATTTGAATGATTAATTTCGTTATCCGCACCTATATGATTTTAATCCAAAATCCAGCAGAATCCTATCCCCATTAAGGTCACTCTTAACTCCCAATTCGTCCCGAACTTCCGACCTAGCAGTAATCCACGTGACGTCATACGCAGAGCGGGAGTCATTTTGGCAATGGAAACGACCTACCTAGCATTATTAGTACGATGGTTTCACTAATCCTTTACCGGGAAGCAAAATTGTTCGAGTTCGTCGTCCTTTCCAAGAGAGGACTGGAGGGGCAGAAGGGAGCTGGAAGACCTTTCCACTGAATTATTTTATCCCGATGACATCACCCTCCCCGGAGCGGGACAAGAGGGGAAATAAAAAAGAGATAAGGTGTGAGTGTGTGTGGGGACGTGTGATAAGGTATCTCGGAGCTGTCAATCCTTGCTGCTTTATCTTCATTTATATTTTTTTCTTCATTTTACATCTCTCTCCCTCCCTGCTTTGTAGCACATTTTCGCATTACTTAGCGTTTTTTTTGGACTCGGGTGTCCGAGTCTACGCGTGTGCCAGCGACGTTCTAATTTTTTAGCGTCGCTTCGAAGCTAGGGATGTGAGACTGCGATTCGATTCACTCGAAAATTGATTATTTTAACAAGACTTCCATTACGTTCATTCGAAAATAATATTTTATGCGGTATCCTTGGTCGGTAGAGCATTTGAGTGAGGCTTCGAGACATCCCCAGCCAAATCTGACAGGATATTTCTGGGAAATCGTAGACCGCAAATAGAAAGAAAGTTCTACTAAGCTCCGAATGCATGCATTTCAAATTCTTCGGGGTTTACTGGAGGGTTGTGGTCTACCTCAAACTAAAAGAAACCAACCTTGGGCTTCATCGGAAAATGTCATTTTCAATTTTAATAAAAACTTTTCATGATTTGGGGGCCATGCTTTTTGGGGTGAACTGATTGATGTTCCATGATTCTTTACTCCCGAGTCCAGCATTTCCATTCGATTTTCGACATCAGCTGGGAACAGGCCGGGGTATAATTTCGTTTCAAGAATTTCCCCACACCCTTCCAAGTCCAAAATATAATGCGTAGGGCGGATTAAAAAAGTCCTCTTTTGCTTGCTCAATAAGTCAATCTATCACGTACGCTCAGACATTACTTGCACCCACTCCGTTTATAACACAGTGCTGGGCAGTGCTACCCCGATGCCACAGCACAAATCGCAGTCCATTTCTTGGCCAAAAACAATTTATAAAGAAACTAAAGTTGAATATATCTGAACTCACCATATATATATATATATATATATATATATATATATATATATATATATATATATATATATAGTGAGGGTATGGAATCATCCATGTTCAAGGAACATTTAGAAACACAGCAGAAGTATAAAAACAAGTGTGTGTGTATATTATATATACATATATCAATATAAAATATGGTATATATATATATATATATATATATATATATATATATATAGGCTGACACAATATAACACAAATAGAAAAGAATAGACACATATAAAAGAACACTTACACGGTAAATTGTTCGAGCTTTCGGCCCTCTCAGGGGCCTTCTTCAAGAGAGACTGAGTCCTCAGTCTCTCTTGAAGAAGGCCCCTGAGAGGGCCGAAAGCTCGAACAATTTACCGTGTAAGTGTTCTTTTATATGTGTCTATTCTTTTCTATTTGTGTTATGTTGTGTCAGCCAATTATTGTGCCGCTCGTATGAGTTTTTCCGTACAATCGTTATATATATATATATATATATATATATATATATATATATATATATATATATATATATATATATATATATATATATATATATATATATATATATATATACATACGAGTATGAATCTCTTAAAACTCCATGAAAGTTTTTGTTTCCATTTCACTGTGGGCCTGCGGTGGACGAGTTGTTTTGGTACTTCTTCATGCCTCAGTAGTTGAACTTAATGTCCCCAAACTCCCCACTTGCTGATCGTTTCAATTTTATTAGCCTTGTAGAAACACTATATCACTTCTGGAGGAAAACACTTACTTGAAAGGGAGGGGCAGAGGGCATATGAAGCTGGCAAAGGCTAGTTTGAGCTTAATGAAACAAATGAAGTGCGGGAAAATAGATGAGACACTTTCGGGTGTTCGCTGTCTATTTTCACACTTCACCGTGCTCGGAATGTCACAATTCATGAAACGGACGAACCAATTGAAGTAACAAGTACAAGATTGGAACAGAAGGCCTAGATCTACATAGATTGCTAAAATAAGTTGAATGGCTTTTATCGTTATGCGTGACAATGCAGGAAATGGTATCGCGAAGAAGTGTAAAAAATTACACCTGCGACAGTTCAGTAATGACATTATCGGGAGATTATTTCAAATATATTATGTTTATTTTTTATCTATTACTCCCTCGAGGCCCCTCCACCTGCTTCCATGACCTCAAATGGGGTCAAGACCCATGGATTGTGAACCCTTGTTGTAAAACACCGAAATGAAACGGACACATTTTTTTTAAGCGAGCGTTTGGTAGCGATGAAGATGAGTGAACGACAGGGAGGAAGGCAGGAAAGGTTAAAATACCCATATAATAGCGCTGACGTCAGTCAAGCACTGAGAGAAAATCACGGCGGCCAGCAGTCACATTACAAATACAGATAAGAACAAGAAAATCATTTTTGGGGACAATTATGCTATATTCAAGATTTTAAAAAAGTGAAATTTAAATGTTTCGTGGCACCTAAATTATCCATAAGCCATCGATATCATGAACTCAATAACTGAATAAATATGTCTTTCGCTACGTTTGTTTTAAAGTGTAGTAGAAAAAGAGCACTTTTTTATACTTCAGCAGGGGTTTATCCTTCCTGCATAATAGAGAATTGCACTAAAACCGACGAAAACTAAGAGGAAGTTATAGGGCGATAAAAAATGGGCACAAGTTCCAAACGTTCTTTGGATGTTCAAGTCTCGACAAAAAAGTTCTCACGTACGGATGAATGAGGTAAACCATCAAATAGTATATTTTATACGCTAGGCCATTTTAATTTGGGTGAAAATTTATTTTATGTGATTTTTCATTGCAAGGGTCAGCAATCACAATCCTTCTTCCGACTATTTTGCGACTAACAAATATTGAATGACCGCATTTTCATACACCCTATCCGATCCAATTTTTTTGCATCTTGCAATAATGTTCCTTTAACTGGCTTTTTAAGAATTAGAGGTACGATAGCTATGCTGCAAAACTCAAATTGATAATTTAACAAAAATTTTCCGTAAGACAATAATTTGCTCCACGCCTCTCGGTCCGGTGCTCAAAAAACCACGATCGAAGGTTCATGAAGGTGTCAAGAAGCCAATTGATACGGAAGCGATACTGAGAATATTATTTGACCGAAGAGTTATCTTCCAATTTTCTAAATGCACTCACCATTGGTCACAAAAGTCTTTTGCACACGAAGACTTAATTCGTATTGTGTTACGTAATAATTTTCATAAACCACTAAGAGTAAAGCAACTTAAAAGGTTTAGGAGGTAGAATTTTCCGCTTCCATTCTAACATTTTAATGTGTTCAAAATGAACGGCCTTCATAGGATCTACCAGGCATAAAAATTCAAGACGTTCTTTCCACTTAGTCGCGCTCGAAGACAGTTTATCATGATTAAACACAGGCAGAGATATGAGGAGCGAGAGATATAATGATGAAGATAAAGGTCGAACATTATCTAAGGTGAATAAATAAGCAGTTCTAAAAGATAGGTTTTCGATGGATACAGATTGAACGCACCTACTTTTCTAAGCCTTGCCTAAAAAGGCATAACCTGACACTCCACGCTACAGTGAACTGTTTTTGGCGAAATACCAGGTGGATTTACAGTTAATATAATACTCGGCCGAGTAATTTTCAAGCACAATAAGCTTAAATAATGATCAACTCTTAAGTAAATACGAATATACATGTATGTAAACAAATAGATAAATATCAAACGTTTTTACAAGCCATCCATAATTTTTTTAAGTATTACTACAATGGATTTTATTACTTTCCTTTACTGCCGAGTCCTTTCCGTAATGTCGCAAAATCCTATCAAGATCATTAGCATAGATGCGCTTTGCATTTCTCTCGAACATGAAGGGATCTGAACCCGCATACACTGGGTGAAAATGCACAGGTCACGAAATTAAATCGGTAAGCCGTTGTATTCGCAAACAATACTTGTAACAAGCCCAACGAAAAGTACAATTGCACGTCTTACATTAATGGAGATCCGCGGAAAGTTCATGGCTAGCGGTTTTCACACAGGGTTCTTAAGAAACAAGAGAGTAGTTCTTTGATCAAATCCGCTTTAGAGAACCTTTAAACATATCCCTGATCCTCATCCATGAGCTTAAAGACGGATCAACGTGTAATTTAATGGCCAAGTACTGAAAGTCATCATGGTATCAATTACATTACACGCCAAAGCTGGTGACGAGTTCTTCTTGAAAAATGGGCAAATTCAATTTCTCGAAGCAGTACGACGGAGTCAACAAATTTAACTCATCTCTCGCACATTTCTAGATTGTGGTCATGATAGCGTCGACTCTTAAAAAATAAGTCACGCGTGCACGGCGTACTTTATGGCAAGGATGGAAACCAATGGCATGCGCATGTACAAAGGAGGGGTTTGATCGAGTGACTTTAAGAGCAGGATGCCATATAAAAAAATAAAGCGGAATTATAAGTTTTGCAAGCGAGGAGAAGGGTGGCCGAATCCAACGGGATGTCTGACCTTGGAACGAGAGACCCAAGGTGGAAATGACGTCACCGCTATGAAGAGAAAGAAAGGAGGGAGGACGAGGGCTTGGAGCGTATTCCGCACGGGGAATAATGTCTCGAAAGAAGAAAAAAAATATTCCGGACGTTCGGCGCGTGGAATGTGTCCGTTTCGTGTCCTCTTGTGCGAGTGTCTTGATTCGAATTCCCCGTCTGCAGAACGCAATGGTTAATATCCAAAGCAAAGGTTTAAAAAAATTCGTTTGCTCGCATATTCAGGCTAAGGTTGCAAGTCGAGTGGATATCGTAAAAAAATGCATAGGCCAATGCTTATGCCCCAACGGGGTTAGGAAACAAAATCATGACAATAATAGTTTACAACGAAGGGGCGTTGTGGCTTCTACGCTTACCCTCTCTAAAAGACAGCATCGCAACACACCCCGTGGGGTAGCGACATCCGCCGGTCGCAGGCTTCAGTAAAAATGGTAACCAACAACGTCTCACGTCACTATAATCTAGTGGTTCTACATAATTAACTTGTCATCGCATAGCAACTACGGAACACAGCTAGGCTCATAGTTCAAGATCCACGAGAGCTAAGGCAAATCGAAAAATAAACTTGATTAACAAAGCGAAGGAATTCGTGTTATGCTTTCAGCAAGCGCGTTTGGCACGCTAGAATTTTGAACTCGCCCTCACAAGCAGGTATGTGGTCAGCGACCGAGCCTGTGGGGTCCATTCGAAATTCGACTTATTTGCGCGAAACGCTATCTTATTTTCGAAGTAGCTTCCCAAGCAGAACCTGAGAAGTCAAATCCTGGCTGGGTGCCTGACACAATCCCTGCCACATCATCAGTTCGCAGTTTTGGACATCAATGCACATTTTACAATTAAAGCCCGGGCATACACAACCCCAGATTGGACGGACCCACGCCAATCTATTCTGCGTGTTCACAGCTTGACTTTCAATTGTATACATCTACATCTACATCTACATAATACCCCGCAAGCCGCCGCAAGGGCGTGTGGCGGGGGGTGTTAGGTCACCAACCGTAAAAACGAAAAATACCACATGCAAAAAACAACACGGAAAATTACACCCCAGCAGCGCACACACTCATGCAAAACTCCCTCCATCCAATACTCATGCAAACACATACACCGCAAAACAACAAAAAACTGCACCCCAGGATACAGCACGAAAGCCATCCTAAAACACGCAAGCCAGGACACAACAAGCAAGAATGTGAAACATCACTACCACATGAAAATGCACCACAAAACACTCAACCCCCCAAAGAGACAGTAAAAGGAAGGGAATTCGACCCAACGTTGCAGGTAGCAGGAATTTCCCCCCGCCGGGAGGGAAGAGGGACTGAAAGGGAAACTTAAAAACAGATGAACAGAACACGAATGATATCATGCGGAAAGAATGGGTTATTATAACAAAACACATAAGGTTAGTGGAGGAGCATGCATTTAAATACAACTAATTATTTTTTAGACGCTGAGGGTGGCAAGTGGAATTTTTGCTATCTATAATCCTACAGTTGCTATCCCGTATTGTCCGTGGGAAGAAGGAGTCCTTGAGTCGGCTAGTCCTGGCATCTATTTCCCGAATTTTATATGCATGATCCAAGCGACCAATGTATGTAGGAGTACGAATAATCTGCGAGACCTCGGTGCTGAAACATGCGGATCTGAATTTATTTAATAATTTCAGTCTTGCATTGAATCGTCTCTCTTCTAATGATTCCCACCCCAAATCCATGAGCATTTCGGTAACGCTTTGCGTTTTATCGTAGGAATTTTTTACAAAACGGGCTGCCCGGCGTTGACAATGCACAATCCCAAACCGAAAAAGGCACCGCAGAGTCCTAAAGTTTTGGCGAATTGGGCGCATTTTCCTGTTGAAATTCGTCTTATCGCCGTTTTGGTTTTGGCATTACTATCCAGTAGACCAGCATGGTCAAACACAACATCTTCTTCAAAAAGTTCATCCTCATCTTGATAAGTTTCCATACTTCCTTTCCCCTTATCCAAATTTCTTGAAGACGTGCATTCTTCTCGAACTATTAAGTGTATACATCCCATCTGACGGTCACAAGACGCCACGCTTAACGGAAACCTATTGCGAATAAAATCTGTTTTCGGAACTGTAACATGTTTCTTCTCCCTCTATCATAGCTTCGCTCCGTCAAGCCAAGGGTAGCGATTAGGAGCCCCGTAAAGATTTATCTTCCGATCCGCCTTGCGGTCGCATTAGTTGTGTCAGTCCTGACGAGCGAGAGGTCGGTTGACTTCCTCGTTCCGTTTTAGCAAAAATAGAGCGGCAGTCCTCAATGTGGGGGCGCTGTTGGAGTGCTCGAGTTCAGCGATTTCGATTCTATTTTTCGAACACCATTAGCCGAAGTCCCCCACGGACCGCAGTCAATTGCTACCAGGATGACATAAATAAGTAGCCTCCCTTCCCGAACGAGATATCCATTTTCTAACTGGGGCAGTGTTCGGAGCGATGTGCGTTCGCTGGTGCGGACTTTAGGAACGGACGCCTAATTGTAAGACGAAATTTCAGGCTAAAACCAACGGCTAAAGGTTGGCCGAGCGGTAATAAACATACTAATGACCCGAGTTATCCCTTACGGACACAGACTGAGTCTGTCTGAAGTCAGGAAAATTACGAGAAGAGGGTAGAGGAAGAAACTTTGCACTTCCACATAAAGTTTATGTGGAAGTGCAAAGCTTCTTTCTCGACCCCCATCATGAAGGAATCCACTAAGTTCAGCCTGAAACTGTTTTGTTTAAAAATTACGAGAACTAAAATTCAAGGACGCCCGTGTTTGCGTTGGGCGTCCTGTTTTCAAAAGTGGATACATCTGGACACTACACATTGTGCTCTAAAGGTGAAGGTCAATCAGCGGTGTGAATTCAAAAACGCAATAGACAAGGGAGTGAGGAGTCGACGTCAATGCCCCGGTATAAACACTTGGCCTTGAACCCGTTTGATGTGCTCCCTAATGGTCCGCCAATCCTTAAGCAATCCTCAATCCCATCGTCAGTCCTAAATGTCACTCAAGTCCTCCTTGCAGCGATATATTTCGATTTCATGCATCTAACCTAAGTAATTACAAGACGAAAAAAATACTTACGCCCCCCGCCACACGCCCTTGCGGCGGCTTGCGGGGTATTATGTAGATGTAGATGTAAAGGCAGTATTCGCATCCGTGAATTTCCCGGTCTATCCAAAATCCTTATGCTGCGCCAAAATTCGTAATTTCTTCCTTTCCAATCGTGACATTGAATTCAAATCTTCGCCCCGCCCCCGAAACCCTTAAGCCGTCGAAAGGACTTTTGGCAGGGGATGCTATGAAAATACAAAGGAATGTGTAACTGAAGTAAATCTGAGGATATGTTCAACAGCTAGTTTTTAGACCTCTCTGCTTAATTTCCATTAACTTCTCGAGGGAAATACAAATCCTCCAGATTATCCCATAATTCTAAAACTGCAACACCAGGCTGACCCAGAGTTGTTGGACGGGGTAGAGGAGTGTAGACATACATATATGCACAATAGCACACTTAAGAATAAGCTACTCAGCCGTCTTTGATACTCAGGCATGCACACACCCACGTATTCGAGTGGGTGTTTTTTATCTTCCCTCTTATCTTACACTACGTGCCAGTTATGCCTCCAATCATTGCGGCAATCCGATAGGCCCGCCAGGGGGTGGTGACGCCTCATTTCGAGACTTCATAACTACGCAACCCTGAGCTACCCCCTTGATTCCCAACGGTCGGTTGACAATATCACATTTCCCCTCACTGTGGTCATCTGCTCCAGTGCTATTTGATTCTGTGTATCAATGATTACCCTTTTTAATAGTGTATGTTTGAAGAAAATGGTATAATCAGGATGTGAAACCTTAGCAAGAAAAAGAAATAACATGAGATAAGGCAATCCGTATCCAAGTGGAAGATTTTATTTTTTTAGATAAGAAAAAGTGAACTGGGTAAAAAAATAACATAGTCATAGAAATGACCAGCGCATAACCTATAGCAGTGAATTTGCAATCAATTCAATTTTCAAAGTAATCCACTACGGCGGAATTCCCGTACTGAAAACATCGTCTGATGATAATATTCGGGACACGGCATTTAATTATGAAAAAAAACTCGGTATTTATGTTTTTGGCCCTTTAAACTAAGATATCAGCTAAGCATCTCTCCTAAACCCATTACGTAAGCTCAATAAATTATTTATTACGATCAAAAAGACTAATTCATTACGTGACTATGTCACTGATCAGCCCTCGATTCTTTTCTCTGCCTCATCTTTCCATATCTCGGTAACCTCAATAATACGTGGATTAGAAATACAATCCAAGTCTGCCAAATACTTCCAAAACTATCACGCCAACTCTGATGCCAAGCCAGGGTACAATTTATGCGAGCCGTCACTGTCATCAACTGAACGAAGGGACTATCTGACTGATAGGAGAATGGACAGAGCCAGGGGGCTCCATGAAAGAGGAAACATGTGAAATGTCACACAAACGTACTTAACATACCACAGAAAGCAACCGGTTTCGATTATGACATCATCGACAGGTGCTAAAGAAGCTTCATCTCATGTTCGTGACGCTGATGCTGAACTTAAATTATATCTAAAACAGGTTTCGCTACTTAATATTTTAAATAGATTAGTGCAACTTATCACTGTTGTAAGTCAATAAACAGCCAGTGACACAAGTCTGGAAGTAAAAATTTACTAAATTAAATTATATATCCAGAGAATACTTTTCTTTCAATGACTAATACACTAACAAAAAGCAGAGGGGAGAATTGGAAGCATTGTGACGTCAATGGAGATTGTAGAATATTAAATTGAAAAAAATAACTGATCGCCAATAAAAAAGTCCAGCACAGCGTCAGAAGGAGTAAGAAGTCTGTCGCAAATACTAGAAGAATACCTAACTACGTTGTTATGATTTTTAAAAGTCTCCCGAAGACAGCAAAGAAAAAATATGACTATAGAATATGACTAAGAATGGAGTGCGCCAAACAAATAATGAGAAACGTGAATGTACTTGGATAGAGCTATGAAGAAATGAAACAGGAAACCAACCTCCGGATGGCTAACTGGTGATAATCTTCGTTTCTTTATCCGAAGGTTTAATGCCGGAATCAACCTAAGGTTTTCTAATCACCCAGAGTGACCTTTAATTAGGGCAAGTAATGATATTAAACTTAATTATCACGGTTTCCGGTCCTGGATCTGTCGTTCACGCTTTGCAGCTCTGAATCAGTGGGGCTATAAAGGGTGCACTAAGGTAATATGGATATGTTTTTAATTAAACAAGAAATCTTTCATAGGATTGTAAACCCATATTAATTGTTCGCACAGCCTGATTTTCCAATCTCTCGCACGACTCGGAAATTTCATCACATTATTTTGGCAGTATGAATTTAAATGAAAACAAGTAAGTTCACACAAAAGAGCATGTTTACACGTACTGGATCCTAACATCTAATGATGGACGCATTGTGTACATATATTTTGGATCACAGCGTGAATGCGCATTTAAATATTTAACTCGCACGAAAAGAAGCATTTTCTGATAAAAAAGACTACGTGTATGTTCTCAGAAAACGCTCTGGTTAGCGTAGATTATTGTATCGAAGATGCCCCGATATCTCAATCTAATCACGGGATATCCAAAGACCGTAGGAGGAACATTATCTTTTTCGGCATAAAACAGAAGGGTCAAACTTCTCACACATCCTTACTGAATACCGTACTCTACATAAACGTCCCGCGTAATGTAACACTCTTTTCGAAAACTTTGGGAACTGAACTTCCCGAACAATGGCCACAACGCTAACTGAATTCGGGTCGGGAGTTGCCTTTCTTGGAATTGGACTCTCTCTTTAAAGGAACTGTTCGTATTATTTCCCTGTTATGGAGTATCGATGAATTCACCTTGACAGTCGACTTGTTCTCCCACTCCATTTCTCAACGCCACTCTCTAGGATAGGTCAAAAGACTGGGGATGCCGGACGAAATATTTATAGATGGTCCTCATGTTACGCGGAAAGTGCAATTCCATCCTAGGTTTGCGACCGAGCATCTTCCGGAACTAATGCTCATGGCAGGGAGTCAATCTTTCTGAGGCAGTTTTTTTTACTAACTACCAGCTCTCGACAGTCCCAGAAAATACGTAATGCATGAAATAAATCATTCTGACTGAATCGAGGGTCTAGATATTCATACGTCATCCTAAATGCATTTTGCGCATGTTTTTATCCCTCATCTCTCCCACACCAAAAATATTCGTCACACGCGAATTGCATGATGTTATATTTTACCTCATTGATGGAATTGAGCTCTTACGGCTAGTAGTATTGAATAAATGAACAAACTCCAATAGCCGTAAACAGTTTACCCCTAAAAAATGTACAAATAAGGTTAGTTGGCTAATGCCACAAGTGAAAGGGGTAAAGGGTAAAAAAGGACATAAGGATGAGAAAGGTGTATATGAATACGCGTATTTCGGCCACAAAATAGCCCTATTCACCTTCAGTACGCTGAATAGGGCTACTTTGTGGCCGAAACACGCGTATTCGTAATCACTTTTCTTATTGCTTTTTCTTTATACCCTCTAACCTCCCTATGACTTGTGGCGTTAGCCAACTAACCTTATTTGTACTTTGTTTTGAAAGGTAAACTGTTCATGGCTATTAGAGTTTTTTTTCATTTATTCAATATTTTGCCTCGTCACATGCCCTCCTAAAATCTTCACCAGTAGCTAATGTTTTCCAAGACCTGGAGAGCAAAGATGTCAATGGAAAACATACTATCCGTACTCTTTACCATACACGATTCGGGGGGCGGTTGCTATGTGATTTCGCACTTCTCATGATCCCCCCCTTTCCGGACCCACTTTTCCAAGAACCGCCTCCAATCTCACTTCCCACCCGAATCGGCTGAGACGTAATACGCGGGCATCCCCAGAGGAAGCTGCATCGTCTGCGAGACGACGCAACGTCCCTTGGCGTCTGCGATTGCGAGATGGAATGCGACACAATGGGATGGAAGGAAGGAGAGGGACGAAGCTGATTCGGCATCGCCATTATATCCTAATCTCGGGAAAACGCTGCCACGGATCTCCTCCGCCCACAGGCTGCATTCATCTTTCGAAGAGATCGGTTAATCTCCCAGACACACAAAGGGACCGTCGCTGCAAAGAAATCCCGGGATGACTGCCAGCGTTAATCCTGCCCCGGGCCTCGCCGTCACGATTTCCGGACGACACCGTCTTCCTCGAAGAGACGCGCACGGGAGTGGTGGACGGTTTTCTTAAAGACTATAATCTTATTGTTCTCAATGGACGAACAACGAAGGTGGCCAGCAATTCCGACATTTATCTCATTCAAAAATTCAATCGCGTGAAATTATTGAAATCTCTCCTAAAACTTATTTAATTTTTATAACAGGTCCGTCGCGATTCCGGAGTCCCTCTTACGAAAAGAGATCGCGACCAAAGCGGGCAGCACTATGAAATTCACCATCAATGCTGGTGGCATGCGAGAACATTAAGAACAGAAAACAAGATTAAGATACATATACAGCTAAAGAAAATTCAATTTCCGGTCCCACCCAAAATGAAAGGGAACCAGTGAAATGAAATAGTATTTTGGTATATCACAATTTAAGTTTACACTTATCTTAAGCCGGCAGTAAACGAGCAGCGCGAACTCGCACATGAAGGACTGCAACGGCTGAAGACTGGGAACGATTAAGAATAAATTATCACTGCTAATTTGCCACCATTCTCATATATTTATTAATAAAACTGAGTGCAGTAATCGTATGACTGTAGAAATATGGTCCCTTGTAAAAGCAGCACGCTGGGTTGGCCGCCGTGATAGCCACCCGCGCGTTTTGTCTATTGATGTTGAATTGGGAGTTGTTAACGGAAATATCATGGATCATTCCTTAAAGGTAAAAGTAAACTTGTGCTGCTGTTGTGAATATATTAATATTTCGGAGATTCGAGAATTAACGAACATACTGAATAATCAGAAGGTCGTATCAATACGATTTTTTTATTATTATTTTGTGTTTACAGTTTCGAAATTAAGTCAATTCTTCTTCGGAAAAGAAAGAAATACTTAGTTGTTCCACATATATTTTATTAACACGACCTAGGTTTCGACTTACAAAGTCATCATCAGGTAAAGAACAGAAGACACAGGGCTTTATATAGTGGATAGAGAGCTGGAGAGGGGAGGTGTTTGAGAAGAGGGAGGAGGGGAAAGAGAAAGGGAAATGGTGTGTAAGTTTGGGGGGAGGGGGAGAAGACGGTTGTGTATGGCGTCGGGGTGGGAGATTACGGTTGGGTACTGCTTCAGGGGGGGAGAGGGGCTGTGGAACAGAGGGAGGTCCAGGAGGGGTGAACGGGAGGAATAAGTTAGGTCATTAACTAGAATACCCTTAAGGTGACTATTCTTCGAAATTTCCAACCGTTCCAAGGCATCTAATCTTAAGCCTTTTTTCTCTACATGCAGAATTTTGGGGACAAAATCACTGGAGTGGTTGTTTTCTAAAAGGTGCTGGGCAAAATTGGATGACATATTTCCGTTTTTAAAACAAGCGTAATGTTCCTTGACACGATCACTGAATTTTCTCCCGGTTTGCCCAATGTAGAAGGCAGAGCACTCACAACACAATTGATAAACTCCACTCCTTTCCATTGCGGGAATTTTGTCCTTGCAGTTTGATTATCTTGACTTTATCAAACTGCAAGGACAAAATTCCCGCAATGGAAAGGAGTGGAGTTTATCAATTGTGTTGTGAGTGCTCTGCCTTCTACATTGGGCAAACCGGGAGAAAATTCAGTGATCGTGTCAAGGAACATTACGCTTGTTTTAAAAACGGAAATATGTCATCCAATTTTGCCCAGCACCTTTTAGAAAACAACCACTCCAGTGATTTTGTCCCCAAAATTCTGCATGTAGAGAAAAAAGGCTTAAGATTAGATGCCTTGGAACGGTTGGAAATTTCGAAGAATAGTCACCTTAAGGGTATTCTAGTTAATGACCTAACTTATTCCTCCCGTTCACCCCTCCTGGACCTCCCTCTGTTCCACAGCCCCTCTCCCCCCCTGAAGCAGTACCCAACCGTAATCTCCCACCCCGACGCCATACACAACCGTCTTCTCCCCCTCCCCCCAAACTTACACACCATTTCCCTTTCTCTTTCCCCTCCTCCCTCTTCTCAAACACCTCCCCTCTCCAGCTCTCTATCCACTATATAAAGCCCTGTGTCTTCTGTTCTTTACCTGATGATGACTTTGTAAGTCGAAACCTAGGTCGTGTTAATAAAATATATGTGGAACAACTAAGTATTTCTTTCTTTTCCGATATGAATCGCTTCCACAAAGTGACGCCTCAGACAATTTTATTCATCAATTCTTCTTGGAAAGGTGTCATGATAGGATATATTGTAATACGCAATGACTTTGAAAATTGAATAAATTTCTAAGAATAAACTTCGCCGTGCATTCACAGTAAATGTCGCTCCCATGCAGAACAATCTTTCAACGTGTAGTTAGTTATTTACGTGACCCAACAATAATATTAAAAGGAGTGGCTGATCAACAATGCGACCTTATATATTCAGTCTCCTGATTGGTTAAAAGTACGGTGCTCGACGCCAGGCAAGGAATTTCTCAGAAAATATCACCCATAAACAAATAAACTGTTTAGCGTAACCAATATAACAATTTCTACGCGCACACATTTACACAAACTTCACATAGACACCTAATATTTAATTGTGACGTATCATGTTTATAATATTCTATTCATAATGAAAAATATAATGGAATCATGTTTAACTTTGCAGATTAACTTTTTTATTTTCAATTACAAAATTGAATTGCCATTTTACAAAAAAAATTAAATGTCTCCTTGAACTTTTACTTCAAGAACACTAACAATTATAAAATAAACGTTCACAATTCCACACACTTGAGTAAACTCAAATTAACTTAATTGTTACACACTAACATATTAATTATCTGAATGCGCATTCAAGTGCTAACTTCACTCGTCCTGGAAACGGACGCAACCGTCATGGGATGACGCATTTTCTGCAAGTCATCTATGCATGACAGTCGGTGATACATTTCCCCCGATGGCGGAAGGGTACATGTATCTGTGATTCATTTCGGCCTCCTCCCCATACTAAGTGACAGTCATGGACTACAACACGAACGATCTTTCGAGTGCATATTATGCCACGCACGTCCTTCTCACGCTCTCCTTTTAAGAGCTGAGACCTACCCATTCCCCCGTTTATAATCCACCATGCCCCTCATTGTCTTGTCTCTAATTGAATTTTTCTTTTTACGATTCTTTTCCTCTACTTCACTCCGCATTCACCTCCTTCCCTCCTCATCCAGACACCGAGCGCCCCTACCCCCGCCGAAGAGAGAACTTTTCAAAACGAGTGGCGGACAAGGTACCCCATATATCATGCTAAATAAAGCTCTAATGAATTTAACAGGCGAATGTGATGCTTAGTGTACTTATTCAATAAAATACGAGGAACTTGCAAATTCTAAGATTCACTCATCTGAGAATTGTTCTTCGTCGACAAAACGAACGTCGGCATGAAAGCATTCCGCTCCTTTGAGGGCTGAGGGCACAATTATTCGCAAGATCTAAAACGTTGGGGGGCTCAAGATGGTGCAGTATCGTACTGGCTTCCCACCCGGAGGGCCCGGGTCCGAATCCCGGCGTCGTCGAATATTTGTAAGTGGTATCTCGATCCCTTCTTGAGGTACTTCGTGAGTACGCCGTCCATCGGATGGGACGTTAAGCTGCAGACCCTTTGGCGCCTTCCGTTAAGAGTAGACTAATGCCGAAGCCGAGTTTTTCTCTACACCCTTTATCCTTTCCTGTCCATCCCTAACGGTGCAAATGACCTCAGCTGTCGGTCGCCTCCCCTAAATACTACTAAAAGATTGGGTTTCTCAGACCTATAAAAATAATACAAACAACAGCATATGAAATAGTGAGTTGCCAGCAATATTGTAGGTTATTCAATGAAAACATGGTGGGAAAGTCAATATAACTTTCGAAAATAGGAAAAGACGACATTTTTCCTTGAATTATGCTTGATAATCACATAGTGAAAGAGATAAAATTTTCACCGAAAATCTAACATCAGGATGAAAAAACCTGATAAATAACTGTCGCCAAATTGCTTTAAAACTAGCATTAAGTAGCAATTTAAGAGGAAATTGTCGATTGATATAAACTTATTCGAGTACGATTAAGTGTGCGATGAATCAATGAAAATAAATCCCTAATTATCTGCGCAGAGGCTACATTTCACTGAGAAATAATATGCCTCTTCCTATTCACTTATTTAATATCGCACTTCCAAATAACTGAATTCGTAATTTACAACACAAATTTGCTCTTTTCATAAGAATCGGGAAAATGAAGCATCCTTGTTTAAATTTCCTCAATTAATTCCACGGTATTTTCTTTTACTGGCAAATTAGGACGATGTACTTCTACTTCTATGAGTACTTCCACGATCTATCGTACCTGTAGGTATTATGATCGCCGATCTCCTACCACTTTCAAGATGCAATGATCGCTGTAATGTAGTTTATGGGTATCGTTAGACAAACGAGGTAGTAATTTTTAATATTTTCAACTGTAGTTTCACCAATCTCTCATTAATTAAACGAGAGGTCAATGCATCGCAAATATTTTTCTAAATGAATCGCAATGAATTGAATATATATATATATATATATATATATATATATATATATAATACATATGCATATGTATATATATATATGTATATGTTATACATATGCATATGTATGTATATATATATATATATAAAAATATAATACATATATGACTTGAAGAAGGCATCTGAGAGGGCCGAAAGCTCGAATAATTTACCATGTGAGTGTCCTTTTAAATGTTGATATTCTATTTGTGTTCTATTGTGCCGTCCCATTATTTGCTGCTCGCGTGAGTTTTCCCGCATAATCGGTATATATATATATATCTATATATATATATATATATATATATATATAACACTTTTTGAAAGACTCACGGACGTGAATAATAATGTATAACACTTAGCACTAGTGGACACAGACAAAAACACAGAAACACACAAAAAAAGAGACTCACTATTTTTCGAATTTTCGGTGGTCGTTGCCACCTTTATCAAGGAGGAGAGGGACAGAACTCTGTCTGTTCTGTCCCTCTCCTCCTTGATAAAGGTGGCAACGACCACCGAAAATTCGAAAAATAGTGAGTGTCTTTTTTTGTGTGTTTCTGTGTTTATATATATATATATATATATCTATATATATATATATATATATATATATATAACATATACAAAAATGTTTACAACCTGCATACTTAAACATCATTCAAACTGATGGTTACAGGGAAAGATATTCAGTAAAGAGTCGCATGGATGGATTCACTTAAAAAGTGTATTTCACTTATTCGTAGAATATGTTATTTCTAAGAAAATATGACAGAGTACAGATTTTTAGCAAACAGCCTTCTCTAAAGTCGTGGCTTTTCCAAATTTGAAGTATTTACCGTAAAGTCGATCGCACATTGCAATAACCCTTAGAAATGTCTCTTCCAGATGGTCGAATTTGACTGCAAACTAAGAGGTCCTTTTCAATAAAAATATCGAATATAAAATTTCATGCGGCTCAGATTAATGTTTTCTTTTGAATTATGCGCGAAATACTTGATACTGCCCACATTACTTCTAGTCTGGACTCGTGGTTCAATTCTACGGCCACTACGAAATTACCCAAGACAATGAACAATGCTAGAAAGCGGAATACTGTATGGATACAGGATGAGGCATGAGCTGGAATAGGAGCAGTAATCGACGGAGGAATACTAAGTATCTTAGACCCTAATTCAAATTTGTCTCCTAGCTCTGGGAGACTAAGGGGTGTCCTCCGTTAATAGTTTCCATGAGATTTTCGACGCAGGATACCCGTAGGGAACTTACAGCGCTGAGATATCGCATGGGAAATTTTGACGCAAGAGATCCCATACATTCATTATCAAAGCTGAGAGATGACTATAAAATTTATCTATTATTTTATTTACCATTTATTTGTTATTAGGTTAATGTTTCCATCCTTAAGTACTGAAGCCCGAAAAAATAACTTCCTATACAAGGTCTTTTTAATAATATGTGCAAATAGAATGTCGTTGCAAGATCGAAGGAGAATTACTTCGCCTAACTCATCCCCACATGAGGTAACAAACACGGACCTTGAGTATAACGACACCGACTCGATTAGTGACACGGATTTCATTCAGCGAGACGATGATTTAACAGAGATCGCAAGTGAACACTGAATTTACCACGTCGGATGAAAAAAATGATCCACTATTTTTGTTTCCTTTAATGACAAAGGTGAGGCATATCGAAACGAAGTTCACAAAAGAACAATTCTCTTCAGTTATCGGACGAATGTAATTGATACAATTGATTTTTACAAGTATTTAATATGCTAACTTTGTCATGATGACATGGATTAAAAAACTAAACTTGATATACAGTATGTACCTATATGACGCTCGAGCCCGATAAAATTTATCTACAATGCAATCACGGGCGATAGATAAGCCATGTGCCCTCTAAAGATCATCTCGGCAAGATCTCAGATTCCACTTCTTATAAGGCCGTCGGGGCGTTAAGCCAAGGAGAAAGAAGCATGTTTACAGATGGTAACAGACATGGCACCGCTCAGAGAGGACGGGCAAATTAAGTGTATCCTACCTAGTCAATGAGTTCGACAAAAATGCAAGCAAAGAGAACTGTTCTCGCGGTTAAGAAACGAGGTCGAGGAATTTGGAGTTATCGTAATTACCACGGCCAAATAAAATATTCCCATTGAAAAAAAAGCGAAGGGCGTGAGATTGCTTGCCACTGGTAACCGTGGTGAGAATGGCCCCGCGAGGAGAAGACGAAAGCTAAAAAACGAGCCCAGCGCTAAAAAAAATACCGGTCCACTTTCACGAGCGTTATATTTAGCCACAAAAAAAGCAGGTGAGGAAGTGGCCGCAAGAGCACGCGACTCTCTTGCGGGTACGTGTTTTTTTTCAATATGAAGATAACTTTCATTTGGTTCTCGAACGTGATATACGTATATTCCGTAATTCGGTTCATTCAATAGAAATTACGGTACTGAAATAGTACATTGGACATCTGCTTAGTGCGGAAAAAAATGCCACAGCCAAATTTATATCATTTATCTCATTTAAATTTCAAAGTTTTATATTGGATAGGAAGAATACGATAGTATAGAATATGCATGCACAATATGCGTTTCCTAGAAGAGATTGAAATTATTTGCATTCATTCTGCCATTGCACGAAAACAGTAGATAAAACTCCGCATTCTTCCTATCGGGGGCCGTGAAAAGCACCATAGCGTAATAACGTTTAAGTAGTGGCTAAAGCAATACATTTTGGGGTGCGTTACATATTCGAAATAATTAAGACATACCTTATTAGAGGAAAATTGAAAATCACACACTCGATCACTCAGGTGCGCTTGGAAAACAGTGACCCTCGTGTATCTCAATCACACACAAACAATATAAAAATAAAAGGAAACAGACGCACAACCACTCGATCACTAAGGTGCGTTAAGGAATAACAGTGACTCTCGTGAATTGCATTCGCACACACTCTCAGGGTTAGCAAGGATTTCTACCATGCCATGGACCTGTCAATCACACAAAGGAGTGAAAAATTAAAGAAATAAAGAACACAAGTTAACAGTAACCTTTGTGAATTACACTTATTCAAATCTTTTGGGGTTTACGCCTTCTTGAAATCTAAAAATACAGCATTCACTAGCGTATTGCCATCCTACGATTTTAGGATATCACAAATAAAAATGCTTAATTTTGTTTCGTATGGTATGCTTTTCAAAAGCCCGTGACTTCTCCGTCATAGTACGTAACCACTGCAGAGGCATTAAATTCTTAACAATGATATGGACTAAGTTTTGCAACACAAAGATGTTAAAGAAGTTAGCCTGTCATTATTGGGATCCAACCTATAGCCGCCGTTGCAGATATTACGATTTCTAAAATAAGTACCGAATTCCATGCAAAAAAGGACTACGCGCAATCGGTAAACATAGAAAACAAAGCAAAATTAAGGCAGATGAGTACTTATTCACGTCATTTTTTAATAAAGACGAAGCATTTAAAGTTGGCGATAAGATAACAATTAGATTTCACCTTATATTTTTTCATACTTGCTTAAGTACTTCTGCAATATCACTCCATTCTTAATATCAGATTTTATCACATGCCCTGTACACATATATCGGTTGCCTTATCATTTCATCTCGCAAGGATTACCTAAGCATTCGAATCTTCGATAACAAGGTCGCAAGTGTTTAAAGAATAAAATATTATTTAACTCTGAGAAAAATAGATTCAACATGTGAAGCTGCAAAACTTTTAAAATAACGAAATGCATTGTCTTTCAGCATTGACACTTTCTATTTCGATGAAGAATCTCCATTATTTCATTTTGAATAAAATGCACACAAATGAATACTATATATTGATCTGAGTTACCTTCCATAAAATAATTGTTATTTTACGTTTATTTATTACCCATTTTTTCTCTGGATTTTATATTATTTATCAAAGGGAGGTAATTTCGCAGACGTAGACACCCGTGATCAGTCAGCCCAGAGGGATTTTATTGGCCCTTTTTGTTGCTAAGACATAGAGCAGCGATAAAGACAATTTATAAAAATGCTATAACCTGTTTTATAAGCCAAATACAGTGTAAATAATGATAAAAACATAACGTGTCGGTAGCATTAATATCCGAGAAGCATGGTCAAAGTCAAAACACGGCAGCTTTATGCAAACCATAACAGGTTTCGACAGTAAGCTGACCCAATCCAAAAGAGGCATGTATTTCGGAGACTACTCGAGCGATGGCAAGGCTTAGATCTCTTGAAGTACACCACAGACTTGAGGTCGACTCGAGACAAAAACAGACGTGTATCTGGGTGCACACTCATCCCTATCTTCGAACACCCGGGGGCGGGAGAAAGAGTATAACGAGGCTTTTTGGCTGCTTTTTGGGACCGCTTTTGCGATGGCCTCAAAATTGGTTTTGCAACAAGTCCGTGAGCGAAAGACGGAGAGAAAGTATGGGCGCGGAGAGTGTGAGGGGAGGACGAGGGAGCAGGATGAGGGCGGGGGATGCGTGGGTGACGTGGGAGGCATCGGGAGGGGAGGGCCATAGGGAAAGATTTTGGGGCGGCCACGTGGGGATGCTGGAGAGAACGAGCGGGGATGAGAGACTACGGCACGAGGCACTCACTCCAGGAGAAGCGAGAGGGGGGGAGGGGATTAGTCAAACAACGGGGACGACGATCATTGGCACAATTACTTTCGAATTTGCCAATTTCGTGCTGAGATTCTAGCATTCGATAGAGGGAGAGTTCATCATAACGGCTCGACATAGATGCCCTAATGACTGACATTTAAAATTATTATAACGTAGTGGGTCGCGGTAATCCAGGGGTAGAGCGTAGGACTACTGACCGGAGGACCCGGGTTCGATTCCCGGGCAAGCCTCTCTGGGCACCCGCAGCTCCACCCAAGCTGTGTGATTTTCCAGGCACCAGATCTTCCTGGGAAAGGAACTGGCCCCCCAACTCTGATGTGTGAATTTCACACGCCGTCGGGCTTAGTACTGGGTGAACTCTACCATCCCCTACCAAATCGACCTTAGGGTTGATTACTGTGTTCATTGTTTTTATACCAACATACGAATATACCCAAAGAAAATATTTCGTCACCAGGATTTCGGTTCGGTCTTCGATTAGGCCACTGCGTGGACGAAAGATTGATCAATTTCGACAGGAGATACTCTATCTTAAGGGCGCAATCGATTTCGTGTTCATTCCATACAGTGCTCGTTTGAACACCCATTTATGTTGGTATATTTGTTTGGAACGTACGTTTCCGCAGCGTTGATGATGACTGGTAATGATGGTTTTCAGGAGCTACTGCGTCCGCATTACGAATGCTGTCGTCCGAATTTTCGCGTCCATTGCAGGCCACATCATCAGGAACAAAATAATGTCTCCGTGTCTGCCGCCAACGTTTTTTTGTACGTTCTTTTTAAATGAAAGGCGTCGCCATAAATTTTTGACATTCCATTTTGAATGCCAATGAGTGCGTCACAAGCAGATGCTGCGTAAGATGCTTGAAATTTCTCAATCGCATGACTCTTAATTACTCTATAAATCACGGCATTTTTATCGAATACTTCCTTGGTATTTGGTTTTGAGATGACATTCTCGGATGAGTAGATATTAAGGTCTAGTAAGTATGAATTGTTTACAACAAGGTTTTTAGACTAATCAGACCACCTGTTGGAGAAGTGTGACATCAAAACTCAATATTGAGCTCGTGACTCAACGGTGCCGCCTAGGGCATTGATTTTGTCCACAGTGAGGATTCTCACCCATAGGAAAACCCGATGACAAGCCAAGATTGGATATTCGGGATTCCAGGGGCACACGGACCAGCATAGGAACCATGTCATAAGCACAACTTCCAGTGGTCGACAATTATCAATCTTTATACCGGTTTAATGCATTGAAAACCTCGAATGAGACAATTAATGAGATTTAAGATTTTGCGTTGGTTAGACCTATATTTGAATGCGCGTCAAGCACTTGGGATCCCGTTTGGAGGGAACTTGTAATTTCTTAATTGAACTTTACATGGAAAATCTTCTTGCTTCGTCAAATATCGTTTCGAAAGAACATCAAGGGTTATATTATTATTGGATATCGGGTGTTGGGAGCCACTGGAGGAATGAAAATTAATTGCAAGATCTAAAATATTACATACATAATAATCGAATTTCTTTAATGCTGACACGAGAGGGAATAATTCCAGGCGAGCAACAGAGATTAATAGGAGAGTTTATGGGAAATGAATGCCAAACATTTTTCCCCTACGTAGTCGTGACCTCGACAGGACAATAATTGCACGTGCGACAATTGAAACAATTTGAAAATAGTATTAAACGTGATGCTAAAAGTCACTAATTTGCCTAATACCTGATGACCTAACTCTCCATGTCACACGCCTCCAGTCTTCCAAGTTAAGATGCTCTAAGCTCTGTTCCTATGTAAAAATCTTATGGCCCCAGTTTCCAATTAAACTTTTTTGTGGCCGGTGTGGAACTCAGCACAGTAATAGAAGTAAGTACTTTCAATAAAACATGGTAAAATAACTTGAGTAAATTAAAAAAACATTGGAAAACCGACCTCACCAAGCCTATTGAGTAATACCTCTCTGTTTAATACTAGAAATAACTTCAAGAGGTAAAACCCACCTCTGAAGTATTTATTATTTTTGCAACGTGATAGTTTTCCTTCAATCGGGTTAGCAAAGATAAATAAACATAAGTCCGAACGGTCATTTATTGCATATCGATGAATTACTAGTACATATACAAGTAGCGAGGGAGTCAGCATTAGCCAATCGCTAATACATCAAAATCGAGAGCCAATAATAATTTTCATAAGCGAGATATTTTCCTCTTTCAAAATACAACTCAAACAAAGAAAACATTCCTTGGCTCTACTGATTTTAACGAGAGGATAAAATTACACATTTCTAGCTATTAGCAAAAGTTTTATCACTGAGCGACCTTCTCACATGCACGTGAGGTTCTATGAAATGAAACGGTAACATTTCATAAATAAAGATCTGAGGGGCATTACCTTTCGCAAATAACATAGGCACAGCCCTGAAATTGCGTTGAAGCTTTTAAGGAATGCCATTTTACGAGCGTCTGTTGAGAGCAGCTAACAGGGTTAACGTGATTTTTTCACGCCGAGAGGAGTGAAACTAAGAATGGAACAAGGGAAGTAATATGATGTAAACGGAAACAAACGTTTTATAGGCCACATGAATGATTACAGTTTTAGGTCAGGGTCTTTCGATCCCTCAGTGTGTCCATGGCTATTAATTTAAAACGATCTCCAGTTCAACCCGCCACTATGGATTTATTAATTCAATTTTAGAACTACTTCACATGACCTTGGAAAATCTTAAAATGCCCTTTTTCGTTAAATTGGCATTGAAAATTGACATTCTGGTCATTTACAGTATTCTTTCCTTTCCTGATGCAAAAAGGAAGACTCCCGTTGAATTAGATAATCGATGATTTAGTTTTCACCAAACGGCAAAGTGTTGCGATATCTCAATCAATGTTATGGGGTCACCAAGAAAAAATAATTAACAATAGAAATTCAACCATAGCATTAAATGAAAAACCCTTTCTATCAATCCTTTAGAATAACGCACTTCCACACACCACTTTCAACGTTTCATGATCCCCAACCAGACGACAGGTTAATTGGAGCGAGGTGAGTTTTTCAGCGTTTTAAGAGGTCATCCTTGTCCGAGGTCACCATCGCATCACCAGCGACGACTCAGTGACGCGACGGTCACAAATACTTTTGCGACGACGCATCAGCATTGGTAATGCAAGAGCGGGAAAATCAGTTTCGAACTTTGTAAGCCCTACATGAAACACATAGCCTTAGTTATATCTTCTTATTGAAGGTGAAAATTACGGGTGAGGAAAACGTGAGAAAGAGAGAGAGGAATATACATACACGCATTGGCCTCGTTTTGAAAGGCCGCCTTTTCTTGTATTATGGTCGGCGATTTTCATGCAATTCGCATTTCAAGGCGAACAAATATTACCTTGTCGAAAAGAGCACAAATCCCCAACACTACACAACCATGTACACATAGTTAGTTATTAATCATAAAACAAAGGAATTCCCTATTAAACTAACTGATAAAATTTGTGAAACCTTGGGAGTCGTATTTCCAAAAAGTAAAAAACATTAAGCACGAAAAGATAAATTTAGAAGCTCGAGAATTACTGCAGAGGAGAATAGCAGAGTGACGAAAGGCCAAACATTCGTCAATGCCATATGATTTTTTCAACCTAAGTTTATGAGGTTTATTATTTTTCATCACGGTGTTTAACGGAAGCGCTATTTATTTCAATTTATATCTTCTTCGGACTAAATAAATCTTTAGTTCCTTCGCATTACTACCGATTGAACATGTACTCCTACTTTTCATATATTCACGGCACAATTTCAAGTAAGATACTGGTAATTAATTAACACGTTTCCCTTAGAATGACATCCATATTCATTTCCTTGAATCTCTGTGGTTAAATGTCAATTTTTACAATAATTTTTAACCATATTTACTTTCGGCAAATTTCTAAAACCCATCCATGTTTCTTACCTTCAGACAAATTCCACATTTCAGAATGCATTGGGTCACCTAGTTGACCCACCGTAACTATGAAGTGAAAGACCTTTGGGCTTGACGAAGCATGAACACGAAATATTTAAGGATCATTTCATTTGGGAATCGCTACTTGGTTGGTAATCAGCTCTAGAATTCCGTCACTATGGCTAATATTACCCAAATCATTCAAAGCCCGGCTGAAAGTAATGGCATGAATGGAGACTTCTCCGTGATGACCGAGAGAGAAAAATACCAACTTAAATGTAAGTAACCGTAGCGAGAATGATTAGTGCATAGTAAATAGTAAAACCTCATCAAATCAAACAAAAAATTTAAACTCGGGCTTGGTCATTGTCACGCTTTCGACAGAAATTACCTCATTTCTCTCAGTATAGACTTAGAAAACTAAAAAAATTGCTATGCGTGTCCACAAATAAAGGAGATATCATGTCTATTTGAAGTTATTTCCGAATGGTACATTTTGATACAACAAACCGGAAGGTATACGGACGCCTTCCTTCTTTTGATACAGTATCAGAAAAATCCCATTATCCAAAAAAATCCCCAAAAAGTCTGCAAACCGATGATATCCCTAAAGTGATTTCAACACAGCAACTTGATTCCGGTCAAATGTAGATGATTTCTGAAAGACTGATTTGATTGTCACCAAAACATGCTATATCAATCAGAGAAAAATCAATCATGGGTAAACCACAAGGCAAAATGATTTCCTCCCAACTACGACACAAGATAAATGAAACGAGACAAACTCCAGCAAACTTTCACTTTCAGCTTCCCTTAACCTCTGAAAATGCCAGCCAAAGATAAGCATTGTTTGCCAAACTTTGAGGGGCCCGCAGAATTTAAATGCTAGCAGGTCAACCAAAGAATAGATTTCATTTTTTTCAGACGGGATTTCTTTTGTCTCCGTCCAATGGTTATTCTGAATGCTGACTCCTGACAACTGCGACGGGACTCGGCCCCGGAGTTAAGGGGGTGGGAAGATTCGCAAATGGGGAGAAACCGGGAAGAGGACTGAAAGCTTTGTTAGCCATAAAAAAACTAGGGATGGGTCTATTCGGCAAAACAGCTGCTTTTCTGAAAACGCTGTGGGGCAAAGGGATTGTGAGAGGCCTTCGGAGGGCGAAGCTGGCTTCGGAGGCGTCAAAAAAATATAAAAGCAAAATTTACTCCGTTAGAAAATTGTGTATGGTGCTCAGAACAAAACTACGTCCCAACACAAAACGAGACAAATCCGACAGACGGATTATCTTCCCATTAAAAAAAAAGCCTTACCTAACAGCGCGCGACTTGGTGACCATGGCTGGCAGCCTATCTTCCGTTTCAGTCCTACTGAAGTTCAAAAATGAAAAGGGTGAGGATGGAAGACGGTAGAGGCCGTGGTCATCACGCAGAAAGCTTCGACTCGAAAATGGGTCGCGGCCTCATGACGATGACGGAAGGAGACAACAAAACCCGGCGGGGGAGAGAGCGCGGGGAGCCGTAAGTTGGCCGATGGTTCGCATCGCACGCCGCGGAGACGACTGAAGCATCGGCCGACGCCAACGGTAGCGGGAAGGAGACGGCGAGATAGGGCAGCGGGCGGGGAGGGGGGAGATCGTGGAGGGCGCAAGGGGGTGAGGGAAGGGGAGAGAGAGACAGAGAGGGAGGGAGAGAGGGAGGACTGAACTGAGAGACCGGAGGGGGTGGAGGTCACGAAGGGGAAAGAGAGGAGAGCCACAATACCACGCCATGGCAATCTCCGTTGATGATTGAAACTTAAAATTTCGCCTGGGGTATTATTATTATTGTCATCATATTGCCACAGCTCACAAGTCAACAATATAGAATACATTTTATTCTCCGTAAATTTAATTCGTGTTAAACAAAGGAAAACGCCCAGATAAATCTAGCCGCGATATCAAACAATAGGAAAACAAGTACTACTGACCAAGAGGAATGCATTTGTTTTGGCAAAATACTGAAAATTTACGAAACGTGGCTCAAGTGAAAGGCAGTCTTGTTTTTAAAAATGGTCTTCGCCAAAAAGTCAACGAGAAGTTCGGCGCTGCCTACAGATCGAAGACCTTTCGAATGGTTGTACATGCTGAGCTATTCCATCTAACAAAAAACCGGCTAGTACTACATAGTATAGAAGCAGACATCGTAATTTTAAGGAAATAACCATTCACACAGATTGAGAAACCCTCACAAGTTAAATACGCAGCATTTAATGGATTGAAAAGAGAAAAAATTAGAAGTCTGTAAAAAAGCACCAGTCAAAATAAAAAAAAGCCAACGGAAAAGACCGGCACTTACTCGGAGGGGTTTAAATGAGCATTTCTGAAAATGTAAAATCGACCATTTGCCAAAAACGTAGTTACAATGCAGAGCAAAGAAAAAGTGTATCTCTTTAATCAGACAACAACATGAAATATCCCTCTAAAATACAGGAATACTGATTTAGATATGAAGCAAAACATCAACATCCGCTAGCAAACAAACCTTCATGAGGCTTCACTCAATTACTAGACAATCCTGGGCGGGAGCAACTGAAAATAAGATTCCACAATACAAAATTTACTGCAAATGAATCAACGGTGAGAGTTTACTTTCGACATCGTGGGAATGATCCGATGCCTCACTTCACTGGAAGGTCAGAACGATGACTAAATAAGTGAGAGGGGCAGCCGAGGAAACAGATTCAAAGGAATCGTTTTTCCCTCGCACGATTGTCGACCACAACACAAGCAGAAGGAAAAGGAAAAGAACATACTAAAAAAATGTCTTTTCGTAACTATTCCTTTCTTCATACTTTTTTCATGGCTATTATCCTAACAACCTCTTCCATGCGTCCTTGCAGCGGCTTACCGAAAATTGTGTACATTTAAACGTCATACACTTGGCCTTAATATTAATATCGCAACAAACTAAACAAACGTGCGCCCTTAGCAGCGTACGTGTGGATTGCTACTCCAAAGAATGGAAAGCTTTTGGCGTCGAGCAATTAGCTCGCCTCCGATTAAGGCGAAAAAAACAACGGAAGGAGTGTCTGTTATGGATGAAAAAGAGGGGAAAGCAGAAGTAGCGAAACGCAGAAGATGAGAGGTGAATAGGGAAAGAGGGGAAGGTAGGTTTTTCAAAGAGGGGGGCAGGGTGGAAGAAGGGGATCCGCGAGAGGGGAGAGCGGGAGGGGATGTCGAAGGAGTGGATGGGGAGTAAGATGTTTCCTTCAGGGCAAAATTGAGATCGCCTCCGGTCAAGTTAAGCTTCTTGATGGACGGGTCGGAGGGGGTGGGCAGGAGGAGGATGAACAGAGATGGGTATGTGACAATAAACACGCTGGCGTCGGAAGGTTTACTGCCCACCAGGGGGCAAAGTTCGTCTACCCAAAGCTCAATGATGCACGGATTGCGTAATCCCACTACAATCCCGACTCGTATTTTTAGATCATCGTAAACACACGAAGCACGCGATGCCAGAGCCGAGCTAGTTCGACAACAGAATATATGCGCACAAAAAAGAATCAAGTCCGATGCTATGGCATTTTTGAATAGGGAAGACATTGAGAACCTATTAAAATTCAGGGTACCTAATTTTTGGTATGTATCTGGTGCCCTCTAAGAACACTCTGAGTGAACTCTGAAGGCAGGGGATCCTTAAGCGACTGTATCCCGCGTGTACATGATCGATTAATATTTTGGATTGAAGGTTTACACTCAAACGAGGAAATGTTGCATTCACTTTTCCTCCTTAAATTATTTTTAGTTTATTTATTATTTAGGAGTTAGTTACTTGCGCTTCCTAAAATGACGCGAGGGCCCGAGGAGGTCACTTTCCTCTGAATCAAATGTTGCATTGCTGGGGTGACGTAAGATCGGAGGCGGTGATATAGAGGACGACGCAAAACTTGCACGGGGTCCGAACTCATTGTTGCCTTTCTACTTCTTAAAATTTATTCTCGATTAGTTTCTCCGATTTCCGGAACTGAGTAAGAACGATAATATTCAGCGATGAGACTTAGTTGTGTGGAATTTGAATGGCCAAATCATCAGAAATCATCTTTTGACGGATCACAATAAAATCGAGAGGTATGTTCCGCAGCAGAGCATCGTCCTTAATCACACAATTCTACAGAAACGTCATCATTGATCGAAAATATTCACGGAATTTTCTACAAGAGGAACCTTTTAAAATCCTCTTCGGTGAATTTTGTGACACCAAACATTTTTAAGTTCTTCCTAATTTTTCTACATGAATCGGGTTCCAATTATCAGAAGTGCAGCACTAAAAATTTGCAGCTGTATTTCGGGGACAATGTTTTTCCTCGGAAATATGATTTTTTAAATTCCAAGTATTATAGATGAAAATTAGTTGCCTAACATTTGCTCTCAAATAATAATACTTTTCGATAATCTTTTGAGTTTAGTTGAATAGTAAAATGTCCCGGAAAAAAAATTACAACAGAAATTTATCATAAAAATATAGAAAAAACCCAGGAAACCATTTTCTTTCAGGCTGAGAAAACCGATAAAAAGGTGCAATTACTCAAGTTGGTAGTGCATATATAGTTTTTTTAGTACTCTGCAAGCCACCGCTAGGGTGTGTGGCAGGAGATGAATTCACACCGGACTAATTGTGACCCGAACATTTGTACCCCTACCACGGTCGGACAATACTACTCTGATCCCTTACCGTTCGCGGAAAGAAGAGCATCTTAAATCTATCAGTTATACACATAATCTATCTAATTTTACAGACAAGATCTCGCCTACCGTAGTACGATGGGGCCAAAAACACAGTTTCAACATCAAAGCTATGGAGACAGTCTTCCAATTAATGCAAGAGATTTAATTTGTAATTTACTCTTCACTCCGTGAGTGATTCCCAGCTTAGCTCCTCCAATATTTGGATACGCTACTAAGTTCATCATGACAACGTTCTACAAATCTAGCTCCTCTATGCTGCACTCAGATTCAATTCGGCAATCAATCCAACTTCGTGAGGATTCCATATACTAGCAACATATTCAAAATGAGGCCTAACCAGTGAAAGATAACATTTATCTTTGACCTTTTCATCACATTTACCCAGTTCTCTTCTAAAACATTCTGATTTTTGTTAGCTTGTCCACATTTTCCGTACATGTTTCACCCAGGAGAGGTCGTGAGTGAGGGTAAAGCCTAAGTATTTAATCGCGTCTCCACATTCCATTACTGTGTTCCCGATGCAGTGGGAGGCAAATGCTCTTTTTCCTAAAGTTAATCATGACGCACTTTTAAAGTTTAATTGCCAAGTACTGCACCAACGTTGTAAAGCATTTAGGTCATCTGAAAAAGGCTTCTGTATCCTCAGGATAACGGATATCTCTGTAAACCACTGCATCGTCGGCAAATAAACGTATCTTACTAGTGACTATGGAGTCAATGTCATTAACGTAAAGTAGGCATAAAAAAGGTCTCTGGGGAACACGTGAAGTGACTTCTATTGCATTTGAGGTAACTCCATCTATGATTGCTCTAATTCTCCGTGAAATCTTTTTTTTTCTTATTCATGTGGCATTAATATATCTAGAAACACTTTAAAATTTTGATAAAAACCATTATATTTACGCTTTCACCTTTTTATATTAGCGATTTCAGTGTGAACTTCATACATTCTGAGGAGTATATTGAGAGTACATAAAATTTCTACATAGTTTCACTGATAGTGATCAAAAGGTTCTTTTCGGCGTTAAACATATCATCAGAGTACTCATTATCATTTAATAAAAGACGAGAATGCCGGAAAGATTAAAATTCAGGGAGCGAAGGGCGTAAGAAGGCACTGGTACCATTCTAACGAAAGGCGACATGGGTAACACAGTTTAACATACTCTCAGACGGACGGAGCAATGAACTTGGCATCTTAAGGAGAAAACAGCAGGCACAATATTAGGGAAATAAAGCTCGGCAGGTTGAACGAATACATAGCAGGGTACATGCTACCCTGCAAGACACCGCTAGGGTATGTAGCATGGGGTAATTCCGCACCAGGCATGCAGCATCATATTAAGTGTAGCTCAAATGTTGTTTACCAATAGATATGCCAACAAAATTCAAATATAAAAAATCATTTTTACGAAAGCTACATGTACATATTACGGTATCTAATAGAAAAATCCTCCTCTGTACGCATGGGAAACGATCTCATTGTTATAAGAACAATAAAATTATGATTAGATAAATCGTTTACAGTAACTCTGATCCCGTTTCGTCCGCGAGAAAAACGACATATTAAACCTTTTGGTTCTACACTTAATCTCTCTTATCTCATTTTTATGATTCTCCTACCGTAGAACGACGGGATAGAGCAACGCATATTAAACACTATCTCAAAACTAGGGAGAGGGAGAGAATGATAGAGTTTTAATAACAACATGGGTGCACGACAGCGACGAAAGGTGTTCGCCAACTGAATGACTTAGCACCACCATTCAGTCAAACCAAAAACCGGTATGAATCAATCCGTCAGTTGATTTTTTATTGGATCGAACTTCAGCTCCTTCAGGCCAGTGCACTACCCTTTGCGTAGTGGTTGCCACGCCGCCCAACAACAAATCAGCATGGTCAGTTATTTTGGGCAAGGCGGAGAGGAATAAGGGCGGTGAAAAAACGGCGTTGGGTGCCGACCCACTCTCAACGAGAGGCACTCTGTGACCCTATCCGAGGTACTGAAGGCGACGACGGGAGGGAGGCTCTTCATGCCAATTGGTATTCGAACCCGGGTCGTCGTCACCTCGTGGTGCTTTTATCTGCGACACGGATCGAATTCCCCCTAAGGGATAATTGCCGCTCGTCTGGGGAGATGGGGAGGAGGGGGGAGAGGAGACCGGGTGTTGGACGTGAGCGTAAGTTTGTTTGGCGAGAGGGTGGAGCGGGAGAAGGGGACGGAGATGGATACAACGTGCGCAAGCGACAACGGAGGAGAAATTTGGCGGAGTGAGAGAGTGGGGGAGGGGGCGGGGAGACACTTAATGACTGCGTGAAAGGGGAGGGACGTCAGAGAATGGGAATGGGAGGCGGTGGTGGGGGCGGAGATGTCGAGGGGGGACGGGAGGAGAGCGGGTGCGTGGGGGACGGAGGGAGAAAGAGCACGGGATGGGGGGCGGCGGAGGATGACAGTGAGGGATGGAGGGGCACGCGGCTTCGCGGTCTCGTTTCAAAAGCTATATTTCGACATTCTTTTAAAAAAAAGGGTGCGCAAAGAAGCATCGATATACACTGACTGCTGAGTGTCACTTCGAAATTATGCACTACTGTTAGTAAAGTACACCATCAATGTACAAATCCATGATGAAAAAACCATCGCGGATGGATTGGATGTAACGTATCTGACTGCTATGATTGAGAACCGTCCAGAACACATTTTTGCTATAGTGAGACGAAAATGCACAACTTTTCATTCGGTTCGGTTCATTCTCTTGGTTAGGGACAAGAAGAGGGAAGCAGGATGTCGGACACCTTGATGAACAAACACCAATATTAAGTGCTGATTTTTGGCACCGGAATATGGATTAAGTACATCAAGATACAAGTATAAGCGTATCAAGATATCAAGTATGTATTTTGTAAAAATGTTTTAAGGGCTCTCAATATATCTAAAAGCGTCATCGATACACAATGCGTTTCAGTTATATTATAAGGAAAGGATTAATTTTTCGTCGGAATGGCATTGGCGCCTGGACTTTGAATGAACGGAAGTAAAAAAAAACGATGCCATGAAGACGTTAAACATTTTGACAAGTAGCTTTAATTGTCTGAAAGACTATACCTGTGATGCCATTTTGGAAAGCCGGGCCATATACACCGCCCCAAACAATCAGTGGGTTGATTTTAATAAGTAGGGTAAATCGCTTCTTGCTAAATCTTACAACGTATGAAATCCACATAGTACTGTGGGTCTTCCCTTTCACGGTGTCACCTACTGTTTCCCATCAGGTCCCGGAATCCAGAAAATCACACCGACTCGGATTCTGCCCGGGTCGTCTCGGAGGCATCACCAGGAACCTTCAACAAATAGAATAACGCTCTGCCCATTAAGCTACACTACTCTCCCTCCCCTCCCCAGGGGGAGGCGCTTAAGGCCTCTTCTATCAAAAGTATCTACATCTGTATAATAAGTATACCAAAACTCGACGCAAGGCCATGTGGTTGGGGTGGGGTGTTCGGCCGCCAGCCATTTATGAATAAATATCCACTTGCTCACACACACACAACACATACACATATGCGCCCCATTCCTTCCCACGAACGGACACACGAAAGAATTCCTGACAACTGCTTCACAGTTTCAATATAACACTCCCTACCACTTAATGTGGCGCAGAACGCGACGTCCCAACTGTGGGGCTTGCCACCATTTGGTCTCTTAGAGCCTTAAACCAACCCGCGTACTCTCTTCCTTCCCCTATCAGCAACGGACCCCCGGTCGAGCATTGGGAATCCCCGAAACAACCCCTTTCCTCGCCCCCGCACTTCTGTGAGTCAATTTTTAACCCTCATGAAGAAGGGTAAGAAGCCCGTAAACGTACATGTCTGTTTCATGTAATTTTTTCCTGTGTTCATGCTATGTGTTCCGTCCTCCAAGTCATTTATATCGCCGAACGGCTGCTTTCACAAGGAAATAGATATAAGGAAAAGGGATAGGCACACATATAAAAGATGAACAGAGAAGAGGTGGGGAAGGAGGAATCGAGCAGATCGTAAGTGCATAAATATTTCCTTGACCGGGACTTGAACATCGGATCTTTCGACTTGCCCGGCCGATGCTCTAACCACTTGAGCTATTCAGGAAGCGTAATTTACTCACACACACACAAGGGGGCTTTGTGAAACCAAGTGCCCCGATTCTTTGGCCAAGAGATGACGTCAGGAGGCCGTTTCACAAACCAAATGAGAACTAGACGACACACAAAGAGGGAAGGACAGTAGGTAAGCAATCAAACAACGTCATAAAGGATAGGAACTGCGTTTCGTGGCACGCATAGCCAGAAGAAGGAGACGAGCCACATTGACCAAATGTACATTCTTCCAAGAAAACCCGCCATATGGCGAACAAATATTCATTCACATAGAAATAGATAAAATCAAAAAGGATAGGAACACTCAAAGGACAAACACAAGAAATGAAATGTTGAAATCGAACAGATCACAAGCGTAAAAACGTTTCCTTGACCAGGACTTGAACCAGAGATCTTTCGACTCGCCGGGCCGAAACGCACTGTCCTATCCGTTATGATGTTGTATGATTGCTTTCCCTACTAGTGTCCTCATCCATTTCTCCTTTGGTGAGTGAAATAGCTCCGGAACGCTATCTACTGGTCAAAGAAGCGGGGCAGTTGGTTGCATAAACCCCCGCAGATTTCAGTGTAATTTACGTTTCCTCGCTAGCTCAAGTGGTTAAGATCATGGGCCCAGCAAGTCGAAAGATCCGTGGTTCAAGTCGCGGTAAAGGAAAATATAAATATATATATATAATTATATATATATTATATACATCTCTAATATTATATATATATATATATATATATATATATCTAAACGCACGTAAACTTACATGTCTATCTAAAACATGCAATAATGTATTCACATAAAGACCTCAACGTCACTTTCTAACATTACTTACTTTTGATATTTTCATCTAACTTTAATATTCACACGTTTCCAAACTTGTGGCAGCAAAGCATTAAATATGCTTAAAACTATATATAATTCGTGCTTCCAGCAATTCAAGTCCCCCTAAAGTCCCACCTAAATATTTCCCGGGAACAGAACCAAGGGATGGCCGGCCACAGACTAGTCACTACTGGATCAGGTTACACCCCGATTATATTACACTCCGGCTACATCATACGGCCACACCCATACACTAGATGTCTGCGTTTGCATGGCCTCCACGTCGGCGATACCATCGACATTGACGCATGGTATCTACGCATTACCCACAAGCCACGAGGAAATCAAAGTTGACGGAGGAGGAAAGACATTGTAACGATCGAAGGGAATCAAGAATATCACCTCACGAGTTAAGCTCACTATATAGCCAAGTCACATAATTGAATTTAGGAGTTTCACACACTTTTTTGCGAATACTGATAGCTCTATTATCCATAGAAAGAAGAAAATCCGCTCAAGATTTAAACGTTTCGCAGTGTGTTTGACGCAGAAGTGGAGAGGACTGCGCGTCGAGAAGAGTTTCGCAATATACCAGCACTGAAATTTGACCTCATCTTAACATGACGCTTACCTATAGATGACGTATATTTTCTAAGCGCGTCACGAATTAATATTTACGCGTTAGAAAATCACCATGACTTAATTAATGAGCAGAAAATAATAAAACAAAAAGACACAGCGATATGAACGGGGTCGTTGAGAGAGATAATATTAAATCAAGAAATCCAAACGTTAAAAATATATTAAATCTCCAAGAAATGAATCGCAATTTAGTCAATTTAATTTAGAAATATTTGATATTTTCATTAAAATCTGGTCGGTAAAAGTGTAAATAGCATAGGCACCGATAAATAAGTGTATTTGCAATGCGAAGAATGGGATCAAGGTAAGAAATCGCCTGGCACTAATTTCTCAAGATAACCATTACACATAATTCGAATGTAATGACTAGCACAATTAATGATAATTTAGCATAGATTGGATGTCAGTTTTACATACTTGAACCTTATGTTCTAAGGAAAGGAATCCATCCAAATAAACAAATTACGTCCCGCAAAGACTTACTTGGTAATCTTTTCCAATACAGGTAAAAATGGTACTCATATGAACGCAAAAATAAAAATGAAAAAAAAAACGATAGGCAAAGGGATTGTGAAAATGTGAAACCATTCTTACAGAAAACATAACTGCACCCTCCCTCCTACACTACTCAATGAGTTTGTCTTTACAGCTACAGCGAGTAAAAATATGCATATTACAACACCACTCGCATAAGTCATCCTGGGACGAATACTCTCCAGACCTTCTCTTTAAACCTTCAATTTCTAAGACTAACTTCGTCCACTTTTTTCTCAAGTTTCCCAGCAAGATACAACGCAATTATTAATCTAATAATATCTACCATACAATCCATGCTATCCATGTACATATAACCTGATATACGCACTCGTACAAGCTGAAAATCGAAGTTGGAAGGAATTGATGGACTAAATATTACACGGACGAGTAATTATGTTTTTCATAACAATGGAAAGAAGATTGAATTCATAATGCATTAGCTCCCAACCAAATTCCTCCATCATACTCGTCACGCTTACTTTCTTCTCGTACCGTATTGTGCATTTATAGATCGTGTTGTCTGACCAAGTTTTAGGGTAGGCGCAGTATAAAGGCCCCTTCTTGGTGGGCATCCAACAAATATCCCCAGCATTTCGGGGCCCACTAACTCCACAGAGCGCCTGACAGTGTCGATTAAAATCGGCAATTTAATATATTTTTTCCGCAGGGAAACGCGGCAACGCTGAAGAATGAACCGCTCCCGTGCGATAAATATGGAAAGATTTCCCAATAGATTTTGAGAACGACAATCGAGGACACGGGCGCGTAGCTATCCGAAATATCCTCACGCGCGGACACCTTAGGGTGATGAACAATCCGGATGAGGTAAACATATGATCGTATTTCTCGCACCTAGACATGTACGATGCACCTCCCTATTAGGGAGGAAGAAGGCAAGGGCGGCGGGGACGCAAGGCAGGGCGAGGGACGTCGACGGAATAGCGGTGGAGCTATTGCAGTGGGTGATATAAGAAGTGGGAGGAGGATGGGCTGCTTGAGGGACGGGGGAGAGGGTGGACGGAAGGGGTCGGACGGAGGAGGGGACGCGAGACGGTGTGGGGAGTGGAAGGGTTGTTGAGGGGGAGGGAATGGGGTTGAGAGATGGGATGGGGGTTGAGGAAAGGGGATGAGGGGTTGAGTGAGGGGATGGGGAGGATGAGGGGATGTTGGGAGAGAGGCGGCAGCGAATCGAAGGAGCCGGGAGACGAAGAAAAAGGTGAGAGAGGGAGGCGGGGGGTCGGTAGGGGGCGGAGGTTGAGGAAGGCTAAGAGTGAACGTTCGAGAAAGGTAAGGGGGAAGGTGGGTGGGAAAAAGCACGCAGCTGGGGGAGGAGGAAAAGGGCGGCAAGGGGCGAAGGGGGAAAGAGAAGAGGGGGGTGGTGTTATCATTGCATTGTGAGCTGGTGAGAGGTGCGTCAGCGGTGAGATCATTTGAGCACGGCGGTGAAAGCGGGCGAGAAGGAAACCCAGTGCCGTCAACACCAACCATTGGTTCCGTAATTTCCACTGACGAGTTGACGGAACTGGGACAGCAAATTCGTCATTAACCCCCCCCCCCCCGCACCCCCAATGAGTCGTGACGAATGAATATAGGGTCCTCGCATGGCGATGCCGATTGGAAGGGGGGGGGCAGGGCGAAATTCAAAAGATTGTCGAGTCCTTGCCTCAAGAATATATCAATTCGGCTCGGCTGTTCTGCGCAGCGTGTTTGTGGTGCGAAGGGTCGCCAACCTTCGGAAAGCGCTCCTTCGCCATTTCGCGCCGTAATGCCTGCCCGCATAGGCTTTTTTTCATTTTTTGGGTAGCACACACGGCGACGTTTGCGAAATAAATGTGTCGCATAATTTACCCATCACCTCGCTCGCACCGGCGTCTCACACCAGTGCCCACTGAAGTCATGAAAATCTTTTGCATCATTCAATCACGAGTCATGTGATCAATATTCTCACTGCGGATTTATTGAACGTTAAAGGTAAATTGATTAACTTTAAAGAGATCCGAAGAATTTTACGTCGGCACAGGGCATAAAAACGTGTAAGGAATCGTGCTCCTTTTTTTCGGTTCCTTTTTCTTTTACCTTTCAAAGCGATGCCCGTTTTCAACCTCGGCGCCCGGTTAAGCGGTTAACGTACCTGTATGTAGTTCTCGAGTGAATTCAACTACGATGAAGACCCAATGGCCCAATCTAGTAATTAACGAATAATTACCACGAAAATGGCGAGAGGAAAGGAGCTATTAAAAACACTGACAAGAGGTACGAACTCATCCGAGGTATTTTTACCAACGAAGACAGTGGAAATAAAATTCAGCGGGAAGAATTAAGTGAGAAAGACACTGAAATGTACACATTTAATAAAGAAAAAGGAAAGATCAATATGCAGAAGGATGGTCCAAAAGCTGGACGAGACCCGTTCAGAACGACCGGTAGTTCTAAACAATTTCTATCAATTACGGAAATAAAAAGTCGAGTGCCAAATTTACGAAGAAGAGACCATTATCATTACTAAAAATTAAAATCATCATGAAAAGGTGTCCCATAAATTAGAGTACGTTTTCGTTAATGAAATTTACGTTGCTGTTTTTGATCTCTGTTGACAACGCTATATAATAATGAAATTATACAGAAGCATCAGCTCGTCGCAAAGACATATCAGGTCACGCGCCAGCGGGCAAGAATACAGATATTAATTTACCCTCGCCCATTCGGTACAAGTATAATGGGGAGCAACCCCTTCCCGCCCTCGAAGGTCGGGGGTTACATTTTCAAAACGGCAATGGATGCTGACTAGCCATTTAATGGTCTTTAATTGATGGTCTGACGTCTGACCCTTAAAGTGGGAACCGACATTAGATGCTGAAGATCCAATTACCATAACTCATCAACTCATTCGTGTAACCGCAGGTTATAGCTACGGCTCTTCGAACCGCCACGAAGGCTTGTGGCAGAGTATCCGTTCGCCAGCCTTTAATTAATTAATTCAAGACAAATGTGAAGTGCTCAAATTACCAATTCCTATTACAAATCTTGGAGATCTTAAATTTTTTTAGTTATGATCACAATTTGTGCGAGAGAGGAGCGAGTAATTCAAATAAGCAATACCGGAGACTATTTTTCATCATCCGATGAGGTATGGATATTAATTCCCTTGATTTCAGGGAATATCTAAATGTCTCCGTCTAATCCGCCACGACAGCGAGTGACCAGGAGTATTAGGATACCATCCGTTCAGGTAATAGTTGATAGATTTTCCGTTATCGTGTTTCCAACTGAAGTGATGAGTCGTGGAGGGGGTGAGGATGGTTACTAGAGTAAACTCTAATCGCCTGTGCCTCTTTGAGTCACAACTCTGCTTTCGGTTACAACAGTTTGTAAAAGACAAGGAACACAAGACAAAGTATAATGACAACGCAATATACCTCCATACAAGTCAGATGGCTTTCGTTTTGCAGGAAGCACTGGCAAAGGGCAAGGAATTTTCCATGCCCCCGCAGAGAAACGGAGTGAAAAGCGGATGACTAGTAAGTTACACGGACGATCGGGAAAAAAAACAATGTCGCTGACCTCCGCCTTGGGTTCTCTTGCGAGATGAGAAGCGAGTCGAGGCAAAAATTAGAAATTCCGTCACCTCACAGAGATGGAAAATTCTAACGCTCTTGACAGGACGTCAACACGGGAAGCATCGACTCTTCGACCGGTTGCCCAAGATCGTGGCGACGGACCCGAAGAGACAACAAAGCAGGATTGAGCGCAATTTCGTCAATGTGCACTCCCTAACTCAAAAACCGCTTACATTTTCCGAACCAGACGATCCACTTTCCCCGTCGCAATATTCAGCAGACCGCATTTTCAGGTAATGGGTCCTCCGCGCGTGGCCGTTCATACTTTTTCCTCTTCACATTCACAACAATAGCTTCTCTTTATTTTATCCCCTCTTTTACGCCTATTTTATTTCTTCTTACTCGTTCCTCCACGTTCTTCCTATCCTTCCCCTTCTCATCCTGAACCTCGTGCTCGAGATAGCCTGAGACCGCTGCACCCACGCACCATAGGGTCCCACACCCACTCCACCGATTTTAGACAGTGTCCATTGGTGCCGCTAGCGACATGAATTGAACAACGTGACGAGCCGGACGGCTCCATGGTGGTCATCGGTATTCGGACGCAGACTTCATAGGGCTGAGAAGAGACTAGCAATGAAAAGGAAGTGATATCATTTCCAAAGAGAACACTCCTCCAACGCCGAGAGGAGGAGTCGGAAGATAAAAATGGCCAAGGCGACAGAAATTTTATTTATTACTTTGCATCACATTTTCTGATAAGCCGCAGGCTGAGCGCCTGAAATTATAGAGCCTATGAATAAACTATTGCAATCTATCCTCAGTGTTTAATATTAAATGGCCCGCTTTACACAATAGTGCTACTGCAAGTAAAACTGCCACACAAGCTAACCTAGGACCAGCGCGCAGTAGCCAACAGAAAATTCTACAAAAATGCATATCGCAAATGGGATCCCATTACAATTTTTTTCTCGGTGCTTCATCGGATATCGCCAAACGCGCTAATTTCAATGTTAAAAGCCAAGCGGAGAGAGCATCATGACGGTGAATACCTGGCGTGAGATTCACACTGTCATACTCGTAACAGTAAAACTGAATGAACGTGAATTGCCACCTGCGTATAGGATTTCAAGTAACGTTGGCATGAGCGATTCCGCAATAAACGATACTCTGATTGGTAACTTTCCGAAATATATACAGGGGGAAGTGAAATGCCACTGATTTACACCGAATGTCCGGATGTTGTAAGTAATGATACTTTAATACCTGGAGAAGCGTCAAACGTCATCGCATCGTCATTTATTTTCTGAATTTGAAAGAGGCCAGAAATATGGAGGACGCGAAAAAAAACACTACGGACACCACTGCGCCGAAATTAATATCCAACGAAATACTCATGTCAGCATGATATTGAAATGAGTGCTTTTCGATTGGGGTAGGACGAACAATATACTCGGCCAAGTGATTCCTGGCAGGTAAAAAAACAAAACCTTTAATTGAACATTAACTAAAAATTGAAAATTGTAAAAAACCGCCTCATTCATGAGCACGAATTTTCACCTTTGAGAGAATCGAATACAGGAAAACGAATATTCGGTTGGATTGAGTCAGTCAATTACTCATCATCAGAGTCGACACAATCCAAGAGTTTCAAAAATGATAGATTCAACAGAGTTATTACGGCATTTAAAGAAGTAACACCTCCGTGAAGGCTCACTGTTGATTGCACAGACAATTTCCCACTCGCTTCAGCTATACGATCACAATTCTTTCCGCACCTCTATGGATAAGCCATGGAATAAGTTCTTTGCTCAGACGATGATACTCTGTGCTGCTACAAGTACAATTATTGCAAATATGTGTGATCAATACGAAGACGAAACTGAACGGTGTGGGAACAGTGTTGCAGTTGCTAGTATACTTCCTTCTCCCCTCTGGATCCGGATTCAAATCCTCAAGGTTACAGAAGTTTTCAGTAGCATACCGATCCCTACATGGAGGCGAGGGGAAAATCAATTAAACTGGAATACACATTCTGTTGGATGGGGTGTTACACTGTAGAACCGTTGGCGTCTTTCGAGTAGGCTTATACTGACAACGGGTTTCTCTCGATCCTTCCCATTCCCTGTAAATCCTACCCCTAAAAATTTACCCACACCTATCCCTAATTACACGAATTACCTTAGCTGGCGGCCGCCTCTACTAATGACTACTACAAATGAACGGAGTCATTCGCCGAGTTTTCTCCGCAGAGAAATGGCAAAGTTTAATTATTCCATGAATTTAGTAATACTGATTCCTGCTAGAGAGTTATCACCCAATATTGAATCTTTACTCAAGGTAAGAGTTAATTATAAACTCAAGGAAATGTACAACAAAATATTTAACATTGTCATGCACTAGGTGAAGAGCGCAGAATGAGTTACCGTGAAGGCACATTCGGCTAGACAGGGATCGTTCCACGGATGGATCTGACCGAATGGAAGGCGGGTGCTCGAATCAATTACGCCAAAAAACAGTACTTCCTCGCGGCATACTTTAGATGGGTCAACGCACCAGATATTCACGATCGGATGGATTGAAATCCAAGTCAAGGTGGAGCCGAATGATTTTTCACCCGCTCAAAACTTCGCTGAAATAACGCGGAAGTTTACAAACGACGGAAATTCATGATCGCCGCCTCTACGTAGTATTGGATGTGAGGCACACGGAAAACCGCCAAGAGCGAACCGCTTTGAGGATGAACAACTTCCGGCTCTCTTCCCTGGCGTATTTGAGTGGCAGTCATTTCTGAAAAGCGTCCTTGCGCAATGGTCACCTGATTTCGGTAGTGACGAATACGGAAATCAATCAACCGAGCAGGGCATTGGGCACCAAATGACATCCGTTGGGGGCCAATGCAAACATTCGCGTACCATTTCAAGCGACAAAATTCAATCCTACTTCCACCAATTCTCCCAACAGAAAACTGAAACTGATACATTTACCCTGGTAATCGCGGCATTGGTCGATTACAAAATTATCCACCTGCGCACAAGGCGGAACTTTCCTACAAGAATGACGAAATGTCGAGACATAAACCAATCGCTCCCACGGTTGCGCAACGCGAACGCTCTGCTACAGTTCCCTTCACCGATCCCAATGGAACTTCCTTAAAAATGCTTCGTTCCTTCACTGGCTTGTCAACCTGTGATTCCTCCCAATGACACCCTGGTATAATGTAGACTATTTTAAGCGGGATGTTGCCACCAAATGATGTCACGTGCTGCATGGCGAGCGATGGAGAGAAAGAGAGGGGGGAAAAGAGAGAGAAGAGGCTCCAGAGGGAAGAGAGGGCGAGTGAGGGAGAGCGTGCGCTCGGCTGACTCTCTCTCTGATACTGCTTCGATCGCGCATTCCGAAAGCAGGGATTGCTCCATTCTTCCCAAAGGCTAGCATCGGACCTCGGGGCGGGGGTTGGGTGGGTGGGGATTAAAAGAACGAAAAAAAGAGTGAAAAGTGCGTGCTGCACTGCGATGGGTGTCGGCGTCATCGGGAAAAAACTCGGGCTCTCAAAAGCGGGAGGAGTGAACAGGAGGGGGGAGGGGGCTCGAAATAACCTTCACCATATAGTATTCGCTGTATTTCTCTCTGCTCTCGGTTTAGTTTCTTTTTCGCGACGAATAAGTGCCACTCCCCTCCAATCATTTGATTTGCATAAGATCTCGAGAACACCCGTCCCCTGAGCGATAAACTTGGGAGAATTTTTTTTTTCAGCAGGCTTTAAGATCGACACATCGCAGCATCAATTCTGGCGCCACCGCGTTTCCCCAACTACTCGTACATGGCGGATAACAAAACATTCGCACGAGAGAATATATTATATACACTGCAAGCTCATTTACAATATAGCTGCAGTTTGTCCTCATCGCGATTCTACGTAAGGTCTCGTTTTTTCGCTTAAGTTTAAAATTTTTCATCACGCCCACATTCAAATATATTTCCTCTGTCCAATTAGTTCACGGCAAAAGTTCTTAAGGTTTCCATTTTTACGCTGGGAATGAGTGTCACTTCGTTTTACCACATTCCATTTGAGGTTAACAAGCAAACCTCCAAATTTAAAAGTCAATATGCGCACCTGACGAGTTAAATCTATTTTGCACGATGTGCTTCATTGTGAACTGAACGCACAAGCTTTAAATATTTCGTGAAAGGACATGATTATTCCCTGACATGAGCGATTGAATGTTTTCTTTCTTCTGAAAGGTTTTTTATAATATTTTACGCATGGCAAGAGTTCACTTCAACGTGCGCTACGATACACCGAGGAAAGACTTCTGTAAAAATTCACAAGTAATTGAAGCAGGTATTATTGAAGGCAGATTATCTTAAACGAATTCAAGAGACGACAAATACTCCTTTAAATTTTGTGTGTCGAGAACGCAGTTGATATGCAAACCACCCATTAGAGTATATTTGAGGCCCCATTCCTTTAAAGCCTAGAGGGAAGCTCCACCGTAAAATTAAAAGTCAAGACTAAACATCCGATGCTTATGCCAGGGAAGGCTTGGCTAGAACCTTGGTTTACCGGCACTCACCATCTCGATCCTCACACCGAAGGAGTTAGTTCATTTTTACTGCACTGAAATCCTTTCAAGAGACCCCGAGGTTGAGGAGGTCGTGCGAAGAAATGACTTGCAGGAAAATCCGAGCAAACGTGAAACACGCGGATTTGCGGACATCGCGCGCTCCAACAGTCCCCTCTACCCCCCTTCTGCCGCTACGCCAAACATGTCCACGAACTTTCTTCTCCGGGGCCCCGTCCGCTCGCCCCATCCCAAAACGTCTGCCTATTTCCCCCAAAAATGACAACCTCCTTTTCTTCCTTCCCCTTCCCTTCAAGCCCTTTCCCCCACCCCGATTCCCATTTCCGATTCCACGACGCCACCCTCCCCCACACCCCCATACGAAATCCTTCCACTCTATCCCCCACCCTCCCCTTTCCCCATCCTCCAAAACTCTTACCGCCCCGCCAATCCGGTCTCCCTCCCTCGCCCCTCTCCCTCTATCCACCTAGCGCGAGCCCGCCTTCCACTCCCTCCACTGACATCACTACCCGTTGTAGGCCGTTACGTCAGCCCCTCCTCTCTCTATTTCTTTCTTTCTCTCTCTCTCTCTCACACACACATACACACCCCATCCCACCGCACCGCTTCGCTCCAACGCCACTCTTTTCTCACCGCACAAACTCCCTCCGCGGAGGGGGAGGCCTACCACTCTAGCCCTCGTCCCACACTCCCCCAACCGAGATGCACCAAACCACCCGTCTTCCACCCCCGTCACCCCAACCCCTCACCGATCCCCAACCCCCTTTCCACGTCTCTCTCCGTCGCGTACTACACGCCACCGCCTAGCGAAACGCCCGCACGACGATGCCGCGGCGACTTCGTGATATCGCCCATCTCTACCTTTTTTTGCAGTGGTTTTCCCCTTTCCTTCTCCTCTTTAGCCACCTTTCCTCCCCCGCACCCCTTCCAACACCCACAAGCCACCAGTCCGGCGTCCTATCGTCCCGTCACTTCCAAAACCCCTTCTCCGTCCCCCGCCGCCCTCCTCACGCCCTGACGCCTTTCTCTCCACTTGCTCTCTGGATCCGATACGAAAGGTTGCGAGGGGTTGTCCGTGAGTCAGTCCTCAAGAAACCAAGCGTGCATCTCTCTTTCTCCCCGTGTATATAAGTGTATTCCTTCTTCGCTAGCGTTCTCTGAGAGAGAGAGAGAAAAGAGAGAGACTTGACATTTTTACGAATCTCCGCCGCGCAGACCGACGCCGGGCTGGTTCCATTCCCTGCCGTGCTTCCTCCGACCAAATTGAGCGAGAAGGGGGGAAAAAAGTAATCTTGTCTCCGCATAAGTCGTTTGATTTTTCGTCCGGAATGGTAATGTTTATGGCGACGAAGGTTCCATTCGAATAACGCCTCCCCCCCCTCCCGCATCTCTCGTGCAATGACCCGCTTGGAAGACCGACTGCGGGTTGGTGGAGGGGGTGAATTTACGCGGACGATAGTGACGTCAGTGCGTAAATACGGTTTGAAAACGACAGGAGAGAGTTCGTGGGTAGGGGGAGGGGAGAAATGGGGTAGGAAATGCCAGTTCTCCCTCCCACGGTTCACGGATAGTCCGTGCATTTTAACCCATCGGTAGAACGGCTCGAACAGGGCTTTCACTTACCATTTCGGGTGAAGCCAATGTACCATGCGATAAAAACCACGTAATATTAAAGCGACGAGGAGAAACTGAAGATGCATTATGATCAAACGGTATCAACGTTCAAAACCGCTAACGAACCAGTCACATCTCGGAATTATGCGCATGTATATATGGAGGCTAAGATATTCATTTACATTATTAAATATTTTTAGTAGTAGTAGTTTTTAGGGGAGGCGATCGACAGCTGAGTTCATTTGCGCCATTAGGGATGGATAGGAGAGGATGAAGGGTGGAGAGAAACCCGGCGTCGGTATCAGCCTATTCTTAATGAAAGGCGCCAAGGGGCCCGCAGCTTAACGTCCCATCCGAAGGACGGAGTACTCACTCAAAGCATCTCTAGTAGGGGGTCGGGACACCACTGAAAAATATCTGCCACCGCTGGGATTCGAACCCAGACCCTCTGGGAGGGAAGCCAGTACGTTAGCCACCGCACCATCCCGATCCCATTAAAATATTTCTATACAACCAGATCCGGCTCAGAGCGAATCGTAGATATCAAAATATTTTTAAGACCTCGTCTTCCTGGATTTTACAACGTGATTAAATCATAAAAAAACACGATCCTTCTGCGAAATAATGGCTTTATTTCGACGACTTACGTTCTTCGGTTGGATACTTAGTCGAAATGGTCTTAGTTAATAAAAGAAAGGTCCTCCAATCGACTGCGGAGTAACAAGAAATGAACTCGTACTACGGTCGTGTCAGCGAAAATTATATTCTCATACAATTCAATCGTGACCATGAACAGAGGGAGGGGCTTCAATGTGGAGCACGCATAAGTCGAACACATTCAAAAGTTGAGTATACGCACTTCATGTCGTCTCGGGTAAGGTACAATTGCTCCTATGCCTCAACCATGCACAGGACTCTAGTATGTAAGAATAAACCGAATTCGAAACAATTCTGCAAAACCAGCAAAACATTCGAAAACGAAGTAGAATAAGTATTTGAGTACTTTAGATGATATCATGGCTCCGGTCATACCACACAACAAATTGGCACAATGTGGTTGAAACCACTTTCAACCACACATCTGTCCTCTTTAGATTCAAACCCTCAACTAAAAAATAAGCTGGAGAATGGTTTAAATAGAGAGCTACCAGTTTGGTTCTAAAACAAGCCAATGCTATCATTAGACAATCCTACGGCTTCCTGACAGGTTTATGCGCACATCATATTCCATTAATTGACGCCGACCTTACCAGACAATGTCACGCCTCCCAAGCCTCGAGCGCTCACCAGGTATTGGACATAGCCGGTTAACGTAAATAATATATGTTAAGCTATGCATAAAAACTTGTAAAGTGACGAGGACCCCTCCCAAACTGGAGCATACTGAGATGAATATTCTAATCTGTTTTATCATGGCGAGCTCCTTTTAATTTGAAAATTATAAAACGGAAGGGGCTCCTCCCAAAATCAAAGATTATAGGCATTATTCGATGACGGAGATTCACGACAATGGGCACTATAGTCAAATATATTATTCATCGAAGAGCCGTAAAAACAAGTCTCTCCTTGTTCAGCCCTTTATACAATTTATTGCCACTATTACTAGGCGCACAGGGCTTCGAATGGATTTTTGTAAACCATTGTCTTGACCTGCGCCAAAAGGCTTCATAAAATGCAAATGCAAGTAAAATAAGATCAAATGTCTTTCGTCTGGGTTTGGTCACTCATAATACTTTATGCACCAAACAGCTTTAAGCATAAGACATGGTAACAAAACATATAATGAATGAAAAAATTCAAAAGGTTCCTTTTCGGTAGCGCTATTTTACAGCATTGTAATTATTGTGGGGTCTTCAGAAGGCATTGTGACGATGAAAGTAGACACAATGGCAGTTACAACGCCAAAGAAACCGGATAGAACCGGAATATAACGCGCAAGTCAATGAGAGTAAAAAAATCGCAATTCATTGAGCTGACTATTTACTTTTGGAAAATAAAATTCGTTCCATAGTGGCATGAATTAATATATAAATAATGCTTAATTTAACAAAATTATATTTACATATGTGCCGTCGATAATAATGAAGATCCATGAAAAACAACATGGATTCGTCCACGATCAATGGAAAAAATATGAGTCTGTAAGAAAACATCATAGCAAGCGTACAATTTGCCCTAATAGGCAGCTTTCGTCGGAGTTATAGAAGTCTTTCGAAAGAAAGTATTACCGATGGGATCTCCAGGGTTCAATTAACGGATACACACGCAAGAATAAACCAATCGGTATGCGCTTACGGGTGAAACGTCCAAGCTGTTGAATATTTTTCGCGCTTCAAATGCGACAATGAAAATTTAAAAAAATTGTGTTCCGCGCCTACAACTGTTCGTATACGCAAGAGGAAAATGCCATTGACTGAACTTTCGGAGGGAAAAAACGAATGAGCGCCAGTACACGAGCACGCGCGCAGCTTAATCAAGTACACAACATCTGCGCAACTAATCAAGACAGTAACTACGCAATCTCTCATAGATTTCCACTCTTAAAGATCAACGTGTCCGAATGAACTGAAGGAGAGAGAACAGTTTCTCCCCGAAATAGTCTCGAGTAGGAATTACTCATATTGGAATAAAAGTTAGGGTTTAAGTTCTTCCTGAATATTTCTGTTATACAAATCTCATTTAAGGAGATAGTCCATTAGAGCAACCGAGAATTGAGGGCGATGTCATAAAATCTATGCAATTTCATACAAAAATAAATCTTTAGGAAGTACCAACATACGTTTTCTTACAATCATTTATATGCTTATTCCTGACAAACAAATTGTAATATCTTGCGGAAGAATGCGTAACCTAACGAAGGGAACCGACTATAATCGAAAATACCCCATTTACACCAAAACAAAATCTCAGTATACGCATTTCAAATTTTATTCTAATGGAAAAAATAGTGTTCCCCGTCTTTATACAGAAGCTGAGCTGAGTTTTTTAAAATTTTAAATTTCATGGATGACCAAGAGACGAAATTATTCAAATTTCGGTTCCCTCAATATGATTGTTCTGGCGATCATAAAAATCTTGCAAGCTAAAAGTTTCAGGCTTAACTTTGTGGAATTCTTTCATGGTGAGGGTGAAAAAAAGAGAAAAAACACTTTGCACTTCCACACACTTTTAATACAACACGACCATGGTTTCGATGCTGCGCATCATCATCAGGTGAGCTGATGATGATGCGCAGCATCGAAACCATGGTCGTGTTGTATTAAAAGTGTGTGGAAGTGCAAAGTGTTTTTTCTCTTTCTTTCACCCTCACCAAATCTTGCAAGGATTTCTTTAATCCCTAAAGAAACTTAGGCGTAAAAAAATAACTCTGTCATTGATGTTACTCGATTTAGAATGATTTCTTCGTCAATCTTTCTAGTATACTCAAATTTTAAACGCGAAAAACATACGCCAAGTCCGCCACAGCTGCGTTCAATATCCAACCAAACACTTGAACGCTTGGCAAGCCAGAGAAAGCCATTTGAATCAATCATCGGATGACGTGAAAAATTATGCAATCAGCATCTTCCTTTGCGAGACAAGTTGTCGTGGCCCATTGTTGCCGCCGGCTGGGAAAAATAAAAATGTTCCAATGCCCCTCACTCAATCTTCCTCGAGCAACTCCTGCGGTGCGAAGGGGGACTTAAGTGCCAGATCAAGTCTTCCCGTTGTCGCCAGCATCTTATACACGGCCGAATGAAACCTTGCGCTTCTTCTAAGACGGGAAATGTTCCTTGTGGAAAAATAATGGGAGAGCCCAGGACAGATTGAATTCACTTGGCAGCAATGTTAAATTAATTCACTGAATGGGGTCTTGGGATCACTTCGTCGGCATGATAAACATATTTTGTAGGTATATCGTAAGGCAGAACGTCAAATTAAACCGCAATTAACAACAAATTTAATTGGAAACTTTATGCACAATAATTATCCGAGCATCGAAAGATTTTTCTCTTTGTCTTGTCGCCATTGAGGAAAATTCTTCGCGGAGTTCCGGTAAACGAAGATGATTAAAACACACAAATGTTTTCCAACGGCGAAGGCGGAAAGTATTCAAAAGCCATTTTTACGATTTATCCAAGTCCGTGGTAAATATTGTTGAGGAGATTGAAGTATAAGAGTGCAGAATGGCGACCTCACACTCTCGGAAACGATTGTAATGACACTCGCTTTTTCTAATCATAGCACCGATTTGGGAAACACATCGGTAAAGTGAACGGAAGGATAATTTTAACTATTACCGACCGAACTCATTCCATAATCGCTCATCATCGGCATTGGCATACAGTACAATTTTTTAACTTCAACCGCCATGTCAAATTGACCGGGCACCAAATAATAAACTTAATCGTACACTGTCCCACCCAAATTTAGCGGAAGGTTGACTGGAGTAACAGTGTTGCTTTTTGAGAGATGTAGCATGAATTGCTACCTTCCCTCGAAGAAAACTCTCGACAAGTTACCTCTGCAGAGTTTGTCACGTGAAATCGGCTCCAAAGTGAGAAATCAAGGAACTATGCCATCTGAGGGTATGAATTGAGGAATTTGAAGAAGTACAGATCAAGTCTGCAAGACATGTCAAAAAAATGCAAAGAGAAGAGTAAGCGTAAGTGGTACGTCGTAGGAATGTATTTGGAAGCCCCTTGATTCACGATAAAAAAAGCAAGATAGACACCGTAACTGACAGGTCCAACTACTAGTCACCCAACACAATAAAACAAATCTAACAAAATATTAGTCAAGCATCCCAATATTTTCCAAATAAAAAGCAAAATTTAGCCAATTAGTGACTTAGTCAAATACCAATTATTGCATGATGTAGATATGTATGTGTATGTGTCAACACGGAGTGTGTAACTGAGCAGATATATATATTCACATTCAAGCATTGATGAGTAGTGCCATAACACCCACAACCGCACGCCCTTGCGGAGTACTGCGTAAATGTTCACGTAAATGATTCAATGCCTACCCATGCAACTGGTTACAAGGAAGTCTAATGAATGCCCCAAAGATTTGATAGACAAGCTAAGGCACCGAGACATTTACTTCTTACGGGTCAAGGAATTGAATGCAGCCACTCACCGAACAATATTTCCAAGATTTTCGACGAGAAGTTAATTAAAAAAAAACGGGAAATTTTTCCCTTGACATTACAACTTCCCACTAGGCAACACCCGGTGCGAAACTGGACCAAATCTCCAATGTCAGCCCAAAATTAGCGACCAGCGATTTCTGGTTACTCTTACAGAGTGATCTTCGGACGAAGGCGCTGTGTAAATTATGAAGAAGTGAAGGGGAACATTACAGAATATCCCGCAGCTTTAATCTACAGAGAATTTCTTTATTCTCGACACAGAGAAATTACTCTTGTCTATGAAATGTTTTTACAAATTTAGACGCTCAAGTTGAAAAATATAATACGGCTGAACTAGTCAAAAAATACACTTTTTGATTCCATTCACCTTATTTACACATTCTCATTCACTTCGCGGGCTTATTTTTAAATAGTTATCAAGATAACTGCAGAGTTTTATCCTAAGCTTAAGCCCTGATCCTCAAACAAATGAAACGTGCCGGAGGAAAGGTTTTTAATACAGGCGAACTGAGTATGGAATAGATATTCCCCCCTAAAATCATTAAATATTAATCCATTTGTATCATGTGAACAGGCTCAGGTGGTGTTTCGAATTCTGGATGGCGGCTTAGATTAACATTCAATCGCTCAAAAAGCGCTCTACAACTTTTTAAAAGATATTATTTTTCTACGCTTTTTCTCCATAAGAAATCAGTTTAAATCGCATTCTTGGAAACAGGTGAATCGAACGTATCCGCTTCCACAGTTAACGCTGGCGTTCTGATTTAACGGGCTTCGCTTGGCCAAGCAACGACAATAATTCGTCGCAGAGGCTTACTAAGTTTTCTGTCGGTCAATTCTCTCCTTAGGCCTTTGGCCTAATCATTCTAAGGAGGAAGAGGGCAGATCACATACATTATTTTCGTAAATATTAAGTATAGGGAACTAGTCAGCGGAAGCTCAATACTTAATATATGCCAGTCACAACTTTCACCAATTTCAAGTAACAAGGAGGAGTCGAGGGGCGAAAAAAATTGGGAAGCCTTTCGCCGTCGCGGATAAAAAATAAAAAAAACAAGACTTTTCCATAGCGAAGACAATAGATGTCCTCAATTCGAACCCCATTTGCAAAACAGCATATTTCACATGTGCAAGTTGGTTAACGTATATTAAATGCTATCGTATATTCATTTAGGTCAAACGATGACAAATACTATTTACCTATTTTTTAAATACGTACAACAATACACATAGCTGTACTTTTTGTATGTAAACTTATAAGTTATGGTTAGTCCGTCCGTCATGGGTCATGGCACACGTGTGCAGAAACATACGTACACATGAAATGTAAAACTGCGTAAGACTTCTAATTTTCAGACTACAAACACAGTTTCTTCCGAGCCCTCTACCATTTTCCGATCACGTTGAACCCAAGGCGCCGACTTTCCAATCTCGAGCGGCGTGTCATCGTCAAGATTGGAAGGTACTATATGTTGATAAGACGGACCACGAACCATACCACCATCCGCACTCCTCCACGGCGCTCTTCCCGTGAATACCACACGGACCCCTCGGGAGCCAATAATGAAGGCGCCCGTACTTGTACGACTCGAAGCGTGAACTAATCAGGCTCACGTTAAAATTACAGGTATAAGAATAAATCTTTTACCTTCTTTTTGAATCTGTAATTACCGGGCGGTAAGCATGGTGGGTGGGTGTCCGGTTGAAATTTATGGCCTGGTTCATTGGTGGGCGTTCGAACGGGGCTTCCATGTGGAAATTAGATAATGAACTGCCAAGCCGCCCTTTTTGGAGATGCGGCGACGGGGCGGAAATATTTCCATCTCAACACATCACCGAACGGCCGCGAGCCTCGCGTTCCCGTGACGCTTCGGAAACTAAGCAGTAAATCGAGCGGGTGGCGGCGCCCTCGTTCCGCTTCCTCTGCACCGACCGCCCACAATCTCGCGTCACCGCAAGCGGTGTCAAAGCAGTGCTTTGATGCGTGGATGGCCGATAACAATTCCGAGCCTCGCATGCTCTCAGATTCACCGGCGCATCGGTTGATTCGCCGACTACGGTTTCAAATCCCCCCTCGGGCATGAATACCATTCAGTGCCGTAATGGTATTCCTCGTAAGACGCGATATGAAATCAGCCAAAGAAGCACATTTAAGCGTCCAACCACTGCTATTGTCTCAGAACGCAACAAAACTGGACCGTGGTCACGGTGGAATTTTAAAACCAGAAAGCTAGGCCACCGCCCGAAAAAAGTAATTGTCCATTCCAATGGTTTCTGAATTCTTTGTGCTGCGGACCGTAGGAGTGCTTCCAGAGGTATCGGTGGGCCACATCAGGACTTCGGCGTGACTTCTACTACGAAAATATACACTTTTTTTAAATTCAACAACAAATAAAATTTTCTTAGCCTTCCTTCTCTGCCGAAATGTAGGGATTGATCTTTTTCGGTTTAAATGCCACACGAGCTCCTGTTTTAAAAGAAACCAAACAATAATTTTCTCCGATGACCTTTCTCCCGGGTTGCACCAATGAACTAGGGGAGGCCTAGAGGCGCGTGAGTCGTAGTTTGGTCACCACTGGCCTTGACGTGCCACAGAAAAATCGTCGAGAAAGAGGAAATCACAAAAGAATTCTTTCCATCGGCCTAAGGTGTAACCAGATCTCTCGTTAAGATCCCAGAAACTTTGGCAAGCAACTGGTAAAATGTTCTGCGTATCTTACCTTATGTTTCGTGTAGTTTTTAAAAACGATTTTTAGCATAGGAACAGCGATATTTAACCTTCAGGTCATGGCTGCAAAAAAATAAGCGGGGAGCCTTCTCGTAGCGAAGCCGGAAGTTTTGAAACGTGTGCATCTCCTTTGCTGTCTATTTCCAAACACGCTGGCTTGGCCAGCTCGCGCTCGGCGTCCCTAAATTGGTAATGATATCATCAAAAACGGATTCGTTTTGCAAAGGAGAACTGGCGGGGGTTACCGAGATGTGGGGAGTTAGAAAGTGAGAGCAGGGTGGTCGTGGGTGGAAGGAGTGGAGGGTTGAAGGAGGGTTGGGCCGGGAGAAGGGTTGACCAGAGGAGGGGGGAATTGAGGTTGATGGGGAGGAATTGAGAGGGCGGGAGGAAAGGAGAGGGGATTAGGGCAGGGGGAGCGGAGGATGATGAGAGACGAAGAGAATGGCTGGATGAATTCATCACACGCCAAACCAAGTTTTCAAGGTTGAAAAAAGCACAAAATTGAACCAAATGCTAACCCATCAAGTTACAGTTTAGTTGAAATATGTCATAAGACGGCTGATACCATATTTCTCCATTCATCGAAATTAAATTCAGTAATTCATGTGTGGTATTATTTTTTTGCTTTTAATTCATATAATGATCGTTCTAAAATCTTGAATCTTATGAAAAATACACATTTAGTCAATTAACGAAATGTAACAGGATCAGTATTCTGAAAATAATCGACAAAAATATTATATACTACTATCAATCCTTCTCTGGAGCTATGGTAGCGGAGAAAAAAACCAGCAAAAATATTCATCATGCTATTTTCAGAAATCACAATAAATTTTCCTGAAAAGTTAAACAATTATTATGAAGGATTTGTGAAGACTAATATATCGTTGAAGTTATTTTTTCGAACGCACTCTTTGACCAGACTATAATCAAGGGAAATATTCCAATTTGTACTGGTTTAAGTACCACCAAAATTGTAGCAAAGTCGGCTGTAATAAAACACCTTCGTATTCGGTTGTGCGCTAACTGCCACCAACTCTGGCCACAATCTATACAGCCACAATTTTTCTTGGCTACGAAAGATTCCGATGACCTTAGTTCCACGGGCGTGATATCTGCCATCTCTATTTTGAGACTAATGAGTGCCATCGAAAGTTAGACGGCACGGCGAGAACGCAACGGCATACCTTGCAACTTCTCCGACTCCTTTAACAAAGAGCGTGGAGTGGAAAAAGTGAAGGGTTTGTTCGGGAGGTTCGGTTGGGAAAATGAAGACCGAGAGTTCCCGGGGCAGGAAAAAAAAGGCACAGGGCGGAATTGAATGTCACGGCTTCTTTGATTTGCGACCACGCCAACCACAAAAGCTTCGGCGTCTTGAGAAATGAAGGAGAAACGGGCGTATTCACCCATCACCTGGAACCCCTTCGTGGATTGGTTGAGGTAAAGAGCGGATGTCGGGAAAGGCGAGGAAATGAAACGGCTTGGAGCCCGGAGGGCCTCAAGGAAAAATAATAATCGACTGGCGCGATTAACTACGGGGAAGAGATGGTGAGATTTCATAGCAGCTCCCATACCCTTCGGGGTCAAAAATAATGCTTACGCCTTAGAATAACGGCTTAGAATAAAATAAAAGTTTTATTTGCTACAAGGTCCGTCGAAGGATGATCGCACGCACTTCGTTCGAGTACCTGCCACGAACGGACGTGAACAATATGGTGATACTTTGGTATGGAACTTCATTAATTGAAATGACGGCGTGCTGAGACCAGAGTCCTAAAAGAAAATTGGCACTCTCTTTCACCAACCCTTGGTGGGAGTCATTATACTGGGTTGGAATGAAAATTCCGCAAATCCAATGACGTACGATACTGCATGCAGCTACTTCGCGAACTACGCAAATGAAGATGATATCATCCGTACACGAGGAAAGTTCTTACGCAAATCAAATACGAACATATAGGAGTCACCAACGATCGTTTAATTTATTCATACAATTATGGACGACTTATAATTTCGCACATATTAAGATAAACCTTGACCAATACGTATTATTATTGGCATAGGGTTTCAGAAAAGGGTACTAATACAACAAAGGAGGCCAAGGCTTTTTTGGCAATGCGCAATTATCATTTCGTGGGATTTTGAATCCCCCAGGTCAGAGGAATGTGGTGGTCAATGTTCCCCTGATGAGAGTAGATAGACAAAAGGATTCCGAAGAGTTGAAGACAAGTTTACCGAAAAATTTCCTTTTTCAAGGTTGAAAAGAAGAAAGATTTGGGGTATCTTCTAAGAAATGTACAATGAGGAATTCGAAAGTTAACAGAGAAACAGAATTCATTGGATTGATTCAGGCTGCTTTTATGTTGACCTCGAGCTCGTACAAAGGGAAATCAAGTACTTGATTTTTAACAAACGGCATATACATTTCAACGAGAATAATCGCAAAAATCACTATTTGATTACTTGTTTTCCATGTTCAACATTTGTTCCCTACTATCCCCTCCGGCCACATCTGTATCTTATCAGCAGATGTTTTCTTCAACGTTAGCAATGTTTCTCCCTGAATGACAACCATTATGTAATTAGTGACAATATTGTTTTGAATATACACATTTAAACACTACCGCCCTTAATAAATGGAAATGCCAAATTATGGGTATGTTAACAGTTATCAAGAATTGCATGACCTATGAATCTTGACGGCAGTGATTTTAAATGAAATACTAACACTTCAACAGTAATTTAATTCAATGTTACTATGCCCCCCGATGAACTCTTAGCTCAAATTTAAATATGACACCCGCGATAAAGATAATAACCTACTGCTTTGGACTACTACTTAGAGGTAGTAATGGTAATATATGAGCATATACATAATTATATGTAAACTGATGAAAAGGTATAATATTTTTGGAATGGGGTTCAGCGATAGATAATTTTGATACATGAACAATTAATTAGAACAATATAATACATCAACTTAAATTGTGCCGATATTCTTCAGTATGGTGTAAAAACACTTGATACATTATAGCTTAGTGAATCGTCCAGAGCACAAAGAGTGAAACTGCGAAGTTGCACCTTTTTAGGTACCTGGAAGCCACTTTTACTAGTCTTGCGCCGGGAGGTATAAGCCCAAATTGGTCTGGCTTCCCAAATTTCAATAAACACAAATGTAAACTATAGATTCTTGTACTCTAATCTCCACTGTATTGATGATAAGAGATTGAATACTTCGAAGAAACTCGTCATGCTTTACACGAAATTTGGCTTCGTTCCACGACGACGTTGCGGAATATCCTCCTACATTGTTGTTCCCGCTCGAATGTTTGATAACAGAGCGCGCAAGAAGAAAACTCATGGCTAAACACATTCTCCGGGTATTGTTCCCAGTATCGTCATCTGGCTTCCTCAGCTACATGAGCTTCTTCCTCGGAAATTAGCATTGACGAAGACTCTTGCAAGACGTTTCCCCTCCGGCCGATTCGGGTATGCGGGAACTAGAACGCCAAGCCGCGAGCCCACCGCGGCTAATTTAAATACGGCATGCAGCATTCATTTTCTGAGTTTTTTTCTACTCACGGCCACCAACCTCAGAGTCCCATTGTCCGCTCTCGGATCCAAGATGGTTCTCCTCCTCTTCCCTCGTCGACGCGGGGATATCCGGTTCGAACCTCCGGCGATGTGTCCCTCTCTCTCGACTCCTCCTCCCGCTCTCCCGCCCTCGCTGTCCGCCAACGAGCTCTTTTCCGCCCCTTGCATTAAAGAAGGCGACCTCTTGCCCCCCACGGAAAGAGGGGAGTCGTCACATGCTCCACACCGACAAAGGCTCCCAACACTCGTCCTTTCGCTAGCGGTGGGACTTCAGCGATCAGGCGAGCGTCCTTCTCATCAACGCTTAAATCCCCCGCGTCAATTCACCGCTGAGCGCGTCTCCGTGGAGAGTTTCACAACGACCGAACCAAACAAGCCTCTCACTCCAGGCGTGGAGCTGTTGGATGGACACGACAAAGTGACGTGATGAAGAAGAGGCACTTCCAACCCCAAACTGTCCACATGCGAGGTGCATCGACATAGTTTGGGTTTGTAGTAGGTGTTAATACAATTAAATATCTTATTGCCACTGCGGACTAATCATTCATTACACCACCGCGTAGCATTACCATTAACGGAACTTACAGCGACTTGATAAGGGCTAAGCGTGCTCTATATCACGTATAATAAATGCTTACAAGGAAGTTTTATTCCGCGAAATTCTAAAAATATGATATAGCACTAACCTATCACTGGCTGTCCATTTGAAAAAAAAAACAAATTAAAATTAAAACCCTCGGTATTTGGGCAAGGAAATACATTTAAAATCCCACAAGTTATACGACAAAATAATTCGAGATGGAACTACCAAAAAATAACTTTCAATCAGACTTTCCTAATAATTCCCAATCTTAATTAAAAACAGTCCAGCATCTGCAGTACGCTGTTGAAAAACTTAAGAATTTTAATTAGTTCGGAAAGGAAAATAAAGGCAAGAAAACTGCTTTAGAAATTTCGACCCAGTTACTGCTAGCTAAAATCCAAGCGTCATAATTTTCTGAGAACCAGACTCTAGTGGAACCAGGTTTTTGTTATATATATATATATATATATATATATATATATATATATATATATATATATATATATATATATATAACGATTGTCCGGAAAAACTCATACGAGCGGCACAATAATGGGCTGACACAACATAACACAAATAGAAAAGAATAGACACATATAAAAGAACACTTACACGGTAAATTGTTCGAGCTTTCGGCCCTCTCAGGGGCCTTCTTCAAGAGAGACTATATATATATATATATATATATATATATATATATATATATATATATATATACATACATATGATATCTTATTACTGTTACCAAACCCAGATAATTTGTTTAGTTTCGAAAACAATCCATACCATTTATGCCTCACACATGGTATGGCAAACTTTTACTGAATGTTGACGATTCCCGTAAAACGTTTAGGATATCCCGATGGCCCAGCTCAATACAAATTCTACACACTGAAAGCAGATGAGTATACCGTTTACCAAATAGTTACGCTATGGAATTCAAAGCATGATTGACCTATTGATACCTAGGGAACAGAGATGGAGGATTAATAGGCTTGTTTTTTCCCCGAAGGACAGGGAGTGTCGTTCTACCCCTTCTAATGACTCCATCACCCTCAGGAATAAACAAAGACTGTGGCCTCATCGTGCCAATTGTTAAAAAAAATATTTAAATAACAATGCAATACCTTATATTCGTTTCCATTAAAATATACGTGACACGATCACATTAGAAGTTACCGCTGAAATATAGTACCATATTAATCCATGGATTTACGTATTCACCCCTCACTCTTTCTGTAGACGTGGTATCAACATAATCGTGACTTGGAAACTGAACATCAGAGCCGAATATCGCTACATCGGACATGGAACGTCGCCGAGTTTCTCAATGATATCCCGGGATATTTTTTACCTCATCTTGACATCTATGAAATGCCACTTTATCTCTGTATGAAAAAAGCGAAAGTTTTTTTTATTTGCACTAACCGCATGCAAGCGGAAAGTACACATCCAATACATGAACGAATGCAATTTATGGTAACTGATCTATCGAGTTCCCTACACCGCTCAAGTTCTGCAAGTGTATTATGGAGATTAAATCGGGACGAAACGATGATTTTGATCAGTTGGAATGGCCGGAAAAGATAAGAAATAGAACGCCATCGCAACGGGAGCCTTTCACTCGGAAAAAAGAATAAAACAAGAGGTGAAGGAAGCGTCGAGAGAACGGAGAACGTACCCCTGGATCGTTTGACAGTTGGTAAAGCGATTCGAGGACGAGAACAAAAGTGAGATATACTGGCAAACATTTTCTTAAGGCTAATTATATGCCAGTGGGAAAGGAGAAAGTTTCGCAGACAATGGCTGGCAAGACCGAGAGTTTTCAGATTGTTTAACACTTCGTCGACGTTCCTGCGAACTTATGGTGCTCGGAAGGTTACATATCCTATCCTATCCATAAAGTTACGCCTGAGACAACAAAATTAAAAAAAATATATCCTATCCTGTTAGTCTGATTGACCATCATCATGTTCAAATCTTAATAATTAATCTCCCACTACCGCGAGAGAAAAATTAATGAAAATGAGGGAAAAAGAGACGCTGCTAAGAACATTCAAGTACGCATATCCATAACAGGAGGGCAGCACGATGATTAAAAAACCACTCGGCCTTCACAGGAATCTCAAAAGATAGTATCAAATTAAGTGGGGATTGCAAGAGAAAGGAAAGGTTCCAATTTTCACATGAAAAGAAATACACCATGATAGATATTTGCGAACTCAAGAGGAAAGGCTTTGTTTCGTCCTTTCGTCTAGGTAAAGTTTCCCAAACACCGGATGCAATAAGGTTGAGGAAAATAGCAAATAATGTTGATCCAAACATAAGGTAAATATTGAGATGCAAGACAGCATCGCCATACAACGCGAAATTTGACGCCATTATCAATGCTATCCTGCTTACACCACATCACTTTGTGGAGACTACCGAGAAAGGTAGGATTAGGGTGGTCCCTCTCATCACTCATGGTCGTGTACTTATTGAAACTATTCTGCACATCAATATGATTTAGAGCCTCACAATACCTATTTCCATCTTCAGTTCCCATTTTTTTCCACCATCGACGGCCATTTAAAATTTCTTTTTTAATTGCCCTCCTCCTTTACCGCTTGCTTAATATCTTCATTTTCATCTCAAACCACTACTCGCTAAATCCAACACATGGCGGTAACAACCTACTCCTCTATCCACTTTTTTGCTTTCTTCGAATTTCCTTCAACTTTCTCCCTTTCCACACCTACTTCTCCGCCTCTCCTTAATCTACCCCATTCAGTTCATTTCTTCAGCCCTTCTCCGAGAGGATACCACGCCCCAAAATTCGCCTGACTGTGCTTATCCCATTTCGTTAAAGACTGGGTTTCTGAACCCGGAAAGCTACACTCAAATCTTTCATTTGATCAAAATAATCAAAGCTTTCATTTTATTTTCCTTTACATCCTTACTTTCAGTCTTCATTTAAATTCCATACTTTAAAAAAAATACTTTTCCTAACTCTGCTCTTTCCATAACTTAATTATTAGGCCTATTTTCGCAAGAAATCGTGCACTGGTGCAAGAAATATTATAAAATTAAACAAATTATACTAGAAAAGAACGCGTACACTGCGCCTTCACTCGTCATGGGCGGGTGCTAAGGACCAAATCTTACGACTCCTAAACACGATTTACCCTCATGAAAGATAATATTTAGCACAGTACTCAGCTCTATGTAGCAACTATTTAAAATAGACAAGGGGTAGCTTTGATCTTCGTTTTATTTTGTAATGGAGGTATGAGTCATTTTTTTATAAAAAGATAGCTCCTTGGTTAAGCGCTAACGAGAGTTTACCAATTTGACACGGGTTTTCTTTGCCATCTAAGAAAGAAAGTTTATCATGGTCGTAACCATATCAACAAAAAACCACACGATTGCGTTAATTTTTAGCTTATCCAATTAGATCGTAATGGATGAGAACGATGCAATAGAAACTAACAAAAGCAACAAATGTACGATGGTCCGGCGAATGGCCCAGAAGCCACTTTACCCTGACGCTCAGGGATTTCCACACTATCGCGTCATTTCTTCCCGTGTCCAAAATATAACGATCGTTCAAAGAATTCCCCACTATAAAACTCTTTTGGGGAGCCCTTATCGTTCGCCGAAGAGGCTATATCGTGTTTCATCACTTACATAGGGGTTCATATTCCACATAGCATCGTAAAAATATTAACAAAATATGGTATATCTTACAACTGTTCTTTACATCTACCATCGCCGGATAAACATCCTTCATAAGGATACTGAATGACAATACAGTTTAAGAGAATAATTTACACCCTAAACAGAATTCCTCGGTACCAGCTTAGTCAGATGAGAAAAAAACTACTCAGCTTGCCGACTGGCCACACTGAACGGTCCAAGCGCGAGAAATGTTTCGCACCTCTTAATTTGGTAAATTAAACTGAAAATATTACTAATTGAATTTCAGCTGTTGTTTCAATAGTAAAATTATTGTCAGATAACAAGTTTCACCAAATAATGGCTTAGCAACATTCTGACTCAGGACAATTTTATTTTGCACGTGTAACCCTTATGATAATGATGACTGTGGTATTACTGGTATTTTTTCAGCTTTCTATAAATACAGTTGGCACAGAGAACGATTTCTACTGAAGTAATAACCAACGACATTATAAGGAGTCTATGGTAATAATCAGGATACTTAAGTTAAAAACTCACAGTTATTCACAACTAAATAACTTAAACAACAAAATGGGGTCCATGTTTATGGAACTAATGTTCTTTTTCAAAAACAATTCCTGATAAAGATGGAATAAGTTGGTGAAGAAATTAAACAAAATAAGACAAAAAAGAAAGAAATTCGGATAAAAATTATAAGATACGTATCAATAGCGACTCTTATAACCTTACTCCATTAACTTTTATAAAGGAATGCGTTTTTATTCTTCATAACTGGCAATTTGGCACGATTCTGTTACTCACGTACGGCCTACCCAAATTTAACGTATCAGATGTAAATTACGACCGAAATCTGTCGATTTTTAAAATAATACGCCATTTTCTCTACTGAATAACAAACGACTAATATAATTTCAAAGGATTTAGACTCATTATTTTCTTGGAAAATTCATAAAAAGGATCAAAGGTCCTAGAAAGATATTTGCCTTCCGGAAACGTTACATACCTGTAGAAGTATTCGCCCGAGAAAGTCTACAAGCAATCCATATATTCACGGAATATTTTGTTTGTGAAATTGGCACAATGCATGTACTCGTGGTAAGATCAAACGATTCCATTTTGCATTACAAAATTCCAAATTAAAAATTAACTGACGATATTTAATGGAAATTTCACTGTCATACACAGAACATAAACGCTTCTTTTATCCAAAAATAAAACTTTAACTAATACGCCCAATAGTTAAATTATATTGAAAATGGAAAAACACATGTCAAAGTGTACATGTAAACATAATTGCGGAAGAAAATATCAAAAGTTTGGTCATATATTGCGGGGTCATGTATTGAAAAACAATTGCATATATGCCACGAACTACCAAAATAATAAATTTACCGACGATATTTTCTACACAAGATCTTTAAATACATACCATAGGCTTTGTGATTATCATATTGCTACCGGTTTTGATTGTAGAAACGTGGATAAAATGGTTGATGACATTTATTACGGAATTATATCGTTCCTTGTCATTATAACGTTAATGTATCCGTGAAATATAATACTGATGAGAGAAGAAAGTGACAAGAGAATATATATTTCTTCCACTACATTATGATCATACATTCTTAAATAAGGTAACATTTTATATACATGGGCCATTCATTAACTCCTTTGAAAATCCAGGAAATGGATTCGTAGTATCGGAAAAGGTTTGATTTTATTAATCATCATCTCTAAACAGACTGCTATTAAAGTTTCAGCTATATTCATCAGGTGATTTTTATTTTTATAGTAAATTAAAGCACGAAACTTTTGTTTATTTAGAAAAATAGAAAAAAAATGTGTTTCGTGCGATGGTCAAAAAATTCTATTTAACAGTCTTAACACCGAATGAAATCAAAGCAGACTTGGATGAAGTTCATGGCACACCTGTTCTTGTGTCTTGCGACTGTTTACAATTGGGTAATTGAGTTTCAACGCGGCCGTACATCCACAAGTGATTAACATCGTTATGGACGTCCACAGGAAGTGATTCCCTCCGAAATGATCGACAAAATCGACCATATAGCTTTGAGTGATCGACGAATCAAAGTCCGCGAAATACATAGTTGAGGCTAAAGGCATATCACATGGTATAGCGTTTTCAATTTTGCACGAAAAATTTTGTTTTAAAAAAGTCTCGGCTACAGACACATTTGCCCTCACTGGGGAATAAACGTCTTAGTGTGGTCGATTCGGAGGCCGATTTGGCGCTTTGACGTCGAAATCCTGACGAGATTCTGAATCCATACATAACTGTGGGCGAAACATGGATAGACTACTACGCCCCAAAAACAAAGGTACAGTCGAAACAGTGGGTTTCTACAGTAAATCCGGCTCCAAAGAAAGCGAAAACGTTAAAATCGCCCTACAAAGTGATGGCCGCGGTCTTTTTGGGATGCACGCGGAATCATCTATATCGAATTCTAGCAAAAAGGACAAACTATATATGGAGAGTGATATGCGTCGTTATTGTACCGGTCGAGCGACGAAATCAAGAAAATGTCCTCATATGGCAAAGCACAATTCTCTTTCATCAAGACAATGCCCCTTCGCAGTTTCGCGAAGATTATTTAATTAAAGTTCGAATTACAACAACATTCACCGTATTCGTCAGATTTGACCCGAGTATTTTTTTGTATTTCCAAACTTGAAGAAACAGTTCGGCGGAAAACGATTTACACCGAACGAGGACGTCATCGCTTACACAGATGCCTATTTTGAGGATATTCCAAAATCCTACTTTTTGGACGCCTTAAAAAAGTTTAAAAGAGAAATGCTCGGAATTGTACCGATCGAAAAGTACTTGTACTTGTACCCAAAATAAGTACTTTTTGTATTTTTTCCTACCGACTTATTGACGACCTACGTATTTTTACCCGTAAGTTGGTCTAATCGTGATTTGGACATCCAAACGGCGATATTTAAACTTTGAAAAAGTAATTTCTTTTATATCAGTGGGTTTTACAAGTAAGGGTTTCACCATAAGGAAGAATGTCCTCTCCCTCCCCCCAGTTTAAGTAATAGCCAGAATGAAAGGTGTAAAATACCGAACCTATATTTTGTCAGCGTGTCCTCAATTATGAACTTGATGAGTAATTGAATCGAACGTAAAGAAAACCAAAGTGCTAAATCAGGAGGACAACGAACGGTGACAAGAGCCGGCCCAGAAATGGCGTCCCACTTCCGCTCGTGTGCGCACTGAATGCCTAATGTTAACCAAAGTGTAACTCACATGTAACGGGAACAGAGGGCTACAATCTCGGCAACCCGTGAAGGTAAAACGAAATTCACCGACAACGAATTTGCGATGACCTTTGCAGCTTGAATGAAAATCTAGAGAATGGACCAGCGACTCGAGGAAGTTGTGAAAAAAAGCTGTCATTCGAGAGAGGACAAAATCCTTAGTCCTCGAGGCGCTCTAGCGTAGGTGCGCCTACGCGCGACTTGTGAAAAGCGTGGGGACACACCAGCAAGGAGAAGCTGCTTGCCTTCTTTCTTTTTTTGCTGAAATTTTAAAGACGACGATATGAAGTGTTTGCGAGTCGACACGCCAAACTCTTCAAAACAAATTACAGCTAAATATTGAAACGGGTGTTCGAGAATCAAACTCATTCGTCACCGTTATATTCCCTTTTTAGCAATCACTAAGAGGAAAAAATAATAAAAGTACCGAATAATACTGAGTGTAAGTTAAAGAATGGCATGAATACGTAGAAATTATACGCACACATATAAAACCGTCATGCTTTGAATTATATCATTACCCACGCAAAAAAATAACCTGTTTCAAATCAAATAGACTATTTTTCTCATTACTTCAATAGAATTAAATAATAAAATACAAATTAAAAACAATCACGCCCATCACCCGATAAAGTATCAACTGTTTGGAGTGACTTTAATGTAGATTAGGAAAAGATTTAGTAAAAATAATGCAGTGATAATCACGTACGACGGTGATCAATTGAAAAGGAATACATTTTCTAGACCTACTGACAAGTAGAAATCGGGCCCATAGAGATGCCCAAAATTTAGAGAATATGACAATAACATTTCTTGCGGGAACGGTAACAGCATTAAACAACCTTCAGTTCCACATATAACAATGCTGAAATCATTTAGTATAAATTACAGACTCAGATGTGATGTGATGGAACCGTTCCATAATAACAGAGACGAAAACTCTCGCAATTTTCCACTTAATTAAGCTTTATTATCGACTAGGTTCGACATACTATATCATTCTCAAGTGACAATGATGCACTACAGTGCAACCCTTGAGATTGATGTAGTACACCGAAATTAGACGATAATAAATCTTAATTAAGTGGAAAAATGCAATAGTTTTCGTTCCTGAATTTTTTTTGTGAGATATGACCATAACTGTTTGCTACGCCGATGCGAAATATGACCAATTACAAAGCTCAAAAAGAAAACATTTAACTTTAAACTCTCGAGGTAAAATATTAAGGTTAGAGGAAATATTCCTCATCAGGAAGGTAACTATTTGACACCAAAGGGCGCTGGACTATACAAAGGTTTCATTTCTACGCTCACGCTTCAAGAGCCCTTAATCAAGTCGCCGTAGCATTTGAACGCGCGCCGACGCGTTAAATAATAACCTTTCCGAAAACCGTACTCACCTGTTCCCTCACCCGCAAGATAGTCCGCACATTTATCCCCTGGCGATTCTCCACACAAACACACTCCCTCACCCTAGCGCTCCTCCGAATTTACGAATTGTCCGCACCCATTCGTCCACTCCCGTCCCCCTATTCGACGACGGCAGACGGCTCTGCACCAAGGACGAGACCGACTCCTGCCGACGCGGGCGTTGAAATCCCCATCCGCAGCACGGAGAGGAGAGTCGGAGAGGGAGTTGGGGGATCGAAGGAGAGGGGTATGGTTACGGGGCTGAACGGCTAAAGGGGTGGGGGGAGACGACGGCGCTCTCGCGCGCTCGCGTGCACGCAAAAAAAGTGACGTACCCGTAGGCGGGAGTCGACAAGAGCGCACAGCCGTCTCGAGGGGCGCCGCGAGATACACTGACGAGCGAGAATACGCGAGACACCCGAGAACGCCGAGAGAGGGAGGGAAAGAGAGAGAGGATAAGAAAATACGGCACTAATGAAAGGAACACGCGGTTCTCTCCCTTTCTCACTCCCCCTCTCTCGGTCGAACGGACACACTACCTCACCCGCGGCCGTTCGCTCGCACAATAAAACGTCGGCCGGACGGCAAAAGAGCGAACCCGACTCTAACCCCTCCTCAACCCGCCCCGCCGAGCCCTCTCCCCGTTGCCCCCCACCACTCAACCACTCCACTCGCTCGCTCACCTGCCCACCTTAAAGAAGCGATGCTACCCACGTGGTGTGACGTCAGAGGTCAGCGCCCACCTCATTGGTCCTCCTACACGCCGCGGAATGTAGTCCGGTGCCACTCGCCAATCAGGTGGTCCGTGCTGTCCCCACGCACATAATAAAATATATTAAAACCGAAGAATATATTAAAAATCGATGAGGTATGCTCACACCAAGGGGGCCAGTTATGAGCCGATGTTGAGAAGGGAGTTCATCGCGTGTCACTTAAATGGATTACGGAGTAATTCCCAATCCCCGGGAGATGGGGAGGACTAGGCGCTATCGGCGCCCCACGTTCGTAAATACATACATATGTATCGGGGCTTGAGGGAAGCCGTCGAGAAAAGTCAAGACGAAGTGTCTTTTCGCGGGGCAATCGAATGAGAAAGCGGGAAAGCCATTGACACATGACAACTGTGACGTGACACGGAGAAATAAGCCCTTCGAGCTCCGGAGATAGCGGAAGCGAAAATAGTTAAATTAAAGGACCAGAGCTGCAAGGAGGCGATCGTCGACGGCGGCAGCGAGGAGTTAATTGGAGTGGCGGAATGTGAGGAGATTACAACGCTACAATCACAAACACAGGTTACACTCAAATCTAGCAATTGTTCCGTAGAGCCCATCATTGACCTTATTCACAATTAAACCAAGCAATGTTTTTATATACATTTTTAAAATTTGACATTGGCAATGGACGTCATTAAACTAAAAACTATATTTATGTACAAATTGAGGACAAATAAATAATGGCTGATCAAAAAGAAACCGTCGTGATGAAATATAATGCTTCCTCTGGTGACAACAAGATAAGAAGGCGAATGATTTTTACGATTTGAAATTGTTGCACTGCGGTTGACATAAGGTTATCACCACTCGAAACTCGAAGACCCACTGCAAAATTGGAGTTAATGCAAAAATATCAGTCGTGATAGCTTTCACCGTTGTTATTACAGACTTTACTTCAGATAGATATCATACAAATCCTGTACATTTCTTCCTTTTCTTCGAAAAATAATTTAATAATATACGTAGGCCAGTTGTAAAACGTTGACAAATAAGGTCAAGAGCCTAGTACGAATACGCAAAATAATCACTTTTCCTAGAATGTGAATTCAATTTAAATAGCAAAAAGGAAGAAGATATTTTACGACTTACAGAAGATATACTTCCATAGACTAATTTAATTTAAAATACGGACTTGTCCATTTTAACCCCAACCGCCAATGGCATCCCCAACAGTTCTTTGAATTTTTCCCAAAAAAATCTTGAAATAAAAAACTCTTGCTCATTTTCAAAAGTGCTTATGGTAAAATTAATACGACAAATACATACAATTGTATGAGAATTAAATCAATCAAGACTACTGTGCTACTCCATCACATGGAATGCAATTAATAAAAATACATAACCCTAAGCAAAGTTATATTATTCTCCCAACGTTCTATACTTTTACGTTTATTGGAATTAGACACAACCACAATAAGAAACATGTTCCTTAACGATGCCGATTAAGGTCTTGTCACATGGGACAAGTTATAATACAATTCACGCAATGACTGGCATGTGGTCCTATTGGACAATCGTATAAAAATGGCACGAGACCTTACACGAGAAAGAGTTTGAGGCAGACATTTTTCCTCGCGCGAGTTGCATGCAACTACAAACCAGAGACGAGAAGGCGCAGTCATTCATATTCCTATGAAAGGATGCCTCAAGATAATATGCAAATCAATCGGCTCTGAGCTTTCCTCAAACTAGATATTGTACAGAAACTTGGCCCGTGTCACACGGCCCTTATTGCAGTACGAATAAATTATCTCCACTGTGTCCATTACCACAAAAATGCAGTTTGCGTGGTTAATCTAAAAAATAATAGACGATATTTCTTCACTAATTGAAAAATGGTATAAAACCAACTGAAATAATCCGGAAATTCACATTATATCCTCTGCAGGCCGCATGATTGTACATCGCCAGGGACGCAAGCAAACATGGTTGGCCAGTGGGGATAGATGGTCTTCGGATTTCGGTAAGGAGATCGAAGAGCTGGGATATGAAGGCAAACGAAGTACTCATTAAATAAGATACTCGAGACTCATTTATGCACTTTTACACAAAGCATGAATATGATTTTTTTCTGTTAAAAGAATTTTAACAGAAAAAAGAATTAAATTTAAAGAATTTAAATTTAAAAGAATTTTATTTGGTCGCTACCCTCGGCCAAACTCCCAGTGCCTACATGTGTCCGCATATGCTGGTTTCATAAGAGAATTTTTTAATCCTGACAATCCTGATCCATTCTTCAAAAACAAGTGTGGCTACGGATTTTTAATAAATACAGTTTGAAGGCAAACTCAAATGTTCTTATGCAGTATAATAGGCGCGGAGAGGCTATAACTATTAATACCCTGAATATGTAAGACGTACAATGTCGGTCCCAAAAGCAGTACCACTTATTTTTTCCCAGATAGACGGAGGAGCGGGCGGAGGTTTCTCTGGCTGGGTTCGAGGGGAGTCTCAGGAAAGGTAGGAGACCAGTGGCAGTTGGCTCCCAGCCTTTGCGGAGTGCGAATCGTTCGTTTGTGAATCCTCTATAACGTGACCTCGTTACGCTCCGTAATGAACCGGTTATTGGAATTAAGTTTTGTGTGAAACTGGGCAAAACCGGGAAAGAGACTCATGACTTGCTCAAGGCCGCTTATGGTGAAAACACCATGGGTAGATCGGGTGTTTTTGAGGGGCACATGTTGTTTCGGGAGGGTAGATAAGATGTTGACGAAGCCAAACGTTCAGGACGCCCTTCGACCTCAAAAGGTGACGAAATTTTTAAAAGAGTGAAGACTGCGTTAGACAGGAATCGCAAAAGAAGTTTCCACATGGTTTCTGATGAACTTGGCATCCCTAAAAGTGATGTGCATCGAATTGTGACCGAAAACATAGGCAAAAGTAAGGTGTGTGCGAAGTTGGTGCAGCGAGTGTTCACCGCTAGCAGCGGTGTGCATACGCAAAAGACTTTTGAGTGAATTTCTCAATTCTGGCAATAATATTTAAAAAAATTTAAATACTACTTTTGGGACAGACTTTGGGCACGCTGCTACGTGAGGGAGCGACATTTATTTTATTTATTTATTTTAAAACATTGTTCACATACAGCAGTGGCGCCAATTTACAGTGAAAAATATAACAAACATAAAAGAGGACAAAATACAATAACAGTATAACAATAACAACGAGAACCAAGCATGGACCGGGGAAAAGTTTAATTTACTGAAAGGTGGGATAAAGCTTGGGTGGTGAAGTTTTTGCATGATAGGTTAAAGGGGTCGACAGTGTGAGGGAGTGAATTTAGAAGGGAGGAGAGGCGAAATAACAGTGAGCGCTTGGTGAGAGATATTCTAGGAATAGGGAGATGGAGTAGGGAGTGGGTGCGGGTGGATCGGGTAGGTATTCTGAAGTCAAAGAAAGATAGCAGTTCAGGGCAATCAATAGCCGAGTTTAGGGTCTTGTAGAGGAGTTTTAAATCAGCTTTAAGTCTGCAGCTTTGGGGACTAGAAATGGATAGGGAAGACAGAACAGCATTTGAGGACATATTGCGGTAATGTGGGACTCGGTGTTTGAATATTTTGGTAAAGAAGTGAGAGTTGCAATCAAGGGATTTAAGGTTAGTTGGGGATGATGTGGACCAAATGGGGGAGCAATATGATATGATGGGAAGGACAATTAATGAGAAGTACGAATGGAGTGCAATTGGATCTTTAATTTCTGTGAAGCGGTAAAGAAGGCCTAGTAGGGACATTGCTTTATTTTTTAAAGTCTGTATGTGGCCGGAGTAATTTAGTTTCTGGTCAATTAAAACGCCAAGGTCTTTAATGGTTGTTACTCGATTTAAGGGAGTTGAATTAATTGAGTAGTTAAACATCAAGGGGTCTTTTTTCAGAGCAAGAGTCATGATGTTGCATTTTCCAGGGTTTAAGTTAAGCCTCCAGGTATCACACCATGGGGAAATTTTATGTAAGGCAAGTTGAAGGTGAGTTGAAGGTGAGAGTGAGGTGGTTGAGGTGAGGTGGTTGAGGTGACATAAGCCGAGGAGTCCAATTGTCTCTGTTTCAAGGACCACCTTAACCCCGGATTTACTTTTCTAGCATTGTTCAATAAAATTTATGCATTTCATATATAAAGGCCAATTTAAAAATTTACAAGTCCCGAGTCAATCTATTATGCTATTATTTATTGTAACTGCCTAGTTTTCACTACCACTTGGAACAGATAAGTACAATTTTTTCACTTACCTCAACTAAATATAGAAAATCAAAATTATCATACCCGTTAATTTGTTGAAAAAGACAAAAGCGCCCAATGAGGTCATGCAAACGGGACTAATTCATAATACAATTTATAAAGATAAACATAGCGAAAAAATTATTTTTAGGGAGGTGCGTTTATCTCATTCATCTGACCCAGAACCCTAGGTGAGGGTAGGTGGTTGTTGTTGGCCGCTGATGGAGGAAGATATTTTGGGGGAGTTCGTATTTTATAATTTTCCCAGATTTATGGGAAATTTGACACACAGTTTGTTTATTTCATATTTAGTTGTCTCTTCTATTAGGGGGATTAGTATTATGGTGGATAGAGCGTCGGGGTAAATGGGAGGGCCCGGGTTCGATTCCAGATGACGACTCTGGGCACCCCAGCTTCACCCGAGTTGTAATTTTTCCGGATTCAGATCTTCCTTGGAAACCGCAAAGGGCACAGGGATGTATTCGCACAACATAATAGTTCATAAATGGATCTCAATCATCTCATTGAAGTTCCTTGTTTGCCTTCATATCCCAATTCTCCAGGCTGTAACCCGGAGACCATCAATTACAACCGCCGTAGGTCTTTAGTGCTAGGTGAGCTCTATCATTACCAATCAAACAACCTTGGGTTGATTACTGAGGTTTTGGTAAGTTGACATCTACTGCAGAATTGGATGTGAAGCCTTTGGATTGTACTACGCTTCTGTCTTCGGAAAAAGGAACCAGTTTACTCCTCTAGTCTATTTGTCTCGCAAACACCCTTTGACTCAGATACGGAAGCCGAAAGTAACCTCTTGTTATCTATATTATGGTTCATGCCACTTTTGTTTACTTTTATTGTACTATTTCAATAGCAATTTTCATTTATCGTACGTAGAAGGCAATCTAGGTCGGCCCACCATTACACGGAAGTATATGAGTAAAATAGAAACAATCGTGGAAATAAGTGGGATATGTATCAAAGAATTATAATTGGATACGAAAGAAGAGAGGTTTGCAATCAGACAGTCTTCCAAGTGAAATATTAATGATGATATGATGACATCTGTACATAACGCAAATTACATACTAATCACCACGACCACAGCATATAATTGAATTATACATAAGTACATCTATAAAATAAACTGACTTTTCTGTACCCTTTACAGGACATTAAGTTATATTTTACTATCCTTCAACTGACCATTAAATGACATATACTCGGGTGCCATGAAAATTGACTCCGTCACGTTTTTGGAAGACCAGAAAGTGACTTAAAATGCATGTCTTTTTGGTAACTTTCGAATAGTCACCATTTATTATGACCCAACTGTTATGGTGAATTACCTATAAAAACCAAAATTTAACCAATGGTTCACTCCAATTTACTGACTACATCCGAGAGCAATTTAATGTATTTCCGTAGCTGCTTCAAAACCAGAATCATCTTTCCAAAGATGAAGGTGTTTCCTCGGATTAAACAAAAAAAGCAACAAAGAAAATTACCATAATGTTAACTCATAATTATCAGCAAAATTTAAATGTTTTCAAGATACGGAAGAGGAGGTCAAATTTATCAGTGCACGAAGTTTGCAACTGGATTTGACGAGGAACTTAAAGGAGCAAATCTTTCGCGCAGAGCAATGGCTACGAAAACGTGACAGTACTTCACTAACTTCCGTTTTTTAAGCGTCCGTTTAGTTAGTCAACAACATGAAACACAACACAACCGCTCCTTGCAAAAGGATGCAGACGAAGCACATATGTATACGCAGTAGTCATTGTATACTCAGCAGGAGTTTAGCTGAAGAGCCAGGAGTTATCTGAAGACGACCTTGTATCGTTAAGCGGTCGAACTCAAGGAGAGATAATGGGGGGACTTGGGCTAAGGTTTTCGAATTAAGAAACCAATGGGGAAGTAGCCATCCATGCGTCGGAGAGGATCCATCATATGTATGAAATAGAAAACCGTGTTATTATGTAAATGATTAAGATCTTTTGCAGAGCCAGTCCCGTCCGAATCAGACATTTAAGAGCGTAGGAGCTCACCATAAAGATGTCTTTCATGTCATATAGGATTGGATATAATTTTTTTGTTAAAATTTCATTCGAGATAATTTTATGCAATCGTTTCTTATGAGGTTTCCGACTCAAAATAATGTCGAAAAGAATCGTTACGGATTATATACACTACATTTTCTTATATAAGAAGATAAGTTCCATTAATGTAGGCATTATAAAATGGCAGGCGAAATATAGCCGACATCACACGAATGTGATTATTCCCTTTTATATCAGTATCTTTTATAAGTTTATCCCTTTTACGAAGTTTTCTGCGACGTGGCCGTCGCCAAATGAGGTCGCCTTCCATCTAGTCGTTGGGGAATTGTGGAATCTTAGAGGGATAATAAAGCTACTTTATCATCAATACATACGCAAATGTATTCGTCCACAGCCACACGAAACGATGGAAGCAAAACGAAATACCTGATACTTGTCGTAGTGACAGAGGTTTCCAGAGGTGACTCCAGTCAAATGATTAAATTCGTCAACGAGGTCGCTCTGGACTCAGTGGCCAGGACTCCGAGCCGTTGGTGTTTGAAAACAGGTTCTTTCGGTTAGGAAATGTATATATAAATGGGAAAGGCACGAGAGAAGGAAATGATCGGGGAGATATCTTCATTTTCCGTTCTTGATATTAGTGGGAGAAAGGCAAAGCAGAAGCGTCCCCGTACCTCGAGCGCTGACACACACATTCCTCGGTGGATCACACTTAAAAACGAACGTTTCAAAATAAAAATGGGACATCTTTGACTAGCGTATCCACCAATATTTCGACTGAATTTCTTAAAAGATTGGTTTTTATATCTGATAGAACTAAGGAACTAGTTTTCTTAAACGGCTCAATACAATGCAGTAAAAATTAATTATATCCATTCTTTCTCCGAACAAAATACTTGGGAAGGTGTTCGCTCGGACTGACGCTAAAAAAATGGGCTCACCAGCTCGTGCTCTTTGGGTTTTCTTCATTCATTTTCTTAATTTTCCGATTAAGTACATGAAACTATGTTTTAATGCTATCGATAAGTTACATTATTTCCCATATTATTCAAAATGCTACTTATCCGAGACTTAACAACAATTATGACAAGCAACTTAACAAATAACCGAAAAGTACATACGCATAGTAATAATAGAATAGGTACACAGTAAAGATTATTCTAGTCCGCTATTATAAAAAAAAACCAAGCAGCATTTACAGATTGCCCGCCACGTATCCTAGGTCTTTCCTCTTCTGAACTAAGGCTTGCGGTAGCACTTGTGAAAAGACAGGCTCACTGCAGAATGGAGGAAATCAGACGACGGCGCCTTCCGCTTAGATAACCCACATTTCACCCAAGTAACGAACCCGCTCTCTTTGCTCACTGGAGCCACCGTGAGGGGCGCCTGGACAGTACACACCAGTAACGACCCAGCAAATGACATTTTTTACTAAATTTTTTTTCATTCCCAATTGTGCATTTATCTCACAAAATTTATAACGCGCTTTTTTCACAGAACCGTTTCAGTTGTGCCTAAAGCTATTTTGTCATTTTCTCAAAAATACGTAACCTCAACGATGATTTCATGAAGCACTCGCCTAATATAGGGTTAAAATGTGAAATTTTAACAACATCATGTAGTTTTAATGTACCAATTGCCGGTTTCAGCCCACAGATGGTCGGACAACGCCGCCTAGATTTACAATAAAAAGTAGTTTTTGCAATCGTGTATGATGCTTACGTAAACTTTCAATAGGTATACATTCGTGGCCCGCCTACATTCGAGAACTTGAGACTCCAGCCCACATAAAAATCGATCCCCGGGAGCTGGAGTGATACATTATTTCTGCTTTTCGTTATATTTAAGCAAAGTTCACACGAGGAGGACAGGAATACTATCGGTTGAGATATAATTTACTTTATACCATTTAACAAACACGTTCCACACGGGCGTTTGGGTGATTCATTGAGCCAAATTACCAAACTGAGAGCTCATAATATGCCAGAATAACGACAGTCTGCCCATCTTCGTCCCCGCGGAATGCATGGGGTTGGGGGAAAAGCATTTAAGCCAAAACATTTGGTCAGAGCTGTCATCGGCTCGTCTCGCTTTGCAGCATTCTCGCAGGAGATATAACCGTTGGTCTCACCAGCGTGGGCGCCTTTGCTCTCGCTACTTTGGGCCACCCACTTACATCCAGACCGGGCATGCTAATGCATTTTCATTCTCGCACCTATCCGAACAATGCGTAGCCGGTCTTTTGAAGTAGAGGACATCCATGTGTTGTCTATGCATATGTTGGTCCGCTTATTCAGATGTGTACAGCGAGGAGCACTACAGACCTCATGAATTCTTTGCCCACTTCATTTTCCAAACGCCTGTTATACGGAAAAGAGAAATATCTAAGCTTGAGTATTCCTGCAACGATAGTTCAAAGGGAACAAAGCAACAATAATGGCATCCTGCAAACTAAGCGGCAGAGCCCGGATCTCAAAGATTAGTACCATGAGACGTGGTGCGTGCTTGTCAAATGAAACTCTCTTGAAGTTTTCTCAATACGATCCCCTTCACAAATAAGAAGCTATATTTTATCAGATCGAAATACTGAACTTGGAAAAGCAATAAGAAGAAGGAAATATGAATTTTGGCAGGATAAATGTCTTGGTTTGAATTTGTGATCAGAGCATTGACATGGTAGTAGCAAGACAAATGAAAAGGACTACGATTGCGCAATACGCGCCTTTGCCTCTCTCCACACGTTGGAAAAGACGCCATATTATCTATCACGTTCTGTGACTATAATCATTTTTTCCTTAAAAATATATGGATAACAGAGAAGATGAACCTCTGAATCAAGTTCATGAAACCATTGGGAAATCAAATGATTTCTCATAAGAGAAATTTCTCTCTCGCTATTTTTATTGCATGAAATTTAATACAATGAGTGACGAAATCTATGGTCTTACAAAATCTCGCGAAAATAAATTGCGATTCGCTAATAATGAGCACCACCCTGCCATGGTGATCCATATATTCACGTCATCGGATTTTTAAATAGAAGTAAAATTTTCCGATTATATTAAAAAATCACGTTCCCATAGTTTTCATCACGCTTGCCCTTTTATATCAATACAATTGCATCCAATGCACATGTCTGTCTCCGATAAGCAACTCTCCCCTCTTAAAGCAATTCCTCATTTCCAAAAGGTTCGCCTTCCTGGAGTCTCAACTGACTCCTCAGCGTTTAATACTTGTCTTCCTCTTTATTTCCACAAAATTTTTACATTCGATGCGGCGTGTAATGTCCCATTTATATTCATTTTTGCCGGGCGATCAGAGGAGCATTTCCTCTTCTGTCTGAATAGTAATTTCTCTTGGGCTGAATATTTGCTTTAAATCATCATTCACGGTAGTTTATGCACACTTCAATCTCCTTTTCAAATTTCCCGCAATGCACATAAAAACTTAAATGCACATGTTTTCATTCCATGTGAAATTTGATAACGCAGTTTCAAAGCATTGCAGTCGCTTTGAAGTCCATCACATACAATAAATAAACTTCGGATTTAACAGTTCATGGAGTTTATTTCAATACCGCATATACATCCTGGTCGCTGAAGAATTCGCTTCTTATGGAATCTCACCCATTAATATCATTATCATCTACAACTTTTCTCAACATATAGGTCTTCTAAATTCAGCATTATTATTTTTTCCGCTCATAATTTTTACGTGAACGTGTCGTCTCTGGTAAATATAGACTTAAAAAGCTTTGATGGCGATTTAGAAGCACGTGTTTACTGTTTCTATATTTCTCCTTCAGTATTTCAGTCGGGTTTAGATCCTGATTTCGGTTGCCACAGTATTTTATATTCAAAACGAAAAGCAAACTGAAAATCTTTCTGATGTTATACACTTTATTGAGCTGTGGAAAAATAACAACATTTCCCATATCATCACCAGTGTTTTTTAATGCACGAAACTGCTGGGTGAATGATGTCGGCATTCTGAGGATTCCACTCAACCAAGATCAAGGAATTATGAGCGACTGCTGGAAATTGCGATTAATTTTATTATATATATATATATATATATATATATATATATATATATATATAATTTCACCAGGGTTGTCATTTTTCTATGAGAATAGACGTTACAATAATATTCCAGTTCAGAAAAAGATTTGCGGAAAAATATACAAAAAATTACCTTATTTGTCCATTTTTAACACTTCATTCCCGTTAACTTTGACGAATGTGATTCCTTTTTCGGCCAATCATGGCCCAAAGTAAGAAAACTATAGCAATAAGAATCGATAACAGTTTCCCAGTAAATAAATTTTACTAATAAAATTTCAGCATTACATTCTGAGCGAAACGTTTACACTAAATTATTTGGGGTCCTACATACGAGTATTACATGAATAAAAAATATTCAGCGAGTGGCTCGCGTGACCTGGCTGTTTCCAGTTTCCAATCTCTTCAAAGTCCATTCCGCCCGAACCCACACTTCTGACGCGTTCCTCGTTAATTTTATTGTATGCAATGTACTATATTGAGCGACAAAATGCGCTTAAATGTTTGAGTCATTCAAATGTTTTCTTTCGAGAATCAGTAAAGTGAGTCAGTTTGCTCAATTAACCGAAAAAAAGCAAAGCTGTAAATGGACCGTTATCAAGGAAACAATCAATGATTCCAAAATCGAAATAGTGAGAAAAAACTCGCGACTCATGAAAGAAACTCAACACATATCATCAACCTCACGGTTGGGCTGCTTTAGGCGAGAGCAAAGCTCACCTCCAACCAAGCCTGTGAAATTGTCATTTTCAGAGCAGGGATGGCGGCTCCTTTCCCTGGACCACTACTATTAGTTTTATAGAGTTTTAATAACCAGAAAATTTCACCGTCTGGATTTTAAATGGAACTTCCTAGGGCAATCATTCGGAATTTGAACCAGGCCCCCTCCGATAAGTAGCCGAAAGCTTCGCATACTGAGCCGCCACGCCGTCACCAAATCACAAAGCAAAACGAAATAATCATTTAACTCGTAATAGCTTCACTTGTAATAATTATTACTTATAAACTGCGATAGGAACCCCAGGAAATTCTAAAACGATAAGTACCGCAATTATAACTTTAATTGCGACATCGAGGAAATTATCTGAGTCCTATGCCACATCGGCATCCAAAAGTGGCAACAAAAGAGAAACCAGCGACTATACTAAGCTTCGTTTTGACCAGCCAATTTTCGAAAGCGACACAAAAACAGGGAAACTCTAGCATATTAAAAAATATCTCCCCTTTCACAGACTTCTTCCTCTCCTTGACCATAGTCCGTGTCCTGAAACCCTCTGTCACACGTCATTGAGACCATTATGTAGAAGTAAATTCTGTTCAAACTTCAACCGCATGCCTCCAAACATTACTATCTTCTAATTGCGTAACATTTGAAATAACGGTAATTACGCCAAAATATAACTTTATTTGATGCAAACACCAATATTTGAATTACATTCCCTAATTCCTGCAGGGTTGAATTATATTAACTTATGAACCAAGCTACTACACAATTTATTTGCCAAGACTGGTCACTGCTGAATATTTCAGTATTATGTGACATGAAATTAAACCTTGATGTTTATTTTATTATAGAATAACCATTTCCTTATATACAAATATTATGCAGATGCAGAATTGAAGCAGTCATTAGGGCCGGCAAATGAAAGAGTTCAAGTTTACCATTGGAAATAGGCAGGTAATTTGGAAGAGATTGACATGGAGTGGGGGTAAGGGTAGAGATAAACCAGAAATCAGTGTAGTGTCGTCAGTGTGAAGAAAATTCCTGTCGTGGAAAGATTGCCGTTTTCTCTTAGCTTCCATTCTACATTGGCATCCTCGGTATTAAAGCGGTAGGCTTCGCTGTTAAATTATCCGCATGGAGTGGAGGGAATGTAACACAGTTTCCCACCGACGACAATACCCAATACGACATAATGGCGAACATTCGTTCAATGATACAATAGTTATTTACTAGGTCAAACGATCTTGTGCAGGGCAATAAACTCAAAGCACCAAGGAGAAATTTGGAGCAGCGGAGTAGTTACAGTAGGGAGAATCGCCTGGAAGAAGCTAAACTGGATCTAAGTTCCAGGTTCCGTTTCAGCAGTAAGCAGTCGTAGTAGTAGTTATTATGGATGGTGACCAACAGCTGAGGTAACCTGCGCTATTAGGCGTTGGTGAGCAGTTTGGTAGAGTCAGGGTATTCAGGGAACGGGAGAAGGTTTGAGATAAACCCGACGTCTACATAAGCCTACTCTTAACGAAAGGCAGCAAGGGGGTCCCACAAGTCAACGTCCCATCCGACGGACTCCACTTGAAGTGCTCTTCACGTGGTACCCCAGGAGGTATCGGAATCCCTTTGAAAATTCTTGCCAACGTCAGCATTCGAACCCGGACCTTCGGGGTTCGAGAGACTAGTAAACTAGTCAACGCAACTATGCGATCTAGCGAGTGGAATTAACTCGGATTCATTCGTTTTTTTACATCATGCAGCCCACATACTTAATATGAGCTCCGAAATTTCAATAAAAACGGGAACATCTGAGTTGATGTCACTCACACAGTTTGAACACTTGGAAAAGAAAAAGAGCAATTAAATTACATTTAAAGTGGAAAATTCGTCTCTGACCCCTCTCTGTTATGCTTTCACGATTCCAATGTCGGCCAAGGGGGGACATTGTTTATAAGCAACGCACGGCAGTCTCGGCGCCTAATCCTCGGGGCGTCCACTCCCATAACACTGGAAAATTCCATACCTATCCTCCTCTGAGTTCATTACTCATCACCTTAGTCACTAATGTCTTTAACCTTTAGCATCATAAAAACTCACGACTTTTACTGGCCTACAGCATCACATCCCACATAAGCCGAGCCATGTTCAGTCACTTAATTTTTTAACCTTCCTTTCGCTGGGGTAGTTTTTAAACGGAAAATACAACGAAGATGAAGAATAAAAAAATTGCTATATTGTATTTCGCAACACCTGAAAAATATACCTACACAAGTTTATAAGTTTACCGTTCTATTTAATGAATTTCAGGAGATATTTTAGATTAACTACTTTTTAACTAATATTTTAGATTTAACTACTACTAACTATGTCGCAATTCAAATGCAGCGACAGGTTGGCAACTTATTAGTGCAAAAGTTAAACAGCAGCAAAACATATGGTTCTAAAAAATGAAATAGGAGAGTAAACAGTGAGATACGTACCAACCCGAGTAAAAATGAAGGACTTTCGGGAGTATTTTGGGTATTGACATATGTTGAGTAGCTTTCGTGCATAGGTAAGTGGAATAATTCACCTGGAGGGGAATTATAGGAGAATAAGGGGAAAAAATATGTCAAGAAACATTCTGCGGTAAAATCGATCACGGCGAATTTTCCTGGAAACTTTCTCTTTGATTCGATATTACCGCAGAATTTTTTCTTACCATCACTTCCATTCGATTAGATATTACATACATGCATGCCTTTAGAGGGGATCATAATTACAATTATTTCATGCGTGTTTTAATTAATCACGTACATACGGTGCAACATCAACAAAAGGATAGAGAGTAGGGCAAATGATTACTTAGTGGATGATCAGTTTGAGTTTAGCAGGAGAACCACGCACGATGTCATTGCAGTGATGAGATCCCTAATCGAGATAAATATAGAATACAATCAGGACGTATTTGCCTGTTTCGTAGATTTCGAAAAGGCGTTTGATAGAGTGAATTGGGAAAAACTAATGAGTATATTGCAGAAAATAGGAATAAAATGGAGGGACAGGAGGCTAATCCGCAGTCTGTACATGTCTCTGGTTGCTCAGGTGCGAGTGGGGAACGGAGAGTTCGGATGGGCAGTGTTGGGAAAAGGTGTAAGGCAAGGTTGTTCATCATTGCTGGTGCTGTTCAACGAATGTGTGGAGGAAATAATTAAAGAGGCATGGGAGGAACTGGAGGTGAACATGAAATTCGGAGGGGAATTCCTAAAATCAATTATATTTGCTGATGACCAAGCTCTAGTTTGCCAATCAGCCAAGGGCTTGCAAGCATTACTGAGTGAATTAGAAATTCAGTGCGATACATTGGGATGTGAATCAATATACATAAAAAAAAGATTATGCGATTTTCCAGAAAGAAACAGGATAAGCTAAACATTGAAATAAGATGGCAAAAAATAGAGCAGAGCAGGTAGAACTGCTTACGTATCTCGGAAGCGTTTTGGACCAACACGGTCAAAGTAGTAGGGACGTAAGGAGAAGAATTGCGCTAAGCAAAGAGGCTTTCACGAGGAGGGATATGTTGATAGGGGGGTTGAGTGAAGATGCAAAGAAAAAATTTTAATAGATGAAATTCTTGAATTTGTAACGCCACACATTTTATTCAAAAACACGACCCAGGTTTCGAAGTTGAACGTCACCTGATGATGACGTTCAACGTCGAAACCTGGATCGTATTTTGAAATAAATTGTGCGAAATTACAAAGTCAATTATTTCATTTCATTTCAATATGTTATGCAAATTCCATAAAGTTACGCCGGAGAAAACAAATTTGATGCTAAGAAAAGGCTCGTAAAAACTTTGATATGGCGCGGCGCGGAAACGTGGTCACTGAAGCAGGATGATAGAAGTAGATTGGAGGCTTTTGAAATGCGGGTGCGGAAAAGAATGCAGAAGGTGAAATGGACCGAGAAGAAAACAAATGAGGAAGTACTAGTATGGTGGGCGAGGTTTGTTGGGAGAAAACATAAGGAGGCAGGAAAAATGAATGAAGAGCGTATTGATCGGCAATGGGCTGTTGAAGACTGAAATAGGGGGGAAAAGGTTGGGCAAACGAGGAAAGGCCAGGAATAGGATAGGGATGTTGAACGGGATGAAGGGAAGAAGGAAGTACACAGAGTTGAAGAGGGACTTGATATAGAGTAGGTTGCTAGATGGTGTTTTGTAAGCAGTCACAAAATATTTATTTGTTAGTTGTGTCCATCCAAAAACCTAACTTAAGCGGTTGATCACTTAAAAAAATACGGTGCCAATTTCGAAAAAGTTATTCCTTTAACATTTGGTCGCAATCAGCAATTGTAAGCTTTAGAGCATTTCCATCGAGGTTCCATCCAGATCTCGTAATCGACGATGGTGGACTCGACAATCTTAGACAGTTCCTTCTCCTGCCACACGCTCACTGTAAATTACATAACCCGGGCATTAAAATGACCTTTACGGTTAAAGCATGACAAATTCGCTCCTACAGGTATAACCATGCATGCATTCGCTAATATTGATTTTAGTATATTTTATTAAATAGTATAAATAGTAAGTATATTTTTTTGGTAAATTACTTCTAGAGATTTTCTCTTTAACTCTTATTTAAACCATGGTAATATATTATATGGGCAGAGGGTAGCAATAAGAATGTCCATTTGGCTGACAAATTTATTTTCGCCAATTTAAAAGCTGGGGCTAATAGCTTTATTCTGCATCTACTAACACACAATTATTTGGTTAAAAGTTTAAGTCGCGCGTTTCCAATTTTACTCCCCTCGTTTTTCTTCCAATAACACGCACATATTAAAAACCTTCCTACGAACCGATCCAGGTTCCTGTAAATACTCTCAAAATTTCACAAAGACACTTTTACTTGGTAGACTTTCAATATCGAAAGGCATAACCAAAGCATTTGGATGAGAATAGCATTAAAAAACTTACGATACATCTAACACTTGAAAATTAAAATCTGAAAGAAGACTCAGCGTAAGGAATTTATGGAACGAGAAAAGAAACTTGAACAGAGAACTCACACGTAGCTATGGTGGTTAATTGATTAAGAGCTTACGAGGCAATTGAGAATTATGAATACAATACATAATGGAAAGTAATTAATAAGAATAAGCTGGTGGTGAAGAAATATTATCTCACACATACTTCACTACGACGTCCAAATGGACTAGAACCTTGACGTAATTGAAGGGTTTGTGCGTTCTGATGACCCCTAGAGCTTTGCTCGTGGGACCACTGATAATTACTCCTGGTAGGGTCACCCATGCCAGATTGGTCGAAGTTTAGGAGCCAGACGAAAGGTTGTCCACGCAGCGTCTGTTCCTCAGTGAGATGGCTGCAGAGGCGTCTCACCCCGATGGTGTGGCCATTGAGTGAGTGTCACGTTAAAAACACTATTGAGGAAGGCAACGGGAAACCACCTCAATTATCATTCCCAAGATTTAAATGATGGATACTGCAGAGAATATGAGTACTGGCAACTCCAGGACTCGGCCCAATCGGCCGTGTGTCGGGTCCGGCAGCGAGAGAGGCAACGCTTCCGCGGTCATCTCACGAAACCCTTGCAAAGGAAAACTGACAGCAGCAGGACAGAAGAAGCAGAAGAAGAAGACCAAATTAGTTAGAATAGGAACTTGGAATGTTAGGACAATTTTGAGGAAAGGAAAATTATACAATATAAAGCGAGAGGTGGAAAGGGGAGCCAGACGAAAGGTAGTCCGCGCAGCGTCTGTTCCACAGTAAGGCGGCTGCAAAGGCGTTTGACCCCAGAGGGGTGGCCATTGATTGATGGTGCTACGCTAAAAACACTATTGAGGTAGGCAACGGGAAACCACCTCAATTATTAAAACCAAGAATAATTATAGATGAATATACAGCGGAAGGGAAGACATCCAGAGAGGGGTGGCGATAACACTAAACAGAAAGGTAGGAAGCAGGGTGGTAAGCAAAGAGCAAGCAACTAATAGAATATTATTAGTAGAAGTAAAAGCTAAACAGTTGAACTAGATTATCGTTAAGTTCTAAATGCCACAAAGCAATGGAGGGAGGACGAAGTCGATTCGGAATACGGATAGTTAGAGAACATAACTGCAAGTATTCCACGGGGAAATATCTGATAGAGTTGGGATATTGTAACGCGATTGTAGGAGAAGGAAGACATGGCAGTGAAGTAGGGGACTATGGTTTAGGAACAAGGAATAACCACGGGGAGAAAGCAATAGAGTTCTGTTGGAGACACGGTTGAATCATAACGAATATTTGGTTTAACGCCCACAAAAGGCGTAGGCAAACATGGAAATTGCCCGGAGAATCAGAAAGATGTCAGTTACACTATATTATGGCTAGGAACAGCGTCTTTAAGTCGCACAGTTTCCCAGGAGTAGATGTAGATTCAGATCATAAATTTAGTACCCATGAAATTCAACGTCAGATACAAGGGGATAAAATAGAGGAGACAGTCGAAGAAATGGGAGTGTAAAATCATTAACCGGGGCGATGAGAAAGGGGTACCAGTATAGAGGACATTATGAGTATGTACAGGGAAACGGGTAAAATAAAACGAAAACTGAAATTTATAAAAACAGGGATAAAAAAGCTGAAAACGAAAGTATAGGAACAGCAAATGATAAAAAGATGAGCAAATCATTGATTATGGACGAGATGATTACAAAGATAGACGACAGAAGGAAATGACAGAATATAAACACAGAAACGTGTAGAAAGAAGTATTAATAGATAATAATAAACTGAATTTGGTAAACGAATAGAGCGAAAGAAGCGTGATGGAAAGATACGCAGTGAGAGGGTATGGAAAGTTTACAAAGAAGGGGTGAATTGGTGCGCTGTACAGGAAGTAAGCAGGAAAAATCCGTACAAACAATGAAAGATACGTGTAAATGAGGAAAATTATTAATGGAACGAGAAATGCCTCGAGGGAGATGGAAATAATGTACAGAATGCATATGGTAAAAACATTCGGCCAGCAAGGTTAGACATGGAAAGTGAATATGCCGTAGATGAGGATAGCTTCCATTCAGGCGGAACTACTTAAGGATTTAGGAAAACGTGGAAGAAGAGGAATCCGTAGAAATAATTAGGCAGGACTTTGGCCGGAAGTTTCCTCAAATTGACTATTAGTTCATACTCCAAGACACGAGTTTAAGAGGGGTACAGAAAAATAAGTCTGATTTCGTAGGAAGCTTAAGTGGTTCTCAGGATCACCAATTAGAGGATGGAGAGTCGCGCAAATGGTTACTTAAGGGATGATCAGTTTGTGTTCAGGAGATACCCGCGTTATGCCATAGCAGGATTGTTTTTTTCTTAGCATGTATTTTTTTCTTTCGAAGATTTTGGGAAAGCATTCGATTGAGTGAACTCGGTAGAATTAAGAAACATATTACGGATGATAGAAGGTTGGAAGGATAGCCGCCTTATCCGCAACCAGTACAAGTCTCAGATTGCTCAGGTGCCGTGGCGAATGGAGAGTCTGGATAGCCAGTATAAGGAAGAGGGGTGAGACTGTGCTGTCCACTATCCTAATAAAATGATCACAAACGTTGATTTAGTTGCATTTTATCAGTAATTAGCTACACTAAATATGGTCAAACAGGCATCGGAAGAACTGGATATAGATCACAGTTAATGAGGAGTTCATAATACCCATCAGGTTGACAGATGACTAAGCTTCAGTTGGCTAGTCAGCTAAGGGGTTTCAAGCATTGTTGATCTCATTTGAAAGCCAGTGTAATAGGTATTGGACGAAAACCTATATTTAAAGGTTACACGGTTTTCGAGAAATGCCAAGTTAAATGTCGAAAAAGAGTTTATAAACTAGAGCAGGAGGAACTGTTTACCTATCTTGGAAGTGTTTTGGATCGAAAGGGTAAAAGAAGTAGGGAGGTAAGGAAAAGATGGTTTTATAAAGAGGAGGGCATTGATGACAGAGACTTTGAGTCAGGAGTTCAGTTAGTTCAGTTGAGTTAAGAAGCGTCTCGTCCAAACTTTGATACTGAGCCTGGTTTTGTACGGCGCGGAAACATGGCCATTGAGGCAAGAAGATATGATGCTTTTAAATTTGGGTGCGAAGAAGGATGGAAGAAGTGAAATGGATAGAAAGGAAAACAAAAGACGAAGCGCTAGGCAAGGTTAGAAGGTGAGGGGATTATTGTAAGAAATTCGAAGAAAGGAAAAAAAGATGGATAAAGATCCTTTTTCTTAGTGCTGTAATGTTAACGACTGTGATATAGGGAAGAACGTGGCGAGGAAAGCGAGGAAACTACCGCATGTTAGGAGGGATGAAGGCAGTATGTGCAACTGAAGAATGGTTTATTGAAAAGTCGGCGGCCAAGTTGTGTTTCCTTAGCAGAGGCGAAGAAATATATCGTTGTACCATTGTAGTACACTCTGTGTCCATCCAAAACCTAGCTTAAATTGTACAACACAAATAATAATAACTTAACCAAGAACAGAGTAATAGATGGAACGAGAAAGACTTAAAGCAGTTCTATACAGGTTTACACTTGTACATCCAATTTTTAATGGGAAACATCTTCACCGAATCACCGAACGTGTAACGAGAAATTAATTTCCGAAAGGCTATGAACAGGAAATGATGAATATATACTATGCATTCATTACATTGACATTTTTATGGATTAAGTGGTAAATACAGAGGACTGGCATCTACAGGTACTATGGATTATTACTGAGCCTGAATATTTTGAATTTCCACGAAGTCAAACTTGTTTCAGTTAATATCACTTTCAATAATTTCTATTAGTTATAATCCTCTACTTCCGTCCAGAATAGTCTTAGTCCACAATCTGGGTTAAACAAAATAATGTTTTAATCTTGAATCGGCAAAGATGTCGTTAAATGGGAGATGATTCTCAACCTCTATAAGATTATATTACCGCGAACTTTCACGGTAATCAAGGCAACAACAGGCCACAAATATTCAAATATTAATTTGCAATAGCTCCAATTATAATTTTAAATAAACATCATCATATCATGAGTATAAGACCTCTTGGGAGGCATACATTTAGGTAAGTCGTAAAGGCTGTGAACACCGAACTATGTAGTGTATGCTAATGTGAACGATCACCTAGAAACATGGCATTTAGACATTATCCGAAATTCTAAACCGACCGCCGAAGCCGAATTCCATCCGCATTTCATAACCTTGGCCGTCGAAGACCTCCCATCCGTCACTCACCACCTATCCAGCCATTATGGCGAGAAATTTCAATACAATTACCGGAAATGCCAAAATGCCTAGGTAATAGTCACGTAAAAACTTAATCGGAGATTATATCAGATCCCGCAAACACCCTGGGTGGTATGGTTCTTTGAGGAATCAAAAGGAAGGTTTCAAGAAAAGAGAACGACCACTGGACAAATGCAGAGACCTAATTAGGAAGAACATGAGACAGAAGAGTCATCAAGGTGTAAGAAAATCATTAGAATAGGGAAAAATCGAGGGATGAAGTCAATCAACAGGCGGACTGAAATGAAATGAATAATCGAGTACTGAAATTCTAAACAAAAAAAAAGATTTATTATCATCCCACTTGAAAATGAGATTTCGTTTGAATGAACAATTCTGAGGTAACGTTTAGAAATCGCATAGATGAGTGGAGATGCGGCGGCTAGGGAACAAGGAAATGGATTCTCGACAAACGGGAGAAAAAAAATTCTTTCGAAATGAGACAGCGCGGGGGCACCTGAAGTATTTCTCAAGGCGGACAGTCGCGGTAGAGATGAGCGGGACCGTCGGCGAAGAAAATGCAAGTAGGTGATGGACGGTAATAAAATGTCCAGCTGGATGAACGACGGGACGGTGAGTAACGGGCGAGGTAAACATAGGTACTAAGCGGCGGCCCACGTACTCATAACTAACGGGAGTTGTATCACTTGTTTCCTCAAGGCTTCAGTTTCTCAACTGCTTTGTCCTTTTAGTGAAGCAATTACGATTTTCAATGCTCTCAATGTATTGGAGTATAATAACGAAGGAATTCGAGAAGAACAACTTTCACATCAACGAGGTTCAATTCCATCGGCGGAAGGTATCTCATCGATAACGGCTTTAAGTTGGACAGTTTTAGGAGATGGTCATGATCGTACCATCAATCGCACATAGCTACATGTAACTGAGGGGAAAGACCGTGCCTAATAAGACATCGAACTCACGACCCTTAAGTAATACAATGAACTACTAATCCTGAGAGGTTCCCACGCGAGGTTCTTCCCTAAATTGCAAGGAGCTACTTCAATGATTGTGATTATAATTCAAATAAATCACATTAGATTAGCAACACATTTTAACTTATATGTATTTCTCGGATGAAAAAGGGTAAACAATCAACTAGCGTTTCTAGTAATTCCCTGATCAAATTATTTTATCGAAGTATATGATACCGCTACATTAGGTAGGTGTTACTCTAGGTGCTACAACTAGGTGTTACCCTTCGTTCAGGCATAATTTATATCCACAAGCTTAGTGTTAAATTTATTTTTTTCATCCTAGTTTAGTGCAAGCATCAAGCTTGTCCCACCACCCTTGTCGTGGATTTACTGTCCATAAACCTCAGTGTAGACCACCTCCGTCAGTAAGCAATTCTCACCAAAGCTGGTTGTGGATGAGCTATGACTCGAACCCACCCTGCTCAAAGAATATTACAATAGAACAAGAGGTCCTCCGAACTATTTTTTATCAAACTTGATATATATTTGAAAAACAATTTCGTTTTTCTCAACAAAATATAATATAATAGAGGTTTTTAGCATAAGCCTTTTTACGGGTTATTTATTAAAAAATTATCATTCTGATCACCTTTTTATAAATTTTTTATTTTCTTATCATACACGAAAAATTTGATAATCATCTTTCGCAAGCAGATTTTTCGTGGTTTTTCGGTCTTCCTGCATCCGGTTCCCATTCCCGGCTCTTTAATTCCACTTGGAACAAAAGATATTTCCAAAAAAATACGTATTTAAGAAAAAAAGTTTAAGAGAGAAGATTTCGGGAAATCTTAATTCCGCCTCCAGAGGCAGATAAAAAATCTTTAATAGACCTGAGTTTAAAAGGCTTCCAAGCAAGAATGCTATTCTTATCTTTGGCAAATGACAAGGAAAACCGTTTGAAGAAAGCGATGCTCTGACCGCAGACTTTGAACAATGTAGACGCAATGAACGATGAGTTGGTTGGAGGATTTTATGACGTAAACCAAATTCACTCGTACAAATACAAAATGTGACCAATGTGATATACATCCAGGTTCCATCTCAATGGTAATCCAGCCACTTACGGTAATGTCAGGATCTTTTAGGGCGGAGCTCACTTCGTCCGAGGCCCTGTGTTTGTGTAATTCAGATATTAACAGGGCAGGGGAGCTACTTCCTTTCCGTTTGCCGCATATGTTTCCCTGGAAGATCCTGGTTCCGGAAAAATCACAGCCTTGATGAAGCTGGGAGTGTTCCATTCACCGGGAATCGAATCCGGGATCTCTGTTCAATATTCGAACGCTCTACCCATTAGACTACCACTTGAGGAGGTTGTGATGATATAAAACCGGTTTAATAGAACACCAGACAAATATACAAGTAAAAAATAAAACAAACATGTATCAATCAACTCAAATGCTTAAGTTATGGTCTGACAAGCGGTAATACTAGCACTAGTGAAATGCAAGATAATGGCTGACCAATGAAAATTTAGTCAGAGGCGACGGAAAATAAAAAAATATATAGATCTACACATCCAAGGATATGATTTAATACCACTAAAGAGTCTTAAAACATTCTCCCTAATTGCGGATGAATAATCCAATCTTTTCCAAGAGCAATCAGGCTTTGCAACTTTCGTGAGCCATACGGTTTTCCACGAACCGTATAATCTTCAAGAACCCCAAATACACTACTCATATTGCTTTGTCTCCTCCGATGAGCACAGAGATGAACTTGCTCTTACAATAATGACTCCAATAAACAGGACGACAACTCTCGTTGGGCGTGTTTCGCCCCGCAAGAGAAACGGTACTGCGAATTCTGCCTTTTAGCTCCCCGCCTACTTCATCCAATCGTTCGGCACTCTTACGGTACGGGGGCGAGTGCTCTTTTTTTTATAGGATACTTTCCGAATCGCCCCTTTCTTGCGATCATCAACGCCTACTGTTGCGAATCATTCTTTTCTTTCAAAATAAAAGACGCTGACTTTCCTTTCGATAATAAATGACTCACAAAGAATACGTTCGTTTTGCGTAAATATGGCTCGACGAAAATATATATTTTAGTCGAAGAGGCTTGCGACATGTGTAACCATACCCGTTGCAAAATTTCAACAACGCTAGCAGATATTTCGCATAATCCATACCCCTTCAATTTAAGGTCCGATCACGACCTTGTGAAGCAATCAAAGTTCCGAGCATAAAAAAGCACCTTAGAACAAAAAACCAACACATCAACACGCAAGCTACGATATCTCACACATATACACACTATTTGACGTATGATACTCTGTAAATAATTTGCTGAGGTGAACACGCACATGCATTTAAGAAAAACGTAAATTTGCATCGCTCCATAGTTCTAACAGTGGGATCTAACATAGCAAAAAATGGAATAACCACAAAATTCAAATATTCTTTCAGATTATTCCAGATTAAAAGCTAATAGATATCCCAAAGTACACTAGTGAGTGCACAGATACGCAAAATTACGCAAATTTCACTTTCGCAGCTCATCTGAAATTTCATTCAAAGGAACGACGAAGAGAGTTAGGCCAGGGATTGGTGCACATTTGAGAGTTTTACAAGTTTCCGCAGTGGCCATTCGATAAATCCAAGGGACTTTCACCCGGAGAGAAAGAGAGACAGAGAAAGTCGACCGCGAGATAGGACAGTATGTACAACGCAGGTCAGCATCATTTCCCACCACGGAGGACTCATCAAACGGATTCGGATGCAGTTTTTTTAAAGGGCGAGCTGATCGGGACAAGTCCACGGCCAGGGCTCCCGAAATACACGCGCGGTGAGCGTGGGTCGTCCCGGGAGTGGCGGAAGAGGAGGTGGGGAGTGCACACTGGGGAGGAGGAAGGACCGACGCGGGCAAACAATTCCTCAAAACTTAGCTAAAAACGGTCAACGATCCGCGGGGCGGAGGCTCAGGGGCGGACGACGACGGCATGGGCGGCAATTCGAGCATCATGGAGGAAGGCTCCTCGCAGGACAGGGTTCAACACAACAACGACAAGAAACTTCTATTTAAGGAGCAGGATGGATATTAGTCCCCTTTCCCCAGTCCCACTTAAACCCCTACCATTATCCTCACCCCCCCCCACCATCAACAACCACGCCGAACCAATCACAACCTCCCACTCGTCATTATGACGTCACGGTACCCACACCGACGGCGACCTCCAACACTTTCTCCATACACCCAACCTCCCCGCGCTTTAAGGCCGATTCCTCCGCCCACGACTCTCACCAAATATGGTGGAGAGTCACTAGTCGGGATCGAGAGAATGGGTGTGGAGAGGAGAGAGCAGGGAGAGGGAGGGCAAGAAAGAGATGACAGGAGGGGGAGGGAGGTGGAATGGAGAGAGAGAGAGTGGGAGGGAGTGACGCGGGAGACGGGGGGGAGAGAGGGGTAAGAGTGGTTCTCTGGGGGGGATGGGGTTGAGGAACGGGATGGAAAAGACAGGGTACGAGGGGATGGTTCGCGGAGGGGGGAGGTAGTAGATTTGGGGTGGACGAGAAGGAATGGGAGGAGGTAGACGTGGGAGGGAGGAGAAGGAATCTTCAGGGTAAGAGAATGAGAACTGGTTACGGAGGGTGGGGGGAAGGAGGATGGCGAGGGAATCAAATGCAATAAGGACTTGATAATCGGACGAAATTGCCGCTCCATGTCCCGTCAGACAGACTAATATTAGGTGCTCGCCAGCCTAAGAGCTGTCGGGGACGTTCTCAATAGAATCATTAATCCGTAATGGTGTTATTTTGAAATCCATTATTTTTCAGGAACAGACTCATTTTATGTCAGTTCATAGTTTAACGAAAGTATCTACCTCCGTTATTAATTAATTCGTTTCCCAACGGATGGAGTTCCCGATAAATTTACTAGAATAGGAGTTTCATGTTCTGATACAGGCCACTGCTACATCTCAAAATGTGCACTCGTTACTCCTCAAGACCAGAGTGACGACTTGGTTGGATATGTTCAGAAGATAAGACATTTAAACATCGCTATCACAAGTAAGCTGAGAGTAGCCATACAATCACAGCGCGACTATAACTAGAGGGATCGACTCTCCCAATTGGTTTCGTGTCGTACCGCCTCGCATTCTTTGAATTAATCTTTGAGAATAAAATCCACGAATCCTATGAACTGTAAATGGCAAACTTTATGCCGAAAAGGACAGTCCAGATTTCACGCGATTAAAATAGGCCACATTAATACAGCCCAATATTTACGCGAAAACATCAATTAAATGGTCCCGTAATTTTAAGAGTGCGAAACACGGCCACAGCTAGGCAACCAATCTGCCAGGCGTAATATACACGCCAGGTCAACTCCAAGAAGGATTACGGTGAAATTGAGACAATCTGCTGTTTCTTCCGACAGGCAAACAAGTCAGCGGGCTTTTAACAGGGCGGCCCTCGGAAGACGTCGGAGTCTCAGCTGCCCACGCGAAATAGAGAGCAGGTCCGACGCGGGGCGGTGGCCGCGAAACTTGGCACATTGGGTGGACATAGTTGATGGGGTGGGAACATTTCGTTAAACAAAACAAAATGTAAGAGTGTCAGGCAGAAGATTGGCCACCGAAACTGCTCGACTTTGCGACAACCCACGCGTCCCCTCAAACCAAACACCCACGACATTGAGTGAATTATTTAGCGACGCCCGAGAAATGAAGGCTTGCACTTTCAGGGTGGGTGAGCAAGGTGTACGAACAACCGATATAAACTGCACGAAGCTTAAGCACCTGCGTTTTACAGTTATTCTTTTTGTCCTCTTTTCAGTGCGTACGCTTTAAGAAAAACACTGAAGCATGCAATCCAGCGACACAGGTAGAGCAAGAGAATGTGTCAGAGTAATTGGAAAATACACGGAAGATCGAGTGAATGCTCAGATCGATGAGAAAAAAATACCGCCGTAGTTTTAACAATTCCTCCTAAAAAGAAAATGTGTATGCCGATATATATAAAAAATATATTATTTATTCATTCATATATTGCATAAATAGGAATAGAATGGAGGGACAGGAGGCTAATCCGCAGTCTATACATGTCTCTGGTTGCTCAGGTGCGAGTGGGGAACGGAGAGTTCGGATGGGCAGTGTTAGGAAGAGGTGTAAGGCAGGGTTGTTCATCATCGCTGGTGCTGTTCAACGAATGCGTGGAGGAAATAATTAAAGAGGCATGGGAGGAACTGGAGGTGAACATGAAATTCGGAGGGGAATTCCTAAAATCAATTATATTTGCTGATGACCAAGCTCTAGTTTGCCAATCAGCCAAGGGCTTGCAAGCATTACTGAGTGAATTAGAAATTCAGTGCGATACATATGGGATGAGATTCAATATAAATAAAACAAAGATTATGCGATTTTCCAGAAAGAAACAGGATAAGCTAAACATTGAAATAAGAGGGCAAAAAATAGAGCAGAGCCAGTAGAACTGCTTACGTATCTCGGAAGCGTTTTGGAAAATCACGGTCAAAGTAGCACGGACGTAAGGAGAAGAATTGCGCTAAGCAAAGAGGCTTTTACAAGGAGGAGGGAGATGTTGACAGGGGGGTTGAGTGAGGATGCTAAGAAAATGCTCGTAAAACTTCGATATGCAGGGAAGCTATGTACGGCGCGGAAACATGGCCACTGAAGCAGGAGGATATGTGTAGATTGGAGGCTTTTAAAATGTGAGGGCGTAGAAGAATGGAGAAGGTAAAATGGACCGAAAGGAAAACGAATGAGGTAGTACTAGGTATAGTGGAGGAGGAGAGGGGTTTGTTGGGAGAAATCATAAGGGGGCAAGAAAAATGGATGAAAAGCATTTTGATCGGCAGTGGGATGTTGAAGACTCTAATAGAGGGGAAAATGTTTGGCAGACGAGGAGAGGGCAGGGAAAGGATAGGGGTGTTGGACGGGAAGAAGGGAGGAAGAAAGTGCACAAAGATGAAGAGGGACTAGACATAGATTAGGATTTTGGATTGTGTGTTGTTAGTAGTCACAAAATATTTATTTGGTAGTTATGCCCATCCAAAACCTAGGTGAACTGGTAGATTTCCTTTAATATATATCTTTCCCCTACTTGCAACCACCCCCGATGTAAAACATGTCCGCTTATCAGATCTGCTCCCTTCTCCCCACGTCCCCTCATTACCTCCCCACCTCATTCCGACGCTAACTACCTCTCCAAAAATGTTATCTATCTTCTTCTGACATGTAATCAAAGCTCTCCATTTTATATAGGTGAAAACATTAACCCCTTGTCCATCTGCATGAAGAATCACCGTTTCTCCTGTAAATCTTCCTCACTCCCTTCTCTTTCTGTCCCTACAAACGCAAATTTCCACAACTTTGCCTTCGACCAGTGTTTCTCCCTAACCATCCTAGAATCCCAACCCGATTCAGACACCAATAAAGAGGTCAGAACTCGCGAATCCGCGTACATTTTAGCATTCCGATCTTTTGAAACTCCAGGCCTCAACCGTCGCCACTAGATTCCTTCCCAGAATACCCTGCACCTCTCCTGCCCCAGCCCTCGCATTCCCTCCGCACAAAACCTTCCAGTCTGACCCGAAGATGGTCTCAGAAAAGGCCGAAAGCTTAACTTTTCTGAAGTGTGAGTGTTCTTATCGAGTTTTCTATTTGCAGTTTTTTGTTCTATTGCGTCGTCCAAATGTTTTATATATATATATATATATATATATATATATATATATATATATACACACATATATATATATATATATATATATATATATATATATATATATATATATATATATATATATATATAACGATTAACTAATTCCCAACTACTCGATAAATCTGCCTTACTCTTCCCAATCCAGACACTTCTTGATTAAGGGCGTGGTGTTTCCTGATCGTATTATCTCAGATGCCTACAATCGAGAACAACCGGTGACATATTTAAGCTAAATCACTAATTAAATGATTTTCTTTTTGCATCGCTCTCTTAGTTAAAAGAATTTATTTTCTAATAAGTAAAGACTATACAGACTGTACGCTTCTACGCTTTTAAAAATCATGAATGAGATGCCAAGGATGGAAAGTCAAGCAGTGATATTTGACGGCTGTATGTTTTACAAATAAAAAATAATTATGGGGTGATAAGGACGATCAAGATTTACATTAATGCACTTTGGTTTAAACCGCTACGTACCCAACGAAAGTTTCTTTTCGTAAATACACCAGGAAAAAGTGCAGCTGCAGTAAAATTCCAGCCATGATTTTTTATTGCCACTCAACTACAATAAAAAGTAGAATTGCAGCTTGGAATTCTGCCGCACCTGACTCTCATCGTTAGGCTGTGTTCCGTCGTTCGTTCTACCGTTTCACTACGCGGTATACGGTCATCCAGTTCACACAAATTAATCAAACTATTAACACTCAATGAATCACACATTACAATTTTTATTTGTTTACTTCAGTCTTTCCGAATCACAGCACTCGGGTCTGAATTCTAACGGTCTGCTTTCCCAATACAATATCAGGCATGCAATTAAACTTTCTGAATTCCACTTCAAACTGTTACCACAAGACACATGAAAAACAAAATCATAACGTAACTGAATCTTGTATCTCGACTTTAGGTATCCTAACATAATAAAGACGAACGAAACAGTAAAATTTCTCTTTTTTGCAGATTCTTAACTTGAAAAACAGGTTTTTATTATCATGCGGTTGCTTTCCTTAAATAAAGGAACGAAAATTCTTCCGACGAGAACCGAAGTATTAAATCTCACAACCTCTTTTCTTCTCCACATTTCCGCCACCGACATCACTGGGATAAAGGAAAACGACGCCGATTCCAGCTTTTATCAAAAAGATTATCACTGTCAACGAAGAAAAGAATGCCAGTACGACGAAATTCCGTTAAATGTACGTTTGAGAATTGCTAAAGGTGCTGGTGGAGGTACTTAACATTCAATAGTGTTCCACAACTATCTTCTCTAGCAAATACATTTAGGTTATAGTCATGAATGGCATAAAAAATTCGGAAAAATGTGTTTCCAGGCGAATAGGACTCCATCCACTACAGCTGGCGAGTGGCGTGAAGTGACCACGCGCACTGCTTGCCGGCAGTCTGCCTTCTGAATACGGCCGAATAAACGAATCCTGTGGAAAAAAGTCTCTAGAGCAGGAGATGCACAGTGGGAAGTGACGGCTTACTCATCTCCCCGCGTCATGGCACGCAGTTCCATCTCAGCTGTAATGCGCATGACCCTGGGTAATCCCCGCCAATCAATTACGTCTGGATGAAATGCGAGCTCTTCCGTATTATACTTTATGGAGCGTGAGCAGGCATCCTTCCTCTTCAAATCCTCCACACGAAAATGCCGGGTTTCCATCTTCCGCTAGCCCCCGTCCACGTTTGAATTCCGAACGAAATAGCGCTCAGGATCGTAGTAGACTTATGCAACACTATGGTCCATGGTATGCAATACTATGTCCCAAGGAGTGCCAGCCAAATGGAGACCAAATTGCCAAGTACGACCGTTTTGAATTGTAAAACAAAATTGCTGTACCCACTTCTCAATTCGAATCATCATTTTACAAAAACTTGATAAACAGTAATGTTGTAATGTAAAAGTAGTTGGTGCGAAGGCTTTCGAAGTGCGTGGCAGATGGAGAATTTCATCTCTTCCAAATCCATTACTTTTCTATTGCCGACTACAGACACGTCCGAAATCCAGGCAGTCACCAATCGTAATCAGAACACACAATTTTCTAAATAAAAGTCCCTGATTATGAAGATAAGTGATAGCTTTTTAGAATTATGCACATTAGAAAGTTATGAAAGGGAAAAATTAGACGGCTTGTGTATTTACTGATAACATAGACAAAGAGATTGAATTTAGTCAGTTGTAAACTATGGAATTAAGAAACAGATGCGTGCAAGATATACCATTACGCCAGAGGTTAACATCCACGTACGGTGAGACTCGAACACGCGATCTTCGTTTTAGTCTGTCATTGGGCTCTCCTCAGGACTAGCTGGGTTGGCAGATGCTATGAATACGTAATACATGTATGTCCTGAATTCGGCCAAGTACTAAGTAATTTATTTTTACCCATATAAAAGAGTAAAAACAAATCATAAAAATATATTAGTTGCGTTATGTCAACGTTAGTGTCAACTGAAAACCAAATCTATTCGTAGAAATTTCCCTCGTTCGATGCATATGGTAGATTTAAACTATTGCAGGAATTAAAGAAAATCGAATAATTATAAAGCATTTATTTCATATTGACAAAGTTACAATAAATAGATTGGCATGAATTTATTGGTTTTGCATGTAGTTTTATCCTCTTTTACGGACGGTGACCTAACACTCCCCGCCACACGCCCTTTCGGCGGCCTGTGGGGTATTATGTAAATGTGCATACATTTATGAGAAGCAAGTAAACACTGATGCAGCGATATCAGGAATAAAATGCTATTACCTGGGAATAAGAAATATATTTTCAATATTCTAAACTGACGATCGGATTCCCTAATGATCGAACTTTCAAATAATAGCAAATAACAGCAACGAAGGAGAATCCAGTATTGAAACAGGTGATTAAGGCAACGAAGACATTCTGCACTAGCTTCAAATTGTACACAACAGAAGTTTAGTTTTCTTCTATGCAATTTGATTATCTTTTAAAATCTGGAAAGGAGCGGCGGACTCCCTTTAATCTGAGTTGATAAACACCGATACTGAAGAATCTCAACTAGTGGTGCGTTTATGACTGGCGACGCAAAATGATGGGTCCAAAGATCCCCTTGCCTACACTGAATTATGAAATCAACTAGAACAAGGGCAAAAAATAACGTTAAGGAATTCGCCTCTGCGTGAATGTAGCCCGTGTTTGGTTCGTACCACGAATATAACTAACTGTAAGTCAACTCATGGCGCAACTTAAATGGCGCGTGGCGGAGGAATTGGGTAACATGTTATAAAATTCTATTAACACCAATCCAATTCGACTGGCTTAAATGTGAGCGAGCTAAGTGAGTCTGGGGACCGGGATGGATCAATTCTCCCTGAATGTGCACGTCACCCGAAGGAGACTGAATGAAGATAGATGTGAAAGCGATAGCCGAATGGAAAGCATGACGTGTTGCGGTGTCATCCTGACTTAGTAGCTGGTGCTAGAGCGCTTGACGAGAGCAAATTAGTTCGTTTCGTCCGCCGGTTCGCCAACCTTCGGCCCTGCTCGATTCCCGCAAGCATTAGCGAATTTCATGGTTGACAACCCGAATGAACATGGAGCATATCATAAGGAGAAATCAAACCCACGCATTACAAATTACAAAACTGCGTATGTGTATGAACATGCGTGTACATGGATACACATAAACAGCTGCCGGTGACGGAGAAATACAGGATGAAGGCTTCGATTTAGCACAATGGTTATCAAATGTCAGCCCGGCAGAGCTAGAACTGTTAACTACCCACGTTGTTGGAAGGAATGCAAATAATACAGCGCTCAAAAATTGACAGCAATGGAAACTCACATTGATGAATATCCCCTTAGTCTAAAAAAATCCTATTGGCACGTTGTCAGTAAGGCCTTATTCAACCACATCTCTCCATTAGAATGCTACTATTCAATAATTAATAATATACAAAACTGATTAATCCCTACACCAGGGACGATCTCATACATGTATGTACACCATACGGCAATTACATAAACATTTAAGAAAATTAAACTTATTGTTCACCATACCTAAGAATTGCTACTTAAGTGCGGGGACATTTTCGAAATCTCTCATCTCAAGCTTCAGGTAATAGGCTACATTCTATCCATGTAGGAAAATAAAGATATTTATGGCCTCTTTTGACATCTACATAATACCCCGCAAGCCGTCGCGAGGACGTGTGGCAGGGGGTAGTAGGTCACCAGCCATTCTATATATATATATATTCCCTCGGTTTCCTCATGCAGCTGGCACCCCGCGATCCACCAAAAACCGCGTGGAACCCCAATCATGCATCATGCCTACAAATATGGATTACGAGTATTACATGGTTAGCAGCTATCCTATGCCTACACAAAGAGCAAAATAAAATACATTAAAAGAGGGCAGGCACACATGCAAATCAGACGCATTACCGGTTAGTATTCTACACATTCTGGACGGACAATTCACAAATACAATAGACTTCATATATACAATCGCCTACACCCCACCTGGCACAAGGGCGCACATTAACGGGGGTATTAGGACGCCAGACTTGGAGAGTGTGTTGTGGGAATATAATCTTGTACATCCCTATTTTCGGCAGCGCGCACCAAATATTTTCTTAGGTGTTCCCCCTTTTATTGTTGTCGCGAAAGTGCGCGGGAAAAAGGTAAACTTGAATCTCTGAGTTCGACAGTCTCAATGTGAGGCCCTACTAAAGAAAAAGAGCACGTTTCCTCGTTTCCACGTTTAGCGAATGCCACCCTTTTTAGCGCCCTTCCCCACAAATAGTGCGCACGTACATGTTTTCCCCAAGAAAGATCCGATACAATGGTGACCCCCAAGTATTATACTATACGTCATCTACGACGCTCATCCGAACACCTCCGATTGTGTAATTTGGTAAAGTTTGGTTATGTTTTCTATTGTTTAATAAATGTATGATGGTACATTTTTTTGTATTTAATTCCAGCCCCCATTCTTCACACCATTTTTTAAATGTCGTTTAAGTCAGTTTGTAGTGAATCACGATCTGCGTTATTCGCTTTTTCCCTTATAGATTACAGTGTCATCGGCAAAGAGTCTTATGCTGCTTTCTATTTTACTGGTGATGTCATTGATGTATAGAAGAAATAGTAGTGGTCCTATGATGCTACCCTGTGGGACGCCGGATGCTACTTTCACATAATTAGAGCTTGAGCCATCTATCACTACCCCATTGAGATGAAACCACGCTTAAATAGGAACGAGAAATTTATGTTGCATGGTTATTCATTTTGCACAATTTCCAGTCTTTGAATGTCTGCGCTACGACGAACATCAGAAAAAATATCATGATTGAACGCATCTCATAGGCCTGATCATAAAATTCAAACATTGCACTATTTTAATGTTTCTCTCGCATAATTTTCTTTTACCTAGCTGGTCCACTAGCTCTCTATGTTTTAAAAAATTGTACGTTTCTCGAGCAATAGAGAATTGGTATAGAGAAATTTACACGGAATCTTAATAAATGCTCCTAAGTAACGAATTTACAGAGGCGCTCGCCAGTTAATGGCTTCTAAATTTGGAGAAAAGATATAACGCTAGTAATTTGGCCGGTAGCATAAGTCAATTTAAATAAAATATCAACTTAAAACAAGACTCATTTGACCGAAAATGCAATATTTTTCAAACAACCTGACCAGTAATTTCCTCCAATGGGAAATTAATAATTATATGCAGTGATATTTTATCTATCACCCATACGTTACTTAGACAAAAAACGGTGAAAATTTATCATGGCTATGGCTCCTTTTGCACATAATAACATTATAGCACCCCCTGAAGAGTGAACCCTTATAACGTCTACACTAAATAACTATGAATAATGTACGGCTCTCTGTCACACATTTCCCGCCAATTTACGAGATATAATGATGCGATGAGTTAATACAGAAAAAATTCCGCATCCCTCACGCTGATTTCATTTCACCCATCCCAAGTGTCTTTATATTGCCTTAACACCAGTATCTTTCATTCCGAAAGGTCAAAGATCCATAAAATAGAAATCATCAACCTTTCATTACTATTTCATTAACTGATACGGAATATTGTGCACCACCTGGTGGCAGGGACCACCGAAATATAGAAGTGAGTTGTATTTGTTTTGGGTAAACTTTTCATTTTTGACTACAATTAAATGCATACCTATACATCGCATTTGTACTAATTTTATATCCGCTACTTTGGTCCTCTTCTGCGTCACAGGACAAGCATATTACTGAATTCAGACACTGGCTTGGGTGTCTATCATAACCTACTCTACGCTGTCGGAGAATATGATAGAGACACACGCCAATGTCTGAATTCTATATTAATAGTCCTGCGACGTAACATGGCTTTAACATATTACTTTTAGAATTCAGACATTGGCGTTTGCCTCTATCATATTCTCAGACAGCGTAGGGTAGGCTATGATTGGGACCCACGCCGGTGTCTGAATTCAGTAATATGCTAGTCCAGTGACGCAGAGGTGAACTTGCGTAGCAGACATTAAACTATATTAAATGTTAGAGTCCGTTTACGTGTGTTCTATACATATTTTTGATTTCTATTGTGCCGTCCACGTATTACATGTATATTGTTCTCGTGAAAGCTTCTACATCATCATGACCACCGGGGTCGAGTGCAGGAGAACACCGGACAACACGTGCACAAGAGGCGTGTGATAAACCAGAAAAGTGTCCCAAAAGAGAAGGTCACTTCTATCTAAAGCGCCTTAGTCACAGACGCAGAGCGTCCCAGAAATAATCGATCCCCGACCGAAACGTTACGGTTACGAAGATTTCACTATGGACTCAAACAAATTAATTCCCGTGCCACCGCGCCGCAGCCACTTGTTCCCAGCCGACAAGGCGGTCTGCCGGCCATTTGCCCGCTCTTCCGAAACGACATGATCTTTTGAGGAGCCGCTCGATGAGGAATGGGACACAAGTACGTCATCATCCGAGCAAGCGTGTCCGTTTTGTTTTAATAAAGATAAGGCTCCGGACCGAAATCATCCCAATGCTGTTCCTGGTCCGCGCCGGCCTTGTTTTTGATAACAAAGATCACTCTCACCTGGTTACCGCACCGAAGACCATCATAGCTGCCGACCCAACTGCCGCAGTTGTCGCAATTTCCTCCTCTCCCCCGCTCCCTCCGCCACCTCCCCTCGCCTCCTCCTTAACTGCCTCCTCCCTCCACCGCCTCCCTCCTCCTCCGCCGTCGCAGCCTACGCCCACTTCCCACTCCCCCCTCTTGCCCCCGGAGCACCCCTCCACGCCGCCCCCCCCGGGTCCCTCCTCTGCGGGAGGGCCGCGCTTGCGCCGTCCCTTCAAGAGGATCGGAGTATTGGCGGCCGCCGGGGCGCCGGGGAGTGTCGGCGGCGTCTGCGCGGGCTGGGCTCCGGGGGACGCCGCTGAGGGGTGCGGGGGGTCCGCGGGCGGCTGGGAGGTGCGGGGGAGGGGAGCGTTGGTCGATGAGGCTCCGTCTTCGTCGCCAGCGCCGTCTCCCCCGCTCGAGGACGCCGTGGCTAGCGCATAGGTGCTACCTGTGGCTGCGTGAAAAAAAATGGAAGAGAGGAGATTCTGGTTAGATTCGGTGCGCCAGAGCGCCTTGCGCCCTCCCGGCTGAAGAAAGCCGCCAGGAATACAAGTGCCCGGAGGATAGGGGAAAGCATCCCACCATCGCGATACTCGCGTGTGATTGCGGTCGTCAAAATAAATTGCTGCATCCCACGAATGCGAATCAACTATTTTTGTCGTCATCAATATCGTCTTGAAAAGTGCAACTCGGCTTCCAGGTAGGTTACGAGGCCTGATTATAGATCAAAATACGTGCTGCAATGTAAATGATTTTTTAGTGCGACAAGGATTTAAAATCACTTCAAAAACATAACATATATAAATTTTAATCGTTCAGAGAAGAGTTTGAAAACGTCTCCACGTTGACCATCTTTTTCTCGTGCACCAAAACGCATACGCCCGCGATAACATAACAGATGAACTTCCTCGGTCAATGAGCTTGAAGCACCACTGGGAATGAACACTTACGGGACTAGATGACCCTGCGGATACTGAACGCCGACCGGTCTTGGACAAAAGTCACTCAAATGACTTTTTTAATTAAAGTGTTCGGCCCCATCGTATTTTTACTCAACTGGTTTCATCAATATCCGCGGTGTCCTCTTAAAAAATAATCGACACTATCAGTTATTATTTTGCGCCTTGGTGAATTTAAGTAATTCCTCCGTAAACGATTCATCAATTGCTTAAATTTTACAAACAGTCCTTCAAGAAAAAAATCTTTCATCATCTTTTAATGACTTGGAACAGCAATTTAAGGTAAAATTTCATAAATTTAGAGTATTTCTGGGACGTATTACTGTCTTCCCATGTCAATCAATACAATTTTTATTTAACAAATTTCAGCCCAAGAAAATTGGATTTCAGTAGTCAAGTATCAATATTACACTTCAAATGTGACAATATACACATTAAAAATCAGATGCTAGAAGAAATACGTGCATTTAATTAGGGATAAGGTATTTTCACGATGTGGATTCTTTTTCGAGTCGTCTATCCTTAACAAAAGCTGCCCAGTACTAAAAATCCCTTTTGATAGGATCGCAATTTTGATGCGTTCTCCATACAAAGAGAAACCATAATTCCAGGTAATATTTATATGCATGATAAAATACTTACCCCAGAAGGTATTAGGGCAAAAGTTTATAGCATTCTATGGCGTGATACACGGCGGAGTAGGCTATTTCACAGGATATCACTGAACTGAGATTTTTAGGCTCATTACCTACGTGGCTCATAAAATATTTAAAAAGAAAATCGACAAAGACCATTATAAAAAACATGGAATAGTCTACGAAAATTTTAAAGAACGAACTTACTCATTTGATAAATGGCAAACACCCCAAAAGACAAATGTACTCTTTACGTTCAAACAGTTTTTGATTTATTGTATTAATTTCATTAAGGCCCGTCAATAAAAAGATTTCCACGCTCCTTCATGAATACCATGACATTAGGGTCAAACAATCCATCGTTTCCACGGATTTCACGGTTCTCCAACTGAGTTATACATTAAAGAACGATGGTAGAGGCATTCGGCGTACACCTTACAAAACCCTACACCGAGATTTAGCAGGAAATGGCCATATTCATGCGCAAAATTTCTGAACTACAAATACAGCTAAAAAACACGAACAATTGCCCAAGAAATGTGACTTAATATTTATTAAATATAAAAACCAGGTAAACAAGACTCTTTATTATATGCAATGACGTGGCACAGGGTGAGATGGCTTTATGAGGCCTTCTGGCAAAGTTAATCTGTTGAACTCATTGCACGTTAGCGTAATACATATGAGAGGAGAATGCTCTGGTAAAGCATTATATGAGAATAAAACTGAAACTTACACATTATATCAAGTTTTCTGGGAATCTAGAAGACGACAAGAGGAAGTGCGCTGAAGGCTTTGAGGAATCCAATTAGAACAAAATTTCTAAGAATTCAGATTTCACCTGCATGACATCCTGAAAATGGCTAAAAACCTCCAACAGATTTCCTACCATATTCCTGGAACCTTTCCTACGAGACTGTCCGAAAATAAAAACTATGCGATTACAAAGGAGAATGCTAAATATTCATGAATTCATTCAATTCAAAATTAATGTTTTTAGTTGCTTAAATTTTCTTGGTTTTTCGAAAAAGAGCAACTGTTATATTGTGTCAATTTTATCTGCATGTGTACGCGTACCAGGGATTACCGCCAGAATGAAGCACCAGAGCAGCCCAGGGCCCAACCCCAGGCACTGATTTCAAAAAGTTTTAGTCATTCCAGTTTCTTTTCACCGAATTGGGGAACTGTGGGTATCTTAAGCCAGCTACATTCAGGACAACCCACCTGGTAGTTTTTCCTTTGGGACGATACTTCCGCGGATACCATTATTCGTATGTTAGGAAATACCTATTTGATTTCAGAAGTTATAAAATTATAGCCTTATTCGTAACTACTTCCGTGGATTACAATTGTAAATTAAGTAATACACCGATTACATCACAATCATAGGTTTTCTCCCGCGTTGATCAATATGGTTGTAAAAGAGCAGTCAACTATTAACCAAGCGATACGATTGAACCCCTAGGCACACAACGAGTATTGTATATATATGTAAATATATATATAAACTCGGACAGCAACAAACAATATAAGAACCGATTGTTCTTATATTGTTTGTTGCTGTCCAAATTTTTTTATTCGGCACTTCCGAGTTGCTTCGACGAAACTATATATATATATATATATATATATATATATATATATATATATATATATATATATGCTTTCGTAGACGTAACACGGAAGTGCCGAATAGTACAATACACAGTAACACACAATATAGAAACACAAAAAAAGAAGAACACTCACACGTTATTTCTTGATATTTCGACAGAAACAATCCGTCTTCCTCTGAAGATTGTTTCTGTCGAAATATCAAGAAATAACGTGTGAGTGTTCTTCTTTTTTTGTGTTTCTATATTGTGTGTTACTGTGTATTATATATATATATATATATATATATATATATATATATATATATACACACACACATATATATATATATATATTATTTTAGGTATTTTACCGGTTAAGGTAAGTTTTTGGATTGACACAGCTACTAAATAAATATTTTGTGACACCTAAACAAACACAAAATCCATCATCCTACTCTACATCCCCTCTTCATCTCTGAGTACTTTCTTCCTGCCTACAAAATATACGTATATATATATATATATATATATATATATATATATATATATATATACTTGTATATAAACTTCGAGGATGTTTTCGTGAAAATAGATAATCTAATAACAGCAATACACTAGGGATACTATTTCGCCGACAGGTGTGTGATATCCGCGTATATGACTACTTTTTTCCGCAGGTTATTAAAAAGAGAAGTAACATTGTCAGACGACAATTGGAAAAAATCTCTGGTCAAAAAATGTCCAGATTCCTTCCCACTTTTTCCAATGCACAGAAAGAAATTTCCCTCTTCTGCCGTCGAGTGGTCAGCCGGCACACATGCAGGTGGGTGTTGCCTCACATAGTCAAGCATAGGATTTATCGTTGTGACTCCACTAGCACAACAGAGAATTAACGAAAGTTCGAAAAAACAGCAAAAATTAACGATCCGAAAGGCAAGTCTCGAACATGGGTGCGCCATCAGTTGACTCTATTCCGAAATATCCATTTAGATTCGGAAGGCTGATAGCCTAAATACGAGTCCCTTGTAGTCGCCGCTAGCGAGGATAGCACTAGTAACGTACGGAATATACCGATGATATAATGATTTTAGTTTCTCCGGCGTCAGGAATAATGACGTGGACATTCCCGAAATGCACGAGTATGATGATATTTAATTCCCTGAGTGAGTAGAATAGTTGGGTTGCAAATTGGGCTTCATATGAGTATTCTCTGGCAGAAATCAATAGGTAAAAAAAGGATTCTACGATTATGAGAATCGATCCCACACAAGCAACACCACGACTTAAGTAATAATTACATATGAGACTAGGAATATAGAAAATAAAATTTAGAATACAAATTTAACCTTCTGCAATTTGCGTATTAAGAGTGTCATTAATGAGTCGGAGACCAGAAAATTCATGACGGACACAATAGTCGGTGAGAGATTTTTTTTCATTTGTCTGAAAATTACAAGGGATTATCTTGCGTAAAATATGCTATTCAGCTCTAGAGACCTCGTTCTTACTTCCATTTAAATATTAAATGACAGCGTAAAAATAGAAATTTTTTTGCAAGTTGGAAAGTGAAAGAGTCATTATCATCAGTAAATTTTGCGACGCCACGAATTAATATTGACGGCACGATACGACAAGTTAATACGAAAAACCTTCGGCATAAAGTTTACGAATCCTCCCTAAAGACATCTCGTAATCGATGAAGCTGACCTGGGCCAGCAGTACGGTGAAGCCGAGGACTGAACGCCTCTATGTTCGAGGGACTCCTAAAAGTTAGTCCATCTGGAATAAAATCCAGCTGGGAAAAAAATAAAGCAAGAGGGCTTGGGGTTCAGAAAGCGGTGCTTTTTAAGGGATACCCATAAATGACGCCAGCCAATCGGGGGAGGGGTAGATGGTTTAGCTGCGGTGATGTCAAGTTACATGGGAGGGAGGGTTACGAGCAAGGTGACGTCACTATGAAGTAATTAAAGAGGTCCGCAGTTTTAGGCCACTCTTTGACCTTTGATGGAATTAGCTTTTCGTTGCTTTCCTTTCCCCCCCCCCCCCCCACTTTGTGTCCGGCTAAGTCCAATTTCACAAACACCCCATCCCATCCCGTGGGCATAGACTATTACGTACGGGCATAGGATTCCCTTCCGGCTACAAAAGAAATTATTTCATACCGCACGAAAATTTATGAAAGGGGAAGATAAATTTTTTCAGTTGTATTGAATTAAAAGTCCGACTTTACGAAACGAATTCCTTTCGAATAATAGCAACTATCGAAGAAGGTGACGTCAATGGGTGGGAAGCCCTCTCGCGTCATTGTTTCTTCCAAATAGTGACGGTTGGCGGCAGGGGAATAAGAGGGTCAAAAATTCCAAAAAATTAGGGTGATGTCATTTATGGGCGGGCATATATTTGAAGAGGTATAAAGGCAGTCAGTTAGTGATAAAAAACAATTGTAAGCTAATGAACATCATCTCACCAACATTTAAGGTTAGATCCATGTTTGGATTAATTTCTGGGTGTCAAAATACATATGCTGCATACTTTCGAGTGATTAAATTAATTTGTCGATGATGATTTGCACTTATTTTTTCTGTGATTTACTGATTATTACTATTTTATTTATTATAAAGTATGAATTCATAAGAACTAAATAAATATATCGTCAAACAATTAAGCACTCCCTAAAATTATCCAGCATAGACAGGATTCTAAAATAAACCACAACGGAGGAGATACAATTTTGTACACGGTTAAATATCAAATCCGCCATAATTCTAAAAAAATCTATTAAGAGTCAATTAAGAATTAAGTCTAAATAGAGCATTGAATACTCAATAGATTCAATTTTAAAAATCTCATATATCCAAACCATCATATAATGATATATCACCGCACAATAATAACTCACAAAATAATAACGGCTCTGACAGAAATAAAAAAACTTCATTTGCTCGAGGAGAAATTCCCTTGAAGAGAACCCCTGAAGAATGAAGAGCTTCCCCAGGAAAAGCAAAATGAGAAATGTTACAAATGAATGGATTTAATGCCTCTGAGGCACTCTGGAAAATTCGCGGCCGACGTGACGGCGAAGTAGGAACAAATACCACTGAAAGGCCATAGAGAGAAGGAACAACAAGAAATAGCGCCATGACTTGATTGTGTATGGCATAATGATGACGCAAGACAACGTTCGCATGAACGCACTCAGGAGGGACAGTATAATGATGAGGCGAGCGCTTGCAAGGAAATTATTGAAACGGGAACAAGGAAGGACAAAATAAGAGTGAATCCAACGAGGTACTGGGAGGGCAGAAGAAATAGTTTGCGTAAGGTATCAAATTTCGATATCAGGAGAAGCCATGACAAAAGAATGAAAGGAAACCTACATGGCCTAACATACACATATTTATGGATCCCCCTACCGCTCCCAATTTATACATGCACTTGTACCTGAGAATGGGTCGCGGTAGTCCAGTGGGTAGAGCGTTCGACTGCTGACCAGAGGGTCCCGGGTTCGATTACCGGGCAAGTCACTCTGGGCACCTGCAGCTCAACCCAAGCTAAAGTGATTTTTCAGGTACCAGGTCTTCCTGGGAAACCATAACCGGCACAGGGAAAGGAACTGCCCCCCCCCTTCCCTGATGTGTGAATTTTCACACGCCGTATAGGGCTTAGTACTGGGTGAACTCTGCCGTCACCAACCAAACCGACCTTCGGGTTGATTACCGTGTTTATGGTTTTTTTTTGTACCTGAGACAACTTAATCTATCCAATCAAATCTCTTTGTTTCGTTCTTCCGTCACAATGTTGCTGAAAGACTTGTCATGGTTGCGGGGGTTGACCACCTCGTACCCATCTTAACTTAATGAAGCGCTGCGTGTGGAGCTGCCCCCCGTGGCCGATGATAATCAAGTCTCATAACGGGGATAAAAGATATGAGTTTGGAAAAGTTGTGAAACGTAACGTTAGTTTGTTTTTTCGTGGCGCGAAGAGGAAAATTGGTGGAACATCAAGCTAAATAAACTAATTTTATCCATCATATGACACGAGGAAGTGTATTTTTTAAACCCAAATTTTTATTGCATCTTTATGCTTTTTAATTTTTTTGGCCTGGTTCTGCTCTGCAAAGTAAAAAATCTAGGGGAATCAAATTGGAGACGCTTTTTTCGCGGCCTCGATATAGCGTATGCTTTTCACTTAGTTTTTTTTTTAACAATTAGAACTGGAAATCATGAACACATATCTGGAAGAACGAAAGACACAGCTCGCCACTTGCTGCACATCGATGGCCTACAGGAGTCCTTACATCCTGTACTATCCTTCAACTTGCGTGATAGTGCATGCGCCAGAGAACGCCAGCGCTCCGTTCGGCGGTTTGGCTTTGATATACACGTTCCTCCCAAAACCCCACTTCTCACCTCCCCCATCCCTAGAGCTACCACGCGGCGAGCAAGCTACAGCCACCCCGCTAACCCTGTTCATGATATTTACGCTGACTAACTGTAGTAAGTTGCACCTGCGGTCTCACAATGTCGTTCTCTTTATCTATCTTCCGCAATTGCATTCCAAATTAGCCGGGTTATTTTTCATGAATCTCTTCCCTTCTATCGCAACACGGACGAGGCAATCCCTCCCTCTCCTGCTATAACGGTTTTAATTCTTGGATACACTCCCATAATGCTTAAGTACAGCACCAATACTCCCTTATCGTTTCTTTAAAACAAATATTTGACAGAGTTATAAATATTTAATCAGATATTTATATTGACTACTCATCCTCCCTCTTTCCCTCACCTCCATCCGTGAATCAGATTATCAATATTCCTTGGACCATCTTCCTTCCGCCTCGGCATTCGTTCACTTCATTCCACATTTCCCTTTCGTTATAGGGTGAACAACCATTTTCTCCCATTCCCGGGTTTTTCCCTAACGACGCGTCGTCCTTTTCCTGATTTTAAATATTTGGAATCTGATTCGGAACTTTTTGTGAATCATCCATCCCTCATCACTGCTGCGGCAGCCACGAATATGATCCGTCTGCTCAGCCATCAGTTTGTCTTGCTAAAAGTCTCGGTGCCTGTAATCTCCTTATTGCTGCTATGACCTACGCTAAACATAAACTTACCTCATTCCTCAAAAGAACGTGCTTTTCATCTTGAATTCTCGAATATTTTAATCAGATTAGCCGCTCCTTCGAGAGATTCGGCCCCTTTCACGATTTCCCCGAATCATTGACTAAATTGAGCAATTCCCGACTTTTTCCAGAGTTCTCAATTTTCACGACTGGGTAACACCCTGAATTAACACCAAACCTCCTATTCAAATTACTTCCAACCTTCCTGATACTCCCGAAATCACTACGACCACACTCGAACACTAGTCACCCTCCATTCGCTAATAAGAACGGAAATAAGAAACAACAGCAAGGGAAACAAATATCGCCTTTCGGGGCTTCACGGGCCGCATAAAATGTTTTGAGAAAGTAATCGAGTAACCCTCTCTCACCTCTAACATCCCTCCCATTCCATGGCAATTCATTTGTCCCGCTTCCTGCTGCTGACATCCCTTAACCGGAGAATAACGGCCCATTCGCTAAATGATATCGTACAAACCCCTGTCTCTCACAATAAACCTCCGGTCAAACCATACCTCAGACTATTACGGTCCAAGTGCTCCTCTCCTATGCGTTTGAATACTCCCTTCGCTAGCACTTACGATACTTCTAAATATTACATGGCAAACTTTATCCACATAATTCTTCGAAAAATAAAATTTGAGGGTGCGATTCAAGATAGCATGGCATTGAACCGTCAAAATCCTTAACCTTAAGTAATCATCAATACTTGACGACATCGCAGACGAAAAATGTGAATGAGTAAAAGCGGGTATCGTCATTAGTTGCACAAGAGGGTATACAATTTAATCAAGATTTAATCACTCAAGGAAGTGAATTACGCAGAGCATCACGCCTTTTTGTGGGCTTTAAATGCGTTTGCACCTACACATGAGCAAAACCTGCAAAAAGGCATTTTTTAAAATTGATTTTAAAACCGCTAACATAATGAGAAATTAAAACGTTGACAAATGATTATTCAAAGGACTAAAAGGAGTTTTTAATTCTTTGTTCGGAAAAAAATTTACTGCGACGAATGAATTGGAAGATAGCGAGAGAATGTGCCTTTGAGTCTATTATTAATAATTACTAATTTTTTTCAAGTGAGTCTTTCTCAGCGCACCAAATCTATTTGCCCCAAGATGATCGTTATTAATTACAGATATTATTATACCATTTAATTGATAAAAATTTCTATGATTTCCTTCGTACTTAATAATCCTGCAAACGTGAATATACTATCTCTCCGTAAAAAATCGCGATGGAAAATGTGAAGATGCATTTATTCTATACATTTAATCATGTATTCACTTGCATATCATTTATTTCAAATGAAGGAATACATTCGGGCGTTGACCAAACTAATTAGCACTAATTTTTATATTGAAAAATGAACATCACATAAATGCTGGCCATTATTCAATCCTGCGTAAGGTATGCAATACTGCCTTTGAGAAACCATTGCGTCACATACGCACACAATCAATCAGAGTAAATGAATCACGGTTTGTAATGGAAATGTTAATTCCATTAAAGCAAACGTCTTTTACATGATGAAAACGATGGCTTGAAAATAGGCATGCCCACAAATTTGATTCGAATTCACATGCACCTAAATATAACGATTGCAATAACCAATATATCACACCAGAATTCAAGAAGGCAAATAATGTCAATCTGATCTGCTAGGTTAAACTTACGAAGGCGCCCAAACGGAAACGGGGCAAAGAATCGGCTTGTCCCCACGGTATGGACTCGTTTATGAAACGTAATTTTACTCCGAAGGAAATAGGAATAATTACAACAAAAATGTGCCAAACGTCCGCAGATACGTAATGTTAATAAACCAAAATCCTGCCTGGGCGTCTGTTTGCGGGTTCCCTTGGCACTCCAACCTATAACCAATGTTTAACTCTTCGCCGACAGTCGCCATGCTCAAACACCGACTAAAACCTAGGAAATCTTACGTCCACGGCGTTACATGAAAATGAACACCCGCTACAACAACCAATCCGAGAAACTAACAAGGACAAGGACCCAACAACTGCGTGCGCCTGTGAGTTGTCACTATGTAGTTCTCCTACCACAGCTACGGCAGTAGCGATGCTTACAATGTTAGCTTCTAGCTTTTAACGGACTGTGTTCGTTGAGGCGGATGCTCGATTTTCATTTGACTGCCCTTAGTATATTACATATCCGCGTTAGTTACTCCCCTAATCATCTCCTTCCTTTCTTTTCAAACCTGTTCAAGGCCTTATCTTGCATTTACATCTCCCCTACTACCCAAATTTGCCAAAACCGACGATCTTTCGGATTCTCTGAAGTACTATTTTGATGCTTAATCAGACAGGACCACCAGTTTTTTCTCAGTTCTATCAAAACTTCTTTGGTGAGCTTTGTTCTTATGCTCTCACAAATTCACTTAATCCGACAAAAATGAGCTCCTGTCTTCACTTTTTCTTCAGAGCGCCAGGTCAGGCACTTGACCGAGCGATTCGCCAGTGGCTTCAACCATCGCCTGGCCTATTGCCTAAATTTCTCTATACTAAAGATACCATTCCATTCAATGAAGTGTAGTGTCATTTATTTTCCAGCCGATGCTCTATCATTAAAATCAACCCACTTCAAGATGATTTGTATTCCGCTTCCACTGATATCCTACAAGGCAATTTTTCGCTGCTCCTAGTGTTTAACTTGTACATTAAATGCCTCACAGAGCCCTCTTTCAAAAAAAATTCATCATATCGATCATTCACACTATCCACAGCCCAATCGCATCGTCCATTGACTACCTAAGGGGCATTTGGATATCATTTTTGACTGAATGTTAAGCCGGAAGTCGTCCGCTATTTTATAAAAATGCAGCACGGTGGATTTCAGTCATGTTATCAAGGAAAACGACTTTCATCCCTGTACCATGGATGCATCGAGATCTCACGGAAGCAGTAAAAGTCCCACAGGACCGTGCTTAACAATTTCCTTCGACGTTTCATATTGGTAATCGGCAAAAGCCAGGGGAAATCGCTCCCCGTCGAAATATTTTACCATTAATTCGCTTTTGTTCATTCACCAACCTTCTGCTCAATACGTCCCATTCCTTTATCTCCAGTCTGGTTCCACATCAATTACGTCCAATCCCTCTTCCAGTGACTCTGTTTTCTACCGCGTATCGATTTTTTTTGGAAGCTGGCTTAAACAACGTCTACGCTCGTAACAGCGTCTTGCTGTCTGACCCAAAGATTACACATTTTTCAGGTGACAACCTTTCCCTATCAAAATCCATATTTACCCCGACTATCTCCTCAATTAATCCACATCGACTCTATTTTTTGGGGGAAACGGATATGAACCGAATCTCCTTCACCCAGACTATATTTTCCTCTCATATCTTCTGCTTCCACCCTTCAATGACCCATAAGGAAACAATATGACTAACGAGTCATCGTAAATATATCGTAGACAAGACAAAAGCGCTGGGAACGAGGCCACCTGGGGAACCAACCGTCGAACATTGAATGGACAGAAGTGTCTCCTAAAGTTTCAAAGTTTAGAGAAAGTGGGAAAGGGGTGAACCAAAAGATAACAGAATCAATGTGAGAACTGCAAGATCTATACCACCCCATAATTTACAATTTTATGTTTTTTGGAAAATGGGAAATGTGCGGATCCGGAACTGGTCGTACCTTGAATTTCGTTTAAGGTCACGGAAGTCTCCGTAAACGAAAGATTACAAACAACAAGTGCTGACGCACTTCGCATTTACTTCACGAACGTGGAACCTTAAGAAAACTAATTAAATAGTGAGGCCACACTCAATGAGCATGTAGAAAACAAATGAAAAAAACCTTTAAATTGTAATGCAAGTATTCCACCTTAGGTAGCCATCCATCGCGTCACTCAACCACACATCTTTCTAAACTCCCCAGCGTACTTGCCATAGTTCCAGCCCATATCAAAGTATCGGGTAACATTTTCTTCACTTAGTAACAAATGCACCTAATAAATGTAAATAATTTTGAAACGCGAGACTTTCAAAAGGAAAATGAAAGCGAAAAATAGTTGGAAGTTCATAATTGAAAACTTTTCTTTGGTCATGAAAATCTCAGATTTTAAGGTTTGCGGACCACAACTTTCCTTCAGTAGCGAGGTAAGAACTCTAAAAACAAAGAAATGTTAACCCGAGATGAAACCCGATGTGATAAATTTCATTTCGAAAACAAGTCGAACAACAGCATCTATAATTACATTAAGTTCATCGTAAAGTATTACTCTCCTCACTTCATAGAGGGCCAACACGCATTCATCCTTGAAGATTAAGAACCAGGAAATCTTTCACCGTCTAGGAACTATCCGTACATATCTGCCAAGAAGGAAACATTTAAAAGCTGCTTTCGGTATCGTCGCTGAACAGGTAGTTGCCGGCCTACGAAGAAAAAACCGGATTAGGACGGAATTTGACCAAAGGTTCCCAAAACTGCTAGGAGACTAGCGTAGTATACAAATTTCTTGGCCATAAAAAACGATTAATCGTCTTAGCATTTGGAAATTTGGCCACATTTCTCTCTAGTCAAATCAACCCAGAGCGCTAGGATTTAGGTCAGGCGTCAAAGTGAAACTAACTGAGCGCCCGAGATCTTACACCATTCAATAAGGACATATTCATATTTGGGGACCCAAATGTCTCATACTCTACTTCTCAGGCCCAGCACAGAGGCCGCCACTCAACTGGAACGAACTCTTGCACACATTAAAATATTCATGAGAAATCAATATAGTTACGAAAAATAATAGAAAAAAATGGTAATTATATTTCAAGGGAAGCATAGCAACCGGTGCTCGAAACGGAACCGGCAATAATTATGTAACGATGAAGGTAAACGTGAAAATATACACCGCGCATCGGGTGCTTGTGTTTCTACGTCATTGTTGTCACAGCGGTGTGCTGCTAATTTAAGGCGCTTAATATTTTAAAGTTCCAAAACGTTTCATAGGAACATACAAGAGCATAAGAAACAGTAAAATTACAGGTATTTTAGGTGTCCTTAAAGGCTTATCAGCACCGCTAAAACACAGTCGAAGATTAAGTCAGTGATTGAGTGGTTTAAATAGGAATTTAGAGAGTATTAACGTCAGCAATATATTAAGTACCATAATTTTGTAATCAAATAATAGCCTCATCATAAGCTATTCCGAGGCTTAACCATCCAAATAATTATTTCATTATAACTCTTCCACGGTATAAGTGGAAAATATAACCTGCGAAGTGAAAGACCAATCTTCCAAAAACCTGCTGAAGACGGTAATTTCTCAGTGGATATACGAGTATTAATGATAGCTTGCGTTCGCTCCTGAACTTTTATCCCTTGAGGGGCCATGGCGTTGCCAAATCTTACAAGCCCAGGGCTGAAAGGTATTTTACGAAAACATTATTTAATAAAAGAATATTATTCTCCATAATGCTTCAGGGAGTTGCAGGGCATTAATGTGAGGAAGGTATGCTGGAATTCGCTATCCTTCTGGCTTCGCCAAAGCTTCAAGGAATGGGATGAGACCAAGGGTTGACTTTCCGAGTATGCATGGTGTTTGTGGCAGATCCTCAACTCGGTTTAACTGCCCCGTCCTTTAACAATTGTAAATTTTCGCATATAATTTTAAGTCTCAAAGTCAATCATAGTAGCGGCGGAGTCTTCTCTCGCCGTTTACAGTATGGATATATGTTTATCAAACCAAACAACTAAAAGCTATCCCAAAATTACTAAATTCCCGCTGCCACACGCCCCCATGGTGGATTACAGGGTTGGGTGTACATCAGGGGTGACATAACGTTCAATTTAAACAGATATATCATTATTCTGAGTCATTACAATTCCACAATACGAATAACTCGTACAGGACGCACAGATGCAACCGGCTAGGTTTAATGAAAGGCAATATAGACATTACTTTAAGCGGTGAAACGAGAAACCACACAGCGAAGTGTTTTTGCACCGAATCCAGGGATCTCCACGGATTCGTGGTAAGTAAACGTATACCACGGACGCGCGCCCTCAAATATCGTTTAAATTGACCGGTTCGCCAGCCCTAATAATATAACCTCCTACCCACCGACTGCCTCAACTCCACAGCGGCAACCCGGCCGCGCTATCTCCTCCCCCGCAATACCTGCCCGCCCCGCTGTTCTCCAGCCCCCCCGGGAGAAAGCACGCACTCCCCGGCCTCCTTTCCTCCCCCCCCCTTGACAGAGTCCCTCATTAAGAGTACGTACGGCCCCAATCGAAACCAAATGCTATTACTCAAGTAGCATCTACAGTTGGAAGTGAAGTGCTGGAAAAGAAAAGTGCATCAGGTTTCCTCGAAATCGCGTGAAATAAATTATTGCGAAGTCGATAAGTAATAAAGCTCACTTCTTCGTGATAATCTGAAACAAATACGATACATAAGGGCAAAATTTACTCGTTTACGGGCGTTTAATACACGTGTGTTTTTGACGGAACATGGCGGATCCTATCAGGAATCAAGCCAGCACTGGCCGAACTCTTCCCAAAGGGACTCTACCCCTTACCGCTCGCTCACGGCGCCGCCAGCGACACGCCGTGCCCTCGGGGGGCATTAAGCCTATTTCGGGAGAGACTGCGAGACGTGAGCTTTGATACGATTAATCCGAGAGCATCGCCTCCCTTCATTCTCGTGTCAGCGCTCCCTCGCTTCTCTCTCCTTCCCGCTCTCTCTCTCTCTTTCTCTTTGCTTCTCCCGCTCCTCCCTTTCAGTACACTCGGGCTCGTTACGACCGTGAATCACGCACTCCTCCCGACCCCCCTCCCTCCCCCATACAACCCTGAGATCTTTAGCTGCTCTCCGAACGGGTGCGTAGCGTATGTAGTAAGTCGCGTCGGCTTGTAATTCGGATGAGGAGAGAGAATAGGATGGATGGTGCAGTTGTCCCAAACCCCTCACCCTCCGCCCGCGCCTCCTCAATCAATGCAAGGCCTGGCTTCCTGAGGGTAAGTACCAACATCAAGTCCGTCAATGTCGCATCAGGAAGAGCTATTTTGCCCACCACAAACGAAGATTGCGTCACAAATTTTACACAAAAAGACGTGGTTATTGAAACACTTTCAGTACCTTGTCTGAATACCTAGCTAATGAACTCTAGGACGGAGCTCGCGCGATATCATACTGCATTTTCCTAAATATAGGGATGAATTCGAAATTTCCTACGCTTCCATGCACTATGGACAATAAATATTTACCATTGTAGTAGTAGTATTTTGGGGAGGCGACCGACAGCTGAGGTCATTTGCGCCATAGGGGAAAGGATGAAGGGTGGAGAGAAACCCGGCTTCGGCATTAGCCTACTCTTTACGAAAGGCGCCAAGGGGTCCGCAGCTTAACGTCCCATCCGACGGATGGTGTACTCACTCAAAGTGCCCTCCACAAAGCACCTCAAGTAGGGATCGAGATACCTCTGAAAAATATTCAACACCGGCGGGATTTGAACCCGGGCCCTCAGGGTGGAAGCCAGTACGTTAGCCCCCGCACCATCTTGATCCCCGTATATTTATTATTATAAATATAAATTTTCATACTGACATTGCTGGATAGCACACAAGTTCCTAGCATGACACCTCAGAACAATAACATGTACATTTTAAATTCCACCTCTTAACACAAAATAAAATCAACTAAAGGAAAAAGTAAACTAGAAAACTACAGGAAACATCTTGTACTTTTTATCACCAAAAAATTCCTGCATCTTCACCAACACCTTCTCAATCAATTATAAATAAATACTAAGTCGCTGCGAACAAAGGTAAGCAAAGAAAATACGAAGCAAGTACCATCACACATTGGCCAGGATCACAATCCGTCCAAAATCACGAACTGTCCACAAAACGACTCGTAATTTCATTCCTTCCTGTACCAATCACTTAAGGAGAATTAAATTATGAGAATATATTACACATATATGTGTGTATTTAGTATTTGTAGAGGGAATTTTAAAAGTGATTTTAGTTCAGAGGTCTCCCTGAGCCCTTGTACAGGGTCCGTACAATAAGTATCGGGACTGGTTCCAAAAATCAAAGTTTATCGTAGTTACCATTACAATTACTTAATAATCTTCAAAATACTTTCCTCCTGCATCGATACACTTAGTTCTGCGCGTCTGCCACTCGTCAAAAGCCCGCTGGAAATCGGTTTCCGGAATACTGTTGAGAGCCTTTGTCGTCGCCACTTGTATCGCCTCGATGGAGTCTAACCGATATCCTTTGAGCTCCTTTTGAGCTATCCTTTGAGGTAATAACGTTGTCGAGAAAAGCTTCATTTTCCTGGACACAGTCCCATCCACCGCTCTGTTGAGGCTACAGCGAACCAGTCACGAAACTTATTGTACGGACACTGTACTTCGACCTAATGGATATCCCTTTCCTTCGACCTAATGGCTATCCTTGTCCTTCGACCTCATGAAGCCGGCTTGGATTCTGGCGACGCTGTAGTCTACCCAAGCGAACAAAAGCAGTGAAAACTCGAGAATAATACAAAGCTCAGGGTGATCTAAGAGCAATTTTATGCTATAATGCTGGGCAGTATTTAAATTATGGATACCATCCCTGCAAGTTAACGATTCCGTTGAACATGATTCTGCTGAGATTCATATGAATTTTATTGAATTTATCATAGGTAAAACAGTAAAATCGAAGAACTAACGAAGATGTGATAAGATGATTTAAGTGAAAGAAAGTTCAATGAATACCTAGCAAAGAAACATCATGATCTTATGTATAATTTTTAGGTGCCATGGCCTAATAAAGGCCATCTTTGAGGGAGAAATTAGCGCCGAACAACGACAGAGGAAGTCTCCGGATGAAATAATTGAAATAAATAACGACGGGCGTTGCAGAGACGAAATATGTAGGCATTAAATGCCTAGCCTAGCCGACAGAAGAATTTAACGGAGGTCTGCATCCGACCGACCTCCGAAAGATCGATCAATCAATGGCATTTTATATGAACCTACGAACAAAATTAAATACGTTTTATTCACAAATTTAATAGAATATTAACATTTGTGTGGGAAAACTTCTGAAATATTTGGCCACCGAATTTAAAAACTTAAAATATAATGTTCACAGAAAGGCTAGTCACGTTATGATGTTGACTCTGCAACAGGTCATATATTATGTGTAATTAAATTTTCCATGCAAAATCTAAAACCTAAAGTTCAGCCCAAAACCATACGACAAGCTCCAAATAATCGTGTATTTACCAAAATACTGAATCGCATCACGGAAAGGGATTCAATTACCCTAATGACACATGAAATCGTACAGTCACATTCAAATGGCTTTTTTCGGATTTGCATTCACAAAAAGACGTTTTTGACATGGCGAAACGAGACAGTTTCACTGTATCTGAACATATCTCTAGAGTAATTAATTTTATCTCTTAATATAGCCTTGTCGTGAATCAACATCGTACGTAGAAACAGCTCATGGGGAAGTGAAGGGGCCACTGGGTCATTAGGTCCAGTGCCAAAGTCGACCTTGGAAGGAGGGACCTCATTTTTCCGCGGGTTGACCTTCGGGTTTCCTAGCGTCTATTTTCAGGCAGCTTATTTTCTGCTTTTAAATAATTACAGGTATAATCTGAGATAACAGGTTGGTCTGAAAGATGGAAGGGTTTCAAGACAGCTACGTATTGAGTACTACCACGGCTCCCAAGCTTTTTGTGTCCTTTCGGAGGGAATGGTGCGTTGAAACAGGGCATTACATAATCATCAATGGGCATAATTCCTGAGAATGGCGTGAATCAACTGTCCCTGCTCTTTCCCGATCGGGGATCCCCTTCATTTCTTCGCTTTCGAATCCACAACAAGCGTCTGTATTGTACTTGTATTCCTTGTTCATGTACGTAAGTCATCCGCGATATTTCTTTGCCTTATGTCAATTTATCCATCCATAATTATCTTCAGCAAGACTTCATTATTCAAAAGTCGGGTATTCTTAAAATGTATTCCATCTTCTTAAATGTTCCTGTGAACTTCTAGCTTCACCAGATGTGCGTAGAATTTCAGCGTTAGTTACTCGTGAGTGACACTATCTACGAGGGTGAGTCAATTGAAAGCCTTAAAACAGCGCTACAATTTCGAAACATCGTGCCAGTGCCAATTTTCGTTTCCCACAGTGATAGCCACGGTTTGATGAGTGGCCTACAACTGGCAGCTTGACACCATAACGCAACAACAATGTAAACAGGGTCGCTCCACTTTCAACACACACCACAGAGAAACATTCATCTCTCATTCTTTTATGCAGTAATAAGGGGATTAAACGTATCAAAATTCATCCACAAATCAAAGTTGAGAATGGTGATGAACATATTTCACTTCAGCAATGAAGTCTGGACTAGAAATTTCTAAGCAACGTCATTTCCGTATCGGATGCCCCTCGACCAGGTCAGACACACCTGGCTGTGACGGCAGAGGCTTTTAGAGTAGTTACAGGAATGGCTTTTCTAGAGGAATCCGTGAACTTTCGAATCGTTGAAATACTTCTATTGTATTTTCAGAGGACTACATTGAGAGAGCCTTAACTATTCAAGATTACGCGATAAAAATATTTAATTTTTAAGGCTTTCATTTGAGTCAGTCTCGTACTTTATGTCCACTCCGTATTGCCACTTTGTTTTAATTTTCTTCTCGCTGCCGTTGACATCGTTCATGTCTCGTAATCATACAAAAATGTTGTTCACATGCACGTCTAGAATAAGCATTATCTAATTCTGAGGCTCATGTCCCTCTGCTATGAGGACATTTTATTATGTCTTCTTGGTTTAAAGTGGTAGCAGAGTAGTAGTAGAGTTTGATTCTGTCCATTTTTCTGTTCTCTTACTTGTTCCGTTGCTGGCGAACCTGCCAGCAAATAGCATATCAAAGCTGCCGGCAAAAAGCATAATCATTTCACTATCTGTTTATCACCATCAAATTCTATATTTGCATTGCCTCCTGTTCTTCTACCGCGGAACTCTTGATTTTGCTTTGTTTATCTTAAATTTGTATGCTTTTATCACCTTTCCCGAGTAAACAAGCATATTCTTCAGATCTTCATCTCTGCCAATAATGATGTCATAGACAAAAGGCATCATGTTGATGTTTTACGAGGATCCTCACTCCTGGAGCGTTTCATTTCCTATATTGTCTCTTCTATGTAAACACTAATGATGACGGGCGAAAGTACACACCCTTACCTCTCTCTTCACTAAAATCTAGCTACTTAACTTCCGAGTCCAGATTTAAATACAGTCACATGGCCCCTACTGAGGCTGTGCACCGATCTCCGGTCGTTTTTTTGACACCCCTATGCCCCAGTTAGCAATAATTCTCTTGAATCCAACATGATTTAATGTTTCTTCTACATCCACCACTGAGATGAATGCCCGCTGATCTATACCATTTTTTTCTCAAAGTAGCATAGCATTAAATTTTACTCCTGATTTTTTAAAATAAAAATTGGTCTTAGTCTATACATTCCTCAGATTTACGCTCTTTACTTCTACCAACGATTACTGCCACGGTCATCCATGCACTTGCCTTAACCATCTTGCAAACCTTGAACTTATGGTTCGAAAATATTAATATTTATCAGACCGTCCTTTTTCGGTTATTGTAGTTGACGCTCTTGTAGCATTTCATCCGTGTTTCCGGTTGAATTGGTGTCACAGTCTGCATTTGTAAAGATTGGTTAACCCTAGTATTCAAAGTTTTCGCTGAACTACCTACAATAAACCTCGATTACTGAGGTCCTTACGCGTAATGTCTTTACTATGACATCGAATTGTAAATGTCACAATATCATGTGGGATTCTGCTATCAGTTAAACTTCTCAATTATTATCTAAATAAACTTGGTCTTTAGTTTAGAATACTTATGTGTTACGATCATTGATTGCAATTTTTTTCCAAATACTCTCGATCTCTTCATCTTCGATTTTAATTTTACTTCTCTCATAATAAAACGCATGATATCGTGTCACGCTCATGCCAACATTTTTTCGCTGTTTCGACTAAAAGGCTACTCCAATCTTTCCGCGTAATACGTTTGTTTTGCTCTTATGCATTCAAGTCCTTAATTCATCCCTCCATAGTTTTTTTCTATTATTACGGCTAATTTCAATTTCTTGTCTTTCTATAGCACCGCTCTCCAATTTTTTTGTCACTCCATCCAATTGGGAGTTGATTGGCAACGATTTTAGACTTCCTCTTGACGACTTTCCGTTTGCCTACAACGTTCTTCGCCCTGTCTAGCTATTCACTTGTTTCACGGTCCACAGTTTATTTTTTCAATTCATAGGAAACATTCAGTAATTGCGGCAAACTTTCGCGTTTGAATATACATCAAACTTAATTAACTATTTCCAAATATTTCGCCCATTCCACAATCACTTATGTATTCCTTTGGAACATTCACCAATGTTTTCCTCTGCTATACGATAGTCATGTGGAAAAGATGTAACTTGAAGCCCAAAAAATGCTAGCATTAGGATGTTTGACGGTCTGAGACGTAAGTAACTTACGTGGGAGTTCGAGGATTCAGAGAACAGCTGTGGGAATATATTAAACCTGAGATTATAAATTAAAGCATTTTCCAGTGAAAAGCACGCAGACAAAGCCCGATTTCCCCGTGTATGTGATACAGCGGGCCTCCAATTCGCTCCTTAAGACGCCTGCTGCAACGCGGAAAAAACTTGAAGCCTAAAAACACATTACGCAGCTGAAGTCCAAATTTACCCGTGTCCACGTACTAATGGGCAATTAACGAGCCCCTTTTTCTAAAAAAAACATTACAATGTGACAGTGGTCGACGGCCATGAGGAATATTTCCATCTGAATAGCGTGCCTGCGAGTTTCAAGTGATACCACGTTGTTCAGGTAAAACAAATCGATCAAATATGAACACAACGGTTAGATTTCACCAGATTAAACATGCCTGTGAGCCCTTCATTCGATGACCTCTGTCGTGCTTCGAGTAGGAAAATAACCGATGATGAATCACTCATGAACAAATGGCGTTGCTGGGGATCGTCACCAGTGAAAGTGGGTTTCCATTTGTGTCACGCAAGTTTATTTTCATGTGACAAAGATTAAAGCCCATCATGAACCGCGCTGCCTACTAAAAACCCTGAATTTCTCATTTTGAATTGTTTGATTTCAAAACTGCTTTTTTTACAGGACCTATTACATTGCCATTTCTCGATTTCGAAGTAGGCACCAGCCGTTCCGAGAGGAACGGCAGCCAGGAACTGAAAGAGAATCCGGCAATCGACCTTTAGGGTGAGAAGCGAGCATTTAAACCATTCGGTCATTCAGAATGGTTTCTCGGCTATTGCGCTGGCTTCCGTCCTGTGACCCCGGGTTCAAATCCTAGAGGGGGCAGGATTTTTTAGTGGTATCTCAGTTCCTACTTGGGTGCAATATGGAGAGCACTTCTAGTGGAGTACGCAGTCCGTTAGATGGAACGTTAAACCGCGGGCTACCTAACTGCCTTTCGTTAATTTTGGGCTAATGTCGACGCCTAATTGCCCACCAATTCCTAATGGCGGAAATTACCTCAGCTGTTGGCCACCTCCCCAAAGAACTACTACTACTGCTGAAACGGAATCAGGAACTTATATACAATTTAGCGTCCAGACGATCCTCCCTACTACAACAACTACCCTGTTCCTAATTTCTTCTTACTTCCTCGAGCTTATTCCTGTACTATAACGCATGACTATAAACTATAACTAGTAAATAACTATCGTCTCATTGAACGAATGTTCGCCATTATATCGGATACTTGGTGGGAAAATGTGTCCAATTCTCTCCCCACCATTTATGTGGCTGATTTAGCAGCGGAGCCAGCTGCTTCAATGGAGGGCCTGTCAATGTAGGATAGGATGTTATCCGGGAGAAAACGACAGTCTATCCGCGACAGGATAGACTGTTGTCATACTGACGACAATGCACTGACCATTGGGTGGATCACAAGAGCCAAAGAGAACTTCAAGGGGTGGGGAGGGGTTGGATATTAAGGTGTATGGATGGCTTTAGCACATAAGGGAGAAAAGGGCAAACTTGAAACAATATCATAAATAGGGACCCGCACAACGCGGTACGTAATTTTCGCTAGCTTAGCTACATGTGGAAGGAAGACAATTTCTTTCGGCAGGGCATGTTTACGCACTTCGCGGGCGATAAGCCGCGAGAAGGACCGCGAAGACGTTTGTTATATAAAATAAATGTCACGTGGCCCCGATCCGTGCCTCCCGCTCGCTACTTCCGTCGCCCCGCTCCTCCAACTTACCTTCTCCGGTCGTTGCCGCCCCATCCATTCCTTCCGCTCTCCCGACCTGCCTACTCCGCCGACCGTCCTTCGCATATCTCATCTACATCGAGCCCTGAGAAAAGGGTGCGTGGCCGGGTGTGTAAGCACACCACCCCAGTTCTGGAGGGAAAAGAAAATGAAGGATAAAGAAAACAAAACAGCACACGGAAAAGAAAAAAAAGAACACAGAAATTTGAAGAAAATGCGTGTGTTTGACACACAAAAGAAAATTACCCAAAAGCACGAAGAACTTAAAATTATGAGGTCGGGAATGTGTGTTTTATGGTGGGAGATTAAAGTTAATTTAATTAGTCAAATAAATTAATTGATACAAAAATAAAATTTTTAATGGTTTTCACTCAAAATCTGGTAGTCAAAGAGAGAGGGTATTATACCCTTAAAACCCCTTACGGAACGCTTTCGTAACTCGTTGAAAGGAGTGGGGGGCGAGGTACGTCATCTACCCATTAAATAATCAAGGCTCGATGGTAAAACAAGCAAGCACCTTTCCACTGATATTTCTAAAAACCTAGGCAAAAGAAAATCTCGTTTGTTCAATGGGATATATTGTAGGGAAACGGAGTTATTTCCTTGACCGTCTTTACTAGTGATGTTATCTCCCAAATGATAATGAGTTGAAGATGAGATTTTCCACACTACAATTTATTAGCACGCCTCTGGGAACCCTTAGCTACACACAAGCCGTGTGATTTTTCGGGGACCAGAGCTTCCAGTGAAACCATAGGTGACAGATAAAGGAACTGCCTACCCTAACCGTAAGGCATGTATTTCACACGCCGTTGATTGGGTGAATCCTACCCATCAAACCGACTTTCGGGTTAGTGACTGTTTTATTGCGATTAATGGCCTCGGCAATTGACGGTCATTTTTAAGGTCAGTCGATTGTCTGAGGGTGATTTGTCGAAACCATAGTGCGTGTCCAATTAACTGTGGTGCGGAACACTATCAAGTCACAGTTAACTTTTATATGGCACGTTTCCACGGAGTACTTACTGCCTGAAACGGATTTTTGCATATATTGATTAGTCCTGTGTCCCTCTGTTTGTGGAATAAAAAAAGCGATGACCGCCAAGTAAATTAAGATCTGAAGTTTAAGAGTTCCCAAGGGACACGATCGAGTGAAAATAAAATCCATCACAGTGTTGAAGGGAGACCGACAACTTGTGGGCGTCTTCACAATTGATGGGCAAGTGAATTACATCACTGTGTTGTTCGGATGAAATGTTATATATCTATCGACGCAAGTGCCTTGGCACACCCCCGAGCTCCCTTCAATTGTCTCACACCGCTGGCAGGGAGCTTCCCGATAGTGAATTGCGGCCACTGAAAGCATCTACACCGCTAAGAGAGGTCGCAGTTGCATTACACCAGCTTGAAAAACATTATTAATTTTTAACAATAATAATACATAATAAATAATTAAATTATTAATGAATAATTAAACCCCCGCATTATTTTAAACCGATGTATAATTTTGTTTCGCGTCCAGCAGGAGGGAGCCAATGACGGAATGGAAGGAAGACTGATATGCAACCATTTTTATGCACATAATACATCAATTAATATCGATTTTCATAAAATTCCATTGAATAACAACGAAAAAAATGTTTCCTAAAAATCTCTTATTTTTGAAGGATTGAATCAATAATAAAAGACATTAACTAAAATATTTCTGATTTTTGAAAGATCTGATCAATTTTAGTCTTCCAACAGAAATGATACCGCAGTAACTTTCCAGATTACTACGAGACACATCTCTAAGAAAATATCGCTGCCTTAGCTGACGCTTTCCAATACCCATTTCGTTACTTCAGGGCAAAAGAGGGTATTCGCCCTCAGCACTCTACAACACTGCATCTAGAAGGAACATAACATTCACTAAAATTAGAATCTTACAATGATAAGTAGTACATTTCACTGAAAATATTTTGGTCGAACTTTTATCATGTCAAAAATATCAATTTTTCTGGCAGAGCTCAAGAGCTTCAATAAAAAAATTATATTTTTCACAACGGTGGTTTGGAATATATGCTATCAGGTAGCGGAAGATGGTCAGAATCAGTAAGGGTGCGGTTGCGCTTTGGAAAAATACCTAAGTAGAGAAACGTCTAGAGGTAGAAGTACGGGTAAACGATGTATACGCCGAGAAAGTGGTGGATAAAACTATAACAGTTAAACAGTCGTTTGCAACAAATTGTACATCTTCTGGGTCAACTTAACAGATAAAGGACGAACCGGTTAAGGAATCATCTATCAAAAATCCCATTTCGGGGATGGTGTAAAATCTGGCAATTACGTCTCTTGGATACCTGACAGCTTAGATGCATGATTAGCGAAATCCAAAGGTCATGCGATCCATTAGCAGAATTCAATTGAAAAAAAACACGCAAAAAGATCTATTAACAATATAGAAGCGAATGAAATGAAGATAAATGGTTGCAGAGTTGAAAAGATTTCCCGAAGGAGGTAAAAGGAAAATGAAATATTCACCCTGGAGTAACTAGATCCGTTGGGAAATTTCCATAATTGGACAGCGTCATAAACAAAGCTAGAAGAAGTAAGGAAAACGATTACGAAAGGAAAATAATAATTTTTGAAGATTATGGTGGGAAACATGGAGTAAGGTAACGAATAGATTAGCGGAATTTAAGTACCGTGTAGCTTTATACGAGTGGTTCGGAAATAGGCTGGCTAAAGAAGAGTGCGAGAACGGCTTTTGGGACCTAGGCTTGAAGAATAGAGCGAGAAGTGAACAGAGAGGAAGATATGTGAACCAAGATGGATCAGGCACAAAATTAACTTCTAAATTTGACAACATTTTCGATTGGTAGCTACCCTTAGGCGAATCAACAATAACTTCTCCGCATAAAATATATGCCTGTACTTTGCGCACTAAGCTCCATACACATACTGATGGTAATATGAATAACGAATGTTAACAAATTAAAGACTAAGAAAAAATAAGAAGCAAAGCTGATTACATTACAGATATAGACAGCGTTAATATTTGGTTGGTCGCGGATATAGAAAACCCCGTGGAATTCCACTACAATGGAAAATTCTAATGCAATTGAAAGCTATAGAGGATTTAAGTTTTTTTCTTAATCAGTATTAGTTACTTTATAACTCGTTGCTTACATGTTGTACAACACATAGAGGTCTTATAAACACTTAAGAGTACTGATATTCGGCGAAGAAAAGCCGCATTGGTTCTTTCAATGTCATTCGTAAGACTTACCACCAAGGGAGATGCAGGAAAGGAATAATACACTAAAAACAAAAAAAATAGTTCTGTCGTGAAAGGAAAAAATCAACAAATTTTTCTCCTAAGGGCACGCTAAATGAACAAGGGAAAGCAGCCACTGGGAAATAAATGTTAGTTCCCACTGAGAAAGAAACAAAATCGCAAATCAGGGCACGACAAATTGCGGAAAGACGAAACGAAGATATGTTCCGAAGTTAACGCCGAGTATGACGACCAAATGCACTGTCCCATTACTTTTCCGCTATTATACGTATACGAAATACCAAGTCTCTGAACTACGACAGAGTAAATGAAAACGCGGCAAAGATTGACTTCACAGGGTGGTAACCAATGAGGGGAAAGGAAGAATGATTGATTAGAAGGTAATAGGGTGACATCCCTCAGCAAATATTTCGAGTCGCTAGATTTCATACAAAATCAAAAGACACATCCGGACATAAGGTGAAATGCAGAAAAGCTGCCACACGACCGAGAAATTGAAAACACAACCAAGACTCCCTCAAGAACTGACTTAACAATTCCCCAAGCGAAGGTTACCAACTCCCATAAATCTATAAACTATTGCGCATACTGGCTAACTATTTCTGAAACTCATAACTCTCCATTGCAGCAGTTAAACTGTCTAGTGAGGATTTCGCGCAACCGGATTCGAGAGCGTCGCAGGAGTGCCCGTGCACGAATTATGGGTAAAATAAGATAACCGACGTGAGTGCTGACTGAACCTCGCCGAAAAACTCAAGACAATGAGAGAGATTTAAGGGCTACTCAATGAGAAAATGACTCTTCGTTGCTTAACTGAAGCATGCACGGCAATCCTAGGAATCAAGCCTCGATCCCACGCCATGAGCGGCAAGTTCGGCGTCAACCGCCGCGAGCTGGCCCCTTCAATGAACGAGCGTGGAAGGAGCGATTGATGATTTCCTCGCAGCGGGTACAGTCGGAACCATTAACTAGCAATGAAAAGTCTGACACATCACAGCTCCAAGAAATTTCCGTTCTTCTTGAGCTTGGACAGGTCTATAAAATGTTGGCGGCGACGGTGAACAAGCATACTTATTGCATGTATTTGGCCATGACTTGTGTGCTGTCAACGTTTAACAGTTGTGCACGGCTACTTTTGAGTAAGCTGACACAAATGTTTAGAATATAAGAATATCCAAAATTAAAACCGGCAGTTTACCTCAACATACTTGTACGAGGGTCATCCGGAAAGTAGTACCCGTTCGTGAAATAAAGACACAAAAGTAAATATTAACAAACATAAAAAATTTTATTTGAAAGAGGATACTTTAAACTACTTCTCAACATAATCTCCAAGCAAATTAAGGCATTTGTCATAACGTGTGACAAGTTTCTGTATTCCTGCTGCATAGTCCTTCGCCGCCAGCTCATTGAGATACGCGAAGGACCCATCTTGCACAAATTTTTGCATAATGCAGATGGTGTTTAACAATTTCATGAACAATTGTTCGAGAAACATTGGGAAAATGCTCACAGATGTCATCAATTGTGACGCGCCGATCGTTCCTCACGAATTCGTCAACTGAGCTCACCAGTTGGTCTGTAATGACAGACGGTCTCCCCGAACGCTCATCGTCGTGTGTGTTCCCCCTCCCCATGTTGAAGTTGCGACACCACCGCCGAACAGACGACTCGTCCATTACATTGTCTCCATACACCTCCTTTAATTGGCGATGAATATCACATGGGCGAACGTTTCTTGCATTGAGGAATTTAATCACTGCCCTCACTTCACAACTGGCGGCGTTCTCAATTTTTTTAAACATTGTAAACAATCACAGAAACAACACAGGCAATGCTAGCGTCACGCAACTTGGCTCAGAGAAGGCAGACAAGCCACTGAAGCTATCTGACCTCGTCCAGCGGCTACTCGCGTCGTCAGCACTTCATGCGGCACGAACGGGTACTACTTTCCGGATGACCCTCGTACATGTGCAACTACTCATTTTTTCACCTCGAAAAATTCGGTGGGTAGAAACTATAATTTTTACTCCTTCGAAACGTAACGCTTTACGGCCAGCAATACAACCATGTAGATATTCTGATTTTCTGCCGTACGTAGAACTAAATTTCGCATTTTCCTACAAAACAGGCTCGGGGATAAGAATTCTCAACAAAAATTCGCAGCTGGATCAGTCACACACTCGCCAGAATCAGCTGAGTTCGGAGAAGAGCTCCGAATTATTCTACTCTGTTAGCCCTCGCGTGAAAATTACTGGATTCTTCTGACGAAATAATTCTTCCTCCAAAGAAACAGAGTTCGAGAAGAACCTCGATGGCTTATTTTTTTCGGTTTTGAACGACATGAGGGTTAGTCACAAATAATGAAACAGAGCCCAGGATATGTGACAACACGGGTAAAATACTGTTCGAAGTCCTTAACGTATTCGGCCAACAGCATAGTGGCCATTTCATCCTATGGTTATAAGTATTCCTTTCTTTTCGTCAGTATCATTTCAACATTAGGTATGCAAATATGCAGAAGAGAGTTGGGATTTAAACATTTTAAATATATCTATCAGTCTCCATGGACTTGCAAAGCTTCAATTATAATCGCAAAATCAGGTGCCTAAATGCTTAAGGATATGTTTGCTGAAACACGATGCCCTTTGACTCAATGAAAACACTGATTTCCGGACATCAAAACATACCTTTCCAAAACTATAGCAGAAATACAGGAATAGAAATACCTGTACAGAAATACATGTGTTATCTATATTTTCAATTCTGTGCAAACGGACTCCTTAAAACACAATGACATAACAATATTATTTGAATCGGAATTTCTTTCGGCACACTTTTCAATCGCACTAGACAAATGAACACGATGCGTCTAAACGTTTTTCCTTTTTCCATTTAATCACGAGTTCCTGCTTAACTAAAGACTGAAAATCTAGAACTTGGTATTGTTGCGCTTGTGTTATTCAGGCAATCTTTATTTTTGCTCCTGAAAAAATACAGAATAATCTCTGTCGATGAACATCAATAGACTTTCATAAGCTACTGTCTTTAATTGACTTAAAAATTAAGAAAATGTTACAGCTACGGAGGGTGTTTATGAGTCTTTGACATGTTTTGTTGAAATTAAAACCATCTACTTCGATGAATTGACACAACGAAACTGCACGAATAAAACAGGATTGCAAACGAGTTTGACTAAGCCAGGGTATGAACTTTAATTACATATAGTACATAAAACCGAAAAATATTTAATCTGCACTATCGCATCAAGAGATACACATAACTATCCTAAGGTAGACGACAGTTATAATGGTGTTTGTTTTCAAATTTTTAAGAAGTAATTTGAAAATCGGCTTTTATCAGAGTCTATTGCATTATTTTATAGCAGACTATTGCGTACAGATTCCGGGTAAATATTCTCGGGACATGGGTCAAAACTCAATAAATTCAAATGAAAGCATAGCATAACAAACCCCATCTAATTAAACCAGTAGGTCTTTGAGAATAAGAGAACACCGAAAGCTCGCAAGATGCGCAGGAAAAGTAACGCCTCCCAATTGCTTGGATCTCATTTCAATGAATGAATTTCAATATTTATATGAATCCTTTCTTCAAACTAGTAATATCTACTCCTTGGCCTGTTAATACGTCTTCCGGGGTGAAGATTTTGGAATTTTTTGTGAATAACAAACTCTACAAAGGCTGACAATATCGTGCTTATTTTACCAGAGTATGCTCGGTATTTTTTTACATGTTACCCTTAACTAATTTAATCGGGACTCGCGTCTAGAAGCAACTACTCGGCCAAAAGATGATAAACAAAAAGACAAAGAAAAATATGTACGTGATGCAAAGAGAGTATATGCATATATTCTCTATGCATATATATATATATATATATATATATATATACACACACACACACAGACATATATATATATATATATATATATCAGTATATCAATCCTAGGATTGGTTTACCGCAGCCCCGAATTCTACTCATTTAATATCAATTCCCTCAATCCTTGATACCTTCTCTGTTCTACATCCTTCTTAATTTGTCCTAGCATGTACCTGTCTCTTGGTCTTCCTCGTGGATTCTTCCCTTCTATTTTATTCCTAATCAATCCATTGCGCCTCCGTGTGTGTCCAATCCATCTATTTCTTCTTTACCGTGCAGTTCTCCATATGGTCCTATCCTCTTCTGCTCTGCTTTATACATCCTCGTTCCTTACTTTTTCTGTCCATTTAATCTTCAGCATTCTTCTCCTGCACGTGTATCAAAGGCTTCTATTCTTCGCTGGTCCACTTTTCCAATGTTCCAAGTCTCGGAAACATAGAGCGCCATGCTGCACACGAAAGTCTTGACGAGTTGCTTCCTTGTTTCCAGCCTTAGGTTCTTTGAACATAGCAACTGCCTCTTCTTCATGAATGCGGTCTTAGCTCGGGCTATTCTTCGCTTGATGTCGGTCAAACTTTTTCCATCCCATGATATGCTGCCGCCTAGGTAGATGAAGGATTCCACTTGCACTAGTTTCACCCCTCGAATTGTGATATCTGCGTTTAGCTTCTCTCTTCCACACACAAGGATTTTAGTTTTCTTCTTATTAATGTTCATATTATATTCCCTCAGTACTTGGTCCATAGCACTTAGAGTTGCTTGCAGGTCCTCTCGCCTTTCCTCCGCTACTGCGATGTCATCTGCAAACCGGAGCATGTTGATTTCTTCTCCATTTACCTTGACTCCTTGATACCCAATTCTTAGGTTACTTTATTGCCTCCTCCAGGTTTACGTGGAATATTGCTGGCATGAGGCTTCATCCTTGTCTTTCCCTTTTGTTTATTCTGGCTTCTATTTTTCTTCCATTTTTCGTTACCATTGTTGTAACCTGATTCTTGTAGAGTTTATGGATAATTCTTCTGTCGTTGTAGTCCAATCCAAGAGATTTTAGTATCTTGAACATCTTTTTCCATCAGACGATTTCGAAGGCCATCTCCAAGTCCACGAATGCCTATCTGTAGTCTATAAAGTGTAACGTCCGTTTCAAGAAGATACGATAAGGCAGGGGCGGCGGGTCGGGAAATGGAATGTAGAAGCATTACATGGACTGGCAAGAAAGGTGAATGTATCTGCAGGCTATAGAGAAAATCATGGAAGAGGGCAAAGAGCTGAGTACTATTACGGAAAATTGGGAATACATCAAAAAAGGGATTTCGAAAGCCGCGGGAGAAACTATAGCAACCGGTAAGGGGAAAAGGACAAGGAATCCATGGATCACGGATGAGATAAATGCAAAGATGCTTGAGAGAAGAAAATGGAAGAAGGTAAACACAGTTAGGCAAAAGGAAGTACAAAGGGTTAAGTAATGAATTGAGACGGGGAACTAATGAAGCAAATCTGTGCTAACAGTTAAGATAAATCGGTAAGATAATAGTTGACACAGAAAAGATCCAAGAGAGATAGAAGAAATATATAGAAGAACTGTATGGTAAAGAACTTAGGCCAGCAAGGTTAGACATAGAAAAGGAACATGACACAGAGGAAGATAGCTTAGGTCCAGGCATACTCGACGATGAGACAGAAAGGGCATTAAGGGAGATGAAACCAAATAAGGCCGTGGGGGAAGACAACATTCCTGAGGAATATTAAATGAAGAACACAATGTATATTTAATCTGTTCTTCTTAGAACAGAGGATATATACTTTGTGTTCTTCATTTAATGAACATGGACTTCCACAAAGTTGAGCCTGGAACAATTGCATTCCTGAGAAACTACCAAAAGGTTTAGGAAAATGTGGGAGGAAAATTCTAAATGGACAGATTTGGAGCATCTCTGAGGAAGGAATCTAGCCGGAATACGTCAATCCAAAACCTACCTTAACCGGAAGATTTTATTCAGGTAATCTACCGGTTAAGGTAGGTTTTTGGATGGACACAACTACCAAATACATATTTTATTACTCCTAACAAAATACAAAATCCATCATCCTACTCTATATCAGGTCCCTCTTCATCTCTGAGTACTTTCTTCCTCCCTTCATCCCGTCCAACATCCCTATCCTGTTCCTTCCCTTTCCTCTTTAGCCCAACATTCTACCCTCTATCACAGTCTTCAACATCCCACAGCCAGTTAACACCCCCTTCATCCACTTTTCCTGCCTCCATAGGATTGCTCCCAACAAACCCCTCTCTTCGCCCACCATACCAAGTACTTCCTCATTTGTTTTCTTCTCTGTCCATTTCACCTTCTCCATTCTTCTCCACACCCACATTTCAAAAGCCTCCAATCTACGTCTATCCTCCTGCTTCAATGACCACGTTTCCGCGCCGTACATAGCTACGCTCCATATCAAAGTTTTTACGAGTCTTTTCTTAACATCCTTACTCAAAGTCCCCGTCATCAACTCCCTCCTCCTTGTGAAAGCCTCTTTGCCTAGCGCAATTCTTCTCCTTACGTCCCTACTACTTTGACCGTGTTGGTCCAAAACACTTCCGAGATACGTAAACTGTTCTACCTGCTCTACTTTTTGCCCTCCTATTTTAATGTTTAGCTTAACCTTTTTCATTCTAGAAAATCGCATAACCTTTGTTTTATTAATATTGATTTTCATCCCATATCTGTCGCACTGAATTTGCAATTTACTCAGTAATGCTTCCAGCCCCTTGGCTGACTGACAAACTAAAGCTTGGTCATCAGCAAACTTAGCTGATTTTACGTATTCCCCGCCCACTTTCATTCCTACCTCGAGTTCTTCCCATGCTTCTTTGATCATTTCCTCTGCATACAGGTTGAACAGCAACGGTGATAATGGGCAACACTGCCTTACACCCCTTCCTAACACTGCCCATCCTGACTCCCTGTTTCCCACCCACACCTGAGCAGTCTGAGACATGTAGAGGTTGCGGATTAGCCTCCTTTCCCTCCAATCTATTCCTATTTTCTGCAATGTACTCATTAGTTTTTCCCAATTCACTCTATCAAACGCTTTTTCGAAATCTACGAAACAGGCACATACCTCCAGGTTGTATTCTATATTCCTCTTGATTAATAATCTCATTACTGCAATGGCATCACACGTACCTCTTCCCTTCCTAAACCCAAACTGATCATCCCCTAAGTAATCATTTGCCCTACTCTCTATCCTTTTCTTGATAATAATGAGAACAACTTCAGCTGCGTGGGATATCAAACTTATTGTCCTGCGGTCCTCACATGATGTATCATTTACATTTTTCGGAAAAGGAACTAACACTGATCTCACAGTCTTCCGGCTTGATTCCTTCCTCATAGATACTACGTATCAGCCCATATAGCCTCTTCCTCCCACACTTTTCTAAACATTTCAGTAGTTCTGCAGGAATGTTATCCACCCCACGGCCTTATATAGCTTCATCTCCCTTAATGCCCTTTCTATCTCATCGTCGAGTATACCTGGATCCAAGCTATCTTCCTTTACGTCATGATCATTTTCTACGTCTAACTTTGTTGGTCGAAGTTCTTTACTATACAGTTCTTCTATATATTACTTCCATCTCTCTTGGATATTTCCTGTGTCAACTATTGTCTTACCAGCCTTATCTCTAACTGTTAGCATAGATCTTCCCTTCTTACTTCCCGATAAAGATTTAACTTTGCAGTACAGCGCACCAATTTCACCCTTCCTCTGCAAACTTTTCATGTCCTCGCACTGCGCCTTCCACCATGCTTCTTTCGCTTTATTTGTTACCCGCCTAAATTTATTATTTAACTCTTTGTACTTCATTTTGCCTAAATCTGTGTTAACATTCTTCCATTCTCTCCTCTCATCCATCTTTTTTATCATCTCATCCGTGATCCATGGTTTCCTAGTCCTTTTCGCGTTAACGGCTCCATTAGTGTCTTTTGCGACTTTCGATAACACTTTCTTGATGCATTCCCATTTTTTTCGATAGTACCCAGCTCTTTGCCATCCTCCATGCCTGTTTCTACATCCTGTTGATACTCCTTCCATGTCAATCCATTTAATGCTTCTAGATTCTATTTTCTAACCCGCCGCCCCTGCCTTATCTATTTGAAACGGACGCTACATTTCATAACAAGTAAATTGTGGTCCGAGACCGCATCCGCTCCCGGGAGGCTGTGCGATTTTATCACACTTTTCCTAAACCTGTGTCTAACCAAAATATAATCAAGCCGATACCTTTCTGAGTCACCTGGAATTTTCCATGTATATCTGCGCCTTTTGTGGTGCCTAAACCAAGTGTTGGTGATGACCAAGCCCTGTCTCCTGCGGAACTCAACTGCTTTCTCCCCGCTGTCATTCCTCGTGCCTAAACCGTAGTCCCCCACATCATCACCATCTCTCCCTTCGCCTACCATCGCATTCCAATTCCCCATCACTACCTAATGTTTTCCTGCAGCAACACACTCGATTATGTCCTCTAACTGTTCGTATATCCTATCGACCTCTTCCTCCGTATGGGTGCTCGGTGGCATGTATACCTGAACAATAGCCAAGTTCGTCGGTTCTGCTTCTATCTCTACTAGTAATATTCTGACAGTTGCCCGTTCTATGTTGACTACGCTTCTTCCTACCTCTTCATTTAATACTACGGCTACCCCTCGTTGGCTCCCGTCCCCGCCGTTGTATATTATTTTATAATTATCACTCCAGTAATCCCCGATATCCTTCCATCTTACTTCGCATAGACCTAAAATATTTATACTTCCCCTTTCCATCTCTCGCTTAATATTCTCCAATTTTCCAGTACTCATCATTGTCCTAACATTTCACGTTCCTATTCTAACTAATTTGGTCTTCTTCTCTTGCGTCTTCTGTCCCGCTGCTGTCGGTTTTCCCTTGCAAGGGTTTCGTCGGATGATGACCGCGGAAGCCTTGCCTCTTCCGCTGCCGGGCACGACATCGGCCGATTGGGGCGAGTCCCGAGGTTGCCAGAACTCAAAATCTCTGAAGTGACCACCATATTTATCTTGGGAATGATAATTGAGGTGGTTTCCCGTTGCCTTCCTCAATAGTGTTTTTAACGTGACACCATCACTTACTGGCCGCCGCACTGGGGTCCGACGCCATTGCAGCCGCCTCACCGAGGAACAGACGCTGCGTGGACTACCTTTCGTCTGGCTCCTAACCTTCGACCTATCTGGCATGGGTGACCCTATCAGGAGCAATTATTATTACTCCCGCAAGCACAGCTCTAGGGGTCATCGGATCGCACAAGCCCTTCCACCACGTACAGGCTGTAGTCCGGGGAGGGAGCCGGTTGATTACTTAATAATTATATAAATAAATAAATAAATATATATATATATATATATATATATATATATATATATATATATATATATATATATATAAACCATAAACACAGTAATTAACCCGGTTTAGTAGGTGATGGTAGAGATCACCCAGTACTAAGCCCTATACGGCGTGTGAAAATTCACACATCAGGGTAGGGGGGCCAGTTCCTTTCCCTGTGCCGGTTATGGTTTCCCAGAAAGACCTGGTACCCGAAAAATCACTTTAGCTTGGGTGGAGCTGTAGGTGCCCAGAGTGCCTTGCCCGGGTATTGAACCCAGTACCCTCTGGTCAGCAGTCCAACGCTCTACCCACTGGACTACCTCGACCCACAAATATATATATATATATATATATATATATATATATATATATATATTTATTTATTTATTTAAAGGGGGGCGAAACGGATTCGAAGGATTTTATCTTCGCTTATTTTGCCAAACACAAGACATAAATAATTCTGATGAAAACAGACGAAAACTCCAGCCGTTAAATACATGATGGGTGGGCAAAATGTGATGGGTGATTTTCCGTTATTTTTCATTTTGCTTTCGCAACTTGTTTAAATTTGTTACACAGGAGAGTCTAATGATATCGATAAACGAGGGGGAACTGCGCGCCATCGAGGGAGCATTTGTATTGGAAGTTTACGTCGCAGTGGTAAAAATAAGAGCAACCGTGCGCGAATAAATCAGCATGGAAGTTAGCCATGCTTTCCACCATCATAGGCCATCATCACGTATCACATGGCCCGCAAAACCGCATGTAACTCTTGCGTAGCAATCTGTGATCTCTGGGAGCTCTCTCGAGTACGTAAGGTACCAATTTTAAGCGCGCGGAATTTCGTAAGTTACATCGTATCAGTTCTACCTAAGTTGGCTTTTCATAACCAATGGGATCGGACCCAAATTTACTTAATTTAATATATTTTTCACAACCTTCACTTTCACTGCGTTTTAATGGGTTGGCATATTATCTAATACTCTACTTTCATTCATATTGAGTTCGTTTTGGAAGCTGGAGCTGCATTGTCACTCAAAGCTGCGGAAGGAATGCTGCAAGAATAAGACATTTACAGTAAAATTCCATCTTCCCATTAAAATCTGATTCCAGCAAAGGATACTCGGAGAAATAATATTTTTTAAAACCCTTAAAGAGAACGTCAACTTCAACGCTCACGAAAAAGAAATGATCTTGATTTGAAAGCATATGACTCGAAGACATACTCTCTCCGACTTTGAGAATGGGTCAATACAATTCTAAGCTAAGAAGAAGCGCCGTTAAAAAAGCCTGCTCACCTGTTTTTCCTTAGGATATATCATCTTAAGAACAACGATTGGCACGACTAGGGATAACATCGTCAAATTACTTTAGGTAAGGATCTATAAGGGTCAATAAATACCCAACATGCGAAGGGGATAGACGATGGAAAGTTTGGCCAACATATATAAAACCGTTTTACCGGTTATTGCCGATTGTTAAGTAGACATTAACAATTAAATAAAGAACTAGTTTATGCATTAAATTGGTTCATAAAAGTAGAAGACTAATCAACTTCAAAAATGCACTTCCCGCTTGTCAAGGTTCACGTTCTAAAATCAAATTCGATACACTCTGATTTGAATACATTCATGAATTCATACACTTTTCAAAATATGTACCCCCTCTTTATGCATGCGTATCAATCGGCAATAGTATTAATCAATCAACCAATGAAGTTATAATTAGACAAATAAGCCAGAGGAATCGTTTTCCAAACGCTTTGGAAAGTATACGCCGGTGGTGAAAGAAAACATCACTGTCAAGGATTAAAGACAGATACACAAATTTTGGAGAACGGTGGTGATGCTGTCATCCACCTCAGGTGATCGATAATTCTTTTGATAGTATTTAAGTTTTGGAACTTTGGATTCTTTCCATGAAATTGTTACACATATTCGACCATTCACGAATTGTCACTCCAAAAAAATAGGTCAACGAGCTAAATGACATTCCTTTCCACTCTGGCAAAGAATAGCTGGCTAACATATTGAGGTTATAACACTTCGTTTGAGAAAACCCAACAGAAAAATTCGGAAGAAAATATGATCGTGTCTAGGAATAAATAGCGTACGAGTAAATGTGAACCAAGTTTCAACCAAGAACAGTTGCTACTCCCTAAGTGGAACATGAGGGAACAACAGTGAATAAACATTTTGGTTCCGTCATCCCGTGCACTTCAAAATAATGACCAGATAACTGCACGATTAATGGTTCAAGAACTTCTCATGGTTAAGCCTGTACACACAACCACAGCGCGAACAGGAAGTCACAACGTTAAATCTACGCGCGCATTACATTTAAACGTCGAATGCACACTGCACACACAAACTCCTACACTGTAAAGTCAACTACAATGAAGTTCAAACTTAATCAAATTTTAAACAATCTGTTACTTTCTTGGGAAGAGAAATATGTTTAACGTCTAAAGGAGAAGGCCGACAACGGACTTTAAGATGATTAAATAGAATAAATACACGGTGACTACATACCTTAAAATAGCTTTTCCAGAGTAACCCATTGGTAAGATTTGCAATGAGCTGTTCACTCGGTTCTGAAGAGTAACCCACAATTCACGTACAATACACAACCAAAGGTCTTTTTGCGCCCTGTATGTTTATGTGATGTTCGGCTGTTTTACTGTTTTCTAACAAATGAGGGTTGAAATACGCGTATGTAGGGGAAGAAATTATGATCCATGGTTCACTGGATGTTCTTACCCAAATATTAAATCAAAGAGCGACGATAGACATGGTGCTTGGACTATCGATAACGTAGCAAACAGTAAACAAATATGGGCCGCATCTTTATTCATAGAGATTACGTCAGATATCTTGTGTGCTTGCCAAGTAAAAAAGGAGTAGTTCGACAAGTGATCCAAGATGAAACACAACCGTTTCGCGGAATTAAATAATTGACATTTAAATTGCGAATATGTCAGATATAATCAGCATTCAAATTACAATTTAGCGTCAGCATCCCAAATAATACCATTAAATTCCTGCGTACTTTATTGCCATCTAGTGAGGAGTTCTATAACGAACACGGCAGGACAAGGCAGAGATGGCGCCCCATAACGGTAAAATTTCGATTCTCTAAATGCGCTTCCGGCAGGGATATACATAAGGTCAGTGGCACAAGAAAAGTCAACCTCCCGAAATGAGAATGGTAATATCCGTTTGTTTGGTGTTTTCAATGACCCGCAGTAGTGATTATATTGCCTTTATTGTGAAGCAGCCGACGTGAATAACTTGATTAGTGCAAACCATGGAAAACAACGTTTTATTTAAAGGTAAGCGTCTTGAGGAACTAGACAGCTGCGAATCGTAAATAAAAATATTTGATAGAAGGCGTAGGTCTCATTTCATAAACATATTAATGGGAATTATAACCCATTTTCTTTTCTTAGCGGAATAATTTCTTCCTTTCCAACTATAAGTGATGACACCATTTACCTTGGAAGTAAATTAAGGAAATATAATGCATAATGTTTATGGCATCTGTCATTAGTGTTGTGTTTGTTGACGTTGGGCGCCAATTACCAAAGAGGAGTGTTTGTGTCGGAAAGATGCTGGAAAGGGGTTCTAATTCACACACTTTTCGACAAAAGTTGGACTACGTATTCAAAATATCTAGGGAAATGTAAATAGCGTTAATATATCCTGATTGAGATTTTATTGTTGAGAGAATGTAGAAATTTGAAACTTCTTAGAATATTTTTAAAATGGATGAAACTGAAGGGACAGTAATACCGATCGAGGTGCCGACCATGGCCACCCTTTCCCATTCTAGCCCTCCCTTAAAACCTACGATAAATCCAATGGTTCAAGTTAGTCCAAGTGGAGTTTCAAACTATGACGTGCAAGTGAACTGTATTTCTTGGGGAAGTGGGACGCCGCCTCAAAGTGGAGAGCCTCTGGATATTGTTAGTCCCAGTGAATGTGGCTTGGAACAAATGAGTCGAAGTGATAAGTCATTTAGCTTAGACAGCATGCTGCTGGAACAATCCCAGCAGGAAGCTGAAATGTCAAAAAGGAGTGAAAGTGAAACAGATACTGATCAGCGTGTCTCCTTATCTAGTGGTTCATCCGCTAGACATACGGGTGCAGGGGATAGCCCCGAAGTGACTTCAACGGTCGAGGTTGCAGGTGCGCCAGAGCCCCCTTTAGGCTCCCCTCCTGGGGAGGCGGAGGTCACTGAAGAGGGAAGTGCGTCGTTTTCAAAGTGCAGGCAAAGTTCACATCGCAATGAGAACTGTTCCTGTGTTCTATGTTCTCCGCCTCTTGGTGTAACCTCAGTGGAAGAAGGTGCGATGGGACGATTATCAGCAGCCGCCGAAAGGCCGGGGCGCCGGCGGCGTGGTAGGCGACGGAAAAGGGAGGCTACTTCTCCGTCCCCGGAAGATCAAAGGATTCGAAGTAAACCCCATCCTGGCGTCACCTACCGTAGTCAGATATCGCCGGGACAGAACGGAATCAAGCTTCGAATCCGTAAGGCGTCTCCTGGGGGGGGCTCAGCGCCTCATTCCGGAAGAGGCAGAGGCGGAGGTGGTACGAGAAAAGGTAGGAGAAAGGTGACTGGTAGTGGGAGAGCCGAGGGTTCATCTGCAGCCGATGGTAGTACATTCGTGTCTGGAGAGGAGGAGACGATGGAGCAAGGAATGTGGGGGACTAGCATCCCAGCATCAATTCTGTGCAAAGTCTTCTGGATGGTTACCCAGGATGAGGGCTGCGTACCTTTCTTGTTCAGGTAAGAATTTGGGTGAAAGTATTGAAATAAATAATTTGAATTTGATGGTTTTTGTACAATTTATGCAGTTGGTGCAGTACAACTGTAAACGCTATCCAGTGCTAGTCCACAGCTCTAGGGACGATATGTAGGTTCAGGTATAGAAAAAATATTTCCCTTTCTTTCAAAGAATGTCTTACGTCTTTTTTTCCCTAATTTAGAAATTTGAAATGAAAGCAGAATAAAGTTTTTTTAGTTATCCTTTTAATAACAAGTAAGTTTCTGGGAAGTTGAGTAATACATGCTTCCACTACCAATCTACAATGGCATTGTTAGGGGACTACAGAATGATCTAAAAATTACTCAAATTTATCTTTGTGCTTCAATGGCCGTCTGCATGTTGATAAAAATAATGAATTTATTTTCTATTGCTTGACTAGAGTCAATACAAGTTTGGGGACCCATCCCTGTATCTGGTGCTTATTGTCATGAGAGGTTGTCTGTCGGAATCTTTATTTGTTTACAGTTCTTCACTGTGTTCTCACGTATTTATTCATTTTGTTTCATCATAATTTGCAACAGTCACGTTTAACTTTGCCAGCTACTCTATGCAATCCTTGGTATTTGTTTTTTTTTGTTTTTCTCATCTATTTAATGGTCCATTATTGTCTTAAAAATTATGTGTATACCTTATGCCAGTAGCCAAAATATTTGGCGCAGTGAATAGAATAACAGCATGTTAATGAGGAACACCTGGGATAGACTCGGATTTTACTGATTCAGTTTCCTGTCTACTATATACTTTCCAATTGGTTTCAGTACTTTCTCTGTCTCAGTACTTCAGTACTTTCCCTTGGTGTTGCCAATATTTTTGAAATTGATATCAGTGACTTATATGTACATTATGGCCATGAGATTGGCACTCAATTTTTCATGGGGAATTTCATAAAAAATACTGTTTTATTGGAATTATGTCCCGAGATAAAACTTTGTGCTGTGAGTTATAGCTATTACTCTGAGGACACTGCATTAAGTTCAAGCTGGGTATTGTTCTGGGTACCTGAATTTCTGGGAAGCCATTGGCGGCAGAGGAGGAGAAACACACTCCTACTCTTGAGTGTGTGGATTCTTAGATCGTAGCAATAACCGTTTCTATTCAGTCATTATCTAAAATGTCATTAGTTGAATCTGTTTAAAGATTGTCCTCAATAATTGGAAATTTTGAATATATCATATACAGGTATATTCAATGATAATATATTTTTGAGGAATAATTGAAGTATCCAAAACTGGAAGTCCACCATCTCTATGTTTGCAAGTCCCAATACCACAATTTAAAGCCTCTATAGTTGCTACCCCATGCATGCAGATTTCTACCGTAATATTTCACTTTACATTCATGGCCACTATATTTTCAATTATTAGCCTTCCATTTATAAATATCTAAGAAAACCTCCATGGCCTCCACTCCTACAAAAATATTGTGTAAATCTGATGAAGTACTCTGAAGCAAAATCCTCTTTTCCCCTTCCCAGTATACACTCCCTTGTTCCCAGAGTACCAGGCAGTTCCGAATTAATTTTGAACCTTTTTCCCTAAGTTTCGAAAACTTTCTATTCAAAAAACAATAACTTATTCATCTGATTGAGTATAAAAAATGTCTAGTATTTTTGCATCAACAAGCATAGCACCACTTCATCAAATATTGTATGTTCCATATCCTACTGATCATTGTTTTTCCTGCAGCAGCACCAAGGTAAGAGCTTGGGGAATGCCTCAATTAGCATTTTACCTTGCAACCCACCACCATTGGTAATTGTAAGCATTGAATATAATTTTCTTCTCGGGAGATTTTAATTATCGTGTGATATTCCTTATTGTTGTTACCATTGTGCAAACAGAAAAAGGATCATTATGCCAGTCTTCTCAACAGTCAATTTCATTCATTATCAGTTTTGATCTCATCTACCATTATAATTGAAGGCTGAAAGTATTCCCTGTATCATTGTTGAGCACAAATAATTTGTATTTATCTAATAGTTTGTCTAGCATGTAGTCTGTGTACTTCCATTTATAAATATCCATTATCCACTATTCCATTAGTTTAGGTTAATATTAATAATTAAAATAAGGGATGAGGAAGGGGAAGCAAATAAAGAGAGTGACTTCAACCTGGAGTTACTACCTTAGATTGGAAAGGGAAGGGGGATGGATCGGAGGGAGGAGTTGCAGGTACAAAATTTTAAATGGGGTGATTTGTTCATATTGTTTTAGCAACTCTCTCCAATCCTGGTAGCCCCCCTTTCCTTCACAGAAAAACAAACCTAACCCACTGCTGTGTCCCTCCCCTCATTGATATACTGGCAAACCCTTCCCACCCCTCTGCCACCCCCCACCAATTTGACCAAAGACCTCCCTTTGTTCAAAAATGGAATTTGCTTGCCCCCTTCCCTTCCTCATCCCTTTCCAGCTAGCAAAAGTATGTATGTGTAGGCTTACTAATTTAAAAAAATTGTATTTAATGATAATGCTGAAGAATTGAATTAAGTTGTACCTGAATATAATTCAGTGGACGAATATTGTGTGTTCCCTTATTTAAGAAAAAACATATGACTCAAGCCATTTGTAATAATTGTTGAAAACTATAGAAAGACCTGACTCAACAGCTTCCTTTCAAGGCTTAGCACAATCTCTTGTTTTTGTCCAATAGTTCACAGTAGTCCCTCCATCTGCGAGAGTTCAGTTTCTTCACCTATGCCTCATCATGTTATTAGCATATTCACTTTTTTCCTAAAATTACCTGTATGATATCACAATGATTGTAATTAATTGAATATCAGTTATTTTCATAATGCTTGTCTTCTACCCATTGCATTCCTTTCACACTAGTAAACTCCCAGAATCGAAAGACCTCCTTCTGAAAAGTAGGTATTTGAAGATTTGGAGATAGATTCAAAAAAGGTTTGATTTCGAAAAGGTTTATTATTCTTGGCTCCATAAAATGGTTCATTATCTGATGAAAAATGATAAAAATGTAGGAGTATCTTTTTTCACTCTAAAGTCACTAAATTTAGGGGTAAGCAATGGATAGGTGCCCTCAAAAAATTGTTGATTATGTGTTTTTGATAAATGCTCTGCACATACAAATGTATTGGCCCCCTTATGCTTTCACAAATTGCATTGTAAAAAAGTTCAAAAATAGAATTATCTTGCTCAATCTTTTGATTATGCCACAAAAACAACCAACCAGTGTTCTTTGTCAACCCATTCCCTTGCATGTGTTTCCATGGTATCACATATGTGATCTTCACATTTTTCCATTCATTCATTCTCCAAGAAAGATCCTACCCAAACCAACAGTAATTACAACTGACACATCTTCACCGTTAAAGCTGCTTCCACTTGTGCTTCAATCATCGCCATTGCTTTTCATTGATAACATCAACAGGCAAATTTGCCATTTTGTTATCCGTTATTTTTATTATGTAAGATAAAATTTTAGAGGCAGAATATTTCCTATGACTTGCAAAATAAAAATAGTACATCCACAAGAAAACAAATTGATGATAGGAAAACACTATTGAAGAATTTATAACGGGTGACAATTTGAAGACTACATATTAATAGGCACTGATTACTCTGTAAATCAATTATAATTGTGGAAAATAAACTAAAACAACCCTGGAAATGAAATCATTAGTCCATGCTCTACTTTAAAAGTGAAATATGTGGAAATATAAAATATTCAGTTCACCCATAAAATGGCAGCACTTTGGATAAAAAGATATTAAGGTTCCAAAATAGTGATGACTTAATCCTTTGATTCGGAAATACAACCGAAGGAAAACAAAAGAAATATTTATTTGGCTTTCAAGCTATCCTTATATTTCATGTGTGCAAATGATATGTACACAGGTAGGTCCTGTAGGTCATCTTCTCTGTCCACCAGTTTAAAAATACATTATTAGATGATGCACCTTTCCAGAGTAAGTTATGTATTGTACTGAATCAACGTCTTTTATAGATATAACGTTTTTGCTATGTGTTTCTGTAGATATCACTTCATTTCAATGGGTGGGCGGCAGAGTACATCTGCATGTGCTCTCCCCATTATTTTTCTTATTCGTTATTTTCTTTGAGCTAGAAAGTTCCAGAGCTCATTTAATGTCCATTGCACTATGGAAAAGTCAACCATCTTGCTGATGATGTTGTTCTTTAATGAGGCAGGTGCCTCATAGTTTGGTTAACATACAGCATATAAATATCTGTTGCTCCTTAATGATTAAATATTTCCTGAAATGTATTTGAACACCCTCAAATTAATCTCTTACGATAATTGAGGTGTCACTTAATGCAATCATATTTAGAGGTTTTAGTGCCTTATAGCAATTATTTCGGATACCTTCTGTGATCACAGCTTTGTAAATCTATTTGGGGATTAAAAAACCGATTTCATCCTTAATAAAATAAAATGAAAACTCCCGTAACTGTTAAAAGTTATTATATTAAACTAATATTACGGCTATAGGAGTTTTCATTTTATTTTATTAATTTATGAGGCCGTAGAGCTCAATTTTTTACATTTTATATCATCCTTCTTTAAAAAAGCCAGCATATTTGTTCTGTTTTCTTTTATCTGGAATTACTTTTTTCACCACTATTAATAGTTTGAGATTGATATTTATTGTACATTATTTCATTTTTGTTTTTTTTTATGACTTCCAATTTATAGAATTTTACTCTTTTTCAAGGATGTGCAGAGTGTGTCACCTCTGGAGAGATATTGCACTGACACCTTCATTGTGGCACTCCCTTGATCTTTCATCACCTTTAATTGGAGAACGTGTTAAATCTGACCAGCTGAAACTCCATTGGTTTTTACAAAACCGCTGTGCACTCACACAGGAACTAGGACTCGGTAAGTAGAAGATTTTTAACTGAGTCATTTTAGGATTCATTGCCATTTCTTGTAAGGATTTAAATCCTGGTTGTCTCAAGCAAATATCACTTAAACTATAAGGGGCAATTTTAATTGCTCTTCAAAGGGTAGGATAAATTCAGCAATGTAAAAAAAAACATGTTAAAGACTGTGTATGTATTGAAAATTCATTTTTTGAGCTTCAGTGAATAAACTTTTTCATTTCAGGGGGTTGGAAAGTTTCGGGAGTCCCAGCTGCACTGGAAGAAATTGCTACAAATTGCCCTCAACTCCGTGGAATCAATTTATCTTCATGGACAAGGCTTGGGGCTGACAGTTTACGCTCTCTCGTGGAGGCTTGTCCTCAACTTTCCAGGATTGATATCTCAGGAATAAATGTAATGACCTATTTTTTCCCTAAATGTAATTACGTAGTTAATTTATATTCTTGTTGATTTTTGACAGGGTTCATGGCCAAGTGCAAATCCTAATTTTTAACAGGTCAAGTATGTACTTATTTTCCAATGTCAAGAATACTTCCTTTTCTGTGTACATTTGGTTACCTAGGATTACCTGGATAATGTGTTTAAATCACTTTTTTAATTGATATAGGTTGTTTAAATTAAGGGGGTATTTATTTAAAAAATGTGGACAGGTAATTTTGAAAATTGATCTTGGGTACACTACTTGTGTGGTATGTATTTACAGTTATGTAGGTGTTTACTTTTCTTTCACTTTTTAGTTTGTAGGCATCATAAAATGTCTACTGTGAAGATAAAATTTTCCCTGAAATTTTTTAAAAGCAGTGCATTCCCATGCTGTTTTACTAGCCATACTGCAAACATTATGTCATGATAGTTTATTTCACACTAATTGTTATAAACACAATTGTTGTTGACTTTGGCAGTTCTTAAGGAAAAATTTCATTGGCTGGTTCTTCTCTTTACCTAGACCATTTTTGGCAGTGTTAACTAAAAGATGTCTCTCATCACTTTGTCTCCTCCTGGTCTTTTCATCCCTTTCCTCTCATTCCATCATATAAGATTTGACTTTTATCATGATTTCATGACTGAGTAATTTGTACCTCAGGCATCTCATATAGTTTTTATAATGCCTTGCCATGAATCAAGTGCTTTAATAAGATAAGTTGAAGCTATAACCCTGTGGTTAGTGGTGGGTTATGCTAACCACATTGTCAGTTGAATCAAAATCAATATATAATTTTATATAATCAAACTACAGGACTTTCATTGCTCTCTTTTTTAATGTAGTAACTTCTGACTAATAATCCCTTTTTTGTTTATTTTAGACAGAAAGCAACAATCCACGTAGTGCTGTTTCACTTTCTTCAATATTGGGCTTAACAGAGTTCATGGGAGATCGTCTCACACAACTAATATTAGCAAGCAATAAGCTAGCTGGACTTTCACAAATTGTGATTGCCATAGCGGTAAGTGTTTATTCAAAGAATGAAATGGACTCTAATTTTTCCAGTTCCAGTGTTAAGTTTGGCTTATGCCACTGATCTTGGGTATGCACATGATCTGTTGTTAACATATTATAATCTCACCACCTTCTTTAATTATGTCCAATGCATAATTCAAAACTGCAAAATATGGCATTCAAATTCTTGATGAGTATGGGGCCATAATATTTGCTAATAAGACCATGGGTCATCTTCACACATCGGGGTGCTGGGCAATTGTCCTAGGGATATACAAGCATAGGAGTCCTGATGCTTAATCTTTGCTTTACAGCTTGTTTTTTAATATTTAAGTACATGTGACAAGTTCACCTCGGGACCTGCTTCAGCAGTTTATGGTGATAGGCAATCAGATTAGGTAATCAAGAACTGTTACACCATTTATATCTTTAGAGTCATTGATTGAAAGCATTAATGGCACAGAATGGTCATCACTTTCACCATGGATGTATGTATTGACATAATGTTTTAGAGGGAGAATAATTCCTATTTTTCTGATTAGACATTTGCTGGTTGAATTTATTCATAAACAGTTAAGCATGAAGGAATATTCTGTAGGAGTTAAAGTTATCGAGTTATTTTTTTCTTCCCTTTTTAATGAAATACATTGTGATTAAAAAGAAAGAAGACTGGTGAACAGTTTAATAAGTCACTGAATGTGGTAGTTCTGTTTCTTGAGCATCAATATTTATTTTTAATTATTGTTCAGTAGACTTATGTTATTCCACAGTTCACCAGTTCCACATTCAATACCCTGCTCCCCCAGTGTCTTATTCATTACTATGGTACCCTTGTTAGCTCTCCCACCTTCTACTATATATTACTCTGTATCTATCACTCCAATATTTTTTGCTATCTCTTCATGTTACCTTCAACATGTGTAACATGACTGCATTTCCTCTCTCCCTCTATTGCTTGGTGTTTTCCAATTTTCATGTTCTCATCATTGCCCTAAAATTACCTATTCTCACTGTGGCACTCCTCATTGGTTAGGAAAAAGAGTGTTAGTGGTGAGGGAGAAATGAGGAATGATTGGAAGTAACTTCTTATTTGAAGATGTCCTCGCATTGTAATATGCTATTTAGAATAATATAAATTAGGAAGAAAGGATGCATAATTCAGAAATGCAACCTTGAGGGAAAAACACTTTCCATTTGTGCCACATGTGTACACTCATTTGGTAGCAAGATGGAGAAAAAGGAATGTTGCCAAGAGACTGGGCCATCTGTGACAGCTAAATGATAAAAAATGCATGTTGTAATATTTTTTACATTAAATCGGAAAATGCTAATTTTAATCGGTCTCCAAGTTTCTCATTCCTCTTGCATCCATATTGTAATGCAAGAATAAGGTGTTGAATACGCTCATCTTTATTTATTGTGATGGGAAATCGTTAGTATTTATGTGCATAGTGTGTAGATGAAAAATTTGTCTCAATGAAGAAATAAAAATCTTAAAAGTCCAGTAATACCACATAGACAAGTGTAACATTTGTTTCACATGTATATGGCATTGCATTATGCCATGGTTCTCAATGATATACGTTGTGAAAACCTGGTATACATTTTTTACAAAAGAATGAAAAAATTCCTAAATAATGTACAAATTTTTAAGTCACCGAGGTCACCTGAGATCAGGCTGTACATTGAAGCATATAGGAAGCTGGTTGATGTATACTATGCAACAAAACCATTACTTTTTCTTCATTCATAGAGCATTGAACTAAACAGTTGTCATTTCTGTATAACATTTTGATTGGATTTAATAGCTATGAATGTGTATGTTCATCTTGTATGTAAACACATGACTATATAAATGTAATTATTTAGCAATGAATTTTTTACTTTTATTATAGACTCACTGCCCCTGCCTTGAGGTGCTTGACTTGTCAAATGTCCGTACCCTGGCACACACAACAGCTCCAATTGCCATCGAGCGTTTGCAAGAAGGTTGTCAACGCTTGCGTGTCCTGCGCATCACCAATAGCCAAGTTTCCCTTGCGCACTCGACACTCAAAGAACAGGTAAGATTATTTAATATGGAGGAGGAGGTGGGAGAGGGAGGCTTTTCAGATATTAAAACTTTGCATTGGCTTACAAAAATAACCTTTTTGCCATAGTGGGAGAGTGTACATTAGCAATGTATCTTAGTACTCAATATTCTGTCATCCATTTTGATTAGTTCTACTCCAGTGGTATAATATGAAACATCACATTTATCATTGCCACTCTCATCAGCTGTGAAGTATGTGGTATTACTCATTTTATGCATGGGGAAGGGAAAAGCATTGACGGAATCCCACATCAGCTATGTCATTTTTGTAGTGGTGATGTTAGAGCAGGAGTTTCCTGAGGATAAATGCAGAAAATTCATGGAGAGAAACATCAATGTGACTGACAAGGGGAAATGGTGATACTCGATCATTACAGATGAACTTGTTCAAATATTTAAAAAGACTATGTGTGATGCCGTTTCATCAGTGCAATATGGGCAGTTTGCATTTCTACAAGTTCTGTGCATGGTGAGTACTAAAACAACTGATGGACTTTCACAGTGGTGAAAGAATGGGTATGGTATTCCTGTATCCTGGGCACTACAGATAAAAAAAAGACAAATTTGTCAACAGAATTGACACTGAGAATGAGACAAGAGTCACTCTTGTTAATTTAGAGTCTAAGGAAGAGTCTATATGATGAATACACACTCATTCACCTAACAAGCCCAAAAACTTCAAGGAAACGCTGTCAAGCCAAAAGAAATGGTAGCAACAGTGTTTTGGGACCACACAAGGAGATTGCGCTGACAGAATTCTTGAGAATCAGGACCAAAATAGCATCAGAAGTTTATGGTGAAACATTTAAAATCCTTCGGAGAATGATCCAAAACAAACTGCAATGTTCACAAAGAGTCCTAATCTTCTGCACTGCAATGTGCAGCCCCACTCTGAAAATCAGACAAGGTTTTCAAGGGGTTCAAATTGAAGATTTTCGGTCTCCCCACCTACTGCTCAGACTTAGCACCAAGTCACTACCATCTTTTCCCCTAGCTGGCTGGATACCCAGCATCTTTCAGCATATAAGTAGCTAATGGATGGGGTCAGCAACTGGCTGGGTACCTTGCTGGCACTATTCTTTGGTGAGGAACGAGAAATCCAGTGCCACGGTATGGTAGGTGCCTGAATGTATGCTGGGACTATCTAGGGAAGTAATGGGAGATGGGTATGACTCCTTTGTAAGCTATAAAAATTTTATTCTCCATTAGATTTTTGCGAGCCAATCATACATTAATTTCTGAAGAGCTCTTTTGACTTTTATGGTTTCCTGTACATAAAATTGTTTGAATAACTAATTTTAAATATTTTATAGGCTTCCTCTCCAGGGTTTCCTAACCTCGAGGAGTTGTCCATAGCTGTGGATGGTCGAGGTTGCTCCCAGGTTCCAGTTGTTGACAATTCTTCCCTCGAAAGGATCCTTAAAAGTTCACACCAGCTACGCCTACTGGATGTGCGAGGCTGTACACGTGTTTCTGATTCCAGTCTTGTGCGTGTTCCTGCATGGGACCTTGAGCATCTCTTTTTATCTGGTATGTGAATATTTATATATAATCATCATAAAATTAACCATTGTGAAAGTATTCCTGAAAGCTTCTTCATGCTTTTCATATAATTCTCAATACTAATTACATTAAGAGATTTATTGGTGATTATGTGTTATTTATGTATTGGTGATTATGTATAAAACCATAAACACAGTAATCAACCAGAAGGTCGGTTTAGTAGGTGATGGTAGAGTTCACCCAGTACTAAGCCCTATACGGCATGTGAAATTCACACATCAGGGTGGGGGGGCCATTTCATTTCCCTGTGCTGGTTATAGTTTCACAGGAAGATCTGGTACCCGAAAAATCACTTTAGCTTGGGTGGAGCTGCAGGTGCCCAGAGTGCCTCGCCCGGGAATCGAACCCGGGACCCTCCAGTCAGCAGTCCAACGCTCTACCCCCTTGATGAGCGCGACCCACATTGATTTTATATATATAAAATATATATATAATATGTATATATATATATTCCCTCCCCGGACTACAACCTTGACGTGGTGGAAGGGCTTGTGCGTTCCGATGACCCCTAGAGCTGTACTGGCGGGAGTAATAAAAATTGCTCCTGGTAGGGTCACCCATGCCAGATAGGTCGAAGGTTAGGAGCCAGACGAAAGGTAGTCCACGCAGCGTCTGTTCCTCAGTGAGGCGGCTGCAATGGCGTCTGACCCCAGTGGGGCGGCCAGTAAGTGATGGTGTCACGTTAAAAACACTATTGAGGAAGGCAACGGGAAACCACCTCAATTATCATTCCCAAGAACAATGTGATGGACAATAGAGATATTTTGAGTCCTGGCAACCACGGGGCTCGGCCCAATCGGCCGTGTGTCGTGCCCGGCAGCGGGGGAGGCAAGGCTTCCGCGGTCGTCATCCCACGAAACCCTTGCAAGGGAAAACCAGCAGCAGCAGGACAGAAGACGCAGGAGAAGAAGACCAAATTAGTTAGAATAGGAACGTGGAATGTTAGGACAATGATGAGGACGGGGAAATTGGAGAATGTTAAGCGAGAGATGGAAAGGGGAAATATAGATATTTTAGGTCTATGCGAGGTGAGATGGAAAGATAGCGGGGATTACTGGAGTGATAAGTATAGAATAATATACAGCGGTGGGGACGAGAGCCAACGAGGGGTTGCCATAGTATTAAATGAAGAGGTAGGAAGAAGCGTAGTCAACATAGAGCAGGTAACGGATAGAATACTACTAGTGGAGATAAAAGCAGAACCGACGAACTTAGTTATTATCCAGGTATACATGCCACCGAGCAACCATAAGGAAGAAGAGGTCGATAGGATATACGATCAGTTAGAGGACATGATTGCATGTGTTCCTGCAGGGAAACATTTGATAGTGATGGGGGATTGGAATGCGACAGTAGGCGAAGGAAGAGATGGTGATGAGGTGGGGGACTACGGTTTAGGCACGAGGAATGACCGCGGGGAGAAAGCAGTTGAGTTCTGCAGGAGACAGGGGTTAGTTATCACCAACACTTGGTTCAGACACCACAAAAGACGCAGGTATACATGGAAAATGCCAGGTGACTCGGGAAGATATCAGCTAGATTATATCCTGGTTAGACACAGGTTTAGGAACAGTGTGATAAATTCCCACAGCTTCCCGGGAGCGGATGCGGACTCAGACCACAATTTAGTTGTTATGAAATGTAGCGTACGTTTTAAAAAGATAAGGCAGGGGCGGCGAGTTAGAAAATGGAATGTAGAAGCATTAAATGGGTTGAAAAGAAAGGAATACAAACAGGCGGTAGAGAAAATCATGGAGGACGGTAAAGAGCTAAGTACTATTGAAGAAAAATGGGAATGTATCAAAAAAGGGTTGTCTAAAGCCGCAAAAGACACTATTGGAACCGTTAACGCTAAAAGGACTCGTAAACCATGGATCACGGATGAGATGATTACAAAAATGGATGAGCGGCGAAAATGGAAGAATATAAATACAGAATTAGGCAAAATGAATTACAAAGAATTGAACAATAAATTGAGGCGGGCAACAAATAAAGCAAAGGAAGCATGGTGGAAGACGCAGTGCGAGAATATGGAAAGTCTGCAGAGGAAGGGGGAAATCGGTGCGCTTTACAGCATAGTTAAATCTTTATCGGGAAGTAAGAAAGGGAGATCAACGATAGCAGTTAGAGATAAGGCCGGTAAGGTAATAGTTGACGCAGGAAAGATCCAAGAGAGATGGAAGGAATATGTAGAAGAACTGTATAGTAAAGAGCTTAGACCAACAAAGTTAGACATTGAAAAGGAACATGACGTAGAGGAAGATAGCTTAGGTCCAGGCATACTAGACAATGAGATAGAAAGGGCATTAAGGGAGATGAAACTAAATAAGGCCGTGGGGGTAGATAACATTCCCGTGGAACTTTTGAAATGCTTGGGAAAATGTGGGAAGAAGAGGCTATATGGGCTGATCCGTAGTATTTATGAGGAGGGAATCTGGCCGGAAGACTTTGTGAGATCAGTTTTAGTTCCTATTCCGAAAAAGGTAAAGGCCACGTCATGTGAGGACTATAGGACAATTAGTTTGATATCCCACGCAGCTAAGGTTGTTCTCAGGATCATAAACAAAAGGATAGAGAGTAGGGCAAATGATTACTTAGGGGATGATCAGTTTGGGTTTAGGAAGGGGAGAGGTACGCGTGATGCCATTGCAGTAATGAGATTATTAATCGAGAGGAATATAGAACACAACCAGGAGGTATTTGCCTGTTTCGTAGATTTCGAAAAAGCGTTTGATAGAGTAAATTGGGAAAAACTAATGCGTATATTGCAGAAAATAGGAATAGATTGGAGGGATAGGAGGCTAATCCGCAACCTGTACATGTCTCAGACTGCTCAGGTGAGGGTGGGAAACGGGGAGTCAGGATGGGCAGTGTTAGGAAGGGGTGTAAGGCAGGGTTGCCCATTATCACCGTTGCTGTTCAACCTGTACGCAGAAGAAATGATCAAAGAGGCATGGGAAGAACTCGAGGTAGGAATGAAAGTGGGCGGGGAATTCGTAAAATCAGTTAGGTTTGCTGATGACCAAGCTTTAGTTTGTCAGTCAGCCAAGGGGCTGCAGGCATTGCTGAGTGAATTGGAAATTCAGTGCGACAGGTATGGGATGAGAATCAATATTAATAAAACAAAGGTTATGCGATTTTCCAGAAAGAAAAAGGCCAAGCTTAACATTAAAATAGGAGGGCAAAAACTAGAGCAGGTAGAACAGTTTACGTATCTCGGTAGTGTTTTGGACCAACACGGTCACAGTAGTAGGGACGTAAGGAGAAGAATTGCGCTAGGCAAAGAGGCTTTCACAAGGAGGAGGGAGTTGATGACAGGGACTTTGAGTAAGGATGTTAAGAAAAGACTCGTAAAAACTTTGATATGGAGCGTAGCTATGTACGGAGCGGAAACGTGGTCATTGAAGCAGGAGGATAGACGTAGATTGGAGGCTTTTGAAATGTGGGTGTGGAGAAGAATGGAGAAGGTGAAATGGACAGAGAAGAAAACAAATGAGGAAGTACTTGGTATGGTGGGCGAAGAGAGGGGTTTGTTGGGAGCAATCCTATGGAGGCAGGAAAAGTGGATGAAGGGGGTGTTGACCGGCAGTGAAATGTTGAAGACTGTGATAGAGGGTAGAATGTTGGGCAAAAGAGGAAAGGGAAGGAACAGGATAGGGTTGTTGGACGGGATGAAGGGAGGAAGGAAGTACTCAGAGATGAAGAGGGACCTGATATAGAGTAGGATGATTGATTTTGTGTTTTGTTGGGAGTGATAAGGTGTTTGTTTGGTAGTTGTGTCAGTCCAAAAACCTACCTTAACCGGTAGATTACTTAAAAAAAAAAAAAAAATATATTATATATATATAATATGTATATATATATATATTATATATATATAAGTATTTTATATATATATATATATATACATATATAATATATATATATATAAAATCAATGTGGGTCGCTGTCGTCAAGGGGGTAGAGCGTTGGACTACTGACCGGAGGGTCCCAGGTTCGATTCCCGGGCAAGACACTCTGGGCACCTGCAGCTCTACCCAAGCTATGTGATTTTTCGGGTACCAGATCTTCCTGGGAAACCATAACCGGCACTGGGAAAGGAACTACCCCCCCCTGCCCTGATGTGTGAATTTCACATGCCGTATAGGGCTTAGTACTGGGTGAACTCTACCATCACCTACCAAACCAACCTTCGGGTTTATTACTGTGTTTAATATATCTTCAAAATAGAACGCTCTTCGGCGATGCACAAATATATAAAAACACAGATGTAGATTTTTAGAATATAGAGACACAAAGAAAGGACTCTCACAATATGTTATTTGACGTTTCGACAGTTTAAGACGACAGCCGAGCTGTCGAAACGTCAAATAACATATTGTGAGTTTCCTTTCTTTGTGTCTCTGTATTCTATAAATCTACGTCTTTGTTTTTATATATTTATATATGTATGCTCACACACACCCGTGAAGAGAGAGGAAAATGAAAGAATATAATAGACTAGAATATTGGTGACAAGATGTTATAGCTAAGTAAAGTAGCAATATAAAAACTAAATAGCTCTTGCCTTTGGATGGAGAGTCTGTGGTCATTTAATCCATCCTCTTTGGGTTGTGTGGCACTTTGGTGTTAGTTCATTACTGAAATCTTGACTTGAATGTCCTTCAAACGTTTTCAAATACATAATAGTGAAATTGTTGGGTCTGAAACTATTTTAACGTCAGAGTAAAAAGTGAAAATCTTGTATTTTTAGGTTGTTATGCAACACGTCCCACAGGAGGTGATGGCTTAGAGCTGATTGCCCGCAAGTGGGTGCACAGTTTAGTGGAAGTGGACCTTGCCTGGAGCACTGCCACAGATGCCCTTGATGCTGCTATTTATGCATTGGCAGATAAAGAATATCAGTCACCTCTGAGGTCAGTTGCCAATAAATCATTGAGTGACATTTTTTTATCAAATGTCAAAAATATTTTTGTACCTTTGAGTGGCTGAATGAAATTCTTGAATCCTGCCCTTCCAGTTTCAAATTTCCCAATTGCATTTATTACTCCCTGGATTAGTCTGCCATGCCTAGGTGTAAATAGTAAATATGATGTTAACCTTTGAAGGGCCTAGAACACTCATTGCCTGGTACATTATTTGTGATTTGAATGAGAAAACATTGAGCAAAACATATTTACACCATTTCTTTCACAAAGGTTGGTCTTCCAATCACAGCAACCCTGTGTGCATTAGAGTCTGCAAATGGAAATGCAAAATTTAATAAGATTTGCCAATGCGGCCACTTGCCCGTGATGAACTTCAATGTGTAATTTGTTCATCCTCTAGCCCCTTGATCATTTTGTCTAATTTTGAGGCAGGCTGAAAACTAATTTTATTTCCTCCTGCAAGTATATGGTGGAGCAGCTTACTGAAGTTTTTAGAATTTGGGTTTCAAACGTGTTAAATTTGCCTGGTTTAAGTTTTTATTGTACTTAACTAATCTGCTATCACCAATGTCAATACTCCTCAAGAATCCCACTCCTGTAAATGAAACTTCTTAAACCATTTTTTAGAATAACAATGGCTTATTAGGAGGTAAAGAACTGTCCTCCCAATTGTTACCATTAAATTACTAATGGCCATGATAGACTAAGTTATATTTTGCTACTCCATACTCGAAAAAACTAGAGAATTATTTTAAAGTGAAAATCATTACTAAAAAGACTTTTAATTTCAAGTCACTCATTATCTTTATTGGCACGATTTTGGATAAAATTTAAGAATTGAAAATGGTCGTTATGTAGTTTATTATATGCATTATCCTCCTTTTGTATTCATATTCATTTCCCTTCAATTATTTGCCGGAGCTTAATTTAGTTCCTGAATTAATTTAATTTTTGATGTACACTTTGAGTGTTCTATATTTGACTAGTTAATTCCATTCTCGGGATTCATTTTTCTCTTTCATTTTCAAGAGTACTGAACTTGTGTGGATCATCGGTGAGCCTTGGTCCAATCCAGGCATTGCTCAACAGCTGCCCCCACTTGGGTTCCCTTAACCTCTCCTCCTGCCGAGCTCTACCACGTGGAATGAAGCGCCTCTACCAAACTGCAGCTGAAATTGATGCCCTTAGGGCATCAATACGAGGTGATCGATTGCAACGGCATCCAGAGGAAGAGGTCACTGCTTCTGAAGAAACCCCTACAACAGATGGGAATGCAGGAGAGGAAGGAGCATCACCTTCAGCCTAGAGTTAGCTAAAGATATGTGTACAAAGTCATTATGTTTCTGGAATGGTGGGGCGTATTAAGGCAACATAAAGGCATAATTTTAAGGTAGTTTATTCAATCTACTCTCAGTTTGCAGGGAAAGTTGTGTTGAAAACATAAAACATTGAAGTTTTGGGCATCTCAGGAATTCCCTTTGCAGAAAGTCAAATAGTTGGCATAATAAGGTTTCCTGAATGAGTACTAGGCAAATTTACATTTAATGTAGAAAAGCAGGTGTAGATATAATATATAAAGAATTAATTAGTGAGGTTCACATTGAAATTGTGATTCTTGTAAGGAACAACTGCTTTTGATGCCTATGCAAAATGATGATGTACTTTTTTTCTTCTGGAGAAAGTGGACATGAATTAGTATCTTAAGGTCATCATAAATGTTGGCGTCCATGGTGTCTAGATAGGGTCCAACCATTCAAAGCAGTTTGTTGTTGTTTCTCATCAAGAATTGCTACAAAACTATTTTCTTGGTGATTTTACAAAAGATTGTTTCAGATTGGAAACAATGCAGAAATATAGTTCATTTGGGAACTAAAACAATTTAGGTAATCTCCATGAATATAAACTGCCATATTGCTTGCTGTATGAATCAAATAGTGGTGATTTATTCTTTAAAATCTATTTTTAAGAGCCAAGGGCTGAGCCCATGGATTATAACAGGATTGATAGCACATCATTGATAATTAGTAAAATTGAAGCAGCACACTGTCATTTTCCTATATTTTCATTTGCGGTCATCACTCCTTTTAATGCTGTAGTGGGGATGACTTCTCCATTTGGAAAATCTTGCTTCTTCATGCTTTCAAAATAGTAGTCTTTGGTAATGAAGCATCAAAATTGTCATCTTATTCAACCCATATTTTCATTAGCTTATTGTTTGGTTCCAATTTATGAAACATACTAGATCAGCTATCGAAAGTTGTCAAGATTAATGAATCTTTCTCACAATTAGGTTGAATTCATGAGCATTTTCTTGTAAGCAGTTTTTGGCATTAAGTCTTATTAATTGCCTATCTCATCATGCAACAGTTTTATGCTTTTTTCCTAAATTACTCTAAGCTAGCCATCTTTCTTTCATCTCACATTTACTTCCTCCTTTATGGTTATTTATTAATTGCATAGGTGAATTTTTAACTTTCTAAATTTTTATATCTTGGCAAAAGGCAGTTGTTGAATACAGAAGCAACCATTAAGGTTTCCGAAATTATATTTTGTATTTGGCAATGTATTATGCCATAAGAATCCTAATTTTACTCCATAGAGAATGAAATTCATTAATACATGTATCTATATTGCCTATCAGAGTTCACTGTTTTCTGTTGCTTTTGTTGATTGAAAAGCAATCTGTTTCAAAGTTATTTTTTAATATATTAGTATTTCATTTATACATATAAGTCAACTATAACATTGCCTTTTATATTTAAGCCCATATATTTGCATGAAATGCATGTTATTTCATACTTTCCCTGAACCACAGTTCATGATCAGTCACTCAGATTGTTCTAATTTCTATTCCTTTTGGTGTTTGAAAAACAATCATGTCAAAGTGATTTTTATTCTAGTAATATTTCATTTGCAGATATAAGTCTAATTTAACATTGCCTTTTAACTCCAATTTATTGCATGAAATGCATGTTATTTCATAATTTCCCTAAGGCCGCCATTTGTCGTTCATTACACTTGTGTGTATGTGTAATTTATTGTTGGTAGTATGGTATAGTGTTTTCTCTTTTTGAAACATCATGTTCTTATCTACATCTTTTTTCATGATATTCATGCTAACTTTTAGATACTCTCTGCACACTCATAGATGATGACGAATTTCTTTAAGCAACAGTTGTTAAGTTTCGGAACAGTCTGTTCCTTGATGTTCATAATTTGCATTTTGGCATAATCTTTTTTTTTTAATCTTACTGCATTTCATTTTAGACAGCCAGTTGGTTCATAATCATCAGGTGCAGAATTTTGTGGCAATTATATTAATGTAGCTCTTTTATTTCTATAACTGATATTGAGATTGACGTCTGTTTTAAAATAATGTTGAAATATGCAACTAACATGTAAAACCTGAAAATTTCAGTTGGATATTGTCATTTAGAAACACAGTATGTGGATTATCGTGATATATGATTGTCATGGGAAGGAATGTTGTTTTTGTTTCATACATCAACAGCATTCTCCAATTCAGGCCAAAAAATTACAGATTTGATTATAGTAATGGGAACGAATTTTGGAGACACAAAAAGAGTCAGTTGTGCATTCTTTTGATACCCATTTCAACTTATGTAAGGGATCCTTTTGACTAACCTTAATGTTACTTAAATTTTACATCAGTTAGAAAGTTGTGAATTTCTTATTGGAGAATATGGTGGCCACTGCCATCCTTCATCTCCACCATGTGATGACCCTTTTACCATATTAATCATATATTTCATTATTTGTGGATATAATTACCACATTTGCTCACATGTACACTCTAAACTCAATACGGTTGGTCAATGTGAAAAATTGAAAAAGCAATTAGCCTGTCTTAATTGCCTTTCTCGGGGTCCAAATCAAGACTATGCACTTTTGCTCATTATTTTCGTGCATGCTTCAATAAGTGAGTGGATGAAAGGCAAATCGCCACAATTTAATCGACATCCCTGTGATTATCTTGTTTACTTTGTAGCAATACCCATCTATAATTAACCTTTTGAAAATGCAGAACTCTAGTTGCAGGGGTCTTGTAGGTTCATTGCATTTGGTTCCAGTGTTAAAACCCTCTTTGAAGCAATTAATATTAATCTGTTACACCCCTAATTTATGTCAAATTTAGCGAAAAATTCATTTTTTGAAATTTTGGCCACCATTTTCATCTTTGGTGATGTGTTTTTCTCATCATTGAACATCATAAATTTTGCCCGAGGTCAGAATGGATTGTGTGATGGCAATTCTTCTCTAAGAGCTTATGTTGCTTCAAAGAAGGTGATAACACTTATGATTAAATATGCTTCTCTTTCACTCACTCTAATGTGTTCATTCAATTGGAATCTCCAATTCTTGGAATTTGTATGGATTAAATAATAAGAGTAAATACCCTCCAAGGAATGCATTACATCTCAAGAAAATGAGCTAAGAAGGCCTCTCTTGATCTCTTTGAAGTTAAAATTGTAATGAATGATACAGATGTTTTGGGATTTATCTAATCAAAATAATATCACACTCTCATGTCATTCCTTTGAGCTAAGTGCAGAACTATTCCAATTATGGTGAACATCAAAGGTCATTATGAAACAAGCTCCTTCAAACTGCTATATTAGCTTCGCTTGCACTTCCAAATCAGTTTTGTTATGCTGCTAAGGTTTTATTCTCATTTTGTCATTATTTGACCACTTAAGTGTCCCATCAATATAAAATTGAATGAATGTTGAAAAAAACATTGAATAATGTGGATAAATTTGTATCCCAGACAATGGCAGTAGACAACTTACATGATTCAAGAAAACTAATTTAGGAGAAATGACATCATTTCCGGCTTAATATCATAGAGCTCCTTCATTATGAGTGAAAAAGGATAAAAAACACAGTGTTTCCACATTAAAATATATTTTTCATGACCATAATATCGTGATAATTGGGAAGGTGTAATGGGGAATATTCTAGTGTCCCACAAGAGGGCCTGGGTTTGAATTCTCAAGGTGGCAGGTTTTTTTATTAATATCCTGATCCCTGCTTAGGGTCTTAGAGGAGAACACTGCAAGTGGAGTATGCCATCATCAGATAGGACATTAAATGTCCATCCCTTGGCGACTATTGTTAAGTAGGCTAATGCCAATGCCAGATTTCTCCATATACTTAATGGCACAAATTATCTCAGCTATAGGTTTCCTCCCCTAATAACTGTATTACAACCATGGTAGTGAAGAATATATTTAAATATGGTTACCCAGGGTTTTTGTTCCTTCTACACTGAAAATATAGGAAGTGCTGTACATTCTCATAGGGTAATAGAAAGTATGGCTGCCTTTTGGTTGCTACCTTTATCCACTTCAATATATTTTATCCATGCACATGTTGAACTCAGCCCTGATTTCCTTCAAGCATATTGCAGTAAAGTGGAACCCTTCTTTGTACTAATTCAAAGAACTGCAGAATATGCTGCAAGAGTAACTTTTATCAAAGTCATCTGCCAAGTTGCATTAAAATGCAGACATTTCAATGCTTAAAAATCATTCGCCTTTGCCGGGTTTCGGACCCAGATCCTTTTTTAGCCCCTAAAATTTCAGTGTAGGTGGATGTCTAGGTAGCTTAACTGGCTAAAACCTGGAGATTGAGGGATCCTGGTTCGAATCCCAGTCAAGATGAATGCATTTTACTCTTGGAAATTTCTGCATTTTTTCTTTCATGCTGCTATAGAAGAGAATGAGAAAAAGTTTAAATGGCAGGAAAATGAGTAATAAAGGGATTCTTACTTCAGGAACTAGAAACAAATGACTTTATTATACTGTGCAAGAGGCTGGCACTGTTATGATTTTCATGTGGCAAAGTTCCCCTTTGAGATCTAAATCATTGTGAGGCAGTGCAGTGAACAATTTATGTGTTTTCCGCAGTAAAAAATCTTTTAAATTGACAACCATCCACATGTAAATGCTCTCTGTTTCCAGTTAGCTGCTTTTTTTAAATCTTGAAATTTCAAGAAAAAATCTTGAATTGCTCTGAAAATATTAATTTATCAAAATTTCATAACTTTTTGAAATAAATTGAGTTTGCAGCAACATTGCATTGTATGAACAAATCTAAGTAAAAATATTTGCTGTCATGTATGAGATTAGAGTTAATTTAACGTCGTTTCTTCTAAAGACAGGAAAATAATGGGCAGTTGGTGGGCATCGTATTAATATTTATGATTGATGCTAAAATTTACATTGGAATGGTTCCATTTTGTGAGCTTTTTATGTATGTGGACAAAGTAATGAATATAGTTTTATTACACTGAATGGCATGCTTTTTCAGAAATACTAGTGACATTTGATTTGGCATCAAATGGTGAAGTATATTTTTGATGTAATCATGTAAGTTGTTCATTCATATGTAATTTTTAACGTTATTTAAAACAATGATCTCATTCTTTAGTAACTGTGAACTTTGAACTCCATGCTAAGGCTAATTTTCCTTTCAAACTCCCCTCCTGTCGATGCCTCAAATTGTGGTAAATTTGAAATCTTGGAGGTAAAGAATAGGCTTAGATGTAATCGGGTGATTATTCCAAGGGCAGTGACATTAATGGCAGAAAATGAGGTAAACATTTTTGACAGACCAAACCAAAGTGTATAATAAAGGCAGAACTATTATTCAGTTGGTATAAATGTTAAATGTAATACTAAATTCCATCATTTTTAGCTGGCTATATGCAAGTTTTCACTTTGAATGAACAGCAGCATCAGCACATGATAAAGATGCATCAAAATATTTTTGCATTTTTTTGCAATTGAACCTTGCCTAAATATTTGAATAACTCTCTTCCTAAGTTTTACAATAATATTTTGATGACAAAGGCATTTGTGTGCAGGTTTCTAAAGGAAAACTAGTTTCCTCATGATGTGGCCATCAGGTATATGCTCTAGTTTGGTTTACTATAACCACACTTCATTGAAGCTATGTTTCAATTGCAGTGAATTCATTGGGTCGAGTCTGAGTTTTGTCTGGTAAAGCTCCCACATACTCTAAAGGATTGGATCAAATCTGGGTTATTATGCCTTTGGTAGGTCAACCGCAAACCAGGAAAGCTGATAAAGTATAAGAATCAACATAAATAGGGACAAGTCGGGGTTTTCCTTGTTTTTTCTAACTTTAAAAATGGCCAGTGTTCAAATATTTCATTCCAGATATCAATCATTATGTGCACTGCCTAACAAAAGGTACCTTACTGTTGGTGCTGCATTAAGAAATATGTTATTCCTTGTATTTTCTGTAGTTGGACATCATCTATTTCATTGACATCTTGAGAGCATGTAACTGCATTGACATCTCATTTTCACATTCATTTTCTTTATTTTTCAATCAATTAGTTTATAATTGCATGCACCATATAGCTCACTTTTTGCCTTTTACATGTTATTTTGTTCAGAAGGCCGGTGTGAACTTGCGATTCACCATTTAAACATATTTAATCTTTGAGTAGTCTAACCACCAAAAAATAGGCTTCAGACAGTCTTCAACATATGACCTGGCATATTTTATTTCCTTTTTGATATCATGAAGTCCATAAAGCATCCCCTTATCCTTCCTTTTCCTTTGTCCACATTATCAAGCCCGTAAGCATACCATTACCCCTCATACTCACTCAGTAATTAGTCTTCTTCTTCATCCAACTTATTTTTCCATGTACCCATTCTTCAAAAGCCTTCTATCTTTTCCATCATCTTACCTCAAAAGACCAAATTTCTGTACCATTAAGCACTATACTTTATATTTAAGTTTTTACCATCCTAATCTTTATGTCTTCACTTAGCATTCCTGTCATCCTGTGCTTGAAGATGCTTTTTTAGCCAATTCAGTTTTTTTATGAAAGGTTTCAACTTTTTTAATGACACATGCACAATATATTTGTTTGATCTTCGTTTCATCTCTGTGCAACTTCATCACTCCTTATGATGTGATTATTTGCCTAATGGTTCTACTTCTATGTAAGTTTTCTTCCAAAATACTGCACAGATGTGAAGTGTTCCACGATATCCTGGTTATGTTTTATATTTCTTTCTAAAAATGTTGTAATTACTATGGCCATGTCATGTGTTCCTCTCCCCTACTTATCCCAGAATAGTCGTTATTGAGGTAGTTTGTTCTGTTATGAAATCTTCTATTGGTTATTCTCCGTGCCATAAAAACATATAAAACATAAAATGTAAAGCAAATGAAAAATTATAAAACATTTATTAAAATTATGTGGTTGACATTTTTAGTGTTGCCATTCTCATTTATTTCATTGCAGTTGACTCACTCTTGCAACTCAATATTAATGCTCCAGAATACAGTATGAATTGTGCAATGTGATGCAGTTCCCCATTTGTGCTTAATTAAATGGTTCTAAACCAAGATCTGGTGATTTCCCAGTGTATTGAATGTAGAAATTCCTATGAGGTCTTCCACCGGGTAACATTCACCATTCTGGCTGATGTTTTGGTGAATACTTGGGCATCATCTGCTGGGCAAGGGTGCCATTATGCCATGGCAAAGGTGAGTTGGCCAACTTACATACTTAACCCTGGAGGTGAAAGTATATTACGTGGCCAAAAAAGGGAGACATGGCACTCTTGCCCTGAAGATGATACCGAAGTTGATCATTGAAGTATCACTAAGAATGGAGACTCACCCTGTGGAAGACCTGAGAGGAATTTCTGCATTGATTCTCGGCTGTTTCCCTCAAGTAGATCGATTTGAAGGAGGGATAATTCAAGAAATTTGAAAAAGTCTCTGAAATGTATACATATAAATCCTTTCATCAAATATTCCTTAAGTAGTAGTCATAAATTGCACAATTCTCTGAGGGGAATGAAAAGGAGTGTGCCCAGGAAGAGAGATATATAGTATGTTAGTTCTAATAAAAAAAGTTCCAAGATTGGTTTAAAAAGTAATATTTCAAAACATGACAATTTATTGCACATTATCCCCTTAGTAGTAGCTGGCTATCCAAGGTTTTTTCACAGTGTCACTTCTACTGCTGGAATCTTTTGAAAAATCCATTTTCGTGATCCTAGTTTAGTTCCTCCTGAGATTTTTCTTTCTATATCTGATCATATCATATTTTTTGTCCCTTGATGGGGGACTTGAGCCTGGGAAATAGAAGAGAGTCAGCAGGGGGCTAAGTAGGTGAATATGGGGATGAGGAAATGACTGCAATACCATTTTTGAGTCAAAAGTTGCCAATAACAAGAGATAAATGACGATAAGAATTATTGTGGTGTAACACCCATTCACCAATGCAACAAAACTTAGGCCTCTTTCATGTGGCACTTTAGTGCAATTGTCTCAAGACTTGAAGTTTTATAAACTAACCAAAATGTTGCATTTTTCAGCCATTTATCAAAGGGTTAGTTAACAATGTAACCGAACAAGTTCTTTCACTTGTGCAACATAATTTTTATCAGTCAATGTTGACAGTAGTTATCCAGAACAAGGGTCATCTTTGATTGATTAATTGATTTGATTCTACTCCTGAACCTTTAAAACCATTCATGGCTTCTTGAATTACATCAAACTTTATGCCAGTGAGCTGTTTGTGACATTTGAAAAGTTCCTGTGAAAGATTTCCCCAACTTCACTTAAAACTTAATGTAAGCATATTTTTTTTTGTTGTGGCATCTCCTGCAGTTTCTTGGAATTTATCTGGAACTTGTTGATCGAACTTCATGCATGGATTTGATGAGGAGGAGGGTCTCCAGGGCATTAATCATGCAATACTTTCCATTCATTTGCATCCACAAAGCATGTCACTTCCAACAGCTTTTCCACCCATGCCAAGTGATTTGGATTTGTGAACCTAAACATCCATTCTAAACCTGATCTGATTCTAAAGAAAGCTGACAGACATACATTGTTTTTATTATTCTTGAGGTTGTAGTAGTTTAGTGGTTTGAGTGTTCAGTTACTGAACCTGGGCTCAAATATGAGTGTCTGGGCACCCTCAACTTCACCCAAGCTGTGTGGTTTTTTGGATACCAGATCTTCCTGGGAAACCATGGGCAGCACCTGGAAAGGAAGTGGCCCCCCTACTCCGATATGTGAATTTTACATGCTATATGGCTTATTACAAGTTGAGCACGACCCTCGCCTACCAGAACAAATTTTGGGTTGATTACTGCTTTTATATTATTCTTAAACCTCCAAATGAATGCCCATATTCTTCACAACCTGCAGTGAGACCATCCAACAGTTCTACTGTGAAACAATTATGTGGAAAATTCAATTGGTAGAAGGATCTTGATAAAATGCCATTAGGTTTCATCAGGAGAGCAAAGGCTGGGGTAAAAGCTGGCTTCAAAATGTGGACTCTCCCAATCTGGAAATGTTCTCTTTTATTCTTAAGTCATCAACCAAGACAAAAAAAAGTTTGAAGAATGAAGTATTGCATATTCTTTTTATATGCACTTCTCATTTTTTTATCTGCCCTTCTTATTTTTACATAAATTGATATTTTTTAAATTATATGGGAAGGGGTATAACCTTAAATCCATTTCAAAATATTGCCTAAAACATGCACTTCAATCATCTTTTCTGCTTTCACTTTTTCCCTTACGGACACTCACAGCAGACATGAATATAAAGCCATGGAGTAAAAATAAGTTCCATATGCATTGCATTTATGATATTTGTGTTGACTAAATTTTTGATGGGCAAAAACACCTCAATTCATTGGAAAAGTTTGGAAGAATTTTCCATCATAAAACACATGGTCATATTTCAGATGGAATAATGCAAATAACACATTTAAATTGCTTGTTGAAGATTGATTATTTTTGTTTAGTATGCATATAAAAGTCTAATTATTTACTGCTACTAGCACTAACCTCATAGTAAACAAATGTGTGCTCCTTATATTATGTTACAGGACAATTTTGAAGGCTGAAATTTCATAGATGCTTTTAGAAATAACCAGGATGAAAAATAATTTTTCACATCCAATCAATTTCCTCTCATCATAAGCATATAAATGAAAGTACACAGTCATCATAAAATCATATGGTTATATTAATTCAAAGAAACACTCTGAAATAACTGAAATCGAGTCACCCATTGATGTGCACACTAATATGAGAGTTTCACAGGGAAAAATCATTCACCATGCTCATCACTGTGATTACTTTGTGGCATTACATGTGCAGTAATTCATCAGAGCATCTTGTTCTTTAAAAGCAGTTTCTATTCACATTATAAGAGAAGCTTGGTAGCTTAACTGACCAAAGCACTCAACCAGAAATTGATGTATTCAAGTTTGAGTCTTGGTGTGGTGAATTATTTTTGCATAAGATTATATACTTATATATACTGCCCAAACAGTGATTTTCATAATATAAATTGCAAGTATAGCTAAGAATTGTAAGAATTTCTTTCATTTATAAAACAGTGGGTTGAGAGGGATGTTATTGGGCTCAGTCTTGAGTGTGTGCAATGTAAGTTTATTGTAATGGCTCCTTAATCAGATTACCATGCATCTGTAAATCTATTTATGAATCCTCACTGCACTTTACTTTCTCTCTCTAATGTCATTGTTAGTGATTTATCAGTGCATTTGTGTTTATAAAGTGAAACCAAAATTTGACCAATTGAAATTTGAAACTGTGGTGTAAGTAGTTTACTTTTTGTAGGATGAGGTATCATTGTTCTGGTTTTTCTCTGCGATGTCTGCCCCCTCTGTGAGAGTTGAAATGTAATGCAAGAATGAGTAATTTCACTTGTAATTGGGCTTAACATGATTAGATGGATTTTTAGGGTTACCGGTGATGAATTTAGGTTTTTTGGATATGTGCATGGTGTTTTCAGTCCATCTTAATTTCTTGAATTTCAGAGCATGCTAATTCCACTATACTATTTTGTAATAGTTAACTAAAGAGTTCAGAACACTTTTACAACTTTTTTTGAGTTAGTGCCAACCATAGTGTGTATGTATTGTATTCCATGGATGCTTAGAAGCATATTCAATAACTTTAGGAAGTTATCTGTTAAAAACAAATCAAATTACGTTGTGCAGAGATTATTTCCCATCTTAATTAGTATCACATCATTTATCACATCGACAAACATTTTTCAGCCTTTATTGAAAGCATATCATGCTTAGAAAAAATATGCCACTGTCTTTGGCTTCAACCTTCTCTCATTCAGTACCTTCATCAGTACATATGGCTACAATTATCAGATAAAAATGGTATTAAATCTAAAATGCTGTTGACATCATTTTTGTTAAATGTTTTATACAGTCATATCTCAAATTGCATGTTACAATGCAAACTTTCTTGACATAAGCTCACATTAAATGATTCAAGCCTTCAGACTATCATTTGATTTTTTGATTTAACAATGCAAAATTGATTTTTTGCCTTTTGCAGTAATTTATTTTTTACCTGATTTTATTTAAATTTTTAATGAAAAAAATAACAAATGTGCACATGGGCATTGTATGATACACTTAGTGGCCTTTACTATCCTGAAGAATAATTGGTCTAAGGTTCCTAACTTTAAATTCATTATATAATGCAATTGTATTATTTGAGGCATGACTGTAATTTTATACAACTTCAAATAGCTAATTTGAAGAAATAATGAAAAAGTGCTATTGTCAATTTTACTATCCTATGTGAACTTTTCTGATTTTTTTTATTCTTTTTATTTCTGGAAATTATTATAGTTTTGCAAGTGGTAACTTTATTTCAACATGAGTTTTCTCTTGGACTAGAGTTGAATATTGCCATTGTGTGTTTTAAAATAAAATATGTAAATATACTGTGAAAACTAGATGAGAGATTTAACTTGGATGAGTGAGTTGAATGTCTTGATCTTATTAGCCATTTGTATGTGTTGACATGCCTAATTATATTATGCATAATAGTTTATGAAAGGCATGCATATTTCATTGCAAAAGTACATATTAATGGATTGAGGACATTTGTAAATTGAAAATTTAAATTTGTGGTTTGGACATTTTCCTCTGAACAAATACTCCATATATGGTGGAAAGGGTTATTTGTGAGCAAAGTGGACCTAATTATTTAAATCTGTTGATGTGTGTGGGAAATGGATTAATAAGAAGCAATGCACATAAGGCGGGAAAGTCATAATTCATTCATGCATTAATTTAAGGAAATTTAACAATTTGAAAGTAGCGAAAATCAATTTAAATCGTAATTATAATGCTTGTATTCACGGCAAACAATTTATGCTGATTTGGTATGGGACATTTTATTTATTTTAATATTGAACAAAGTTAGAGTGGTTTGCATGAAGGAATTTTAATGACATATTATAAAACATTTGGAAAGTGGTTTCTCATATCATAAGTTTTAATCAGAAGGAAAGTTTTATGCTGGATTTTTCAGAAGTAACTTTAAATAGAAAGACCTAGATCTAAGTTGGTTTGTAATAAATGATTTTATCATCTGGAAGGCTTCTAGTATTTCCTGGCATATAAGACTTTGTAATCATGAACTGGCCTTTTTTTAGTCTTACCATTATGAGTAGTTTTTCTGGGTAAATCTTTCTCAATATTATTCAGGGACACACTCCCCATTGAATCATGTGTGCATAGTGAAAAAGGCATGAAAGATGACTAAAACAAGAATATTTTGCCACCTTTTTCAAAATGATTTTAAGTAATTCCTAATTTCATTACTATTTTAATGCAGCTCAATTAATAAGATTAAATTTACACATGATTATGAATGATTAAAAATGAAAAGATTTTTTATTGGCTTTGTTCTTTGATTTAGTTGATTTTGATGCATAACTAGCACAAGTCATTGGTCTTAAGGGTGTTAAATCATAAATTTTTTATATTAAGCAATTCATGATGTCATGTGTCCCTGGGTTTAATCTTTCATTATTGACAAATTTGAGTAATAAGTGGCCAAATTAATTTGTACTAAAAGGGTACATTAATTCTGGGAACAGCTGCAGTATGCAAGAGAAAATAATTGGAAAAAATAAAACATTTTATGGTGTATGAAGCATCCTTGTGCTCCTAAAAATGGCTCAAAAACCTTACGTAACTTATATAAATTTGCTGTTTTCCTTCATTTAAAATTTTACTAAATGCTTCAAATATTTCCTTATTATTTCGAATTCATCATTATCTCCTATCAATTGAGAAATTAATGCTCCATTATGTCGATAAATAAGTAAATGGGGGAATATCTTCTGGATATTTTTCTTTCGTAAATATTTCTTTCTTAAGTAGACATATGTCCTTTACACCTACAAGTCCTATTTATCATACAAAGAATTGATATTTTGAACTTGAAGTGATTAAGAATTTTGTATTACTTTAGAAGAAGATATGCATCCCTTGAAAATTATGCATGTCCTTTCTTTATAAGTTTTACATTTTACATCAGTTAATAACTTTACAGATTATAGAATAAAAGGGATAAAATTCCCTTCAGTCTTGGTCAGTTTTTCTCCGATTCACTTAAATTCACACATGCACTGATAGGTAAGTCCCAGTTTCTCTTGATTTGAGTGGGAAAAATCTGCTCCTGAATGAATGTTCCACTTGTATACATCATGTGAATTGACTTAAATGGATTTTTTTTAAGAATCGGATCTTTATTTGAGTTTTTAAATTAGAATTTACCTTATGCGCCAGGAAATACTTCTTTTAAATTTACTGTTTCTATGAATATGTAGTGTGGAAGTTGAACTGTTTGAAGAATTCCTTAAGCAATATTATGACTTCCTCCAATGTTCCTTTAGATTATAGAATTATATGATGGTGAAAAATTTTCTTTTCAGTCAGTTGAAAAAAGACTGTTTAGTTTATAATTAGTGTACTTTTTATAGAAATTTACTGAAATGTTGAAAGTTTATTTTAATGGTTATTTCTGTAAAAGTTGAAATTTTTGAAAATTTTTATTTATTAAGGTAAAATATAGATGAGTTATATTGTAATTATCATTTTTATACTTTTATGATAAAAATGGAGTTGGAGTGGTTGTTACCCAAAGTGAGGAAAGTCATTGATTGTTAAATGCCTAAGTACTCAAACAGGCAGTGGCCTTGTATAAACACACCACAGTTTGAAGCCTTACTAGCCAATTATTGTATAGAGTAATGTTCTAATGCAATTGTTTAGTAAAATGTTAATTTCTATTGGTGTATTTTGGTGTTTCTATTATGAAAACTCTTTCACTTTAACCCTTGAGAATCAGTCAGACTGTGACCAGGTGACACTTGTGGTGCTGAATGCTGAACACATTTCTAATCATTATATTACATTAGTGGTGAATAAATTTCTGCTCTTAACCTATAGTTTTCAGGAGTATAGTGCAATAAGTTTTGAAACAATTCCACGTTGTATAGCAGCTTTTTAGTTTATAAATTACTTCTTATAACCAGGTCAATTGAATTAATTTTGCTCTAGTTAGTCATAATGAATCTGTGCCAGACCTCATATTTTGGTTATCATAAAGGCAAAATTTTCTTCATATGTCATGTTTTACTCTATTACGGGCTCAAAAAGTTATTGAATTTGTTGAGTAAAAGGAAGTGTATGTGCACAATACTATTCGGTAGATTGGATCAGCTCTTGATTGAGTTATTATCCCTGATACAGGTAGTGAAGGAATGTTGCTTCAGAAATTTTAATTTCAGCATTAGAATGTTTTGTGTGCATGGAAATTCAGCACTTGCCAAAATGAAATATCTAAACTACAGAAATATTTGCCTTTTGTTGGTGTTTTTAATATCACGTAAAACTCTTGTTAGATATTTTGTTTCTAGAGATTTCTATCAAAGAAAGCCAGATAAGACTATATCTCCAAGAGATATATTCGTACTTGTAACAGCTGCTGACTAACCTTTCAGTTTTCATTAGAAATATTCTTAAGAAGTGACTGAAGTGATAGTGATTATTATCTTGTTCAAAATAGCTACGTTTAATTATTCAGCAGTGAGTGCTCTTAGAACAAACTAAAGTTATATATGTTGCTTGTGGAAATTAATAGTTTACTGTACATTAGGTTACCTGAATGTTCACATTTTTGATCATTTGAGTAGTATGCAGATGACCCTCAGTTGCATGATTAATCGCTCAGGAATGCACACTGAGCATTCCTTTAATTTTGCAAATGTACTGACTCTCACATCAGGTTGCACATGCTTTAATTCTTTCTTTAATTTCTTCTAGTTTATGCTATATAAAATTCAGGGCAAAGCAATGTTAACATGATTTAGTTTCAGTTAGTGCTTACTACTTTACCTTCTAATATCCCTTCCTTGTCAATTGCTTAACTAACTAGTTATTCATCTTTGAAATTACTTACCAAAGTTTGGTTGTATTTGAGCAATTAAAATTTCAGTATGTTTGTTCTCATCTCCCTCTCAATTGAAAATTTCTTGATTTCCATGTGATTAAAAAATAAAATATCTGGGCTTATATTTCCATCTCTCTCTACTTTATCGGCAAAGTTTTGAGACACCTGTAAAAAATCAATCATAACCATTTGCATATTTCCCCATACAAGCATGTACACTATCTCTTTCAGTGTGTCCCATTATAATGTGTTTATGTGGTAATTAATGAATTTATTTGGCATCATTGCATTTCATGTCCAGTTGGGCTTAATATTTGTTGACCCGAACCCTTCCCTATTAAATCAACCTACAGTTTGAGCGCTGTGGTGTTTTTCCTTGTGTCTTGGCATCTTTGAAAGACACCATGGCCAAGTAAATAACTTTTCCTGACACGAAATATATAATATATATGAAATTTAAATTAAGATGGATTTCATGAGTTTTCAGGTAATCCTAAGTGTCCCATTATTTTATAGGGCAAGTTTTGTAGTTTATTCAAATATTTAAGTACATACAATTTTGCAAACTTTAATTATTTGCATTGATATGGGCTCCCCTGATTGAGAAAATCATAATGTAGCCATAAGGAAGGCACTGGCAACATGGAGATGTTAGAGATGCTGTAGAAATTCTTTAGATGATCTGCACTGTTATTATCTTTCTATGAATGCTCATGTGAGAGTGGCACCAAGCCAGTCAACATGGTGTACAACTCAAGTTTGGGTTAATTTGAAGTTTGACAGTTTGAATCTCGCCACTGACATGGATATTCTGTTGCATTTTGATATAGTTTTTGGAGTGTTTTTATTTTTGTGAAACCTAGCCCGAACTAGCAGACAGAGTATTGGCTTGCCATTACTACTACATGACATATGCTTGACCAACTTTATATACATCTAGTTTGTATTTTGTATTGTTTTTTGACTGCAAAATAAGTTCTCTGGGATAACAAATTCAAATCTGCAAAATAAGTTCTCTGGGATAACGAATTCAAATCTAATGAAGATAACTTGGTGGGATGACGTGTTGTTTCACAATCCTAATGTAGGCCACTTATTGCAACTTCTTTGTTGTAATGTGATAAATTAACCCATATGCTGCCACAAGCTGCTTGATTACCTATTCCAGAAGGGTGATTCAATTTAACGTTACATGCAATTGACTGATAATTAAGGTTTTTTAATGAGGCCAGTTTTATATTATCAATTCATGATATTGACTAGGCTTCCTGGAACAGAAAGTAATAGATTTATTTGAAATGATACCTTTGCTAATGGAAATGTGGCTCTTGATTATGATACCATTAAACAAAATATTTAAGCTACCCGATAAAGTGCTAATTTTTCCATTTTGGACCTGCCTAATATCATAATTGTATGGACATGAATATGATTAAATAATGTTTTTTTTTACAAAACTGTCCTTTCTCAAAAGCTTTTAACATAAATTGACCATGCTCAAAACATTGATAAAATCAAGTTTTAATTGATGAAATTTGATTTTTAAACTGTTATGGAAAAAGATTTCAGTGCATGGATTGGCATTGGGTATTTTTATTCTTTAACCCACTTTCTCCATGAAATTTAGAAATGATGTATTGTTGATTTTATGTTAATTGTATAATTTAAATACATGAATTGAAGTTATATCAGCTTACAGCTTTAATATTCTGTTTATGTTTGTTTAATAGTCCTTCATGATTTTTTTACAATTGGAAAAAGAACACCACACTTATTCAAGGGAGGTCACATTTCATTTAATGGTTTTTAACTTTTTATGTGAAATTTACATTGCAGTGATGCTGGATTGAATACATGCATTTAAATAAAGTGCTAATAATGTATTTAGTTGGAATCGTAATTCTATCACAATTATTTGTATTTCTCCAAAAAGAAATGAAACAGGTAACTCTGATTTTATGACATTTGTGGTTTTGTTTAATTTTGTGTATAATATCACTTTCATTGATACACACAGAGGTGATTCGTCATCACTGCAGTTTAGACTGAAATCTTTAAAAATCTATTTGGGCCAAATAATTTAGTTACTTCATCGTTTGATTACTTTTTAAGAAAGTAATGTCATAAAGGTTGAGATGCAGTTTCTAAATCTTTTATTAATTTTTGTATCTTACCATTGATGTTTTCTGATTAGTTATTTATAGCTGCATACCATCTAGGCATCAGTGTTACATGCAAGAATACTACCTTTTATGATATATTTTTAAATCCTTAACATTGTTCTGTAGCATCAAATAAATTATTGATAATTTACAGTACATAAAATTGCCCAATGCAGTGTGCTTGAATAACAGATATATAACAGATAGTTCTTACACTATTTGGAAATTAAATAGTAAATTAAATTTTGAAAATGCATAATTAATTATTAAATGAATTATATGTTAATGTAATAATTCTTTATTTCATGACACCATACAGAGGATAAAGGTATAGGCTCTTTTCATGATAGAGAAGGGAAAAATAAATATCGCTGTTCGGAGAGGGTTGTCGGTATTTCAAAATGGTTGGACCTTATGTATGTTTTTAATCTTATCTGGATGCAATTCAAATAAATGAGGTAGTGATATTGATAATGTTGCTCTTAGCCATGAAAACAATTGTAAAGCCCAATTAATTATTTTCTAAGGACTTTTAAAAGGAAATCAAATACCATCTTAAGTAGATGGAAGAAAAATTATAATGAGCCATTCTAATTATCTTTCATGAAAGTTGCTATGGTCTATGACATCATCATATCTCCCAAGACTGATTTTTATTTGTTTAAATAAGTTTGGTTAAATGGAAATGTTAAATAACATTCTCTAGTTTATCATCTGTAAGTACCTAATTACTTTATTACTGTTATGGTTCAATGTTCAATTATCCCTTCATAATAAAGTCGTATAGAAATATTGTCATTTATACATGAGTGGAAAAGTCAAAACACCAACTGTGTAGGAGAGCAAATGGATGTAGAATAATGAATTATTATTGTCCAGCATACAAAGAATAAAAAATTTACTGTTAATGTTGATTAATGAAATGACTCTCATTCCTGAATATTGTATGGATTCTTCAAAATATTAATTGATTAGATATAATGTGCCAATTAAAAGTTTTTGAAACAATTCTTAGAGTGTTAACAGAAATGTTCTTATCCTAATTGGATAATGCGCAGAAGATAAGGTCCAGCTGTAAGATTGTTTTCTCTATTTTGCCGCAGTGGAATCATTTTTATATTGTGATTAGTTGTTTGTGAAGAATATACATAGCGCTGTGCCATTACATCATTTTCATAATCCTCACTAACATCTACCATCAAGTAATTAATTTAGATTTTTCTGCCATAATCATTGATTAGGGGCTATTTTGTTGTACACAGTTTGTTACAAAAACTTGAATAAAGTTCCATTGACAAATTATGTGGCACCCAGGTTGAAGGGGCATAGCATAGGGAATCTCTAAAGCTGGTATTGGGGAAGTGGTTACAAAGAATTTTGATGCCACTCTGAAAGTCTTTGTAATTTGCAATATGCCAATGAAACGTTACATTTATGTTCTAATGTGGTGGTAGTAATGACCTGTAATCAGTTGATGGTATTGATTGTTCAGTACTCATGTCATGGCACATCTGGAAAAATGTTGGAGAGTGGAACCTGCGGGAATACTAAGAGTGGGTTGAAAATTATGGTCAAGGATGGTGTGGAGGACGAGGGAAGAGGTTGAAAATTTTGTGATGTAATATATCATATAAATCTCTCCAAATATACATTGAATAGGTCCCATGCATTATGATACGGAAATTTCCCTAGAAAAATTATTAGTCCTAATTTGGTTGTGTCCAATGTTTAGTTCCAGCTTTCCTGAAGGTTGTGTTTTGACTTTTGTGTGGGCATTGGGTGTAGCTGTTTATGATTTTTATTAGTACAGGCCAAAATAGTCATGGCAATGAGTCAACATGATTCCAAATAAATACCAATTAATGTTTTTATGTCAGCATCATACCCTGAATGTTCAAATAACACATGGCGAAGGGTTTAGTACGAGGTGAGTTCTAATCAAATCAACTTAGGGTTAAAGACTGGTTGGTTGGCTGTTGGAATTAAATCTAATGTACGAGGGATTTCCAATCAATATTATATTAATTGGTGAAGGAAAGGTAAAATTTAGAAATGATGGATGATCTGGAAAATGTAGATTGAGTAAAATAAATCCTATCTCTCAATTTTTGGCTTGATGAATTTTCAGGGTGCCCTGGTAAATGCAGTAAATAATTCTTTCCATTTATAATGTGGTATGACATTGATTTATGCTCAAACTTTTTTTTCAATTTTGAAGTTCAGTGAAACGACTTCAATCATTGTTCTAGTTGCTTTGTCTAATAACATATACGTAATAAGGATATGGTGGTTACTCATTGTCATAAATATTTATGAAACCATTCCTGTGTGTGTTGATAGTTACAGTTTCAAAGCGTGTTGTCCTCACTCGGGACACACCAATTTTAAACAATTTTTCCCGAACTCTTCTTTCATGAAAGAGTTGTTGTTCAGAATTCAAGAGAAGATCAAATATGAAACATATTATATTTGCAATTATCATTTGATGAGTATCAACTAGAAGTGCTACTTTTCAAAAAAACTGATGGTTGTTTTGTTTCAATGTCTCTTTTTGAAAAAAGAATCAAAAATAAGTTTGTGTGTGTGTTTACAAATGTATATAGTGCCGTGATATGTGCATTGTGAAAGTGACTGTAATCACTCCAACAGAAGGGCCAAAGAGAGAAGTTTACTTGTGCACTAAGTGCTCAAAGAGTATCAGTGGTTAAAATGGAAGCAGTGCCTTTCTGTCTTCTATTGCATACAAAATAATGACCTTGAATATTTCCAAGGGTATATTAAACTTAGGATTCCATGCCCAATTCAAGGCATTACTTTCTCAATGCACCAATTGTTTAAATGTTATTTAGGTTATTTGTTCAGAGTAAAGGTTGAAGAGATGATGTTTGGAGTGTTATTTATGCTCCTCATCCCTGTAGCAGGAGCCAAGCTAAACTCTATAAGAGAGATATTAATGCAAATTGCCTTTTTCACAAATCAGACATTTGTAAAGAAATCTAATGGTTTATGTACAGTCCGATTTAAGTTTTGTAGGTAAAAAAGTTTTAAACTAAAAAGATGAATATTAAATTAGAGATGTGTGTGTTTTTTCTCTTTGTGTGTATTATAATACTACTCTTCTGTACAAACTTGACTGCTATTTTCCACTAATAAGGATCTGCATAAAGGTAGAAAAATACTTGAACAGTAAGTTGTGTGACTTTATGTTTATAATACAGCATTTATTTTTGCAAAAGTGCTATTACCTTGCCGATTCAAATTAAAAACACTGTTGCCTAGTTTCTGTGGTATAAAATTTGAGCACTATTTAAAAATGTAAAAGACAAATTTTAAAAATTAAATGATGACAAAAATGGAAACCTAAATGAAGATCATTTCTTTCATGTTTAAATATTCCTGATTGCATGTATCTATGATTAGCTATCAATTGAAATTTCTTGGATACAACATATTAACATTTTTAATGTTGAACCTCTGTCAAAGTTGATTTAAATTATAGAACAATAGGTTAGTAACTACTTTCTACTGCTCATACTAATCCATTCTGTGATTGCTTTCTGCAGTGTTATCGTAATAATATTCAGTTTTCTGTGAAGAATGAGTTGGAGTCGTCCTATTCGCAATTCACTCTTATGCTACTCTGTTGTCCCGTACAGGTCAAGCCCTGTAAAAAAGCCTAAGATGAGCAAAAACTAGATCATATCTTTCATTGCCATAAGATAGTATCAACACTAAAATCCTTTAGAGCACAGCAGGTAATATTTAATATCATTCCCTCCACAGGAAGAGCTTGACTTTCTTAGTCATAATTGTAATGATTCTGAGCCAGATACAGACTTAGGATCATTTGGTTGGCCCTTGGATTTCAGTAGCATAAAAAAGAAAAAAATATGAAAACCCTAAGAAATTACTTAATCCAAATATCAAACCAAATATGTATTACCGAAGCTTGCTCTCCTGAAGGTTATGGATTGGAATTAACTTGGGGCTTTGGCATTGAATTTAGCTGTTTATGATATTTTGACTAGCCAAATTAATCATGGGCAATGAATCAAAATAATTCTAATCAAAGTGTTTTTACCATATCATCATATCTTGCCCTCCCATGGGCATTGAAATGGTAGGGGGACTTACCTACTCATCCTAATGATTCCTAGACCTCTACTGGTAGGGAAAATGACAATCGCTCCTGGTAGGAGGTGGCAGTATTCCCCAGTGAGGTGGCTGCAAAGGCATCTGACCTCAGTTAGGGGGCCATGATATTATCATACATATTTAAAATAGTACATAATGGAAGAAGGCTATGGAAAACCAACTCAATTATCATTACTATGGCAAAATGGATATTATTAAAAGTTTAGTATATTTAGAATTTTTATTTTCAGGAATTGCAGAAACACCCTCCTTGAACAAAATACGTTCAAATAATTATTTAAGGAAGATCTGTTGTAATAAAGACAAGTTATCAACCAACATCAAAACTCAATTCAATCCCATAGGTATTGCAAACAAATATTTAGACTTTAAGAGAATGGCCAAAATTTTGGTAAAGTTATCACATACGAGTAGGCAAGTGGATTCCAACTATGCTTTACAGATAAAATTATGATTGAAAAACATCGAAAAAACCTCATCCTCTGACCAGTTCCATGCAACTCGTAGCAGCCAACCAGGCAAAAAATGAATCACCTAGACAAAGGCTGAAGTTTATATCTCATCGCTGATGTAAATATTGGGGAATACTGGAGGGAAAGGTGACTTGTCCAAATCCTGACCATAAATCATATGGAACATGTAACATTAGGAGAGGAGGACTTTATATGGTATATTTTGTGGCATAACCCCTCCCTATTCCTTCAAAATTTGCAAATGAACTCTTTTCCAAGTGTTCCCAGTTTTCATGCATAGTTGTCACTTCTTATCCTAATTTACATACACTTACATCCTGTTAATATCACATCAGTGTACATTGTTTATACAAAAATCTATAACTTGGAGAGGACAAAATGCCTTCCATAAAAAATGGTTAGTAAATAGTGTTAACACACCCTCTCACTACCCTAAAGGGCTAAGGTATGATGTTAAGTTCCATGTAAGCATATTGTTTGGTTTGGTGGTAACTTGTCCTTTAGCTCAACATACATTCTATCTCTTTTAATTCCATCCAAATGCCTATTCTTTTCCTCCTTGTAGCCCTTTCCTAGAATTTTCTATAATTGTCTTCAGAATCTCATTGCTTCTCACTATCTCCTGCATCCACTTGACATGCTTTCTTTGAATTTCACCTAACAGTCATATTGCTTCTTCTACCATACCTAGAACTTCATTGTTAGTTTTTCTATCCATCAATTTTATTTTCTCCATACCCACATATTGAAAGCCTCCAGTCTTATGCTTATCCTTATTTCGTAATGAACAACTTTCTAATTCTTAAAAGCATGCTTCATATTTAAGTTTTCATGAGCCTTAGCATAAGGTGCCTGTCATCAGGTCACCACCTCTTTGCATATGCTTCCTTAACTAATGCCATTTTTCTTTTAATTTCTTCATCACCCCCCAATAGAACACTTCCTGTAGAGCTGATCTATTCTCCCTGATCTAATTTTCTCCCCCGACTTTGATGCTTATTTTAGCCTTCCTATTTATTGATCTCTTTGATTGACTGGCTAACTAATTGTTTATCATTGGCTAATCTTCCTGTTTTGATGAGGACTCCATATTTTACCACTCTTGTCCTTCCCATGCTTCACTTACCATTTCCTCTGCGCATGTATTGAAAAGAACAGGTGATAATGGACATTCCTGCCTTCCTCCCATGCCTAGCACTGCCCATACCAACTCCAGTTGCTATCTGCACCTGTGCAGATGTCTACCTACCTGTCTAAGACATGTAAAGTTTCTGACCATGGAATTATCTCTCCAGTCTACTCCCATCTTCTGCAAAATGTTCATTAATTGTGTTCAAATTACTGCCTTTTCGAAATCTACCAAGCTTAAAAATACAGGTACATCCTGGTTGTACTCATTATGTTCCTTCCTGCTAGTGGACTCTGTTGCCATGGTATCGCGCATACCCATTGCCTTTTTAAACCCAAACTTCACCTAGGTACTCATTTGGTCTCTTCTCCATCCTTTTATTGATGATATTAAATAATACCAAGCCAAGTCCTCACCTACTATTGATTTTCCCTTAGGGATGGTATCAATGTAGAGCTGACTAAGTTTGCTAGCCAAATTTCTCCCTCATAAATTCTGTGTTGATTCCATAAAAAATTTCCTCATTTTCCTAAATTCTTGAATATTTCTACAGATATGTCATCTATATTACCTCAGTATTTTTCAATTTCATTTCCTTTAATTCTATTTATATCCTTTTACTTTAATTTTATACTGGATAGGTGGCTTTTGAGATTTGGGCATGGAGAAGGATGGAAATGTAAAATGGATGGAGAGGAAAAAAATAAAGAAGTACTAAGCATGACGGCGAGGAGAGAGGGCTGTTGGGGAAAATTCAAAGTAGGCTGGGAAGGTGGATGCAGAGCATTTAGATTGGTGATGGAATGATGAAGACTGTGATAGAAGGAATCACATTAGGCAAGCAATGTACAGGGAAGAAAATGATACCCATTCTGGGTGGAAAGAATGGAGTTATAATGTATATGCAATTGAAGAACAGTTTATTATAGGTTGTGTATTGTACAGAGGCACCAAGAAATTTAGACATGTTAATTTTGTGTCCATCCAAAACCAACCTTAAATGGTAGACTAAAAACACAATAATCCTATGCATATACGTTTGTAGATTGATTCATGCTGTTTACTGGGGATGTCAATGATAAATCCATGGGATATGCTGTGCTGAAAGGTTCGAGTGGTACTGGATAAGGAGTCGCCAAATTGGTCAACCTAATGAAAGATTTTTAAAAACTAAATCATGGTAAACAAAGATAATCGCCAAAGTAGGGGATTGGCTCGTAGAAGGATCCCATTTGGAAGCCATTTAGCTTTAAAATAGTCATGTTTCCCAGTCAGCATGCCAAAAACTCCTTCAATCATGGCATCAATATACCATGGTTATTTCATTCATGTCATGAGGTATATGGCTTCCTTTTAACTAAATGGAACCCATCTCACATATTTTATTTCATTAATAGATAATCATGCCCTAACAATTTTCCAATCTCCTCCCCCAAAGCATTTATCCCTTTCTCGCGGAGAGGTGCTCAAGGGGTTGTTGTTGCCGTGAAATTCTCTCTCCCTCCCCGGCAGCAGATTATTGCACTTTGAAAACCACTCTCCTTCTTCTCAGAAAATGTGATGTGCCGCAGACCAATGTTCTAAGTCACTTACTTATTGAAATCCACCACCCTAACTCCTTAAAAATTGGAAATGGCACACCCCCATCTTCGGGATAGTTTCGGGGATGCAATCTAGTGGTACATAGGCTACACGGGCGCGATTATGTGCATTGTGATTGGAGGAATTAATGGCTTTCATTATGGAAATATCCCACAGCGTAAAGCCACCTTACTGCTGACATAAATCGGCATTTAATAAATCACTTAATGAGTTAGATAAACATCGAAATATTTTTATATGTAACAAGTATTGCATGATTGTAGGGAATAATGTGGTCCTCATTATCTATTTGCAGTACTCCAGCTACTATGAATCCTTCCTAACAACATCCACTTCATAGATTTATTTACGACTGGTCGAATATCATACATAAGAATATCAGTTTGATTTCTTAAACATTCGATTACAGCGACTCCACGGCAATTAGGAACACCATTCGAAGAGCCTGTTTCCGGCAGTGTTATAATAGTTTGGTCACGGGTAGAAAGGACGATGTAATCGTCATTAATGTTATTAATTATGAGTTCCAGCATGCTATTGTGGGTAATGTGATAAAGACTTTAAAAGCGTTGAACTTGGGGAAGGTTTTTGTAACTGATTGTCCATTGTTTTGAATCAGTTACAGTGCAGCTGTTCTCGTCTGATGGCATTATTGGAATACTTTTGTTCGAATGTTATTCATTGTGGAACTAAGTTTTGTAATGCAGCATTCATATTATTTGTTTCTCAATGATTAGAATGTGTACGCTACGGGTAAATACGTCGAGTGAGGGAGAGACTTAATAGGAATTGTGAAAATTGGTTATGTTGAAAGTGCCACTGCGGTGAATAATCCCACGAACGAGGAAATATGATGCATCAAGTGTACAGTACATTGCCTGATGATAGGCCCATTACGGCCATTGGTATAGTGTCAGATCCTGACAAATGTCCACCGGGATACATAGTTGTGAGTACCTTATTTATTAACCTCTAGAGCAGAAAAAAGTAAATAGTTAACCTTTTAAATATTGTGGTCCTGAAAATTACGAATTCGTTCTTGATTATTTTTTGCGGACATAGCCTGCAAGATGACTGTTTAATGAGGTGTGACATTAAATTCTTTAAAATATGCGAAGAGTTAAAGAAAATTATTCTAATGTCTTCTTAATAAGGAACAAAGTGTTATAAGTAGAAGAAATAGAATGTTTTAATTTACCCATTTTCAATAATTGTACGGCTAAGTAGTAAATTTTCTATTGATATTGATGTTTGAAACCATGCTTCACTTTCTAGCATATATGATGTCACTTTGAGGAAACAATTGATATCATATGGTACATATAATTCAACCATCAGTGAGATAAGAAACCGGAATGTTAGCTTAGTTTTATGGCTGTGGTAAATTTTATGACGTATAAAGCACTTGCAACACTCTATTAAGCTGTCATTCATTAGTTGACTTACTGTCATATCTCCAACCCTTTCCTTTATTGAATGGGGTTGGTCAAGGTAGTTGATGCTCTTGGTAGATGTACTAGAATCCTGCCGGGCCTCAGGCCATCTTGTAATTGCGAGGTTATACGTAGTTCACTTATCAAAAACCAATTAAAGATGTGCTCCGTAATCAGGAAACCAATCCAGATAGGTATTTCATCTATCTATCTTCATAGGGTCACCTACCTGTGCTAAGGTAGTTAAAGTTATCCCTCGTTTTCTGTCACCGGTTCTAAATTTCTTTTAACTGCCCTCAAAGAGAATACAGTAAGAGTATTGAAGAAATCTGACACTAAGTATAATCATACTAAAAATCATTTTAAAGTTATCGCAAAAGGCCTATGAAATTGTATTAAAGCCAATTTACAGCCCAACAAACATAAATAAACTAATACATGCCAAAAGAGGCAGTTCTCCAATTTGAAATATGGATTTTATTTCATGGTGATTGCTGTAATGAACATTTGGTTTGCATCATATTGCCTCAGATTAGATATGTTGAGCAGATGATTTTGTTTTTCTGTATAAATATGGAATTTATGTATATAAATGTTGGGCAAAGGATGAGTCGGGGTGAATGTAGCACTTATCTTAATCTTGTGAAATCTTTAGGTCTCCCGTACACATGATCAGGATTCTGATGCTGACCTATGGAGGGAGGGTTTTTTTGGCCGCAAGACTCGCTATATCTGCTTGTCAAAGACAGAAGGCATTGGAGGTATTCAGTTTGGTGGAAATGGCCCTCCTCCCCCTCCAGCTACAGATTACATTGTTCAGTCTGTGATCATCATCAATGACAAAGAAATGCCTCCTGATGGGTATTCCTTACTACCACGTACCATAGACTCAGGTATGTATGTGCCTAATAAAAATAATTTAAACCTGCAGTGCTTAAAGGCTAATGCTTAATTTTTATTGATATTTTTTTTTTTCATTTATGGCACATTGAATATTAACAAATGTCAAATTTCTTTGTCTCTACACATTATTCTCTGTCAAAATTTATTAGGTATGTTATAATTTCCATAGTTCACAATCAGGAGATTAATGGAAGTTTTTTCATTACTAGAACAAAAGGCATGGCGCAAGAGACAATTATGTTACCGATTGGCCAAAAGAAATCTAGCATCTTGTGCTGTTACAGATATTATTGTCCTTAGTCGTAGCAAGAAAGCTCCTGAAGGCTTTACAAGGGCTGGGTAAGTTCCTCTAATGTTATAGTATATTAAGTATATTAGATTTTTTCTATTTCATCACTACAAGAGAAAGCATTTTTCAATGTCTTGAAAAATTATTGAATTCAATGAAATATTGAACAAAGATCTTAATTTTTTTAATTTTTCTCCAGTAATTTGCCACAGTTAACTAACCAAATATTTATATACATGCAAACACATGGAACATAACTTCCTTCACACCGTCATAGTCCCTAAGTTTCCATCAATGAAACACAATGAATTCTCCTGAAATGTACCCTGCATCAAGGAAAAATTGACATACATTTTTGCACTTTTAATGAAAATTTTGAATTGCTTAAGTTCAAAATGTGTAATATTAATATTGGATAATTTGTGATGGAGTAAAATACAGAGAAAGTGTTTCTCCATTTTGTAGTAGAATTAACATTTCATTTTCAATGTACAAGCTAAATTTCATCATTTGTAATGCATCCCTATTTGAAATAAGGAAGTTTTTTTGCTTGTAAGTGACAATTAGAATGCCTAACATTCAATGTTTGGGGAGGTGAGATTTTAAAGAAAAATTATTATTTTATTTGTAAATAAATATCTCCTAAGCCTAATTTTCCTACAAGATTTAATTTATTGAAAAATAGAGAAGATGTTATTGTACCATATCCATCATAAAAACTTAACCAAACTTGTTTTAGGCTAGCAGTACCATTTTCGAAAACTCAGTTGCCTTATACAATTTTGAAACACTACATCCGAAGGCTTGTGTATTGGAGGAGGCATGAGAATTTCTATGTGGGTGATGGATTCTTGCAAGAATTTCTTGGTAGGAGGGTATGGGAGGAAAAAGGAAGAGCTGAGGAAGTGGGGCCCTAAAGGTTGAGTGAATGATGACTGCTTAGGGAATTTGAAATCAGCCGGCCTCTCTCTAGCCCATGCAGATATGGAGGAGGGATGGTATCAGTTCACTCATAATGGTTAACACCCTAGGAAGCTTTAAATATTTGTGACCTCAAGGATTAAAAATATTATTGGTAATCTTCCAGTTAACTTAGGTTTTGGGTGGACCCAGCCTATACAAAGGTACATTGATATATATAGTTGCCTCTCCTAACAAAAAACCTTACATCCGACATTATAATAAGCCCCTTTTCAATTACACGTATTTCCTCCCTTCATTCGATCCAACATACTTGTCCTATTTCTACCCATTGCTTCCTTATTTAATGTTCACCCCCTCAATCACAGTCGTCAACATCCCATTGCTAATCCAAATGCTTCGTATCCATCAGGCTTCCTTTGGATTTCTCCCAACAATTTTCTTTCCTCCCCCACCTTGTCTAGCACTTTATTGTTTGTTTTCCCTTCTGTCCATTTCACCTTTTCCTTGCTCACATTTCAAAAACCTTCTTTCTATGCTATTATCTTACTTCAATGACCACGTTTCCGCACCATACAAAACCATGCTCCATATCAAAGTTATCACAAGCATTTTCTTAAAATCCTTACCCAATGTCCTTATCATCAATTCCCTGCTTGTGAAAGCTTCTTTGCCTAATTTTATCCTTCTCCTTTTGTCCCTGCTATATGTATTGATCTATTTGGTCTAAACACTTCTGAGATAAATTGTTCTACCTGCTCTAGTTTATTAACTCCTATTTTAATATTTACGAGTGACTTTCTTGAAAACTGAATAACCTTTGTTTTGTTTACATTTATTTTGATTCCATACCTATCACACTGACTTTTTAATGCGCTCATTAATAAATTGAGTAGCTTCAGGCGTGATGTGGTGGAAGTCAAACATAATGAATAACTGATCGTAGCACTTTTCTACTTGATGTAATTTTTATTTTACGACCGGGTTTCAATGTATTACATCATCATCAGGTGACCTGATGATGATGTAGTACATTGAAACCCGGTCGGAAAATAAAAATTTTATCAAGTGGAAAAGTGCTACGATCGGTTATTAATTGTGATACTTAATTTTTACAACCCCTGGTTCATTGGATAACCAAGGCTTGATCATCCAGAAACCCTACTAATTTTATGAGTTCTCCACAAACGCTCCTATCTCCAGTTCTTCCTATGCCTCTTTAAATATTTCCTTGTTGTATACATTAAAAGCAGAGGTGAACATGCCTCTCTTACCCCACTTCCTAAGATTTCAACTCCCCTGCTCCCACTCACACCTGAAAGTTGTACTAGTTGTGGATGAGTCTCCTATCCCTTGAAACTACTCCAATTTTCTGTAATACAGTAAGCAATACTACCCAATTTACGCTATCAAATGCTTTCTCAAAATCTATGAAACTGACAAATGCATCCTTGCTGTATTCTATTTTACTCTCTATTAGTGATATCATTATTGCAATGGCATCACGCCATTCTCTCTCCATTTTTTTTGTGATCCTGAGAATCACTTCACTGCATGCGAATCAAACTTATAGTTCTCATGTTCTCTCTTAATCACTGCCATTCCCTTTCTTTTTGGGTGTGTAACTAACACTGAGATGATGAAATAATCTGGCCAAGTTCCTCCCTCATAAATGCTATAAATCAGTCCTTGAAAACTCTTTCTAGATGTTTTCCATTTCCATTATTAACTCCTGCGGGTATGCTATATACTCCAATGAGTTCATTTAATTTTAATTTCACTTAATGCCCTTTCTATCCTGCCATCAAGTATGCATGGACCTAAGCTATCCTCTTATACATTATATTCTCTTTCTATGTTTAAAATAACTGGCTTAATGTCTTAACTGTATAGTTTCTGAGTATATTCCTCCTTTCTCCCTTGAATTTTCCCTGGTTCAATTGATTTTTTGCCTTGACCCTTTGATTGTTTGCATGTATTTTCCCCTCTTGCTACTTAATAATACTTTTGCCTTCCTGTACAGTGCAACAATTACACCATTCCTTTGTAATGTTTTCATATCCTCAATCTGTTTTCCACCATGCTTCTTTTATTCTATTTGTTTGCCACCTCAGTTTATTATTCAGCTCTTTATACATCTGCTTTCCATAACTCTTCCTTTGCCGTTTTCCATTTCTTCTGTCATCTATCTTTCTAATCATCTTGTTTGTAATCAATGGTTCTCTTGTCCTTTTTGTATTTGGCTTTCCTATAGTTTCATTTGCTGCTTTTGATATCCCTTCTTTGGTGTATTTCTTATATTGTACCCATCTCCTTTCCTCACTCATAATTTCCAGTACAGCCTGTTCTCCTTATTTGTTCCCTGTGTTATCCTTTTGAATCTGATGCTACATTTTATTAGTGCTAAATTATGATATGAATGTCACCATATGAATTGTATGGGCCAACAAACTATGAATTGTATGGGCCATTGTGAGTGCTCTGGTATATGATGAACTACATGTTAATATTTGTTTTTATTCTTCCAGGGAAATCAATGGTCTTACATTATGTTACAAAGTAATCAACATGAGTGATGATGTGAGGAACCCTCACACAAACTCTGATGCTCAATCTGTTATACCAAACCTTGGTTATGGGTAAGTTGATGTAAATAATTCCTAACGGCTGCCCCTTGAAAGAACCTTAGATTTTCAACTCACAACCTCAGTTAAGAATATTATTACTATTAGTACAAGTAAAATTAAATATAATTGCAGTGAGACATTCATCTACTAGGGTTGGTAAAAAATGAATTTTTTATATTCGCTCGGGCATAGCATACCTTTAGTGTCATTTTTGACTTGATTCACTAAGGTAAAAAATGTTTCTATTTTTAAATTTCCATATGCTTCTGAGTGATCCTTGAAATTTGGTCCAACATCTGCATATGCAGCTAATGTGACTTTCCAAAACCGCCTTTACTCCTAACAGTATGATGAATACTTATGTCATCACCTCTTAGCTCACAATTTTTAAAAATAAAGGCTCATCTGGTGATTGAATGATACTTTTCAATGGAGAATTTCTAGCTCAATTACTCCACAAATGTTGTCGTCTGCAATTCTTTGTTTGTTTTACCAAAACTACCCAGAACTTACCTTCAGGTGATGGCTTGAACTCAATATAATATTTATATTGAGTTCAAGCCATGTGGAATTACTTATAGGTTGAGGATACCTGTGCCCAGTTTCTTAGGAGAGGGTCTGGTGTTCTGCTGAGTTGCTCCAAGTCTACCTATGTGGTAGAATTTAATACCTAAAAGCTCTTTTGCTTCAGAAGCCTTGCGCAAGGGTTCAATACAGAGTTGTTAAGAATCTATTGTGATACTCTGGGCATTGGAGTTAGTGTCTTGCAAATACCACCAGCATGAAAGAGTGTAATGTGTCAGTGCTGTAGTTCCAATGCCAACTCTTCTGCTAAAAATTTATCCAGTGGGAGTATTTCATAGGAAAGATGTCTACAGAGTGATGGGGCAATTTCTCCACTTTGGTGCTCAAAGGTTTTGTAGAGATGGGAGTTGGTAGAAAGAGGTCAAGATGTGTGCGTTATAATATGTACAAGTCTGGCAGGACCACAATGGTTTGCTCCTGAAGCGGAGGTTTTCATAGTAGAGGGATTTGTTAACCTGCAGTTTTACTGTAATAATTTATACAACTGCCACACTCTATATGTAACAATAAAGGAACAATATAGGGGAAATAGGAAAAAAACACACAATTGAAAGTTTGTTACAGTCATTTCCATCTTTTATATGGATCTGAATGCTATATGAGAGCAAAATGAAGAGGGAAGCATATGGTGCAAGCTGGAGAAATTAAGTTCCATGAGCGAGTACTAAAACATAACATGACGAAGGAAAAGACTTAAATACTAATTTGCATTGTTACTGAGCAATATTTCGCACAAAAAATGGAAAAAAAATGATTGAAGGCATCAGGAAAGAATTTGAAATGTATGGTGTTCGTGAAGAGATTTTGCAGAATAAGAAAAACTAGTAAAGCCATTGCAAACATATGAAAGATTAGAAAAAGTTTTCTGGTTCAACCCTTACGGTAAAGGAAGTATTGGAAGAGTAAGAAAAAGAGGCATGTCCCCAGCCTTTATCCTAGGACAGGCTCACAGCTGAATGCATGAAAGAATTTTATACTTAATTTTAAAGGGCAATTGCTTTGCATCTTCATCAAGAGGATTTGTAAGTTTTTTAAGTGAGTCAAAATAGTTATTGATCATAATTCAGTGTTGAGGGATGGTTTAAAATCCAGACTTGTTTTACATGATATTGTTATGTAATGGTATATTTTATATTGAGTGACCTTATCGAGTTATTTATCTTATACGTAGTTTGGCAGTTGATTTTATTTATTTTGGCTAATTAATCAAAGCGTCTTCATAAGATTTAACTGATGAATTTTTTTCATCCTTTACAGTCTCAGAAATGTGAAAGGTGTAACACCTTCACCTCCAATGGCAGCACCTAATGGCTTTGGACCCATTCATGCAACAGAAACCAACAGTCCCTCTCCTCCGTCAGCAGCCAGGAGAGTTCCCATCCACCCGTCCACCTCTCCTCCAGAGAGCCATGAGTATGAAATCCTATCTGCTGCATTGCGACCAACGCGTCCAGCACCTACACCACCACTAGTCCCTTTAAGGCCCCCTCCTCCAGTACCGCAAGTTACTCCTATTGCCAATACATATGCAAACTCAAAGAACTATGCCACACTCAATGCATACCAGGGTGAGTATCACTTTTTTGTGGTAAAATAGATGTACATATGTGTATACAGGTATTTATTGCATTTAACTGATGAAATACTCATATATTTGTGCTTACAGGTCTGGAAGGTGTTCCATTTATTTTGAATCCTAATTTTGTGGAAATTGCAGATCCTCAAACAGTAAGTATTATTTGCAGTAAAATTTTATGCATGAGATTCAAGTTTGTTCAATACTGACCGAAGAAGGTGGAGCAAATTAAAGCAAATAAAATTGTACATATGCAGACATATTTGAATTAGAAATAATGAAGCAAAAGTGTTTTTAAATCAATGATATTTAACTCTATCATCAGTGTGTCAAAGTTGAAATTTTTTGAAAGGGATCAGAATGGTGTGGTGGATAATGTGCTAACTTGTGATACTTGGAGCTCAGGCTTGAATATCCTAAGTAGCAGAATGTTTTGAGTGGTATTCTGATCTCTCCTTGAGGTGCTACGTGGAGCACTTTGAGTGGAGTATGCCTATCATGAGATAAGACGTTCAAGTGTAAACCCCCGAGACCTTATGTAAAGAGTTGGCTAATGGCAACCCTGGGTTTCTCTCTACCATTTTTCCCAAATTATTCTACTACCACGGTGGACCTTAGTCATCCGTTACCTTCCCATATATCTACGACTACTTAAAATTTCTAGAAAATTCAGACTGTAGCTAGAAAAAAATACCCAAGGAGAGCAACGATCTTCCAATAGGTATAACCAAACCTTAATCGTTCAACACTAATGTATTTAAATAATATACTTGCGAGTAAAGCTGTTCTGTTTAAGGCTTAGTAAACCTTGTCTGGTTAGTATACAGGCAACCCCTACTTCATCCAAAATTAACCTACTCTTTCAGACTGTGCATAGAGTTTTTCATGATCAGTTTCCGAATGTTTTTAAATCATCATGCATGACTGATTAGGGTATCCACCTTTCGTCCACAGTTCTGTGTGATCTCAGAAACTCGCAAGGATTTTGATGGAAAACCAGACCAAACCAGCCTCCAAGTAGATCACATGATTGCATTTATTTTCGACTGAGAGCAAACGCGGTACCTATCTTGCCAACATATTGCTCACACCCAATTTTTCGTGCAAAATTGAAAATGCTGTACCTTGATATTCCTGTGGCGTCAACTATTTTGCAGAATTTGAATAGTCAATCACTCAAAACCGTTTCGTGGATAATATCAATCATTTCTGAGGAAGTCACTTCCAATAAATATCCCAAATGGATTTCATCATTTGTGGATGTGTGGCCACATTTAAACTCTTTTATCCAATCGTAAACAGTTGAAAACACAGCGGCAGATGTCCCACGAACTTTACCCAACTAGACTTCTAGAACTTTTGGTGTTAAGCCTTTTAAATGGAACTGTTTAATCACGGCACCAAACTCATTTTTTTCCATTATTCTAAATGAGTGCAAGTGTGTGAGTTCAATTGACTATGAAAATGAAACCACGTAAAGGATCTAGCTGGAACTATCTCTCACTAATCTGCTGTTTTAGCAGAGTGGTGAGAGATAGGCTAACTGAAAGCAAACCTTTTCTGTTACTATGAGCGTCATCTCTTGGATTTTCTAAGGACTTACTGAAACAACTCACATAATAGGTGTCAAAGTACTGATTGATGAAAATCTCATAAATATTTTCCTTTCATAAATTTTATAAAATGTATCACATCTTATAAAATAATACAAATATTATAAATTTTTATAAAAATATCTCAAATATTTTTTGAAGGCAAAGTGACATTATAGATAATAATTTCTACATTTCAATTTTTCAGATTCTAAAATTTGGGAGTGCAAGTAAATTATTAATACATCTATTAATTTGCCGATATTACTTGGGTAGACAATATGTAGTTTACTGATACATTTTTCTTGTTCACCAAACATCTGATATATCACTCCAAGCTTGTTCTTTATTGCTTTCAAGCATTGTCTAGCATTCAAAACCAAAGTCTCACACTTCAAGTATCTGAAAGTTAAAAGAGTATTATCCTATCACTAGTGATATTGTATCACAATATTATTACACTCAATGGGGAGATTTTATCATAATTTCTTAATTTTTGCATCCAGGTTTATTCTTTGCACAATGCTTACCCTTCCTCATTTGGGGTGATTTACTCATGTTGCTTTTTCCTGATCTCAACCTTAATTGATGTGGTTGAACCTATTTTTTTTATTCACCTTCTAATGCCCCATTTAGAGAGTAATACAAAACCATGCTCCTAAGACATTACATGTTACATAGAAGAATATAGAGAAAATACCAGAAATAATACATTTTGGACTAATTACAGAAGGAAACAAAATGCATAAAAACAGTATCATGAAACTTTGTCTAAAGTCATTGCATGCAAATAATTGAAGGTATTCAAAAATGAAGCTTGAGAATGTGAAGTAATATTCTACAATGACATGTATACACACAAATACATGCACAGCCCTAATACATGAAAATAAAATATATATTCATATGGGTAAAGAGAGAGAAAAACATGTTAAGGACAAACACAATTGCAGCTGCAAAGTTGGAAGGGTGATAATTTCTAGTAGAAATTAGTTTCTCTGACCAGGACTTGCTTATGCTCTTATCTTTGACTTTTTTCTGGTAGAAATCCTCCCCCTTCTGTGTTCCCCAATGGCCTTGTGTTTGTCCTCTTATGCATGTCTATCCCTTTACCTTTATCCATATGAAAAATTGTTCTCCTCTTGGTGGAATGAATATTTTTACATTTATATATGTATTTCTTTATGTATTAATGAAAGTGTATTGTTTACATTAATGTGTATGTCTAGGCTGTTTTGTTTGTGCATTTTCACTCATTTTAATTTTCAACTTATAGTTACTGTTGCCTGCAGTCAAGCCCAAGACAAAATATCAGTTAGAGCAAGAGGTGAGTACAGATTCTATTTCATGCCAGAAAAATAGAAGTAATATCTGTCTGATTATTATATATGGTTGAGGAAAAGTCCATTTAGGATTGAAGCAGTCACAAAATATGTCATACAAGACTTTTAAAAAAGGGACAGACCTTGAATTTTCCAATGCACATTAGTGATGCCAGAGTAGCACCACTGTGCACATGAGGAAGGAGACAGCTTAATGTGCATGTTTTAATCTTACTCCTCCTATGCTCTTTTACTCTTACTCCTACTATGAGTGAGCCAGTTGCTGCCTGCTGGCCGCCAAGTGAGGTGCTATCATACATGTTCATTGCTTTTTGATTTCTCTGATGAAGATGACGAATGAGTTGATTTTCTTGGGTTTATTGAACACCATTATCATGGTGTTCAATAATTCAGGATATGTTAGTAGTGTCCAGTAGATCCTGTGTTGGAGATGAGTCATGATTGTATGGTTACGACTGAACGAAAATAAGCCATTCAGTTATTTTGAGAGAAATCAAAAAGGGATGAACTTCTATGACAGCATAACAGTTTCAGGTTTAACTTAGTGGAATTCCTTCATTCACAGCATCAAAACCATGGTCGTGAAACATTAAATCTTTTTTGTGGAAGTGTGAAGTTTCTTTTTACCCTCACAATTCTATGACAGTAGCCGGCTGGCAAGATCTGGCTAATAGGTGGGGAAATTGTTCAAGCATGCACATTAATCGGTCTCCTTCCACTGTGTGCTGTTTTGCTACCCTGGAATCCCTAATGTGCATGGGAAAATTCAAAGTCTATTCCTTTTTTGACAGGCCTTGTATAGGTATTTGAAAATGAAAAATATATAAATATCATATGTATTTGAATTGGTCAGTTTTATTCTGTTAATGCTGCTGAGATATTTCGAGATCCACTTATTTGTTAAAATGTTACCACTAAATAGACTTGTGAAGTCCTTATGTTCCTTACTTGTGTTTATGAAATGCTAAGGGAAGAAGCTGCATTGAGCCCTATAATTATGTGGAACCCTATTTAAATGCTGTTCGTAATCAATATCACCATTAATGAGCATTCTTTTCTAATTTTTTGACTAATTCCTCTGGTATTTTAGCTGATATCTTAGATTTCAATATTTTGTAATATCTCCTTCGCGTGTTGTGCTTAGGTTTACATAATTGTATTTTCTTGAACAAAGCAAGTTAATCTATTTCAATAAATATCTTGCCTGAAAATTCCTTTAGGCTGTTGTTGTAATTTATGTCCAAACATAGTATTTTATCGATCAAAGTACCTTCATTTTACTCTTGTTAAACTTTATTTTCTGGCCACATTTCCCAGTATTAGGTAATCTTCAAGCTTAAATATGCATTTGGTTTTCAACTTGCTTCCTTCAGAAACAAAGTGTGTTTTTGATGTTGCATTCACTTCATATTTCAGTAAATTTGTATTGATTATGCAAGGAATTATGGCTGGTTGCTGTGCATTTGTCAGGCAAGTTTTGAATTTATGGAATGAAAAATCCAGAATTATCAGGCCATTTGTAAAAAAGTGATTTCCATCCCGTCAAAATATACCTCATTAACCACTGAATTTTAGAAGAATCCCGAAGTAACCATTTTCCTTTCACTCTAACACCTCACTCTAGAATCAGATATCTGTTGTGGCTGGTACATTTTTGTATTATAAGCACCTTTCCTTGTCTCATAAGTTTTTCAGCTGTGGGATGAAATTAGTAACTTAGTAGTATTATCCAGTTTCTTTATCAATTACTTGGAAAACACAAAAATGATATTATTTCATGTGGTACTTATGTTGTCTATATTTTTATGGTAAATAAGAAGATAAGGATTTAACAAAATTTCAAATTGATGTCAACTTTTCATATTAATCTTGGTCTCTACTGACCTGGAAGAGTCATGGGATGTTGTGAAATCAGCTAGAAGATTTTCAAATCAACTATAAAATAATTAGCAATATGCCTTAAGAAAAGATGAGCTCAAACATTTGATATTCAAATTCAAAAGAAATGTAGTGATCCTGTCGATTTTATCTAAAACTCATTTATCTCCTTAGATTTTTGTAAATATGTGTAGTTCTCGTAAGCTGTATTGAAGGCTGAGTTATGAGACTATTATTTGGTCTTTCTGGTTTTGTTTTTGGAAGAATTTTCTACTGCATGTTGAAAGAACTGGCCGCACTTGGGTTTGAAGGTTCACTTGAAATAGGCAATAGAAAGAGCAGAGTACCTATTCACAATCACAGTGGAAATTGCAATAATATAAACACTTATTTCACAAAATGCAGTGCATTCTCACTTTATAATATGTTCGCAATACAATAAATGTGCTCTGTTTCTCTCCTTTCTGAACCCAATCTGATCATCTCTTGAGCAGTCATTTGGTCTCCTCTTGTCTTCTTTTGGATAATCCTGAGAACCACTTGAACTGCATAAAAAATCAAACTTATTGTTATATAGTCATCAATTATGCAGTTCTTTTTCTTCAATTATAAATTTCTCTACTGCCTATGAGTAATCCTTTCTTACTGTCCCAATCAATGCTTCTACATTCCATTTCCTCGAATCCCTTCCCTGTTTTATTCACTTAAATAATAATAATAATTTTATTTGCCCAAGGATTGGTTTACAGTAACAATATAGGGCACATCATAAAAATCGGACACGGCATAAAAATCTGATGTTACACTTTATCAGTACTAAATAATAATCTGAATCTGCATCCTCTGCTAGGAAGCTGCAAATTAATCATTCCTTCCCTAAATCTTTGCCTAGCCATAATATAGTCTAAACAATATCTGTCTGAATCCCAAGACATATTACACAAATTTTACTTCTACTTATTTTTCTATCAATCACTTCCTCTATGTTGACTATGATTCCTCCTACTTTTTTATTCAATATTATGGCCACCCCTCACCTTCCCCTCTACTTCATAATGCAAACTATCACTACAGTAATCCCCATCTCACCTCTCTTTGCATCAAGCATTAATGATGGCCATAAAAGTTTTATCTCTACGATATATATATATAATGGGCTGACACAATATAACACAAATAGAAAAGAATAGACCCATTTAAAAGAACACTCACACGGTAAATTGTTCGAGCTTTCGGCCCTCTCAGAGGCTTTCTTCAAGAGAGACAGTCATATAGACAGAGATATATATATATATATATATATATATATATATATATATATATATATATATATATATATATATATGTATATATACATTCAAACACGAAATCCCGCCAAACGGCGAATAAATACTCATATATACAGAAACATATAAAAGGAAAAGGGATAGGAACACGTATAAAGGACGAACACAATAGAGGTGGGGAAGGCGGAATCGAACGGATCACAAGAGTAAAAATATTTCCTCAACCGGGACTCGAACACCGGATCTTTCCACTTGCCGGGCGGATGCTCTTAACCACTTGAGCTATCGAGGATATGTAATTTACCCTGAGATCCGTGGGTCTTATATGTCGCCAAGCGCCCCGATTCTTTAGCCAAGAGATGGCGTCAGGGGGCTGTTTCACCCACCAAAGGAGAAATAGACAATACACAAGAGGAAAGGCCAGTGGTTAGAATTCATACAACATCATACAGGAAAAGAACAGTGCGTTTCGTGGCACGCATAGCCAGAAGAAAGAGATGAGCCACATTGGCCAAATACACATTCAAACACGAAATCCCGCCAAACGGCGAATAAATACTCATATATACAGAAACATATAAAAGGAAAAGGGATAGCTCATCTCTTTCTTCTGGCTATGCGTGCCACGAAACGCACTGTTCTTTTCCTGTATGATGTTGTATGAATTCTAACCACTGGCCTTTCCTCTTGTGTATTGTCTATTTCTCCTTTGGTGGGTGAAACAGCCCCCTGACGCCATCTCTTGGCTAAAGAATCGGGGCGCTTGGCGACATATAAGACCCACGGATCTCAGGGTAAATTACATATCCTCGATAGCTCAAGTGGTTAAGAGCATCCGCCCGGCAAGTGGAAAGATCCGGTGTTCGAGTCCCGGTTGAGGAAATATTTTTACTCTTGTGATCCGTTCGATTCCGCCTTCCCCACCTCTATTGTGTTCGTCCTTTATACGTGTTCCTATCCCTTTTCCTTTTATATGTTTCTGTATATATGAGTATATATGTATATATATGTATGTATATATATATATATATATATATATATATATATATATATATATATATATATATATATATATATATATATATATATATATATATACATACATATACATATACATATATATACATATATATATATACGTATATATATACGTATATATATACATATATATATATATATACATATATATATATAATACATATATATATATATATACATATATATATATAATACATATATATATATATATATATATATGTATATATGTATATATATGTATGTATCCCTCCCCGGACTACAACCTTGACGTGGTGGAAGGGCTTGTGCGTTCCGATGACCCCTAGAGCTGTGCTGGCGGGAGTAATAAAAATTGCTCCTGGTAGGGTCACCCATGCCAGATAGGTCGAAGGTTAGGAGCCAGACGAAAGGTAGTCCACGCAGCGTCTGTTCCTCGGTGAGGCGGCTGCAATGGCGTCGGACCCCAGTGCGGCGGCCAGTAAGTGATGGTGTCACGTTAAAAACACTATTGAGGAAGGCAACGGGAAACCACCTCAATTATCATTCCCAAGATAAATATGGTGGTCACTTCAGAGATTTTGAGTTCTGGCAACCTCGGGACTCGCCCCAATCGGCCGATGTCGTGCCCGGCAGCAGAAGAGGCAAGGCTTCCGCGGTCATCATCCGACGAAACCCTTGCAAGGGAAAACCGACAGCAGCGGGACAGAAGACGCAAGAGAAGAAGACCAAATTAGTTAGAATAGGAACGTGAAATGTTAGGACAATGATGAGTACTGGAAAATTGGAGAATATTAAGCGAGAGATGGAAAGGGGAAGTATAAATATTTTAGGTCTATGCGAAGTAAGATGGAAGGATATCGGGGATTACTGGAATGATAATAATAAAATAATATACAACGGCGGGGACGGGAGCCAACGAGGGGTAGCCGTAGTATTAAATGAAGAGGTAGGAAGAAGCGTAGTCAACATAGAACGGGCAACTGTCAGAATATTACTAGTAGAGATAGAAGCAGAACCGACGAACTTGGCTATTGTTCAGGTATACATGCCACCGAGCACCCATACGGAGGAAGAGGTCGATAGGATATACGAACAGTTAGAGGGCATAACCGAGTGTGTTGCTGCAGGAAAATATTTGACAGTGATGTGGGATTGGAATGCGACGGTAGGCAAAGGAAAAGATGGTGATGAGGTGGGGGACTACGGTTTAGGCACAAGGAATGACCGCAGAGAGAAAGTAGTTGAGTTCTGCAGGAGACAGGGGTTAGTCATCACCAACACTTGGTTTAGACACCACAAAAGACGCAGGTATACATGGAAAATGCCAGGTGACTCAGGAAGATATCAGCTAGATTATATCCTGGTTAGACACAGGTTTAGGAATAGTGTGATAAATTCCCACAGCTTCCCGGGAGCGGATGCGGACTCTGACCACAATTTAGTTGTTATGAAATGTAGCGTACGTTTCAAAAAGATAAGGCAGGGGCGGCGAGTTAGAAAATGGAATGTAGAAGCGTTAAATGGGTTGAAAAGGAAGGAATACAAACAGGCGGTAGAGAAAATCATGGAGGATGGTAAAGGGCTTAGTACTATCGAAGAAAAATGGGAAATGAACAAGAAGGGGTTGTCTAAAGCGGCAAAAGACACTATTGGAACCGTTAACGCTAAAAGGACTAGGAAACCATGGATCACGGATGAGATGATTACAAAGATGGATGAGCGAAGAAAATGGAAGAATATGAATACAGGATTAGGCAAAATGAAGTACAAAGAATTGAACAATAAATTGAGGCGGGCAACAAATAAAGCGAAAGAAGCATGGTGGAAGGCGCAGTGCGAGGATATGGAAAGTCTGCAGAGGAAGGGTGAAATCGGTGCGCTGTACAGCAAAGTTAAATCGTTATCGGGAAGTAAGAAAGGAAGAGCTATGCTAACAGTTAGAGATGAGGGGGGTAAGGTAATAGTTGACACAGGAAAGATCCAAGAGAGATGGAAGGAATATATGGAAGAACTGTATAGTAAAGAACTCAGACCAACAAAGTTAGACATTGAAAATGAGCATGAGGTAGAGGAAGATAGCTTAGGTCCAGGCATACTAGACGAAGAGATAGAAATGCTATTAAGGGAGATGAAACTAAATAAGGCCGTGGGGGTAGATTACATTCCCGCGGAACTATTGAAATGTTTAGGAAAGTTTGGGAGGAAGAGGCTATATGGGCTGATTTGTAGTATTTATGAGGAAGAAATCTGGCAGGAAGACTTTGTGAGAGCAGTTTTAGTTCCGATTCCGAAAAAGGTTAAGGCCACGTCATGTGAGGACTATAGGACAATTAGTTTGATATCCCACGCAGCTAAAGTTGTTCTCAGGATCATAAACAAAAGGATAAAGAGTAGGGCAAATGATTACTTAGGGGATGATCAGTTTGGGTTTAGGAAGGGGAGAAGTACGCGTGATGCCATTGCAGTAATGAGATTATTAATCGAGAGGAATATAGAACACAACCAGGAGGTATTTGCTTGTTTCGTAGATTTCGAAAAAGCGTTTGATAGAGTGAATTGGGAAAAACTAATGAGTATATTGCAGAAAATAGGAATAGATTGGAGGGAAAGGAGGCTAATCCGCAACCTCTACATGTCTCAGACTGCTCAGGTGTGGGTGGGAAACGGGGAGTCAGGATGGGCAGTGTTAGGAAGGGGTGTTAGGCAGGGTTGCCCATTATCACCATTGCTGTTCAACCTGTATGCTGAGGAAATGATCAAAGAGGCATGGGAAGAACTGGAGGTAGGAATAAAAGTGGGCGGGGGATTCGTAAAATCAGTTAGGTTTGCTGATGACCAAGCTTTAGTTTGTCAGTCAGCCAAGGGGCTGCAAGCATTGCTGAGTGAATTGGAAATTCAGTGCGACAGGTATGGGATGAGAATCAATATTAATAAAACAAAGGTTATGCGATTTTCTAGAAAGAAAAAAGGCTAAGCTTAACATTAAAGTAGGAGGGCAAAAACTAGAGCAGGTAGAACAGTTTACGTATCTCGGTAGTGTTTTGGACCAACACGGTCAAAGTAGTAGGGACGTAAGGAGAAGAATTGCGCTAGGCAAAGAGGCTTTCACAAGGAGGAGGGAGTTGATGACGGGGACTTTGAGTAAGGATGTTAAGAAAAGACTCGTAAAAACTTTGATATGGAGCGTAGCTATGTACGGCGCGGAAACGTGGTCATTGAAGCAGGAGGATAGACGTAGATTGGAGGCTTTTGAAATGTGGGTGTGGAGAAGAATGGAGAAGGTGAAATGGACAGAGAAGAAAACAAATGAGGAAGTACTTGGTATGGTGGGCGAAGAGAGGGGTTTGTTGGGAGCAATCCTATGGAGGCAGGAAAAGTGGATGAAGGGGGTGTTAACTGGCTGTGGGATGTTGAAGACTGTGATAGAGGGTAGAATGTTGGGCAAAAGAGGAAAGGGAAGGAACAGGATAGGGATGTTGGATGGGATGAAGGGAGGAAGAAAGTACTCAGAGATGAAGAGGGACCTGATATAGAGTAGGATGATGGATTTTGTATTTTGTTAGGAGTAATAAAATATTTGTTTGGTAGTTGTGTCCATCGAAAAACCTACCTTAACCGGTAGATTACCTTAAAAAAAAAATATGTATGTATATATATATATATATATATATATATATATATATATATATATATATATATGAATGAGAATGTGTGTGTGTGTGGAGCTGAGGGCGCCCAGAGAGGCATGCTCGAGAATGTTGTATATTGAATATTTGGAATAATACATGCACGTACATATACACATGCACAGATGCATACTAGATGATATCTATTGTGAATGAATGAATATATCTGCCTACATTATTAAGTATTTTTTATTCATTTCTTTCAGTTCACATATGACTTCAGGATCGAGAGACAAACTTAGATTATTATCATGTCATCAAATATTTGGGGTGTTTGATGCAGACTGAATTCTTCTGAGTTGAACTATCTGTGAGCTGCAAGGTTAAGAAACAGACACATTACATGTGAAAGGTATTCAAGCAATAATTCTAGTTAGGTATTTATCTTGCAAACATTGTGTCATAGGTGATCTTCCTCAGAAATCAAGTCTTGCTGTTTTTTCACAGCAATAATTTGAGGTATTGTTATACCATCACTGCCATATTCATTATAGTTTACAATATGTAATGGCATAAATGGTGATACCGTGTGTATTTTAATGAAGGAGTAAATCTAAATTGCATATGTTTGCCAACTTTATTGTTTATTGAAACATACAAATATTTTGGGCTTTGTAACCCCACATGATAATATGAGGTATAATTCACAATAACACTGAATTATCTTTGTCGTTTGCTACTTAACCTTTCAAAGCTTTATCATATAATATTTTCAAGGTGTATTAGAATTTTTTTATTTATTCTTATGTTAAGATGTCTTCCACATGCCTAAAAAGTCCTAAAACTGTGTTCAAACCAATTACGTCAACTTCCAGTTTCAGGAAGCTACTAATTTGTTGTTCCTCACTTGTAATTTTAAAATCAAGACTACCGTGAAATTGCCTGGTATCTTTTTACCAGTTTCAATTGTGGTGTTGTAGGTGCAACATAATCTCAAAAATGAAATTCCCAAAAATCCACAAGTGATTGTGTATTGAACATTATGCCACACACGTTTCATAGTTACTGTCATATTATGTATGAACTAATCTAAAATGAAAATTTTCTCTCAGCTCGTTACACTGAAATAATGTTTGTCAGATTTGATGATTTTGTTCTTTTGTAACATGGCCCCGCATTACTGATAAATCGTTAACCTCTATTTTAAATATCTGGCAGGCGACGCTAAACTTCTTAATCGTTAACCTCTATTTTGAAGATCTGGCAATCAGCACATAACTTTCAATGTTATCTCTATTACTTACTTCTTTGAGTGATATTTTTCTGAATCCATTATTTACTTTTAAAGTTACCAACCCACTTTTGTCGATGGAGATGTGTTTGAAATGTAAAGAAGTAAAAATATAGTTGTCATGTTAAAACTGGCTCATAATGATTTATACATCCAGTCCAGCTTTCAGTACAATCGGAATTTATTCATTTCCCATGAAATTCTGTTGTCTTAGAATCTAGATTTGGTGTATCCTCCAATATTTAACTTTTTAGCCAAATTTTTCCCAAAAAAATGATTTCCTGATGGGGCTTTCTTTGCCCTTGGAGTTTTCCCAGAAAAATCTTGAGTTACTGCATCTCAAGGTGTTGCCTTATTTTTATGATTTCTGTTTCATAATTATATTTCATCCTGGTACTCACTTTGTAAAGTTAATGTCATATTTTTAATTTTTTTATGATTTTGTTTTAATAAATGGCTAATTATTACTCTTAAGGGTCATTACATTCTCTTTAGAGAGAACTAAGTCATTCATGATTTTAAGGTTTATTCAGAACATTGTACATATTTCTACTTTGCAAAAGCATCAAGTCATAAACCATATTTTTTACACAATTGACCTTTTTTCTAAGTAATTTTAGGTACCAGAAACCTCTTTGTCAGTATTTAAGTTCATTGCCAATATAATTGTTTTTGTGGTTCTGTGTATAGACTAAATTGTCAGCTAGGGTGATGGTGCTAATCAGTTTTCAAGATAAAAGTTAATGGGAACTCCTATTTTTATGCATAAATAATGTAATACATTAAAATCATAAGTCCTAATGCTAAAAATTACTTTGGCCCTTTTCATGGTCAAAAATGAAATCTTTGAGATTCTGTATTTCATCTTGTTTTTTATTTTGTCTAAGGAAGATTTGTGGTTCAAACTACTCCAGAATTCTAATAGTTTTCAGAAATTTAGGTAAAGTAATGAGTATTAGAGGGCCTTCTATTTTTTTTTCATATGTTTAGTTCATTGCTTATCCCTTATGCCCAAGATAGCTTTGTGCATACAGATAGATGTCTGTTAACTTGGACACAATGAACGGGCATCTGGGCCTGTCCATATTCTGCCTCGGAAATATACTATATACCTCATAAGGTCCTTAACCTTGGGTTTCAGAAAATGTTTTTGGACCTAAACAATTGCAAACAATTTAAATATTCTTAGTTTGTTATTTGTGGAGATAGTTTTATGTTAGAAATCTAAAATTCTTTCGTTTACCTACTGGGCATACATTTTAGGTCTGAGTAATTTCAATAAAGGCTACAAATATTAACAAATGAGTGATATAGGTGATATATGTGATCAGTTGTGCCATTGGGAGTTATTTGACTCCTGAAAATTTACCTGGACACTAGTGACTTTCACATGGTTTGTCTGGAGTGTCATTTCATGGTATGGATTACAACTTTCACTGCACAATTATAAATCAGGGTTGTAGATGTTAAAAATGGGACCTATCTATTGGTGTTAATTACTATCAAATTATGCCTTGAATTTTTAGCAATAAAAATGAGATATTTGTCTCTGTGGTTCTAAACTTGGGTACATTAGAATATAAAAGCCCATGTTTCAATTGATATCAGCTGTAAGTTGTGCAAGAAGACGCCTCTCTTTACTTTTGGAATGAAAGTGTGCCCTTAAAGGCTCTGCAAGTACTTTAAATGTGTTTCTTATACAGTATTGGCTTGAATGTAAGGTACTATGATTGCATATGGTAAAACTAACATAATCCTAAGTATTCAGTACCTTCAACTTGATTGTGAAGACCTCCACTCCTGTCCAAAGAGATAGATTTTGGAAGAAAGTCTCACTTATATTCTGGCCAATAAAGTATTTCATCTTAATTTGCTTTGTGCTGAATGTAGCAAAATTCCACAATGATCTAAAAATTAGCTATCAAAGCAAAACATTTCATACATAACTTTAACAGTGTATATACTTGCTTTGGAAATAGCTTTGCTTAGGAAATTAAATTAGATAATTTATGATACTTCTTTATTTATGAAATTCAGTGAGGTACCGAATTCATCCCATTTTAAAGCAATTGGGCAAAATTCCCTTGCAGCGTGGATTGAATTTCAGTTCATAAAATTCGGTGATGGCTTCATTATTTTCAGGTGTTTCTTATACTTTCATACTCTCATGAATGTTCATTCACTCTCTTGATTACCTCACCATTCGTTTAATCGCTCATTTGTGTTTTGAAAATATTTTTGATTTTCAAGTGAGCATTACATGAATTTCATCCATTTATAGTTGGCAACTAAAAACAAAGTGATGAAATTCTCAATAGTCAGCTGTAATCTACTCATAGATACCTAATGCCTGAGAAAATTTCATAATCTAGAGAAGCCATGTATCTCTAAATGTATTGATATGTGTTTAGGATTATGGCAACTCATTAACGGCTTATTTATATGGTGAAGCCATTGCTGATTTGTTTCTTTTAAAAGCAGTTCCTCACAAAAACAATCCCACTGCACAATATAATTTTCAGTGCCACTTATCTGTGCATATGGGCATGACTCAGTGCTTATTACATGTTTACAAAATGTGTATTTTTCTGCTTTGTGCCGTGATTCTAATTTTCAGGGTTGTGAATATTTGAATGAGGGCACTCCTGTAATGGAAGTGTTTCATGATAAGATACAATGATAAATGTATTGTTTTGGAGTCTCCCAAAATTCAAATAAGTTGTTGAATGATAATTTAAACTTTTTTCACTATTTGTCTTTTGGTTTTATTTCTGTTATAGTTTGGCTTTTTAATTTTTCCTCAATTTGTAATACTCTTTTGTACCCCTTGTTGTTATTATTTTGTTACCAGAGCTGGATTATTAATTGTTTGCAATTATATTTCATTCCTATTTGATGATTTTTGCCTCATTTGTTATCAATGTATGTTTTATTTTTAAATGTGTAGCATGTTTTATTTACTCTTTCAATTTATAAAGACTTGCTTTTGTAGTCAGTTAATTTACATATCCCTCTGCTTGGGCAGTTGTTCCTGTGTGTTGTAAGTTCTTAAAATATATGGTTCATCACATTGTCAATGTAGCAATAATGCTATATGCTAATGCTGGTAATTAAGAATAAACAACTTGTTTGAGATTGCAATTTTAGCTTTAGTTCCTCTAAGCATGTGTGTTAAATGATTTAAAAATGAAATTGTTGGATATACAGGATGTAAGAATGATCACATTTATGTCGTTAATTCAGAATCATGAGGATGTGCATTTGATGTGTTTGCATGCTCATCAGGGTCACTACACTACATATTCAGTCATGATGTTCTCATTCACATGTATATCTGCTTTTATATTTTTCATTTATTGCTTTTCTGAATTTGCTAATTTTAAGTTGGTGCTACTCTTTTTAACTGTGCATTAGGTGTTGTTATACGGAAGTGATTGTAAAAAAATAGCAAAATCTTGTAAATGATAAAATGGTAGTTTTATCCTGCTGATGAAAGAACAAAATAAATCTGATTGATTTGAAAAAAGTTCAATTCTTTGGTAATGTATATACATATAATTATTTTATGCATTTTTGATAGAAATGCTCTTCTAGATTTTTTAATTTTTTTCTGTTAAATCTGAAATGTATATTGCTGCCAATTTTTCCATAGACACCACACCAATGAGCTGCATAGATTCTTTGTTGTTGTAATTTAATGGATAATATGCATATGTGTTTCCATTTGTAGAGCTTGTTGAATCAATCAATCAAAATTATTATAAGTGTACCTGCATAGCCAAGTTTTTCTAAATAATAACCTGCTGGTAGGTTTTTCAGATTGGTATTCAATCCTTTAATGATTTAAATGGTAAAATATAGTCAACTAAAATGTCATTAAATGAATTATGCATATGGTTGGATGAATTGGTGAATAAATCTTGTTTGTATATATCATTATGTAAATAAGTCATGAAATATTGTCAAGTGCCTACATCATTAGAAACATTTTGTTGAAATTTAAGTGTAAATTGGACTACCATTTATACCAGTCGAAAGCCAAATATTATCTGGATTTTATATGTTAGTAGTAGGTGTGATGTCCCAAATATCATAACTAAGTTGCATGTGTTAATCCACATTTTTAATGCAGTGAGTAGCATAGTTAGCATTATGCATCGAGGGGGGTGGGTACAATGGGAAACATTGTCTATACCATCTTTGGCCTCTTAAATCATCTACATCCATCCTCCTTCCATATATTTGTTTTAATTTTTAGATTTGCACATATCTCTTGGAAGGATTATTCAAGGAAAGTGGGAGAGAAGGGTTTCTGCATAACAACCCTCTCATTATCCCAATGGCTGTGCTCCTAATTACATATGCCTGCTTCAAAAGAATGATGCACATTTTTTTCTGTGCCAGCTGCATGACTATGTAGATTGTGACTGTTCTGTATTTATTTATCGAAAATGGCATTATTTGGCCAACTGATGTAATGTTAATATCCATATATTTCTGAATCATATTTTATTTTGGTTCGTAAGTTTCAGTTGTTGCAATTTGAATATGGCTCACCTTCCATTTGCATAAAAGAGGTACTAGGTTAATTTCACAAGTTGTTGATGAAATGGCCATTTGCTATAGAATAATGTTTATTCATGAATCAGTTGTGGTCTCTGTTAGATCTGATCCAGGCTGTTGTGCCATTTTGAAGGCATTGCTGTTAATTTTTGGAGTGCATTGTCGGTACACTCCATTGAGGATCTTTCACATGTGAACATTGAATACTAATGCCATGCCTTCTCTGTATTTGTGAAGTAGTTTATCTTAGTGTAGTGATATTGTGGTTCTTCATTGTACATTCAGTCAATCTAATGCATTCAGTACATTTTTAGAATGCAGGTGACAAAGTTGAAAGTTCTGATGTTTGTTTGAGGTGAAATCATTTGTATGTATATCCTTCTCTTCCTTGTTTCTATTAAAATGGATTGAGGTTGTGCACATATTATCTTTTCGCTCAAAATAACTAGATGTGTGCATACTCCAAACATTAGTGTAGAAAAATATTTTTGTGGGGTTGGAGCCTGATCCATGGTTCGACACAGTCAAGAAATTGTGTCCAATGTGGTACCAATTCTGTCAGGTCCAACAGAGTAAAAATAATAGGATGATAAAAGAATCTATGACAGTATATATGTGAGGTGCCAAATTCTTGTGTATTATTTTTTTGGAGTAAATTTTTAAACCCTTGTGGTGTCTTTTGTACTGTAGTTATTAAAACTGTTGTATGCATTTTTCTTCCCAGGAGAGGAAGTGTAATGTGTATGCACTTGGAAAAAAAATTTAAAACTATTCTGTGCATTTTCTTTTTCATATTCACCTCCTCACACTAAATGATAATTTTTTTAGGAATATTTAATCATCACTGAAATAATACCCATGTATTTCAGATACCAATGTTATGAAAATTGAGTCTATAAAGAGAAGGCCTACTCGATGACCCCTATGAAAAGCAAGGGCAGCACAAACCTAGGAAAAAGTCTCAAGTGCATCTTGTTGAAAAATGTCTCAGAAGACTTAAAGACCTGGAAAACACAGAAATTTCCATGATGGTATTTAATGCTCCATGACCCTGGTTCAATTTTGAAGCATCATCAGGTGAATTATGATGAGGAATCATTTGATGATGTTGCTTCATAAGAAAACCATGATAATAGAGAATAAAATGTGATTGTGTTTCTTCCTTAATCTTTCAAGAATTCACCTTCCTTATTGTTTGCAATCTTTAGTTAGTTTCATTGACTATGAATGTAGCCTCTATGATGGCCAATTAATGTTACAGAATCAGGTACACAATGTCCTTCCTATAAAGTTGTCTCGAGTACATATTTGAAGTATTTTTATGCCCGTTATCATGTCTTACATTATTTGGTTGATCATTTCCCTATCTACCTGCTTTGGTTGAAGCCAAGGTCTTTTTGATTGGAAATCAATATGCCAATTAAATCTATTTGCATGTCTGTCTGATAAAATCATAGATTCCAGTTTCTGTGGTATTTGACTGGACAACTCACATAAAAGAAATTCTTCAAGGCCTCTTACCTTGGACTTCTATTGGTAGTATTTATGAGTATGAATATTTTCAAGGAATTTTGGAAGATAAATAATGAAAGGGTTTTAAGTTTTTCTGAAAGCATTCAAATTAATTTGTGTGAAACTGTTAGATATTTTCTTATAATATAAATCCCAACTCTGAAATTTTTGCATTTTACTGCACACTTAGCCGAGGACTCAGTTTAAGGTTACAACATCTCATGCAGTTTGTTGGAATTTGATAATTCCCAGTGATTGAATCTTAGAATTCATATGATATGAGCCACTTACAACCGCAGATGATAGCATTATCACTTGAAAGAGGTGGCTCTTCGACCTCGGCAATGAGGAGTTTTGAAAAAAGGTCCTATGAATAACCAGTGGATGTTGATATTTACATTTCATCATTTATTAATTCCTTAATTACACAATCTTTCCTCCGATTGTTATTATTTGCTACAATTTAAGTATTATATTGTAATTTCCATAGTTTTTTATTAAAAAAATTGATAAATTAGATTGCTGGGGAAAAGTTTCTGTGTGATGGGATGTTGCAAAAAGACTATAATGTGTAGCTTTCAATGGATTTTCTTTGTACTTCAGACTGTTGTTCAGATTTTTCCAGGGAGTAAAAAATTATTTTCTTTTAATTATCCAGGTGGTATGTGCCCTATTTTATGGAATGGAGAGAAGATAATTTAGGGTATTGTTCATCAAGCATTTAAAACACTTTCAAGTGTTTTAACTCTCTTGATTGCTGACCACTGAGGAAGACCAGATTACCTTTCCCCTCTCCTACCCAGAATCCAAATTTTGGAAAGAATCATGCATTTAAAATTTACCTTTAATGTAAAATTACTTCAAGTGGATGAGTTGCCTTTCACGCAATATTGGAGCAAAGGTAATTTTTATTTTACATAACATGGAAAAAGATAAATGTACCTATGTGGAAAATTTTAAATGCTATTTCATTCATCTGCATAACACATAACTGTGGTTTGGAAAAATGCTGATATTGGACAGCGGCCATTTTAAGAACTTGGGTATTTATATATTTCTTCCTCAGGAAAAAGATACCTTCATGTGTATATTGTACTTAAATGGTGATCTCCAATAGTATGGTTAAGTCTAAATCATCTATTTTTAATTAAAGTAGAAAGAAATTTTTATGATATCCACCCATGTTAGAATGCTTTTAGGATAAGATAACTTTTAATACCAGTAATTTCCATGTTGAAGTACATATATGGAAACTTAAAAATTGCTTATCAGTGATGACAGCAGCTATTTTACGATTCAGTTTTATTAGTTTCAGCTAACATTGATTCTACATTGTTATGTCGTGTTTTTTTTTTGGTATCAGAACTTACTGGGAAATCTTAGGCGGCACAGTGAAAGGAACTGGTCCTATCCTACCCTGATGTGTGAATTTCACATACCATTGGGCTTGGTATTGGGTGGACTCCTATCACCTATGGAACCAACCATCGGGTTGATAACAGTGTTTATGGTTTTATTAATTAGATATTACTATTTTATCATGCAAGATTTATTTTGTTTAAAACTTGAATATTCAAGTCGAAGACTAAATTAGACACTAAACAAATTAGTGCAATTAATGGAATATCCACAATCACATAGAACTCTGCCTTAATTCATGTGTATTGGGATTTACTGTTATATACAGATTTTAGTATAGGTAAATAAGTAAGCTTAGGGTGTAGGAAATCATCATTATAAAGGGGAGGTAATTTAAAAGTCTAGGTAAGTTTTTAATGAACCCAGGAACTGCTACACTTCAAAGCTTTGCCTAAAAACACTACATGTAAATCTTGAAATCAAAATTTACATAAACCATCATTTTAACTCAGCACTTTTTTTAACTCTTGACTTTAAACTTAATAATGCTTATCATTCTGTTCAATATACTTACTTTGTTTTCTTCCTTAACTTCATTTACTCGGCGTTCTCTCCTCTTAAAAGTCTTCAATGAGTCTTTGCTGTTCAATATACTTTCATTTTCACTACCTTCTTTGATTTTATATGGCCATATTCTCCCCATTCAAGCATAGAAATTATTGATTTATTATTTCCAAAGATTTCATGTTTTCCATACTTCCCCATGCCCATATATCAGAAACCTCCAAACAACATTTCTTCTTTCCTCGGTGACCAAGGTACCGAGCCATACAGTACTTTAATCCATGTTAAAGAGTTCACTCGTCTTATTTTTACATAATTATTTATTGTCCTTCACATCAACCTCACCCTTTTTGTAAAATCTCGGCATCTAACAATTCTTTTAATGTCCTTACTACTTGGCCAACATTCTGAACTACTTGTAAATGCATAAACTGACTTACCTGCTTAAGTATATGTCCCCTCACTTGAATAACCTTAGCCTTGAATTATCTAAGCCTTCCTATTTATTGAGGATCTAATTATCTTTGGTTTCTTTGCACTGATTCTTACCTATCTTATTCTCATACAGCACAGCATACCTATCGTATTCGTTATCCAAGTAGGCAGTGCAATCCCTTAATTGACTGGCTAAATAAAGCTTCATCATCAATAAGTCTGACTGGATGAGTTACCCACCTCCTTGCATTCCTTCCCATGCCTCTTTTACGTATTCCTCCACATATATGTAGAAAAACATGGCTGACATTGGACAGCCCAACTCGCTGCCTATGATTCCGAAAATCACTTTGTATCTGAACTCGCGCTGAGGTGGCACTCACTAATTTCCACCGAGGCTCTATTTTCTGTTTAAATTGTCGACCAAAGAGGATCCAGGAAGTATTTCATGGTCCTCAGACTCTTCCGGTGGCCTCTGGTGCATCTGGGATCCTGATATTCCATTGCTCGACTTCGGACTTCCCCGGAATGTGATGAGTTCGCGCTGCATGGATTTCGTAGGCTAAACTTTAACACATGTCCTTTTGAATGAATGGATGCCCAAATAGCAGATCATCCGACCATCTTGGCAAGTTTGCTAGGAAGAACACGTAGCTGTATCGCTTCAGGACCAAAATCTAGGGGGTTTCCTAGATGGCCTTTATTTCGAGCAATGATAAGCACTCATCGTTAGAACGTTTTTACGAGCTCAGTGGCGGCATGATACCAGGAGGGAAATTATCGACCGCTCTGGTGGCTTTTCTAAAATAGTGATACTGAGTTTTCGACAAGTTTCCAGCCTGTATCTATCATTGGAAATGAAACTAAGATTCGTGCTTCTGCTACGTTTCTAAGTCCCCGACTGGAGATGGGCGCGGCCGCTGTCATCTGCTACAGGCAACTGACCAAATTGGAGAACCCGACAAAATTGACATGAACTTGGACCCTTGCTACGGACACGAAAAGAAGTTTGCGTTGGATTCGGGAAAGAGTATCATTGTCCTTGGATGGTGTGCGTGTAAATAGTTGTCCAGGCACCAAAAAAACCACGGGCCGGCCCTTTTGGGAGTGTATAATTGTTATTTATTTTCCTCAAAAAGTACGTGTTTTCATAAATTATTTGTGTCTTTTGGCGCCGTAAAATGTCAACAAATATTTATAGCTACCTATAGAATTAGAGATAGGCGTTAAGGGATATTTGATCGGCTACCAATCTTAACTCAGAGGAGTTGAAAATTCTTAGATTATTAGAATAAGCTACATGATTCCTGGCATTATGTTCATCAAACCTGGGAATGCATTAATGACACGCTGCTTATTGATAAAATGGACTAAATGTTATAGCTGTGACAGCTGAACTCCAAATTATCTCGAATAGTTATTAATCAAAAACAGCAATTAGGTTTATTTAAGCACGTTGGAGTCGTACAATTCGTGAAAAGTTAGGAAAAAGTAAAAAATTAATTAAAATTTCCTGGTTTTGAGAATTGATCGAGAAAAGTTTCAGAGCCACTGAAAAAAATAAAATTTTGTCCATTGATACTAGGGATTTTATTTTCTCAACTATCTCCGTGAAAAAGATGTCGACTTGATTTGGTTTTAATATGTATTGGGATACTTCATGGTAAATTTTTACTTATTTTTCCTTAAACTACCAATAAAGTTGGGAGATAATATACACACTAATTTGTCTTTGAAGTCATTAAGCCATATATTGGCTAAAGTTCCATCAATCAAAAAGTATCCCTAATTGTTTTATATTTATTATATTAAAAATATATGAGCCTTGTATCTGATCTGAAGTATTGTTAGAGGAAATATTCATCAGCTCGAGTGGAATACTCTGCAAGCACTCTTTAAATCCTTAAATGTTATTTTCTCTGGGAAAACTAATATTTAAATTCGTTAAATTGTTTTAATGACGGCCGCTGTGTTTTATCAGCTAAAAATAAGTTAAAATGAGGCCTTTTTTCCTGCATTTTCTATTTCCCATTTAATATCGCATTAATGTTTGTATTATAATGAATGCTTTTAAGTTTAAAAAACTTATTACAAAAGCCGTGAGGTGATTTTAATATTTTTATTTGAGTAATTTTAAATATTGTAAACATAAAAATTGCCGAAAATAGTGTGTTGAACATCCAATTGGAGAAAATAAAGAACAGATAATAATTTTCCACCAGATAAGTTTAATTGCACGACCGGGTGTCGATGTATTATGCCATTTTCAGGCGATGAAGACCTGAAGATGATGTAATACATCGAAACCCTGTCGTACAATTAAACTTATATTGTGGAAAATTGTCACAATCTGTTATTTATTATGTTCGCATTCCACAGCATCAAGCCTGAAACTACTCAATTTGTCCAATCCAAGAATTTCCATTTACTATTTCTCTTTGCATCAAAATGTTTGTTTTAGAGACAGCAACGCAGAGTAAGTTTTCGTCACCTGAGCATATTTGAAACTTTTCCGTTAATCCGAGTCCGGATTTATACCCACTATGAACTGAAAATTGATAAAAAGATATTTAAAGAGGTGATTTACTCAGGAAATCTGTGAATGTGGAAGGTATTTTAATGTATGTTATGGCTTTGGTTTTTATCTATAAGGAGAGTCCAGATTCAGTGCAATTGGTTTAAGAGAGAATTTTGATTCAGGGATTCAAGAAATAATAGTGCGATTGTATTGCATGCGCTTGGGTGAAAAGGGCTTGGGAAATAGGCTTAATACCTTTTGCAGCGAGTGTTAGAAACAAGATTTAATGGTGTGAATCACAGTTACTTATCCTTCCGCACGAACGCACCACACGACTCCACAGAAGTTGTATACGCCTTCCGCTCTCCTGCTCCATATGCATTCTTCTGGGCATTCCTCGGATGCGTCGGAGACCGTTTTACATGGCCGCCATCATCGAGGTCAAACCGTTGCCCAAGGGCCAGAATTTCGATGCGGGACGGATGGCTACGAAGTCCTAGAATTTGAACATCGCCAGGCGACTTACGTCCCCTTGCAATGATTCAGTCCATTCTTGCATGATGTATACATACTATATATGCATGTACCTGTATGTGTACGTGTGTTCTTGTATATTAGTTAATGTACAGGTTGTGTATGTATTCAAGTGCATGAATTGTTACAAGAATTGTGCATGTAATGCTGGTTCTCTACCAACCCCGCCACAAGCCTTGGCGGTAATATGCGGGGTATTTAGTAGATCTTCAGTAGTTTATTTCGAAGTATCGATGGATCCGAATCGCGAGGTATGCAGAACTCATTGTAATTCCATGCATCTCGTATGCTCTACTCATTTTGTATTTACGTAGTAGGTTTGTGTGATTTGAAGACACTGACAGCATTCTGAAAATGTCGAGGGTCGACTTTTAAAATTTAATATTGCCTACCAAATCTACGTCAAAATCCGATGTATTCTATTGCCTGGTGGATCGGTGATGCATGACCTTCGCCGGACGCTGTTTATTGGGTAACTCGATCCCCTGATAACTCAAAGGTAGTCGGTTCGAGTCCCGTCTCGAGCATGGGTAGAATGGGAAATATGGCGGTCCGATTTCTTAAGAATGTTGATGAATAAGGATCTCAAGGGTACACGGGCTGCCAAAGATGTCTGGGGAACATGTAAAAGGCTGAAAGCCACTTTCGATAGATCGAAATATCTTCCATTCCTACCGGGAAGGTATCGGATGTCATTCACCCGATTGCGATGGCATAGAAAAGTTTTTGAATGACATTTTATGACTGAAGGGTGTGCATCAATCAAAATTCAGTTTCCGTTTGATCGACCCCTAAAGTAGTAGGGCTGAGTCGATTGAAAGAATTTATTGCCATAATCGATGCACTCCCTTAAAAGTCTTCGAAGTAACACACCGCTGCGAGCGGGTTTACCACGCCTCGTGCGCTTTCTGGTAGGCGGCGCCCGGAATGCTGATAAAATCCCTCGTCACGGTCTGTTGTAACGCCTCCACCAAGCCGCGGTGACGTCCTTTCAACGCGGATTTGAGGCAGGGGAAGAGGAAGAAGCCTGGTGGAAATCTCTAAAAAAATTGGATCCTCACTCACATGGTCGAGAAGCTCTTGGCAGACCCGCTTACGAGTTTCCTTTTGTTCGTCCGAGAGCACTCGCGGCACCAACTTCACACACACTTTTCTCATACCCATGTTTTCGGTCACAAGTCGATGCACATCACTTATAAGGATATCAGCTTCATCAGAAACCGTGCAAGCACTTAATTTGCGATCCCTTTTCAGCAATTTGATAATTTCCTCCACATTCACGTAAACTTTGAACAGTACCGTTGATAAGGGACAACCCTGCCTTACACCTCTTCATAACGCTGCCCATCCTCACTCTCCGTCTCCTACTCGCACCTGAGCAGTGTAAGGCATGTACAGGTTGTGGATTAGCCTCCTGTCCCTCAATGTATTCCTATTTTCTGCAATATACTCCTTAGTTTTTCCCTATTCGCTCTATCAAACGCCTTTTCGAAATCTACGAAACAGGCAAATACGTCCTGTCCTGATTGTATTCTATAGAATAACATTAGGACAGGACGTATATGCCTGTTGCTACCCTCGACGTCTTAGCCAATGACAATAAAGGAAGCATCATCGACCCCGGAAGTCGACATACATGGATATACAAGTTTCCGAACGCCAAAAATCCCAGGTACCCAATCGTCCTGCTCCATTGAGGACAGCCAGGTGGGGACGATTTTTCCAGCGCTCCTCTAGAGGCGGACCACATCGAACCATCTCCCCTGTTTTTTCACAACCACATCCCTTCGGCAGATGACTTCCAATCCGACCCACAACCATAGAGGCCACCTCCTGTCTTGTGACGGCTTCATCGGTGCTCTCTCGAAGAAGGCCCCCCGTGGAACGCTGCCAAATTACCCGCTCTTCGGGGAGACCACGGTTAGCTCTTCCTCTTCGAGGAGGGATACGGCGACAGACCTCGCCCTCGCTCGTCGACCCATCGGACGAGGCATCCCGGGAAGCGGCGAAGCACTCGTCGCCCGGGGTCGAGTGGCGACCGGAGCGACGTTAGCCAAGACCAGAACTCTGGTAAGTGATGTCCGGTAGCCACCTGGTGCCTTTATAAGTATACAGGGTGCGGCGCTAAAATCCGGACAAGCACACGTTTACGCGAATTAGATTTCCTCGCCGGGTTAGAGAAACCTTACCCAGACTTCCCCAATGCATTATATATAGCCAAAATATCGTAAACAGTTGGTCTGGGGTACCAGAAGAATCGAACTATTTCGAAATGTAACGCCCAGCGCGAACACTTTCGAGAATATCGGCTCTTCGATTGGACTCCGCACTTGCACGTAACATCTCGACCATTTTGAGGTTATGACTGTTGACATGATGCCTAGAGCTTTCAAGAACGCCAATCGTGACCTCCAGTGCAACTAGGATATGGCGGGAAATTCAAATTGAAATTTGTCCCGATCCAAGCGCCGCACACTGCAAATGTATATATGTACCTATAAAGAAAAAACATGATGTAAACAATCTGTGAACTGACATTATGACAGACACAAAAAAACCTGGTTATATTCTGGACCGAATAAAATAATGTATATCATAGCTCAAGTGGTTAGAGCCCGGCCAGTCGAAAGATCCTTGGTTCAAGTCCCGGTCAAGCAAATAATTTTGCACATGTGATCTGCTCGATTCCGCCTTCCCCAACTCTCTTATGTTCGTCTTTTATGTGTGTTTTTATCCCTTTCCTTGTACCTATTTCCATGTGATTAAGTGTATGTATATATATGTATATAAACACACACACTACTAAAGTTCATTACTGTGTTTATGTATGTTACATTTATATTTATTATATATATATATATTTATTTATTATATATATATATATATATATATATGTATATATATATATATATGTATATATATATATAATTATATATATATATTTATTTATTTATTTTTTTATGAATGTGATATAGATAAACACAGTAATGAACTTTAAGGTCGGTGAGGTAGGTGATGATATACTACCTTGATCAAAAATTTCCCGGAATTTATTCAGAAAATTAAAAATACAAGTTTATTCATCTAAATCTATATTGTCCCCTTCAAAGTAATCCCCATCGACTGCAACACACTTATGCCAGCGCTTGATCCAATCCTCGAAACATTTTTTATATTCGGTTTTCGGTATGTCCATCAGTGCTTCCTGCGATTTTTCCATTACTTCCTCTCGGCTGCTAAAACGCGTTCCCCGTAATGGTTTTTCAACTCGATTGAACAGAAAGAAGTCACAGGGAGCCAAATCAGGTGAATTCGGTGGCTGTTGGATGGTATTTGTTGCATTTTTCGTCAAAAAATTACGAATAATGATAGCACTGTGCGACGGTGCGTTATCATGGTGCAAAATCCACGAGTTTTCTGCCCACATTTCTGGTCTCTTTCGGCGAATTGCTTCACGCAAACGTCTCATAACGCCCAAATAATACTCTTTGTTTACTGTCTGGCCTTCTGGCAAAAATTCATGATGCACTACACCGTTGTAATCCATGAAAACCGTCAGCATTGCCTTCTTTTTTGACTGAAAACGACGTGGTTTTTTTGGTCTCGGCTCATTTGGTGAACGCCATTCACTTGCCTGATGTCTGGATTGCGTGTCGTACTCATAAACCCACGTCTCGTCTCCAGTAATGATCCTTTTGATGAATGTGGGATCGGATTCAGCCTCGCAAATCATGTCTTTTGCGACGTCAACACGGTCTCTTTTTTGCATGAAATTGAGGTCTTTTGGCACCATTCTTTTACTTTATCAATTTTTTCACCGACTTTCGATGTCGATGGTCTGCCACTGCGTTCATCATCTTCGATTGACTCACGACCACTTCTGAACCGCTCGTGCCACTGGTAAACGACCGTTTTTTTAGAGAATCGTTGCCGAAACACTTTTCCAACATTTCCAACGTCCGTGCGCCACTAAATCCGTTTTTTACGCAAAATTTAATACAAGTTCGTTGTTGCAAATTTAAATCCATTTCTGCAATTGTAAAAAATCGCCAACACACACAGAGATAGATGTACTCTTGGCTACGTAACTTTTACAAATGTCAATTTATGACACTAAGATTTAAAGGGAATATCAACAACAGATGTACCAATTTAACAAAAAAAAACAGAACTCAAATCGGAACGATGGGAGCGCCACACGGTGGTTATTCCGGGAACTTTTTGATCAAGGTAGTAGTTCACCCAAGCCCGACAGCGTGTGAAATTTACATATCAGGGAAGGGGCGCCAGTTCCTTTCCCTCTTCTCTGCAGGAAGATCTGGTACCCGAAAAGCACATAGCCTCGGTGGAGCTGCAGGTGCCCAGAGAGGCTTGCCCAGGAATCGAACCAGGCCCTCCGGTCAGTAGTCCAATGCTCTACCCCTGGACTACCGTGACCCATATATATATATATATATATATATATATATATATATATATACACACACACACACACACACACACACAGACACACATATATATATATATATATATACACACACACACACACACACACACACACATATATATATATATATATATATATATATATATATATATATATATATATATATATATATATATATATATATATATACACACACACACACACACACACACATATATATATATATATATATATATATATATATATATATATATATATATATATATATATATATATATATATATGAGGACATAATCGCGTGTGTTCCTGCAGGGAAACATTTGATAGTGTGGGGGGATTGGAATGCGACGGTAGGCGAAGGAAGAGATGGTGACGAGGTCGGGGACTACGGTGTAGGCACGAGGAATGACCGCGGGGAGAAAGCAGTTGAGTTCTGCAGGAGATAGGGTCTAGTCATCACCAACACTTGGTTTAGACACCACAAAAGACGCAGGTATACATGGAAAATGCGAGGTGACTCAGAAAGGTATCAGCTAGATTATATCCTGGTTAGACACAGGTTTAGGAACAGTGTGATAAAATCGCACAGCTTCCCGGGAGCGGATGCGGGCTCTGACCACAATTTAGTTGTTATGAAATGTAGCGTCCGTTTCAAAAAGATAAGGCAGGGGCGGCGAGTCAGAAAATGGAATGTAAAAGCATTAAATGGGTTGAAAAGGAAGGAACACAAACAGGCGGTAGAGGAAATCATGAAGGATTCTAAAGAGCTAAGTACTATCGAAGAAAAATGGGAAAGTTTCAAGAAAGGGTTGTCTAAAGCCGCAAATGACACTATTGGAACCGTTAACGCTAAAAGGACTAGGAAACCATGGATCACGGATGAGATGATTACAAAGATGGATGAGCGGCAAAAATGGAAGAATACAAATACAGAATTAGGCAAAATGAAGTACAAAGAATTGAATAATAAATTGAGGCGTGCAACAAATAAAGCGAAAGAAGCATGGTGGAAGGCGCAGTGCGAGGATATGGAAATTTGGCAGAGGAAGGGTGAAATCGGTGCGCTGTACAGCAAAGTTAAATCGTTATCGGGAAGTAAGAAAGGAAGAGCTATGCTAACAGTTAGAGTAGTAGTTTTGAGGGGAGGCGACCGACAGCTAAGGTCATTTGCGCCATAGAGGATGGACAGGAAAGGATGAAGGGTGGAGAGAAACCCGGCGTCGGCATTTGCCTACTCTTTACGAAAGGCACCAAGGGGTCCGCAGCTTAACGTCCCATCCGACGGACGCCGTACTCACTCAAAGTGCCCTCCACAAAGCACCTCAAGTAGGGATCGAGATACCTCTGAAAAATATTCAACACCGCCGGGATTTGAACCCGCGCCCTCAGGGTGGGAAGCCAGTACGTTAGCCCCCGCACCATCTCGATCCCCTAACAGTTAGAGATAAGGCGAGTAAGGTAATAGTTGACACACGAAAGTTCCAAGAGAGATGGAAGGAATATATAGAAGAACTGTATAGTAAACAGCTTAGACCAACAAAGTTAGACATAGACAAGGAACATGACGTAGCGGAAGATAGCTTAGGTCCAGGCATACTAGACAATGAGATAGAAATGGCATTAAGGGAGATGAAACTAAATAAGGCCGTGGGGGTGGATTACATTCCCGTGTAACTATTAAAATGCCTAGGAAAAAGTGGGAGGAAGAGGCTATATGGGCTGATCCGTAGTATTTATGAAGAGGGAATCTGGCCGGAAGACTTTGTGAGATCAGTTTTAGTTCCTATTCCAAAATAGGTAAAGGCTTCATTATGTGAGGACTACAGGACAATAAGTTTGACATCCCACGCAGCTAAAGTTGTTCTGGGGATCACAAACAAAAGGATAGAGAGTAGGGTAAACAATTACTTAGGGGATGATCTGTTTGGGTTAAGGAAGGGGAGAGGTACGCGTGATACCATAGCAGTAATGAGATTATGAGTCGATAGGAATATTTAATACAATAAGTATTTGCCTGTTTCGTAGACTTCGAAAAAGCGTTTGATAGAGTGAATTGGGAAAAACTAATGAGTATATTGCAGAAAATAGGAATAAAATGGAGGGACAGGAGGCTAATCCGCAGTCTGTACATGTTTCTGGTTGCTCAGGTGCGAGTGGGGAACGGAGAGTTCGGATGGGCAGTGTTGGGAAAAGGTGTAAGGCAAGGTTTTTCATCATTGCTGGTGCTGTTCAACGAATGCGTGGAGGAAATAATTAAAGAGGCATGGGAGGAACTGGAGGTGAAAATGAAATTCGGAGGGGAATTCCTAAAAACAATTAGGTTTGCTGATGACCAAGCTCTAGTTTGTCAATCAGCCAAAGGCTTGCAAGCATTACTGAGTGAATTAGAAATTCAGTGCGATACATATGGCATGTGAATCAATATAAATAAAATAAAGATTATGCGATTTTCCAGAAAGAAAAAGGATAAGCTAAACATTGAAATAAGAGGGCAAAAACTAGAGCAGGTAGAAGAGCTTATGTATCTCGGTAGTGTTTTGGACGAACACGGTCAAAGTAGTAGGGACGTAAGGAGAAGAATTGCGCCAGGCAAAGAGGCTTTCACAAGGAGGAGGGAGTTGATGACGGGGACGTGGAGTAAAGGTGTTAAGAAAAGACTCGTAAAAACTTTGATATGGAGCGTAGCTATGTAAGGTGCGGAAACGTGGTCATTGAAGCTGGAGGTTAGACGTAGACTGGAGGCTTTTGAAATGTGGGTGTGGAGAAGAATGGAGAAGGTGAAATGGACAGAGAAGAAAACAAATGAGGAAGTATTTGGTTTGGTGGGCGAAGAGGGGGGTTTGTTGGGAGAAATCCTATGGAGGCAGGAAAAGTGGCTGAAGGGGGTATTGACCGGCAGTGGGATGTTGAAGACTGTGATAGAGGGGAGAATGTTGGGCAAAAGAGGAAAGGGAAGGAACAGGATAGGGATGTTGGACGGGATGAAGAGAGGAAGAAAGTACTCAGAGCTGAAGAGGGACCTGATGTAGAGTAGGAGGTTGTGTTTTGCTAGGGGTCACAAATTATTTAATTAGTAAATATGTCCATCCAAAAACCTACCTTAACCGGTAGATTACCTAATAATTATATATATATATATATATATATATATATATATATATATATGTAACTTGGACTGCGAAAAACAATATAAGAACACATAAAAAGAACACTCACACGTTATTTCTTAATAATTTCGACGGAATTTAGCTCCGTCTTCCTCGGAAGATACAGAAGTGTTGACTGCTGGAATAGGTAGGGTGAGGGATGCGAGAGAAAGAGAAGGGGGCCAGGGGAAGGGGAGAATGGGAGGCGAAGGAGGGGGGAGAGGAATGGTTGGGGGAGAGAAAAGGGAGAGGAGAGGCTAGAGGAGAGCGGAGATAGGGTAGGAGTGAGAGGGAGGCGGTGGAATTAACACAATCGGAAAATAAAACAATTTTTTCACCACACCTATTGCAACATCCAAGACCCAGGTTTCAACGTACAAAGTAGTAATCAAGACCCTGCAAATCGAAACAAAGGCCACGCACACCAAAACTCATGCGGAAGAACAAAGTATTCTCCTTCCCGATATGAATCGCTTCCACAAAGTGACAATTCAAACCATTCTCATTAGTGAACGACATTGAGACCCGGATGCTGATAGGCCATACAAAGCCAAATGAATGCCATTTCAAGTTTTTCATTCCATAGAATTATCGGAAAGGGGAAAGGACGCTAGTTTTCTGTTCTAGCGGAACTAGACCTACAGGTATGTCAGACCTGTATATATTAGAAGGTATATGTGTAAATATAAATATATATATATATATATATATGTATATATATGTATATATATATGTATGTTAATATATATGTATATATATATATATATATATATATATATATATATATATATATATATATATATATATATATGTATATATGTGTGTGTGTATGCATGTGTGTATCTACTAACGCACACATAGGAGTTAAAAACAAACTCGTATATACATATACATACCTGTATATACCACATATATTCAGACACTAAAGAATATAATAAAACTATTAAATGCATAAAATATTTGTTGTAGTAGGAGGTGAGGCGCAGGAGAGCAGATGTCATTTTATTTAAATTAGCAAAGTATTTAGACTGTGTAGGAGTGGAAGGGGGTGGAGGGAGGGTGAATGGAAACCCCTGGCACTGGCCGACTTTTGACGCGAGGCGTAATGGTCCTCAGTTTAACGTTTCATTGAATGGCGTTACCACTAATTTCCTTTCTCGCGTTTGCACTATCGTGAATGGAATACGAAGGAAACAATTTTAAACCTGCCCCTTGACGTACGTGTGCCAGTGTACCGTCGCTATATCGATTCGATTATTTTTGTCGTCGGCATTCATAATTAAGTTTCGATACAAAATTGTCCAAAGCTTCGCTTTGAGGTTCACTTCCTCAGGTCTATGCAGCTCCTGTAGTAACCTCTGCGAAGGCTTGTTCACTTTAGGTAATAACTTATCTCTGATGTCCCTTCCCACTTGGATCATCCATTTATGAGAAAGGCTTCAAGCTGATATATGAACTCTCTCCAGTCACAACAACCGATTTACAACAACTGTTTTTATTGCAGTCTCATTTTCTAACATGGAGTACATTGATCACTGCGAACTGTTAAAATGTGTGCTGCCAGTGAAAACGTTATCACCGAACTGATTTTACATTTGGCGGGATTTCCAGCTACATTGTTCATTTTGGCTCGCTACCGTAAACAGAAGACAAGCGCGGCCTTCCAAACACTGCAGCTCGAGGCGTACGGCCATAGTTTATGTATCATACAGCAAACATTCGGTATGAGGTTCTAGCTATTAGGGAAACGCATTGAATTTTTTGCAGATTTCCTATGGCCTCGAGGATAATGGTCAGGGTATTTCACCATTGACCATGTGTCTTCTTCTTCATCCAAGCCGAATATATTATAAACGTATTTTGAATAGTTACTCTAGTTTTAGGTACACAGACGGTGTCGTGCAGCGTCGGAATTAAGTTAAGAGCTATACATACCGTATGCGGTCAAGAAATACCTCCTGATAATAGGAAAGCGCGCTCCAGAAACGTACGCGTCTTCGGAGAAGGCTTACAACGATGAGTTGTGTCTCATTTGTCTCATCCCTACTCAAGTTTTTGAGCGAGGCCTAAACTATAGAAATGGAAAGGAGGACATCGGAGATGATCCCCGTCCCGACCGTCCTCACACATCTATAATATACTATACCATCGACAGAGTTGGTAAAATTGTTCGAAAATATCGCTGCCAATAGTTTGAGCGAGTTTTGAAGCCATCATCTGTTGGAAACAAATTTAGCATACGATTTTGGCAAGAGCATGTGTCACAAAAATGGTGCCGTGGCTCCTCACTCATGAACAAAACGAAACTTGAATGAGTGCTCGTGTCTCATTACCTCCCTGAAAACATCGTAGGTGAGTCCCGTGTAATCACTTGTGATTAAACCTTTTTTAGAATGATCCAGAAAATAAACGCCAGTCTATGCGCTGGAAGAGTCTAGTCCACCAAGACTTAAAGAAGTGTGGATTAGCGAGTTCAAATTCTAAGCCACTAATCGTTTTTTCGCTATCGAAGAAATTGGTTACCTGAAAGTCAAACAGTCAGCCAGGCATACTTTTTTAGGCTTAGAAAACCTTCTATGAGTGGATGAGAAGAAATGTGGAAAAATGATTCATTTTTCATCTAGGCGATCCGATCTTGGCGAAACACAAGACATTCTTATTGGACAATCCACTATATTCAAGAGAATTTACGTAATTTGATTTCTCTTTATACCCAAAGGTCACAATGGTATTAAAAGGGATCCATTTCGATTTGTTAGATGCGATGAAACGAAAGCGATGGAGCACATGAACTTGTGCATACTATCCGCCTAATATCCGCCTATACAAGTCTCGCATGACAAAACAACCTGACACCCTAAACTTCAACAAACTCTTCTTCAATTCCGGGTACAGTCTACCTCCCTTCATCCCGTCTAACATGCCCATCCTTTTCCATATCTTATCTCACTTACATAACGTCCTCTCCTCTACCACAATCTTCAGCATTCCATCGCCAATTTAAATGTTCTGCATCCATCTTTCCAACCTTCTTCAAATTTCTCCCAACATCGGTCTTTCCTGTCCCACCATGCCTTGTACTCTTTCGTTTATTTCCTATCTGTCCATTTGACCTTTTACAACCTTCTCCTCTTCCACATATCAAAAGCCTCCAATTGGTGCGCATCATCGTAATTCAATTACCATGCTTCCAAACCAAGCTCCATATCAAAATTTTATAAGTATTTTCATTACATCCTGTTTTAACGTACATGTCCCTCCTCCTAGTAAACGCTTCTTTCCTCTCTCCTTTTGTCCCGACTTTGATAATCTTGGTCCAAAATACTTCCACCTTCACCGGATTTTGCTCTTCTAATTTAAAGTTTAACTTAGCCTTCTTTTTTCTCGAAACCCTCATATCCTTTGTTTAATTTACGTTGATTCCCATCCAGTACCCATAACACTGATGGTCAATATTATCGGCAATGATTTTAACTGTTTTCTTGACTGGAATATGAAAGGGTAGTCATCCGCCAATCTAACTGATTTTATGATATCTCTACTGACTCTCATTCCTATCTTCAGTTCTTCCCGTCTCTCTTACCGTTTCCTTCAGGTATACATTTAAAAGAACGAGTTGTAATGCCCCCCTGTCTTAGCAGTAGTAGTATTTGGGGGAGGCGACCGACAGCTGAGGTCATTTGCGCCATAGGGGATGGACAGGAAAGGGCGAAGGGTGGAGAGAAACCCGGCGTCGGCATTAACCTGCTCTTTACGAAAGGCGCCAAGGGGTCTGCAGCTTAACGCCCCATCCGATGGACGGCGTACGTACTCAAAGTGCCCTCCACAAAGCACCTCAAGTAGGGATCGAGATACCTCTGAAAAATATTCAACACCGCCGGGATCCCGACTCTGTAACCGCCACTCGCACCTGAGTCTGAGACATGTATAGGTTTCGGATAACTCTTTTATCTCTCCAATCTACTCATATATTTTCTTGGACATTAATTTTTTCTTTTTAATTTATTCTATCGGTTTTACTTTCTCGAATGACTTGTCAAAATCTACGTATATCCTGTTTATATCATATATTTCTCTCTATTTGTGAGCTCATTACTGCTATGGCATCGTGTGTACTTCTCCCCTTCCTGAACCCAAGCTGATCATCCCCCAAGTTATCATTTACCCTCCTCTTCATCCTCTCATTGATGATTTCAAATGCCACCTCCGCTGCGTACGAAATAAATTTATTGAATTAAATACGTATTATTGAATAGTCTTCACACATGGCTCTCTCTCTATTTTTTGGAATGGGAACTATCAATGATCTGCCAGATCCTTCCGTCCGAATTCCTACCTCATGAATGCTCATAGCTGATGTATATGCTGAATTAGTCCATTAAAATTCAAATACCACGTTTTGCCAAACACTCTCGTGCGGGGAGGTATTATCTATCTATTCTCATGCCCTTATCTGTTTCTAACCCCCTTAATGCACTTTTTGTCTCGCAATCAAGTATGACTGAACCTAAGTTCTCCCCAACTGTTTCCTTTTACTTGTGTATGTCTAAATTTGATGGCCTAAAATCTTTACCATATAAATCCTCAATGTGCACGTATTACTTTCATCTCTCTTGGGTCTTTCCCAGTTCAACTAATATTTACCCTGCCATATTTGTAATGGCGTGCCCGGATTTTCCTTATTTACTTACTGATGGCGCTTTCGCCTTGCTGTAGAGCACATCCTTCTCACATTTCCTTTGCAAATTCTTCATACCCTCGCACTGCATATCCAACCACGCCACTTTCATCCCACCATAGAATAAATACACTATATGCTGTGAACATTTTGTGTGTTAAAATTTGGAATAGATTGCAAGGGTAGAATAATTTATCAATTCTCCCAGAACCAATTCGCTGCATTGCTAAGGAAAGATAGAACATGAATAGAAGCTGGAATATATTAAAGAGTTATATAAGAATGCAACCTCTCACCATCGTAATTTAATGCAAGCTTGGTGAAGAAATGAGGAAAAACTCCAGGAATGAGAATCAAAAGAATTGAGGTGAGTAAGAAAGAAATTAGCATGCTCCGTTTCACAGATGACACCGCAGTCAGAGCAGAAAATAGAGAAGGCCAGGAGCATTCTTGAATGTTAAAAATCAAGTACTTGCTGGGAGATACATTATGTACTGATGAGAAAACTACTTGGAAGAATGCTAAAACCCTAGTGTATGGAAAACTGCAACGAAATACAGATCTATGCTATGCGGTGAGAAGAGACATTTTAACGAATGGAATCTCCCTCACCTGTATCGGAAGTGGTGTAACGGGATGGAAGGAGCAGCGTGGGTACATCGAGCGCGGAATAGATCATTATAAGAAGGCATTTATGATGACGAGGCAAGCATAGTAGGAGGGCATATCAATAATGAGTGATATTAAATTTTAATTATATATTATCTTCAAAAAGTAAATGTTCTGTTATACTGTAAGCTCAATGGGTAATTTATATGCGATATAAACTTCGTTGATTTGACTTCAGTATTGCCACAGCTGTTGCAAATTGAAACATGTTCAGTTCGCCTACGTCTGCTTACGGTGATGGAAAATACTTTCCATGAAGGCTTAGGGGAACAGAAAAAAGTCACATGAGTCTGAACTATTGGGCGGATGAGGAACACGTTTCACGTTGGTTTTCGCGAGATAATTGTGATTTCGCGGAACCAATGCACATAAATGCAGGTGTACGCCCTAGGTATAATATTCCTGTCATTAATGTGTGGATGGCACCAATTGGAAAATTTATATTTCTGATATTGATCTTATAGTTATTCAACGATCTTGTCGCACAATTTCCGAAACGGTTTCAAGTTTACTTCTGCCAGAGCAATGACTGAAGCTCCGAGTCCACCTTCCTTCGAGATTTTCTCTCCTTTTTAAACATGTTAAACCATCTTGTAGATGTACTATAGGTAAGAAAATACTCTTCATAAGTCTCCTGTAGTATGACATTGGCCTCGACTGACGATTTGCTCAGGCGAAAGAAAAAGAAAAAATTCGCTACATTGTTGCAAGGGTTATGCGTCAGCACAATCAAACTCTTGGAAACCACCGCCGCGACCACCGGCTAATCAGTCCGGGGACTGATACCGGAAGAACGTTGTGAGTCAGGAGCGGAGTCACGAGTGATTCCCCCGGCCCTGCCGTGCGTCACAAGAGAGACTACCCTTTGTACCCTGAGCTCCGATAAAAGGGTGACCATCCTCGGCAGACGGGTGGCCCGCGAGTGTAATCCTGATCGCCCATAACCTCGGACCAGCCGTGCTCCGCTCGGAATTCGGTCCACGCCCGCTCCCTATCCCCGCTTCCCCGGACCAGCCTCGCTACGTAAGGGTTCGGTCCCTTCCTCACCGATACCACCAGACCAGCTCGCTCGAGTTACCGGTCTACATCCCATCCCCCGGCCGGTTCCTTCCGACGACTCGACGCCGACGACGCCTCTGGTCACCCTTCAGCCCGGTCAATCCTCTTGTCCTCCTGTAAGTACCTACCCAAGTCTTCCCTTCACTTCCTACTCTCTCGCGGCATTGTCTCATGAGCTGTGTACCGCCATACTGTCAAACCTTCTGTTACGCACATAAAAATACCCGTACCGAAGACCGCTCTTGTTATTTAATTAATACCCTCAACCCTTGTTGTCGCGGATTCGGAGCGCTGCGACAACATGTTAACCTCCATCGTTGCCGTAGTCGAACTGAGCATATTTCAACGTGCAACTGTTGCCGCTGATGCAGTACTGGTGTCACATCAATGAAACTTTAATCGCACATACATTACACGTTATGCTCAACATAACAAAATTAAATTTTCATACCATAACTTATGCGAGTAAATATTAATGATTACTCTTCATTGAACTGTAATACGGTAGCAAACAGAGGGATAATAATAGCTTTGTGTGGGATTTGGAATTCTAAAAATCAAAGACAAAAGTTGGGAAAGCAGATCAGGAAATAATAGATAGCTTCGAAGGCGAGGAGAATGCTGGTTCAGATCGAAAATAATTTAAGAAATGAGGAAATCTACAGAAAAATATAAGGGGAAAGAGCAATATGGACCACTATTTGGAGATTATGAATTAGATGGGTAAGATCCACAATGTGGGACAATGGAATTTGTTAGGAATATGATTACCAGGGAGAAAGTTACCGCGAGGAAGGTCACGGGATGGATACAAAAACAAATTGAAGAGGCATGTAAACAAGAAGAGCAATCAGGATACGTTAGAGAATCGGCTTTTGGTGGGGAGAAATGAAAGAGAAGACAGGAATCGACCAATCTTCTTGGTTGAAGGACTAATCGAATACATGATTTCATATCTGAAGGTACGAGTATGTAACCATTTCATTCATTTACACATGTATGCACCCATAAGACATGTTTACTCATATGCGTAAAAGTATGCATAGGAAATCACGCCTGTTTTTTACATTCCGTTCTTCACGCCCCTGCGCCTGAGGAAGGCCGTGAAGCCAGTTACGTTAACGGTTAAAATGATCGATCGCTCGACTTCCAGCTGTGCCGAAGGACATGCAATCAAACCCCAATTTAAATACGGGTATTGCCGGACATACTGGTTTCGTCGGCAGTCTTCGTCACCGATTCCCTGAGGGTTAGGTGAACTTCATTTCAGGGATTCCGAATTTTCTTCGATTTCGTCCATGTTTCATAAAACTTGGTCGAGAAAACAACTCCCACCTAATTCTTTTCAGCCAATGTCGTTTAAAGAACTAAGACTGCCTAGTTATCCGCGTGAAAGTTTACTATGCTCCATATTAAAGTTTTCAATCGTCTTTTCTTCATATGTCTTCATGTGGTCCCTGTCATCAACTCCTCCTCTATAGTTGATGCTTCTTTAGGTAAAGCAATTCTTCTTCCAACTTATTTTCTACTTAGTCCATCTCCTTCCAAAACACTTCCCAAATGGATGAAGTATTATCTCTCATCTAGTATGCGCCCCTCGAAAAAAATATTTATCTTAACCTTCCTATCCATACCTTAACCTCCATATCTTAACCTTTCTTGAGGGTCATTACCTTGAATTACTTTTCTTAGATTCGAATGCCATACGTATCACACTGCTCCTGTATGACACTCAGAAATTATTGCAAACCCAATGGCTTTGTGGCTAACTTAAGTTTGATCATCCGCAAATTTAACTTCTTTAGCTCCTACCTACCTCATTCCTTCCTCTAGCCCTTCAAATATCACTCTTAGATTTTCCAATGCGTATACGTAGAAAAACATGTTCGATGATGGACATGTCTTACTCATTGATTGGCACTGCCCATCCTTACTCTCCTTTACAGTCTGAGGCGCTTACAGATTTAAGATACATTGCCTATCTCTACTCTATACTCGCGCCGTAGACAAGAGATTCATAAATTGCATCAAACTTACTGTCGAATGCTTTCTCGTAATGGACGAAGCAAACATATCCTGGTCGAATTCTATATTCTTTTCTATCATGGTTCCTCTGAAATCACACCTACTCTTACCCATTCCAAACCCAAACTGATTTATCATAAGTAGCCATTGCCCGACTTCTTCATCGTCTCGTTGATGATAAGTACTACCTTAGTTGCGTCTGAAGTCAGATTAATGGTCCTAAATTCCTCCTAAGAAGCTAATGGTGCTGGGAAAAATACTGCCGTAACATATAAAATATGTAATAAAAGCGTTCATTTGACTAATTATACAAGGAACTAATGCGAAATAATAAAATATTTTTAGAGGAGAGAGGTAAAATGGTCAATTTTTACTGTCAAGTAAAAAAATAATTCTGATGGCCATATTTATTTTTTATTTTTTAAGCTTTTTTTATTTCATATCCATCAGTATTGCAGATGAATTAAATCTCTGATTAATGCTCTTAATTGTGAGAGCAGATCGCTCTTCTGTCGTAGCCATCCTGCTATTTCTATCTCCTTCAGTATTTACCTTAGGATCTTCAGCGTTGTATTTCAGTCAACTGCATCAGTTTTACTCGAAAAATCAGTTTATGTATATAAGTTATTTATCTGTATGTATTCCTTTATTCACGTAATATTACGATAGAACTATCAAGAGGTAAAGTTCATTCTCTCATGCCCTTAACGCGTTTCATGTAATTCAACCGATGTTCATTTTTTTAATTTTTTGCCCCTATTCTAGTCTTCTGGAAAAGCAATTCTGTCAATATTTCGATGTTTGCAATTAGTTTGACTCAGTAAACAGATTTTTCCAACAATTTTGCCACAGCTAATTACATGGGGAATAAAAATAGACGTTTTCCAAGAACCGCCCTCTGGTATCCTATGTCATTTTCGAATAGATTAAAAACCACACGTAATTTCACATAACTTTATTGACGATATGCTGACTCCAGCTCATAGGCGAATATATCATATCATTTTCAGATACCGGAATCTAATTTTTTTATTGTGCTAATTGATGGCGCCTTGGAATCAAAATAATTGTAGCGTGAATATAATTCTATGGAATTATAAAGTTTAATTTTTAATATATCCTAAATTAGTTGTCACGAGTTTAAATTTTTCTATCGATAACGTGATTACTTGCATGACCATGTCCTTACCACCACCTTTCACCACCATGTCCTTAGGTGTAGCTTGTTTCCCAGTTATGATTATTCTTTTCTTAAATCTCGCATAAATCTCTTCACTTGCATTTCCTGTACCCATACGAAGTATGATTCCCCAACCGGCATATGCGTGTATCCGGTTTGAATGATCCTGTAGCTCTGACTCAAAAAAATACTGTGGAACACTTAATTTAATATCTAAGACCGATTCTTCTGATATTCACTTTCAGGTGCCCCCTTCTCAATGTTAGTTTAATTATAGATTCATGCATCTCTACTCGCGGACCCATTTAATGACCATAAATCCGTTCCAACGGCAATCATTCGTCTATAATTCACTCGATATAAATTATCAAGTCTCTTTGCTGCGTTAACGACCGTGTTATTACGTACAGATTGACTTGTAGCTTTGAGATACGCTCCCAACGTTTTCCAGTTGTCCGTGGCTTCTGTGCTGCTCGGGGAACCGACGTTGTTTAGCACACCTCACCGTTCTACTCTTTCGTTCTGCCCCTGCCCGGGGATCCGAATTGGAGACTAGTTTACCTGCGCAATATTTGCTCGAGAGAGTTCGGTCATGCCTTATTAAATCAATACTAGAGGGAGTAGGTAATGATGTAAGAGTTGCCGCTCTTCACTATAGTAGAGCTGTGATTTCCCTTTGCCTGTTACATCACATTACTACAACCGTAAAAAAATTGCTACCTTTCCTGTGTACATTATTTTACCGTACTCTTGTATCCGATTCACTCTTTATTAAGAAGAGTTGCTTGCTGCTCCCTCCACATTTTTGTGAGGCCGATGATTGACGACCATTCGCTAATTCACGCTACCCTCATTGGATTTTATGCCATTTTGAGACTTAGATTTCACTTGAAGTTAGACACAGTCACTTTTTCGAGTAGACTTTGTCATTCACTGTTTATTCATGAATTATACTCACTGAGCGTAGCCCGATATTTAGTTTCAAGGTAATATAATAGAATTTTTGGCGGCTTTTAAAGATGTTTTCCCAAACATTTTAACTATTTTTTTAACGAATTTTAAGGTTTATTTATTGATAATTCGGTAATTTTGATATTATTAAAGAATTTTTAACGCCCAAATTACACTTTTTTCAATGCTTTACACCGGATGTAGAATTGGCTGAAAACATTTTTTACAGCTTTCTCTCCGCATGAATCTGGGAAAATCAGGTTGATTTAATTATACTCTCATTATATGATCAAAATATTCTTCATTCATCGAACATAAGATATTAATTTTATCCAGTATAAGCCAATAGTCAAAACTACCCTTAGCTACACTCTGTTAGCTTCAGTAGCCCCTTCAACAGTCTCCAGTATTGGGTTCATTAATGGCGGCGTATCTCTTCTGACTCATGTCTTCTGTTTACTCATGGATGGGTTCAGTATCTAGTATTACGTTAACGTTCAGTGTTTTTCTGGTTTAATTTAATTGCCGAAACTTAGGGGGGCGCTATGAGGGGCGGGAGGAAAAGTCCATTACGTGATAATATGCCGAACACATGTGAAAATATTACAATTGTGGGGTGTACTCGTCCACCACTTGCTCTTAGTATACATACTGTTAGGTGTTGTTTGAAATTTATTTCCTCAGAATTTATTAGGTATCCTCTTACCATACTCTGTAGCTGTTCGTTTACAAGTCGAGGATAGCTTTGGTGGAATAGTCTAAAACTACTATCTGATATACTTAACGATGTGTTATTCGAGATAGAGCACGTGTATAATGGATTATCGCGGAGAATATATTTCCAACTAGCTCTGAGTGACGCTCTTCTCAGAATTGGAGGAATCTGACAATGAAAAATTCCCAATGGAAATTGGGTACTAATATAGAGGCATTTCACGTGTATGGACCAAAGCCCCAGCTCGAATTGATTGGTTAATGCTAAATATCTAGATATTCTAATTCTATCTCGATACACAAAACTAATCCTAATAATCTCGAGCTATCGCTATGTCAAGTGTGAGTGGGCGACATCCCGTTTCATATTGCGCACACATCGCGTTCACATCACGCGCAAGCATGGCGCATTTGCAGTAAAAAAATTTTCATCTTCCTTCCCACACTCCCGCTTTATCTTTCACCACAATCATCTCTCATGCTAGAGATTTCGAAAACAAATCATTTCTAAGGATAAAATTTATATCAGTTTCTGCGTGAATCCGAGGGACCCTTCTGGATAGTGCTATGTAGGTGATGTTTGACTGAGATTCCCTTGGTGAATTTTACATGGCATTCTGAGTAGTTTGCCATGAGACAATGATTTTCGTGAAAGGGAATGTAAGCGGATCATCTGGAGGTGGAATGGCATCTCCCTGAAACAGGTTTTCAAAACAGCATTGACGAAGAAGAATCTGCCAACTCTCCGTTTTTTCTGAATTGACGAATATATTTTCTTATTTTTAACAGAAATGAAAACCGCTCCAGCATGTCTTTAAAGTCGATATCTAAGGTGATCATTTCTTTGTTTAAACACTTAAGGTCCGTTTGTTATTTAGATGAATGGGTTCAATGGTAATTGCATAGGCGGTCCATATCGAGGGGACAATTTCGGTTCTCGACGGTGGCAGATTTTGCAACGGCATTCTATTTCTGTTTCCGTGTATAGAAAACTTAAAACACACTCCACCCGTCGGATGGGATCCCCTACAGGATGGTCAGGATTATGCCGGCCTCGATTATCTCGCCAACATGCCACCATTCCCTGGTTGTTGTTAAGCTAGCCACCTACAAGTATTCCTCGTGGCGTAGGTGGTCACAGCGTCGGCCGCCTCCTTAAATTAATACTTCCAGTACCAATTAATGCATTTCTGCCACAAAATAACGACAGCGTGACTGAAGGGAGAATATAAGGGAGGGTGGATTGCATACAGAAGCATGTCTGATAAGTGTTGTGCGCTCCTCTCGACAAGTAAATCCTTTTACAAAATCATGGTGGAAGGCTGTTATTAGAGACTACGCACTCATCCTTATTAGAATTTGAATGGGTGCTCCCGCTAAGGTGAGCACCAAAAATTTATATTATAAATGCAATAAATACGACTATATGTCAATTCACTGAAGTTGATCAACTTACTTTCAATGAGAAAGTTCTTTTCCCAAAATTGCTTCGGCTTTCAAGACATCTCCCTTCTCAAACGTTTTTAATTTGAAGAAGAATGAGGGAACTGCTGTGGCGTCGATGCATCGGCGTTCAGCGAGCGTAAGAGTAGGTGGTATGGAGGAAGGTTAAGACGAAGATGTCTCCGCGAGTCCTAGGGCATGGGAGGAGTTTAAAGAGGGAAGGAGAAGGGAGGGAAGAAGGTGACCGTCTCGGAGGAAGGGAATGAGGGTCAGGCAAGCGGTTTAGTCTTTTAGTGAGAGGGGGAGCAAAGTTTGGCTGATGGCATTTTCGTCTTTCGAACTTTCTGCCGTATGAGTCGTACGTATAAATATTTTAGTTCAATCCCATCGCTCATTTCCGTAGAATCTTAACCAGCCAAAGGGTTATCATTCCCAATAATCTTCTCCATTCAGTTTTAATGTTTCTATTACTCTATCTTGTTGAGTTAGTGAATTAAATTAATTTTTTTGAACACTTGTTTCCTCAGAAAAAGTAATCCAGCAATCCAGCCACCACCGACCTTCGTCTATCTCGTTGCGGCATCGCTGGGCAGTTTAAATTTTCCGCTAGATGAGTTCATTTCGAGCCATTTATGCAATAAAAATATGTTTAAATTTCACTTATCGCAAGACATTGACAAGACTCCGTACAGTTAGCGTACAGCTAACTGTACGGAGTCATCATTGTCTTGTGATAAGTGAAATTTCTGCTAAGTACAGCAAGCTCATATTTCATCGAGCTCGACCACTCGTCACGCATGTTGTTTCTCTGTAAATTGAAGAAAGTGGAGTGTGGAAGATAAAATTCAGAGGGAGTAAAAGACTTAGTGGGACAGAAACAATGACTCTCTTTTGTAATCATATCCACGCCATGTCATCATAACGGAGAAATACTCTTAATTTTATGACTTTTTCAACCGTGGAATAATGCGCAATTTCTAAACCGTTTCCTTGGAAGTTCATTATTCGGTCCACTGAATCATTTGAAACACTCAAAGTGAGCCTCTCTAGCACAAAAATCCGTCGACCTGGTCCAGATGAAGCGACAGAAAAAAATGAATTTTTAGCCTAAATATGTTGAGGTTACGGGCAGACGGAACATCGGGCATCAGGATTTATATTTTGGATGAGTTTCCATGAGAAAAATTAGTATAAGTATACGAGCAATGCTTGAATACGATGCATTCAAGAAAATGTATCAGGACGGTTTCACATTTCATTAACGACCGAAAATGAATGTTTAACACGAGAAATTCGAGAAGATGTCATGAATTTGGTGTTATCGGAAAATTTTGCCGACTCCCCATAAACCCTTAAATTGAACTTTAATTAAGCTTGGGGTTGGATATATATTTTTACGTTGGCCAACGCGGAGTTTTGTGATTGAGGATAAGGGTATTCGGTCTATTCAATGATTCTTAAAGGGAGAGAATTTCGGTTTCCGGTGTGATAAAGAGCGATGTGGGAGGAGGACACGTCGTTGCGGAAAGGTCAGTAACCCACGCAGGCACGTTGTCAGGGAGGTATGGATTGCCTCCCACGCCCTCGGATTCTAGATGATTTTTCGGAATAAGGATTTCAGAACCTCCTCAGAGCCGTACTCGGAAATGAGTTTTCGGAACAGGTATTTTAGAGCCCGAGAGGGTAAATGAATAATTAATTCGAATGAGGATTGAAATGCTTTTCAAATTAATAATGCCTTGGAACACATTTCAGGGGCATCGACTTCGAGCGAATTTTGAGATTTGTCTTGTCACTTTGAAATTAAGACAACCGGCAGTTATTTTCCGCGACGGAATTCTGACTATATCCCTGTAATCAGTTATTGCGTAAGCCGGTGATATTCATGATAGTCGAGTCAATTCTTGATTTTTATATTCAAATTCATATTGGCAGTGTTCATTATATTTAGTATAATTTTTTGTAATTTATTTCCCTCTCTTATCATTGTTTATTTACAGTATGTGATAACATGTCGGAAGTAATTCACCCTTGACTGCTTGGTCGCGATCATTGATATTTTCCTCGTTATCGCTATCACTCACGATTTTCCGCTGAAGCACTGTTTAACGATAGCGTGTGGGCCTTGTGAAGATCTGCGATTGCGTCCCTTGTTAATAATCATTGTGCTACACTTATTTCCTCCCCCCTTCCCAAGGGAGTAGAGCTAACACTCGAAGAAAGCCTAATTATGCCTGGATTTTTTTCCATATCCGCTTGAATAGAATCGAGAATGTGTACAGGGCTGTCCACCATCATTTTATTGGGACATGAATAAAGTCTGACCCTTGGGCGATGGTAGTTGCAAAACCAGGAAGACCCCATAACCTTCTTAATGTTCGTGGGCGAAAATATACGCGTCCAGAGAGTTTGCTTATTGTAACTTAATCATATTTTAGATTCAACCTTGCTTCCTATGGGTAGACACGAGGGTAGGGATGGGCCAGGGAGTTTACCGGTCACAAAAATCCATTGAACCCACCCGGGCTGTTTAAAAATATGAATTCGGAGTAGATGACTTTTATGATCGTTCAAGGAGACAGCCACGATTCAGAATAATCTCCCTAATATCATTTTTCCTAATCTCATTCATGATTTTCACACGGATATTTTCTACTCACCCCTCCCCATTCCAACCCCTTACCCCATGCTACCTACCTCCTTCGCCACCGTATTGGCCCATTCGTCGTACGCTCTAGCCGGACGTGATAGCCGTCCGGCCATAAAGGTCGCTCGTCCTCGGCGATGTCCTCGTTAGAGATGATTATATTTAATTCGTGGCTATAATAGTAAAATAATCTTCTGACCGCCGGAGATGCCGCCTCCTGCTCAGCCGCCCCATCATTCAGACCCCGGGGTATGACGACATTTCTTACTTCCGTAAAAATAATTCATGAACTCCCGAGCACTCAGCCCCTTCCCTCAATTGCAATTCTCTCAGGGGCATCGAGTCCTCACTCCGAAATTTCTGCGAATGATCCACCTGCACTCGAATGCAGCGCCTCTGCCGTCATTCGAGGGTACCCTCGAATGACGGCGGTGGTTCGCTATGGAGCACTGGCAGACTGGTGGAGGGGGAAGGGTGGGGTATGGAAGAGGGCAACTAACCGTGGTGGAGGGCGAAGAAGAAGGTGGAGGTGGTGGTGGAATTGTGTTGTGGTGGTGCGGTCTAGGGATTGGGCCGGCCTGCAGGACGGAGGGGTTATAGGAGCGAGCGAAAGAGGAGGGTGGGGGGAGACTTGGGGAAGCGAGGAGGGAGGATGACAGGAAGGGGTAGCGACGAAGGAGGGGAAACGAAGGGAGTCTTTGCGGGGGGAGAGGGGAGCGGAGGAGGCAGGTGGCGGGCAGCGGCGGCGGCCTCTATCGTGCTAGAACAGTCGCCTGGCGGCGTGGTTAACGGAGACGTGTACGGCTGCATTATCGGTCCGCTGTTGCACTCTTTGCTTGGCGTGGAGGGAGAGAGTGTAAAGGGGGCGAAGCATCTCGTCTTGAGCGATCGGAAGGGCACACTCTTGGTCAACTAACCCTTCTGTGTTTCCGAGTGGGAGCGCGCCCGCACGATCCCCACTTCGATTCGATAGAGGCGTCGGCGATCGTGTTGCTTATTGTCCGCGGCCTAGCGTCTTCCTCCGCAACTCATCTCTTCTTCGGCGGGTATCCCTCTCCGGCTGCTGAGGCTACGAGGGAGCTCTGCCGCCCGGAACAGTGAGTTCACCGCCCTGGATGGCTTCCCCCGTCCGTGTGATCGCCGGACCTTGAAGTGCCTTCGCAGTGCCGTGGTTTCACAGTTGGTTGGAGAGTGGTGCCCGGAGGGATAAAACGGAAGCAAACGGTGATACACTTCGCTGGGAGAATTTTTAAATATGTTCTCCTCGCTTGGGGTGGATGTAACTCAAGAAGTTAGTTTTTTTTACTCATCCGCCTGTGTGGATTCAAGGTAGTGAAAAGCGAACTGAATTAGAGAAACTGGTGTGTATTTTACTGATGACACATGGATATCGACGGACAGGTTTGAGAACAGTTGCCATAACATTTCAAATAATCCTGCTGACGATTTCATAGAGCGGCTTCCGCTTCATCCGAGGTTCTTGGAAGTTAATTATTTTGTTACCCGAGGTAGGATAGTCTGCAAGTTTGAAAGTGGGAGTGACCATATCGCAGAGTTTTCAGTCATTGTGATTCTTTGACATCTCCCGCTTTCGCTAGAATAATTCTGCCCTAGGTGGGAAGAAGTTTCCTCCTTCCCTGTAAATTGACGTTATCGATTTCAAATTGGAGTAAACATCTGACCAGTTGGAAGAAAGGATTGTTTTTCGTCAATCCTGTGGTAAAACTGACTGTCTTGGAGAGGGTAAATTTCTACGACTCTTGATTCGGTAATTTAATCGGGAAAGAAATTCGATCGGATTTAGTTTGGTGTTTCTCCATGTTAAAAAGGCTGAGCGTGTGTTGCTATCTATGTTGTGCGGAAAGTCATCGCTTGTTATTGTTCGAGTTCTCCTATCAGCGAGAACCTCGGGACCTTTTTTTCCTCGAGGAGGAAGTGGAGCGGGGTGGTAACCGGTCGTGGAAATAAGGCTGTTAAAGTCACTTACTTTCCTCTGCCTGTTTGCTTTTCATCTCCTTTTGCAGCCTTAATTCTGGATGTAACCATTCTCAAGGGGTAAATAGATGGGAAAAACAATTGGAAAACGTCTCCACGTTATGTCGCGCATGCGCGCATAGTTCACGCCCACTCATTGGTCGAGGTCGTTTACCCTCGACCTGGTTACCCGTAACAACCTTCCGGGTCTTCACTATTGTGCATTTTTATATTGTCATTCCAGCCAGTAATTCAGTCGGATGGACCTGACTCGAACTTAAGTGCATGCTCCCAGCGGCTTAATCGGGGAAACGGAACGACAGCCACAAATCGCCTCGTCCAAGACAATAGCCTTTTTTCACCGACGATATTCGCATGTTGTGGTAAGGTACCCCGTTAATCTCAGTCATAATTCGCGCCATTGTGTCGAGGGTGTCTATCGACCGCAGATTGCAATTGAAGCTTCGGAATTACTTTTGTGCTTTATTTACGTTAGCAAATGAATGATTTTCTTGAAGTTCGATGTACTTTTCAGTTTTGATGTGCTCCTAAGAGCTTCATGTGCTCTCAATAGAAAGTGATGGTCGTTCTTCATTCCTGGTGGAATAGCTTGTTGGCGGCTATTGTCGGAGATTCGGTGGTTTATTTTCCTCTGGAGTCAAACTTGCTGGCAAGTTAGTGATTCCGAATTTGGTCACCCAATCCCGATCAACTGTCTTTCAAAACCTAGAACGTTGGCGTCTGGCCCTAAGGAGGCAAGGGTGAAATTCGTCGCAGTGTGCTTCTCCGTCATGTGATACACTGGAGGGAGGGTGGAGTTTTTTCAAGCGAAGAAAACCTGGACAAAAACAGTGCCAAAACACGGTGTGGTTGCGTCATAGTGAGGGCGGGTGAATGTAGGCCCATGTGGAGGCGGTCGCTCTGGCGTTGCATTCCTAGGGGGTGAACACAAATATGGCTGCGTTTTCGGATTGGCCCGGAAGAGGAGGAGGTCACTGGTTGCCGGCTTACGGGTTCACGCAACACCTCACGCACCAGAACCACGGATTTATCGAAGATGATGGTGAGTTAGCATATACATTCATAGCATGAAGTATTTCATGGAGATTATAATAAACTGAGATTGATGGTTTGAACTTAGGGGTACATTTGCCCTCTCTTCTCTGTATGCAACGAAACAAAGCGTTTACCGTATAATTTTCAAGAGAGGCGCCGTATAGTAGAACTACATACTCACTCTCTTTTGGAGCTGGTTTTCAATGAATTACATATAAACGTATACAATGAAATAATTAACTATGCATTGTGAAGATATCTCACTTGAGTATTCATCGTTTGGAAAAGTTAAACTGATTTCTTAAACACGAATGGTTGTTTGTAACACAATAATGCTCGTTTATTGTTTCTACAAACGAAGTATTCAGCTGTCATAACTAGTAATAACTTGTATATTGTACAGAGTCATTCGGCAGTAATTTCGACAATATAAGCATTAATTGGGGTGAATTTTGCGTCAAATTAATTGTTCTATTTTTCGATATGCATGTACAAGTGTTCGAAGAAGCTTGCGTCAATGATTTCGTGTTGCAACGTTTTCGTACCCTTCAAAGACGAATCACTGAGCCTTGGTTAGCCCGCGGAAGGCGTGCGCTGGAAAGCCTTGAGATCCTTAAGTTAGATCATGCAGAGGTATGCCGGTACTCTCTCCGCAGATGTTCCCTTCCCTCGGCCGCCTTTCAAGTACCAAAAGGGGATAAAGGTTGGAAGTAGAGATTCGAAATATGCCGGGATTTTTTAAAACCTGCCTGCGAAAGTAGTGGATAATTATCTCATTAACGAAATGAGAATTTTCCTCGCCCTGCGACACTCTTCACCAAGCGTCAAGCTGTCTTCAGATCTGCAAGCTGATAAAAGGACCGGTAGCGCTTTTTTGTCGCGGAAATCCAGTAGTTTTTATTCAAATGCCATTCTTTCCAGTCTCTCTCTGAAATTATCTCAGGTGAAATCGAATAGATTCTTGTTCGATTTTGGAAATTAGTCTTCTTCACTGTATCTGCTGAAAAAACGAAGTATATGTAGCATGAACATGTGTTCAGTATGGTTTCCTCTTCAGAGTCTTTTTGGGCTAAGGGAGTATTTACAATTCACATCGGTGAAAGTTCATGAGGGCGGATTGAGTGGAAAACATTTTGAATGCCCTGTCTCTCAAAACGAGCAGACGGTGCTGAAAATTAAAATTCACCGTGACGAGATGGCGAAGTTTGCTTTTATGAGATATATTTCTCTTCGCCGTCCCGCGTCCAGCTAACGGCTTAGTGAACGCAGAACTTCGCTTGACCCTACGCCTAGTATTTATTGCCGCATCACGACATCGGTCGCAATTTTCCCAATGATTTACGGGCACATAAAGGCCGGTTGCCAAGATACAGGCTTCCCAAAAGTCCAGTCGCCCGTTGTGCTTCGATACAACTGTACCCGTAAACGGTAAATCAGCACCAGAGCAAAAAAAACTTCCACTTGCTCACTTCCGTCAATACTGAAGAACTTATTCGTCTCTCGATCATTTTCTCACCCTCTGGCATAAACTGTGTTCATTCCAGTAGGTTTACCTCATTTTTCCATGTGATAAACGCAATAAATGAAATTTTCAGTTTCACTCCTCAGTGTTGAATTTCGATGTGGAATTGGCATATTTTCAATTTTCAGTTGGAATCATACATACTGTTATGTAGAGTAGAACTCACTAGACCCTCTGCGTAAAGTGAACAGTGTCTACTGGGTTCTATTGACCAATCCGTGTGTGAAGTGTCAATCTCAGACATCGTAAAAGATAGGGGCGTCAGATAAAATTGGTGTAAATAGTTGAACTCTCTAGTTAGAGGATTTCGGAAGTTACGGGATCTTTGAGTAGATCAAGCTACCTTGAAACGTCGCTATATCAAGACGTCTTCAAGGAAAACTGTAATTGTTGCAGGTCTGAAACCCCGATCATTTCGATAATCGAGCCGCATTCAACCCGAAGGTCAGCAGATGCGTGAGTGGAGAGCTCACTTCATTCTAAAATCTTAGGGTAGTGAAATCCACACATTCCGGGAAGGGGGACAAGCCCCTTTATCTCTGCCGCTCTCCGTTTCCATTATGTTCTGAAATTCAGAAAAACGAACTGGTGGTGTGGGCATGCGTTGGGAATGTTCCCGGTACAGATGGATCTGGACCAAGGCTACCAGTGCACAAGCGATTGGTCCACCATTTAACCAATCATTTCTACGTAAGTCATGAGATACTACTCTTGGAGGCTTACAATTGCAGTGTTTCCTAATAAATAGACCACATTCGCACACACACACTTGGCCTAGCTGGATTCCTCCGTGTTCAATGGGAACACCGCCGAATGGACAAAAATTTATCGACACGAATCACATCACCTTAATAAGTCCACTAAAAAAATTTGTTTTCAAGAGAATCGATTCGCATCGCATCAGCTGCTCGAATTCGAAATTAATTGTGTTTATTATTGAATCGAATCGGATTATCATATTTATTCTAGAGGGGTTTTGAGAGGAAGTGGCGGTGGATATTGGAATTGATATCGACTGTCGAGAGATCGGATCGGCTGGAATGGTAGTAGGAACGACTCGACACTGCATCGAATAAATCGAAATTCTTATGAAATTAATGCTTTCTGGGGCGAATCAAATCGGAATCACTCATCTCCAGTACGGAGGGAAACCCCGTTAACTTGTGCGTGGGGGGAGAGGATATGCTGTTGCTCCCTCTGCAGTTGTCTGGGTGTTGTGCGTTTAAGCATGTCTGACTAGGAGTGGGAGTTTAAGTACGATTCTTCTCCAAACTAATATTTTTGTCTTTAATAGAATTTATAGCATTGTTAATTTGTTTTAAAATTTTTATTGTGCGGCATTATTACAGTGATACCATAGGTACACTATGTATCCTAGGTATTTCAAGAGTCATAGGACAAATTCGTAAGACAACGCTAATGGACCGCAATGTCGTTTTGACCTCAATGTACTTGTCATAGAAATTTGCATTGGGCGTAACCAAGTGCATATGATGTGTAATGTTCTCTGTGTTGTGATTTAATTGTATATCATATCTTTATTTAGGGGTTATATCTATTCAGGGGTTTTTGCATGAATATATATGCCACTGTGGGTATAGTTTTGCTTGTATATGTTGATTTTGCATGTGGTTGTGTTCCTTTTTATGGGTGGTGACCTAACACCTCCTGCCCCGGATCCTTGCGGCGACTTGCGGGGTTTTATGAATACGTAGTTGTATGTTGTTGCTGTGGTAATTATGAACTTAATTGGACGTTACTTAAAGTTTCACTCGTACAAGATGATAGGTTATTGAAATTCTCCATCATTGTGGCGTCATATTTGTTTCCTAACGTATTACTTTTCTCAAATCGTACTCTTCTCTTTTTTGATTCGTTTTTTCTTCGTCTCTAGGACAATTAGCAGATTCAGCAGTGGCGCCTTGCGTATGCACTTATGGTTCAAAATGGGTGGGAGACGAGGGTGGGAGACGAGGGTGGGAGAAGTGGAGTAGCCGTTGCAGGCGGCTTAGAAAATGTTTTCCATTTGGGCAAGCTTCAAATGCTTTCTCTTGTTGGGCTTCGCTTTCTGTCCAAGGCTGGGGTAGGGCTGCCCTTCTGGTCCGCCTCCTCCGTATCCGCTTCCGGTTATTACCGTATGTCGATTTATTTTTGTCAGAAGCCCTTCACTCATGCCATTCCCATTTCTCTAGTCCCTCCCTCTTTTCTCCGGGCCTATCCTGTTTACCCTGCTCTTGGATCGGGAACAAAAGAGAGCATATCAAAATTTAATGTTTTCTGGGAATTCGATTGTTTTTTAAATGATGCACGACGAATAATATTCATGGTCATCATGATTATACGTCAGTTCCCATTCATCCCAAGGTATTGAAATTCAGGTTCGCGTGCATTTCGTTTGTGCGTAAATGTCACATGCGCCACTCGTGCATACAGGTATGCATATATATATATATATATATATATATATATATATATATATATATATATATTATATATATATGGAAATTAGTCTCTTGCTTGTCTTTTGAGGTAATGAAGAGAAAAAGTGGATGCACCATCATTATTGCACTTCCACCCGCGATGAGTGACAGGCCGAATACTCGTTCACGACCTATTGACATTTGCCAAATGTGTATTTCATATGTATTTATTGTATTTTTAATATTCGGTAATCTATTTATCCCACTATCAACGCCACATTAAATGTCTGTGCAGACACATTTCGAACAATTTTCACTCCCACTAAGACCTAGTTTGCGTTTCTGACCAGGACGTAATGTGAATGTTTTTCCAGTCCCTTTATGGCTTAAAATATTTCAATTAATAGTTGAGTTTAATTTCACCATGGAGAATTATTAGACTCGGCAGGGTTTCAGTAAATGAATCTTTTGATTTCCTGTCGAGTGTTTTATCAGTTTAGCTTCAGAAAATCATTCACCAAATTGTCGATGAATTTTCACCGAAGCAATGAGATTCACGTTTTATGCCTGGTGGAAAATAGTTGAAGCTTAATTTCCGGAGTCTTCCAACGGGGTCGTTTTAGGGCGTGGCCTAAGTCGCAATTCATCGAGAGTCAGTGGTCGTCCGACGCTCCTCTACTTTCTTCGCCCTCTCTATCCTCACGGTGCTCTATTAACTCGGCCGGCCGTGAATGGCGCAAACGCCATCGGCTCTCGATCCCTTAACTCAATAATCACCTACTTTTGCTAACTCTCCTCACGATTCCGTTACCTGTGTCTTTTCGCGGTCGGTATCACTTTATTCACCACGTAAACTAAATTAAATCTGTCTGAAAAACTCGGAACTGAGATAAAACTGATCTGATCATCTTTCTGCCGAGAATGGATTGAAGGAGTGTTCCAGTTAGTCACTCCAGTTTGAAAAGATTGGCCAACATTTTTTGATACATCAGTCTGGCAGCTAAAATAATTAATTAGTTGCTGTATATCATGAATATATAAAGTTCTCGATAAGCCCTGGCCACTATGGGAACGTTTAATACGTTCAAAAATAATATTCTTTACAATCTTAAAACATTTTTAGCATGTGTTGTAATTTTAAATATCGAATATAACTTATGTGAATTATAAATATCTATCCTGGACAAGCTCTTACGCTAGGCCCATAAAACACCTCATAAATGTTTTCCTGAGGAAATATTAATAATCTACGCGAGTTAATTTTTATCATCTTAGTGAAACTTATGTTTGTTTCAGCTTCAGTCTGCTGTTATTGATTTTCTTGTTTTTTTCCTTCTTATTTTTTCTCTTTGGTTCGCCAATTTTTCTGCATGCTTTTTCGTGTTTATTTCGAAATGTCATCGCTATTTTCTATACTGAGACCTGTGCAGATGTCACCTTTGGCAATTTTGTCGGAGTTACTGGAAATTCGTAACTACGCAGCTCGTAGCTGATATGAAAATATTCTCATCGGGTGGGAATGGACGCTTTTCATTTTGGTCACGCGTGGAATTATTGCGTGAAAATGTGGGTCCATTTTTTATTCAAACAATCTCAGCAGAATTGAGACTACACGAAACCTTAACAGTCGAAGGGCGTTGGAGTTGAAGGCCTTTCTCCGAATTCCTTTGTATCAAATATGTGTCTGCCCAAGAAAGGTTTTCGTAGCTGAGACGCAAAACAGCACGAAAATATATATTTATGCTATGATTTTTATTAAACTGGGCTGAGCTGGTTTCACATTTCAGTAGACTCTCATAACCGTGTCCTATCAAGTTCCATAGAATATGAAGTTTAGTTGAATTTTCCCTGTCATTGGCATTGCTCTTAATTAAAGAAATAATCAAGTTTTCTGATTCCGGTAAGTGTGTATGAAATATCTGCACTCACGGCGACGGCCAACACTCAATTTTCAGGACGCAACAATGAGAGGCACTCATATTATCCTAGGTAAACGTTACGTACGCGCTCGGGGTTCATTTATATTCATCTTATTTTACGCATGTGTTCTTTCATTCAGATAAATAAAATGCATGAAGTGAGCAGAATGTGAGCTATAGAGAATGATAACATAATATTTTGTAACGCGATAATTTACCCCAATTTTCATTAATTACTATAAACGTGGAAACATGAACTATATTGCAATGTCTCACTTAATCAAGGTCGTAATTAATTGAAATAATTAAGTTTACAACTGCATCAAGCGTTGAACAAACTTTGTCTCTGTGCCACAGGTACTCACTCAAAATTCTGCTTCCAACTTGATTAATGTAACTGTTTTCTATTTCTTCGTGAACATGTTTCTCAGCTGTTAATTTAACAAAAAAGTATAACGCGTCGCATGATTTATTCATTTCTAACTGAATCAAGAGTCGAGACGCTCGTTCCAAACCAAACCGCGATGCCACTCCGAAGATGCCTTGGCTACTACTCTAGCTCTTGATGAAGAAAGTTTATTAGGAATCCGTTGCTCTTTCGACTCTCTCCTGTGTTTTGCGATTCAAATGACTGTCGGATAAGTCCGGTCAAGGAGCGATGAATGAGGCGAATTCTATATTCATACTTAGTATTTTTTTAAGCAGGGCGTAAGAGAACAATCCCGATCTCAAGGAACCGAGCGAAGTTCATGCGATGAAATGAATCGGACTGTGCGATCCGTCTTCGATGGCATGGGTCCTTACCGTGAAAGCGTTTTGATCGCTGCCTGTTCTCTCCTCAGAGCAAAGCAAGCCACAGCGATTCTAATCGTATCCTTCAAAATATATCAAGATGGGATTTATATCAAGCGCGTTTCCCGTTCTTCGTCGTGAAATAAAAGGCCAAGACGAATGACCGCTACAATGCAACAATCATGGAAGCGTCTCGGAAAGCCGTCGTGCAATACGTATGTATGTATGTAATATTTGCTGCTGCCACATAGTTCTTCCGTGAAGGGAATGTGCGTGCCCGAATAGTTTTGATGCATTTATTTTTTGCGGGAATGGTCTTTCGTGAACGCATCACGAAAGTTTGGACCTTGATTAAAGGAGAGAGGGTGGATAAGATCCGTGTTTGACGATGAAATCTTAAGATCTTTTTCGGGGAGGTCATTGTTTCAAGGACATTCACGTAATGATACCTAAAACGATCATAATTTCTTCCCTAGGATTCATGAAAGAAAACTGTTTTCGAGTCCTGCAGGTACGTGCTCATATTAGCTAGAAGGAATGACAACGAGCGAAATAATCTTTAGATAACGGGCGGTACGTATGAAGTGTTGCTGATTTTTCAGGCTTTATTGGCACAGCAAGTTACCGGTTGAGAAGTACCCAGCTCGCGAGTTCTGCATATAGTCCATATCAAATTAAATTTCCAATTAAGTTGAACTCTCCTGTATTTACTTCTTTTAATTCTAAGATTATTTTATTTTTTATTGTCTTGCCTACAAAATTACTACTGTATATTTAAAATTGGAGTATTGCTCTAGAATATCCTAATATAGAGCAGCTTACCAATAATAGATCTGTATTATTCTAGCCTAAATACTTACTGCCAAATCACGTCATAAAAGAAATTATATTTGTTTCCAAACAAAAATTGTTTTTCTGGTAGAAAATATACGGTATCGGCTTTTCGATATCGGAAGGTCCCTTGGAGACAGGTTTTGCGTCTTGATAAATTGTAAAATATCCTCATGGACGTATCTATATAAATTCTTGTTGTGGTTTTTCTTCACCCTATCGAATCGATCCGGTATTGAAGGCCTTATCGCTGAACGGGAACTAGCACAGTGGAAAACAACGAAAGGGCGGCATAATCTCCTTTTCTGCAAGCCTCATCAGTTTTAAATGGTGTCAGGGAGCCGTCAAAGGAACTCTCGAAAATAAATGTTGCATCAAAGAAATGACCCTCGATAGCACTAGCCAGAGGAGCCATCGGAAACTCATTTATTTCAAACAAAATATTTGATTGAAATAGTTATATAGTATGTCTGTATGTATGTATATATATATATATATATATATATATATATATATATATATATATATATATATATATATATATATATATATATATATATATATACACACAAGTATATGTATACACATATATACACACATGTTTACAATATTTATTTGGTCCCTCAGATAGTTAACATTATTTTGTTCGATTCTCGCTTTTTAGTTTCAAATAATGAAAATACTGAAGGAATTAAAAATATATGGGTTCTGTTTGAGCAGTTTTTCACCAAATTATAGAGAAACCTAATTATTTCAATTACTCAGGCCCCTTACTATTATTATTATATACATCTCGTTGCTATCAGGCAATCGTCCTGGTGGCAACGGTCAAATCTGGTCAACGGTCACCCTTACAATGCACGAACATACATACACGAGGAGAGCAGGTGTGAGACAAAATGCTCTTATGTACAATGACACTTTAAGATTATTAACCGCACCTTTACCATCACACAAGGGCTAGGTTCACACCATGCCTCTTAAAGACAAAGATGGCACATAATCCCAGAGATGAGGCCTATTAGGCTGTAAATCTCATTGCTGAGTCTCAGAGGGATTTCTGGTTTCATAAATTCCCACAGAACAGTTGATGTTATTCATATATACATTTGAAAGACGCTTATTGATACGTTATATATTTAAACTCAGATGTTTTTGTTAATAACTAGAGTTCACTTTTCCGTATTAGAAATTGTTGGGGTCATTACATTGAGAAACCTATGAGGGATATCGTCGCAATTGTTTGTCTCACACATACTGTTTTGTCTGATGATCTCAATTTCAGAATTATGGGCTTTTCATTTAAGTATGTACGCAAATTTTGTCATGCTATCATATGCCTATGCCTTATGTTGGCTTTTTTTACAATTGTTGGAGTGCAAACAAATTCATTTTTCCTTTCCAAGACAGAGTATTGCGATCAAGAACGAATACTCCGGTGGAATGGGACCGTTTATGGTATAACTCCATTTTCTAGGAATCGGTGCATCTTGAGACTCGAAACGCAGTTTTCGGGATTCCATTGGGGTCCTCGAGGTTTTTATTTAGCGTCCAAATGCGAAATAAAAAAACCCCGAAGGTCCCTATGGAATCACGATAACTACATTTCAAGATCCCACGATTAATAGATCCCGTGAAATTGGTGAATCTTGGCAAATATAAAATTGGCAAAGTTTTGTTCACAGTGGGAGAAATGGTTTAAAATTATATGAGGAACGAGAAAAAAATCTAACTCTCTGATTTCGGTGTGTAGGCTGCCGATAGCATTCAAACCGATATCCGCAATAGTAAACATCATCGAATAATCAATTGCAAATCTGGGCTCACATATGCACGGTGGCACGCTGCCGGGGAATAATGCCTTTGATGGTTTGTCTACAAAGTTCCTGTTATGTTGGGCATATTTGTGAACATTCACTGGCGTTTGGTACGAGAGTAAATGCCATTTTTTGCCATTACTGTATTTATTCTACCGCGTCAATGCAGTTGCGTTGGTTTCACCAGCGTTCACGGTCATGTTTATCCTTTTCGGGCACCGCAGCAAAGAATTGGACTGTCCGTCACAAATGTCATAAAAACAGCACACCCTTTCCGAGAATTGCAAAATTGTTCTCTAATATTTCTTATAACGTTGCATTTAGGTATGTACCTTGCATACGAGCGGAAAGCAATCAATCACGTATCTGGTGGCTGCCATAAAACTCATAGTTTGGTTTACGGTTAAAGTGAAAATATTTGAAGTACTTGCGATGTCAATTGATGGGTGAATTTCTTCAGGACTCGATTAACTTTGACAGTCTACCATTTTACGATTCAATAATTTGAAACCGCATTAATTATAGCATCAAAAAATTGCCTCATTTATGGCTTACGATTAGTAAAAAAGGATTTAATGGTGTTGACAGGGGTTTTATGTTTGCAATTTGTTCTTTGAAAGAGAGACGTGGAAGACATGCCTCTTAACTGCGATCATTCATTATAGCTAGAAAATTTAGAGTGTATGTGTGGGAAATCTTGTCATTTTAAAATACTCCTATTTTATGGTATCTGGTTGAATTTTATGGTATGAGGGGTAGATAGTAGGTATATTCCCTAAGAAGTCCATCAAGCGCAAAGACTTAAAAAGAGTTCAAAATTTTCATCAAGATGTTATACCTGTATGTCGAATTATAAATGGATTTTATTTCGTTAACATTTTTACTCACAACAACGAATTTCTTTTGTATTTTAAGGTAACATCAGCTTTCCTACCCTTCATCCCAACCATTGTAATGAATTTATTCACTTTAAGACAAGTTTACTGAAAAATTCCGCTAACAGAATGCGTTTATTCTTAAACGCGCAAACAATGGATTTCGCGGGATCCCATCCGGAAAAAAGTGAGCATTCGCGTTTTCGCAACTGTTAAGTTTCCTTTTGGTTCATTCTTCGGGAGCTCAGGGCAAATCTGCGGCCTTTGCGGGGAGAGCTTTCTAAAACAGATCGCGATTTGCAGACTGTCGAGGACGTGGCTGTGAATGGAAAAGGTAGGTCACGATAAATAACTCACGGAGAGTTAGAAATCACGAAAAGGAAGTTTATTTGTTGTCCTCGGGGTCCCCTTCTGTTTATTACCATACCCTTCCGTGAAAACATAGGCTTTGAATTTTGGAAACCTTATGATTATGCAAGGGAACACGGGGCCGATGCATACTTCGGAGGTCAGCTATCCTTTGGCGACATTTGTGTGGTTTAAAAGTGTGGAAAAGCCGGCCTAAAGGTGATACGCCTTGTCCGAATTCCATGCTCTTCGTTTTCTTCCGTCGAACTAAATTGAAACGAAACCTTTCAGTTTGCTCCAAACTCACAACTTTCAGGGCTTTTCAATTACTCTTTGTTTTTATGGCTTGGGTGGGGCACAACTACCCTAGAAGTGATCAATCTATGTTGTTTGTAGTTCAGTGCGAGGCTCCGCCAGTGGCGCTAAGCATTCAATGCTCTGGCTCGTCGCCCACTATTCCTCTCCTCACGGGAATATTTCCATGAGGGCAAGAAGACCATTGGCCATCCCTAGAGAACATTGACGCGAGTGACGATGAAGTCACAGTTTTCCCCACGGGAATTGAAGTGTGCAGATTCCAATTATCCGTTTTTGTTCAAACCGTAATACTTTTTAGTCTCGAATAAATGGTGGGAAGCAATATTCTCTTTGATAAGGCTAAGTTTTGTGTTTCAAATTTTGAAACGTACAATTTTTGCAACTTAGGAATGTTCGGTCATCAGTGCTGACGCGGAGTCTAATCGGCGTGATGTATCGAGTTTTGTGATGTAAACCCGTTCAAAGCTTAAAGCATTACAAGCAATGATAAGGGAGTAAATAAAAACGATTTTGGTACGCCTTCAATAATTGTGTCAGCGAGGAAGCCATATCATGCGTGGACAACCTGCCGTGAAGATTCGATTCCTTGACAAGAAGACAAAATATCATTTCAGGGTACCTTATCCTACCTCGACAAAAATTTCTTCCGATGTGATCTCGTATTCAATAACGTGGAGTTTTTGCCTCTGCCAGTTTTAATACTGATTAACTATTCAAATTTGCCCAAATCCCCCTCAAAACTGTGCCTCAACCACTCCCCCCAAATCCCTCACCATTATGGCACTTACAGTCTTTAATATGTTGTCATATTTCAAAGGAGTTAGGAAGCGTACACATGTTAAAATTGATGTTAGTTACTTCCTCCAGTATTGTACAAGCAGTATTATCGCATTAGAAGCTATGAAAACTAAAGAAATTATTCTTGTGTTTTAATGATGTAAAATATGATAGACGGCAAATCTTATCGGTCATAATTCATTTAAAACAATCCCGAAATTTTATTACCAAGTTTTCCATTATCATATTTATTCCTTTTGCGTCGACGTTTTTATTTGCCCCCACCCACCCGAAAATGTTAATGACGCAGTTTGCGACGTGAAACCCTCACTCCTGCTAGCACCCCTGGATTGCACTGCACAATTGTACTGCAATGCTGGATTGCCGATGAATCCTTATAGCAGCATCCAAAATAAGTATGGTAGAAAATGTGGAATAAGTATAAGCAGTTGTATAATGGAGGAAGTATGCGGAAAGAGACCCCAACATTAACTCCGATAAATTCATTTTAATAAGTCGATTCTCTGGTGGTTTTTTTTTGTAAATGGTACGGTGATGTGATTGATTTGCGATGCACCTTCCTATTTCGTGTTTCTCAATTTTTATTCATCGAAGGACTGCTTGAAAATGCTTGATTAACTTGCTACTCTACTTTTGAATTGCTAATATTCATTGCTTGAATAGGACGCATTTTATTTTATGAAAAGTCAGCCAGCTCTTTTTTATGGTCCTGTTATTTTTACCTCACTACATGCATGTTTATCTTTCATTAAGTATGTATGTGTGTGTATATATATATATATATATATATATATATATATATATATATACATACATACATACATACTACCTTGATCAAAAATTTCCCGGAATTTATTCAGAAAATTAAAAATACAAGTTTATTCATCTAAATCTATATTGTCCCCTTCAAAGTAATCCCCATCGACTGCAACACACTTATGCCAGCGCTTGATCCAATCCTCGAAACATTTTTTATATTCGGTTTTCGGTATGTCCATCAGTGCTTCCTGCGATTTTTCCATTACTTCCTCTCGGCTGCTAAAACGCGTTCCCCGTAATGGTTTTTTAACTCGATTGAACAGAAAGAAGTCACAGGGAGCCAAATCAGGTGAATTCGGTGGCTGTTGGATGGTATTTGTTGCATTTTTCGTCAAAAAATTACGAATAATGATAGCACTGTGCGACGGTGCGTTATCATGGTGCAAAATCCACGAGTTTTCTGCCCACATTTCTGGTCTCTTTCGGCGAATTGCTTCACGCAAACGTCTCATAACGCCCAAATAATACTCTTTGTTTACTGTCTGGCCTTCTGGCAAAAATTCATGATGCACTACACCGTTGTAATCCATGAAAACCGTCAGCATTGCCTTCTTTTTTGACTGAAAACGACGTGGTTTTTTTGGTCTCGGCTCATTTGGTGAACGCCATTCACTTGCCTGATGTCTGGATTGCGTGTCGTACTCATAAACCCACGTCTCGTCTCCAGTAATGATCCTTTTGATGAATGTGGGATCGGATTCAGCCTCGCAAATCATGTCTTTTGCGACGTCAACACGGTCTCTTTTTTGCATGAAATTGAGGTCTCTTGGCACCAACTTTGCTGCTACACGACGGAAACCCAAATCATTAACCACAATGTCTTGGGCGGATCCATAGGCAATGTTCAAGTCCTCCGCTATTTCTCTGATGGTTAATTTGCGGTTATTGACCAACATTTCTTTTACTTTATCAATTTTTTCACCGACTTTCGATGTCGATGGTCTGCCACTGCGTTCATCATCTTCGATTGACTCACGACCACTTCTGAACCGCTCGTGCCACTGGTAAACGACCGTTTTTTTTAGAGAATCGTTGCCGAAACACTTTTCCAACATTTCCAACGTCCGTGCGCCACTAAATCCGTTTTTTACGCAAAATTTAATACAAGTTCGTTGTTGCAAATTTAAATCCATTTCTGAAATTGTAAAAAATCGCCAACACACACAGAGATAGATGTACTCTTGGTTACGTAACTTTTGCAAATGTCAAGTTATGACACTAAGATTTAAAGGGAATATCAACAACAGATGTACCAATTTAACAAAAAAAACAGAACTCAAATCGGAACGATGGGAGCGCCACACGGTGGTTATTCCGGGAACTTTTTGATCAAGGTAGTATATACATACGTTCTGCAATCTGAGAGTGTTTATTATATTTTACTACGAAGACTTGTTGAAATATGTTGACATCTTTTTCATCATGCCCTCTGCTGCGTTCATTTGTCGAACTATTGAGGCGTACCATGAGCCCGCATCTAGTCTCATCTTCTCTGATTATGCCAGCCCGACTCAGGGAGGCTCCAAAGGTCGCGGCAGCAATAATAGAAGGTTTGTGTTGGGGGAGATTGAACTCAGGCGCCCCTTTTCACTTAAAAATATATCTCTATTTCAAGAATGAAATCTTGGATTGCATCTGAGAATGCCTGTTGTGAGGAAGTTTAATTGAACAAAATTGAAAATCATGACTGGTTAACTCTTTTAAAGCTTTTTCTTAACTAGCATAAATCAATAGCATCAATTTTAGATCACCATTCTCTCAATTATTGCAATTGTAAACATCAAGTTTATTCGATCCTCTTCTTTAGAACTTAATAAAGAGGGGCAAACGGGCTCGTGTTGTCCAAATCCAATGGATAGGCATTCATAAGACTATGGCTTGAAAAGACTTCAAAAATATGTTTATATTTTTTTAATTTCTGTATTATTAGTGTTCTTTGACCTTTACATCCTAAGAATCTGAGATTTATTTGATTTTATACCCTATCATTATTTGTCATTCCGTTGAAAAACCAATACATATGGACATGTTTTTGTGCTCTATGAAGCTCTTTACGTAGGAATACAATTTAAAGGATTTTGCTTTCCAATGCAGCTGCCTCCATTAATGTCACCGAGTTTTTTACTTAAAAAATATTATTTGGCTCAAAATATTGATGCGTATTTTTGAGGCATTTGAAATTGTACGAGCAATGTGTTTTTTAATCTGCACACAAACAACACAGCAATTTGCACCACAATCTGTATCGATTTCTGTTTTTAATTCACCACTACATTCAAAGGTTTTTGTCTTAAATCGTGTATTTCGGTCCATTTGCACTGTATCGTGAATGTGAATATATGGCGTGTGTATTTTTTTTAGCTTTTCTGCAGAGTTCACACCTTGTTGATATACTGAATGACGACGATAACAACTCAATCCGTGGGTCGTGAAAAAATATTTTTCTTCTTGTCACTCACTTGTAGTTTACTACAATCAGAGTGCTTTATGCGGTATCCGGGTTGCATTCCCTTAACATTTCAAAGACCATAATCGAATGTGATTCTCCATTCCGTTGGCCTCGCCTCCCACACCTTCTGCAGGCTCGCCAATGACATCGCACCTGAAAGTCACGTCGACATCCATTCTACCGTTGCTCACATTTGCTGCGCTTGCCGAAGATTAGTGTGCAGTCTTGCGTTTAGCCAGGAGGTTCGCACGAAACTAACAGTTGTGTACTCATCACAAATTGTGCCGATTTTTCATCCGCTTTTCCACCACGTGATGGCCCCGATTAATTCGATCAACCAGACCCGAAGGAAAGGGTGCAGGAAAGAGTAACAACGCATTCCACTCTAAGAAAATTGATGAATTGATTAACTCGTCAACTTGGTCATGTGAAAAGACAAGTATCTATTTAGCTTAATAAAAGATTAGCTTGTATGGTTGCCTTCAACGTTTGATATCCTGTGATCTCTTATTGTGTACCGGGGGAACACTACCTTGATACTTTAGTTCGAATGACTATTTCCCTTCTTTCCTTATCGTGTTGCCTACCAAGGTAATATTGGATTAGAATTAATTCTTCGGTGCTGGAATTACGCTCATTTTGAATTTTTTTCCGTAGACTTATGTTTTCTGTGAGGTCTTTTCCCCTTAGATAGCTCCCATCCTAGTTTTTAGAATGGTGGAGTAACTTTTTCTGTTTCTTCGTTACGGCTTTCAATGAAATGGATGTATTTTATTTGTACCTGGTTCAATTCCCTGATCAAAAAATATTTCTGTGCTGGGTCTGTCACGTCCGAAATATACGGGTGATTTTAATCTTGCTTAGTCAGCGGCAAATGATTTATTTATTTTAAGGCTGCCATCGCTACCTTTCGTACGACTTGGCACTTCTTGCCGTTTCACAACACCCATCTAACTTTTTGGCGTGCTATGGCTACTTCGCGGATCTTAGCCGAGAAATTTATTTTCAAAAAAATGGGAAGATCGGTCGAAATCCATAAATTTGTCAGAAAAAATCGAGAAACGTGTAATTCAGAAGTTTACCTCCCCTGAGAGATTTTCATTCATGTAGCTTGAACAGATTTTGAAGAAGTCGGAAAGATAGTGTCCCCAACATTTGGACACAAAGGCAAGTTTTCACATTTTGAGCCAACTTCCCGAGGAGACGGTATACTAATATCAATGTACTTTTATTTCACACGGCTGCTCGTGAGACTTAACGTTATGACAGAAAATAAGTTTAAAGTACATTGGGGACGGTACTCTCGTATGCACGGACAAATATTATGCTTGAGGGAAAAAAGTTGAGGTAATTAAAACTTAAAATCGGGAGGGGAGTGCGGTCGCGCGTCCGTTCACCCTCTTTGCAGGTTGCTTGCCGTTCTAATCTTGGACATATCGCATGGGAAGTTGGAATGGACGTTGAACTGCATAAATTTAAGTGCGCTTGATAAAGTGAACAAATTACGAGAGGCATTGTTGGCGTCATTAATAGCGGACCGCAAGTAATCGGACGGGGCAACGTGTGGAGGGGCTTACAAGAACTGTTGGTCTCCCACGAGCTTGGTCTAAGGTGCCCAGGAAGTGCACAGCGTTAGCATTCTGAGACTTGGAAATGAGTCGACTCACGTTATATGGGATGGTTGATATTACACGCTTTTTAGCTCTCGGCTCTATTTTTACGTGGGAAACTCCGCCCAACTTAGTACCATGCAAAAACTTAATGACCGCGTCCGGCATTTTAACTTCGTTTATTTACGGTCCGATGAGCGAAAATTCATGGGTTTGAAGTTGCCCCTCAAAGGACTATGGACGCACTCTTAAAAGGTCTCATTAATCCCTGCTCTCCGAAACGAACTACGCAGAAATTAAGGGGATCATAGAAATATTTCCGCGTGGTCTCGGGCATAAACTGGAGACTCTTGAAACCGATGGCGGCACTTGCCTCATTTTGGGTTGTATGAATTCAGAAGAGAGAGTTTCATGCCGGATAAAAAGTATTCTATCCTATCAGATCTTCAGCCTCATTTGGCATCAAAATTATTGCTTATCTTTCTTAAATCTAAACCGATATGGATCGCGTGCAGCGTAGAGGAGTTAGCTTTGTGAAACATTGCTATGACAAACTTAGTAGCGTATCAAAATTATTAGAGGATCTGGGTTGGGAGCCACTCACCGAGCAGAGGCCAATTTGCAGATTAAATCTCTTGCATTAATTGGAAGGATGTCTCTTAGCAATGATATTGGAAATGTATTATTAACCCTATCGTACTAAGGTAGGAGAGATCATGTCAATACAATTCGAGAGATTAAGTGATGAACAGATAGATTCAAGATTCATTTCTCCCACGAACGATGAGGGATCAGAATGTAATAACGTTTGTCCAACGGCGCTAGAAGGAAAAGATGTTTTGGGTCAAGTGAAGTCTGGTGTGTAATCAACCCCTACCTCGCAACCTAGGTGGTGGCTCGCAGAGTACTGAATAAAACTAAAAAAACAATCCTCGTCTAAACGATTGCCTTAAACGTACGTATTTTAATGAAATCATTAAAATAATTTTGTCGAGCTTTAGAGAAAACTATCCAACAAAAAGTATAATTTAATCTCAGTGCCTTATAGCCATAACATGTTCATCTGCGTAATATCCTGCGACCTGTCACTGAGAATTTAGTAGGGGGTGATATGGACCCATCATACAGGTATATCGTGTAAATAATTAAAAAAGAAACTTGCTAGGCTCTCTTATGACTGGGATTTATTTCACTAAAATCTTCTCACAAATGATAGTGGCCATCCCTCCTGAGACGTTCAAGACGTCTGCTGTCAGAAACCGAAAAAGTTGATTTCCTCAGCTTATTTTTCACTATCAATCTGTAAGCTTTCAACCCAGCCCTTTTCTGGGAACAGTAGTTTCACAGGGTTTCCCAAAATATTATCATGAGTTTGGATTATGCGTATCGGAATTCTTTATTACTAATTTCTTCTCCAGGACAATGGTTGGCCAGTGAAGGTAGTATTTCGCAATTTTACTTCACACCAGAAATCGGAAACCTATATGTTCTTTCTATCACAACCTACGGCATTGGATTCTGCACGGTATACAATTTTTTTGCGTTTTGAGTATTTCGTCGCCTTTCATTCTATCACTTTGCCGGCAAAAGCATTGTTGCGTAGACAAGGACCGATATTTCTACCTGATACTTCCGTCTAGAATATCCTTCCGCCCTCGAGTGGAATGGTCGAATGCATCCCTCTGGGGTGGTCGAGGGGCCGCATACCGGAGGTGAACTGGATAGGCCTTCATCGTGCCCTGATATTTCGGGTACCCTGTTCGGCAACCCATATTTTTTTTCTACCTTTCCCCTCCGGGAACTTTATATTTCCACCTGGATTGGAGCAAAAAGAGAAAAAAAAACTAGGTAGGGGAATAGACACGAGGGGGGTTGGAAGGTGGGGCACAAGATGTTCTTAGAGTAAAATTGGGCGGCCCCGAGCCCCTCGGGGAATGCCTCCACGTGTAAAAAATGTCGTGCACGGGAGGCGCGGGTTACAGACGGAGAGAATAGAGGGAAGTAGGAGGGGAGAGGAGAGATAAGAGTGACTTTGTAGAGAAGCGCGGTAGGTTGAGGCGGCGGCCCTGGAGAAGAAGGAGCGAGAGAGAGAGAGAGAGAGAGTGAGTGAGTGAGTGAGTGAGTGAGTGAGTGAGTGAGAGAATGCTGAGCTGGAGGAAATACCTCCGTCGGCCTCCTCCTCCTTCCTCTCCTCTTCTTCTTCTCCTCCTCCTCCCTCGTAACCTCTCCCCGCGCGAGGGGGAGGGAGCGAGAGAGTCGTGGGAGGAGGGAAGATGACGGTGTTAACGGGGGGAGGGAGGCGGGGATATCTTCGATAACAAAGGGGGTCGGGTAGCGTGCAAAGGGGAACGAGGAGCGGTGAGGGGAGAGCGTGGGAAGGCGGATGGTGGCGGTGGCCTGGACGGTAGGGTCGGGACGGGAGGCGGAGAGATTGGTTCTCCGGGGGGATGGGTTGGGGTGTGGGGGGGGGGAAAGAGGAGCGAAGTGCTAGACAACCGGTTTTTCTCTCAACTTCCTCAGTCCCCCGTCCCCCCTCTCCTGGCAACCTCTCCCCTCCTTGCTACTTCCCCCCCCCGCCTCAGCTCTCCCACTCAACCCCTCCCCCCCGGCACACGCGAAGGGAAAGAATTCACGGAAATGCCCCGTCCCGTCAGGAACGCTGAGATTTGTATTTCTAATATCTCCGTCACCTCCTGACACTCACCCATCCTCCCACGCGGTTTCCTCCGACCTTTCCAACAGGACCTATCCTCCTCTATCTTCCGGCCGCCCGACTTCGAAACATCAATCAAAGGCTCCGGATCAGCTGGTTCATTTGCTCGATAAATTGATTCCGTTCCGAGCATCTTTCTAAGGGCTCTTTCGTCCCACAAAACAGGGTCGAGCAGAGTCCGCGATTAGTCTCTTTTTCGAGTTGTTTGTTTCTTTTACTGTGCTCGAGGTGGGTGTTCCCGTCGATGGGGAGCCGATTTCTCCGTGAAATATTCGGAGGATCCCTCCCGACCGGCTGTGATACAGGGCACTGAACCATGACACATTCTCGGCGTTGTTTTGCATTCGCTCGAACATCTGCAGTGGTGATCGTTGACGATGTGATTCCAGGAGCACGTGGCGAATCCTGATGAACTGCCGTCGATAGTCCATCTTGCGTACCCTCGGCATTCCCGCCATGCACGGGAGAGCGAATTCATTCCACGTCGGAAACTGTAAATGTGAACATTTCAACGCGTGTTTTTTTCCAACCCTGGTTTGACCGTGTGAGACGAGAGGGAAAACGAAGTCGTGAGCTAATCCAATCACATGTCTTGTAATCTTCCACCAAATTTTCAAAAGGCTTAATTCTCTATTCAAGAATATTTGAGTCGCTAATGGACCATTTGATCAATTCCATGAACGAAATGCAGCAGCACTGGTTCCTACGAGGCTCTGGGGGATATCGTTTGAGAAGTGATTGTAACTCCGCGTCCTTCAGCGCCGAGCCTAATGTGATGTAGCTAAAGAAGGGAAAGGGAGACGTCGAACGGGAGGGAGGAGGCGGGGCGAGGAAGATGATTGTGCTGGGAAATCCCGTTCAAGTTTTCTGCCTCATCAGAGAGCGTTGCTATGGCAACCATTCGCTTTCAATGTGTGTCAACGGAATACCATATGATCAGATCATAATTCTTAGCGGGGAACTTGTCTGTTGGTTTCCCGAAACAATGAAAGTCTCTGATTGAATGGCAAATGACAATTTAGAGGTACTCCTTCGAATCATGGCTAATCAAAATGAAAGCGACATGGTGGTCCCTACTCGAGATTTCTTTAGAAAATATTAATATTGTTTTCGGAAGGGGGAGTATTGGCCACAAAAAATACATTGTCGCTCACATCTCACAACAAATTTAGTATCATAGGTAAAGTAACATTGGAGAGACCACAGCCTGGGTACATATTTAGTAATTCATTAAATTTTCTGTTCTTGTTCGCGTGACGTGGTAAATGAGGATTCTTTGTGATTACGTTGACTTTTGGAGGGAAAGTGTTTCCGGAACACGATTCTTTTTCTAATCTCTGATGGAAATATGAGATTGGATATGCCGGCGTTGGCGAAGGGGCGGCGTGGTTCACGCCCACAAACGTGTCGTAGTCGTTAAGATTATTGTCTTTGCTGCTCTTGCCTCCAGACGAGCTTCTTTCTTTGTGTGTAGGCAATTGAGGACTTTGCTGTCATGAAGACGTTATTCCTCCTCTTTATTGCATCCACGTTATTCTCACATTTGATTGTTATGGTGTGTCATATTCAGACAATCAATTAGGAATTTAAAGAAAATTCTCCGACGCCTTTTCTTGAGAGCATTGTTAAGCTACCATTTTAATTTCTACTCATCATATTATCATCATGATAGTATAACTCTTTTTGGCGTTATCGTTCTGAATGATTGTAATAATAGAGCATCCACCGAGAAATGCGTAAATCAGGTTGAATTTTTTGCCGATGGACGTGTGTGCGAATTCAATTTAATGCTAGCATTAAACAATATTATTTTAAAGGCGAGGAAATTATGTGGTGTAAGGGGGATATGTTCATTTATTTTGGTATGGCGAATGATTCATATGATTAGAAGTATGTGTGTACGATGATGGTCCTCGTTAAGTATCTTTTTGCACGGGAGACTGATAGATGATGTCTTTGTGACTTAATTGAAAAAGGCCGGAATAACGCCATCGACGTGCTTTAGTTTCCAAGTCACTGTCTGTCTTCCTTGTTTGTTAATACTTCTTCGTTACTAGTCCAGTGTCTGGGTTACCTAATAGCACTCACTATTGTTAGTCAATTATTTTAAATGAAATTGTGAAATTTGGCGACGAATATTTCAAATGCGGAATATGGGTGGGTTATAATGGGACTAAAAGATTTTTGGGTTGGTGAAGGGTGTACTATTCTTCGCTCATATCCGTCTGAAGTTGCTGTTGGAACACTGCATCCTAAAACGATCATTTCAGCAGTTGACGAAAAAACAACAAAAATTGCATATCCACGACCAGTCATGAGACCTACAGGATGGATATGGCGACAATCCTAGTCGCGTCTATCAACATCATCTATATTAAGTTTTAACAAACCATCTATCAACGATTTGCAATATATCTACCAAGCAAAAAAGCTCGTTGTGTATCGAAGAAAAAATTATACTAAGTTTATTGAAGGTGATTGGCAGAACCCAAGTGTTGGTGCATCGGGGCTTGCCTGGGAAGTTACATGGACGTTATTTACCGATAACAATCCAGTGAAATCATATAGCTCAAAATTAGTTCTCAGTTCTCCAGTATGGCTAGTAAAACACTTTACAGAGTGTCTTCCACTTCCAAGTAATCTCACCAATAGTGTAGAGCAGTGTTTCCCAGACTTTTTCGAGCCACCGCACTTGGATCCATAAACCTATACTCAACGCCCCTTAATCTGTAGCTTCCAAATAATAATGAGGAACATTGAAATAATTAAATTAAAAACAATGACTAAGCTAATGTTTATTTAGAATCCAATAGATCTATAGTTTTCATATCACATTTATGTTATAGACTTAATACACAATGAAAGGAACTTTGGTGAGAATATACTTTTTACATAAAAACATTATCTAAACAAATAATTTTAAGAAAGCTTTTTTGGAAGTTTACATGTCATTTTTTGCTTAAAATAATCAATTATATATCATGAAAATGTTCAATTTATGATAATAGAATAACCAATCATGTTTTGTTTAAATTAGTTAAACAAAATAAGTGACTATTTTTTCATGGTCTAAGATAGTTTTTCATGATGTATAAATCATTGAAGGAGATTCTATTTCCTACTTTAATGACATATTTCCATCTAATAAAATTTTAATGGGATGGATGGGCTTGACGACCTGATACCAGTTTTCTAATGTCCGGCTTAATATCACTTAGCAGGAGTCTTAAATCACCGCGTTCACAAACCTGAAGTATATTTCTATGCTTGAATATAAACTGAATGACTGCACTAAAACAACATTCCGCTATATATGAAGTCGGAAATGCAAGAAGTTTTTAACCACCATCCATAATGCAGGATGACGATCGGAAACTTTCTGTAACCAAAACTTTTGATAATTTTTTTAAAATATTTGATTTCAATTCAACGTCATTTTGTAGTCCATTAATTCTTTCTCTAATACTTCAACCTCCTCACTATCTAGAAACGGATTTATCACCCAGTATGGAATTTCCAACAAAAGATTGGAAATCGCTGGGTCATATTTTTATGCATGGTGACTTAATGGTCATAGAAGTCTCTCAAATCATCATCACCTATACCAGCTTGCTCTTATAGCTTAAGCAGGGAAGGGAATTGAAGCTCGAGGCGACCTATATTGCGTTTAAATAAAAGCAACTTCGAAATAAACACAGCCACCACAGATTTCACCTTTTTAGGTTAGTATCATTTCCCTGCAATTGTAAATTCATTCCATTGAACTTTGCAAATAGTTCAGACAAAAATGCAACATTACTTCTTATCTCTTTAAGGTTGTCGCTGAGAAAAGCATCTTTCCCCTCAAAAAACTGCAAAAAGATTATAGAAGCACTTTATGCAATTGCTTTTGATAGCCAAAGGACTTTCGTGTGTAGTGGCAAAAGTTTGAAATCTTTGTCGTTTTCATTACACATTTCTCGAAAGAGTCGATCATTAAGAGTATAGGCTTTGATTTTGTTCGCCGCTGTAATTACAATGTTTAAGGACTTGTGTAGGTGATCACTCTGTATTTTAGCCATAAGATTTTGTCGGCGAATGACTCAATGAATAGCAAAAACATTTGGTACATATTTTATCAAATATGCGATACAACCATGGAGACGACCAGTCATTGACGGAGTTCCGTCCGTCGCAACAGCAAGTACTATATGTTAGAAAGTGGAATTTTTTTGCCCCTGAAGAAGTGCTCTACGATACGAAATATTGACTCCCCTTTAGTGTCAGTTTCTAATAGCCTAGCAAACAGCAACTCTTGGGATAGATTTTCATCTTTGATAAAGCATACGCTAGGTAGAAGCACAGATTCATTGCCTGGCAAAGTTGATTCCTCCAACTGTAATGCAAATTTTGTTGTTCTCAGGATGCTGCACAATACTATATATCTTCCACATTTTCAGTCATTTCATCTACTCGTCGTTGAACTAAAGTGTTTCTTAATGGAATAATTTTTATTGTATCATATAGTGGCTTATGTAGAGCAGTACTCAGGACTTTACTTACTGCTGGTAAAATGAGTTATTCGCCAACTGTTTGTGGATTTCCAGGGATGGCAATTAATAGTGATATATTGAATTATACACGCAAACCATCAGTGATATGTTTTGAATCGTTACACTGCATACTTGAAAGTGTTGGACGAATTGCAATCTGTCACGAATTGACTGAAATAATGTTAGTCTTTTCTGTCTTGTGAGGATGTGCTTTCCAAAAATGGTCAATTAGTCTGGAAAGTTTCATCGCCTCATTTGAAAACACACTTTCGCATATTAAGCAGATAGCCATGTTTAATTAGAAATTGGCAATTGTCCATCAAATGAAATTTAATACGACCGGTTTCAATGTAACTACATCATCATCAGGTTTAGGAAGGAAAAGTTTCAGGAAAATTGCCAATTTTTAATTAATCATGATACTCCACCATATCATGCTTGAAACGTCTCTTTTTAATACATCGGCATATGTTTATTTATTGATGGCACTGTAAATCCGTACTTACGATAATCCACGTTATACTGTCGACATTTCTTCTACGATGAGTCATTTCCTGCCATGCTGTTTCTACAGTAAAGGCTTATAAATTATTTTTTTTAAAGTAAAATTTAATGAAATTTATTATTTTATAGTTAACTAAATAGAATTTACATGTGAGTTAACTGATATGACGTAGATTAATCTTTAAGTGGTTTCTTTATAATTAAATTACTGATAACCGTAGGAAAAACAGCCAAACAAAATATTTATGTGCTTGCGGCATAATTTCCAACATATATAAGCAAGGCTGATACATGTGTTTGTTCTGCATGCCTGGGGAAAAAAGGTTGTATACACACGGTATTTTGCTCTTGAACGGTAATAGTTTCATTTCGGGTAAACTGAAAATATTAATGCAGTTTATTTATTTCATATAAATATTATACGTGTCATGTACAAATGCAATAAATTTATCACACGAGCGCGAATTCAAAAATGGTGCGTTGGGAGTTTGTGCCAAAGGTCTGCACATGCACTTTTGCCGTCTCTTATAGAGAAACCAAAAATCGGCTGCAAAGTAAGCTCCTCTCGAATTCGATTTATTATTTATTACTGGTTTAGTCAGGTGAGGATGAAATAATATTTCTTTGGCTCCTATTCCGTCGTTATGAATCATATTAGTCCATGCAGTTCCCTAAATTGTATTCATAAGAAAGGCAGTTCAAGGGGCTGTTGCGGTGACATTGGCTTTAATTCAATTTTTGGATTCTTGTGCGTTGATTCAACTAACGTTTATTCCATAGCAAGACCACCTTTTCATATGATGATATATTATTAAGAGTGATTTTGTTGAAGAAGTATGTTTACTACTCAATTTACTCGTGAAGGTGAAATATTTCCAAAGTTTTCTTTGTATACAAAGAATTATTGTGAATATTACCCATTATCTGAAAAAAGCTATGCCTCAAGGAAATGCGCAATGTCAGGAAAACTGTGACTTAAATCAGTGAACCGGGAATTTGTTTAATTGATATCTTAGCGGCAAAGGGAAAGTTCAATCATATATATACGTAGTATGAGAGGAAATGTCCTCTTTTTGAACTATCTATTATCATTTCATGAACACATAAACAATATACTGGCCGTTTATTTTCGTAATCTAATTAAATACTAAATAAACTACTGCCATCATAAATTAATACAAAAAATTATATGTTCGTACTATAACAAGAATGATATCATGCGATGAATGAAATATAACTTACCAATTCGCCCTTGATAATATCGTTGGAACCGAATGGTTTGTAAAATAATTATCCGGGTAAGTAGTTGATATTAAACCACCGAATCTAATTATCAGATGAGCTTATTCCTCTCTGGATTCACACCTGTTTTATTCGCACTGAGCATTTCTGCCGAAGTACTCAGGGTCGTGAATTTGTGCCAACGATAGACCAAATGAGAATAAATCCCTTCAAAAATTTTCCTTGTGTGAGAAAGACTTAGAAATATTTTTCAACTGTTCATACTTTATGATTTAAGGAAACACATGGTTTAAATTACTTTCAGATGCGGGAAATAAGGTGGACTTAAAAAGCGAAACTTTAAAACGGAGGCAAAAGGAATGTTACCAAGTCTTCGCAGATGTCACATTGTTAGGATCCTCCGGCGCTCCCCTGCCGTTTCCTTGCTTCTTTTTGCCCTCAAAGACTAGAGCACCGCCTAACTGTGGGCGGTAGCTCCCACTTTTGGAACCACTGGTGTGGAGGCATGAGTACGATTTCGGAATCATATTGTCCGCTTGAATTCCAACGGTCGTGACCACGGCTCACCTAAGTTCCTCCCGGCAAATGGAAAACGGCGATATTTCAAGAAGTAGGTTCGGGGGATTGATGTCGATCAATCTTGTTCCCGCCCAACATTGGGTGAGGGGTTTGTTGCCGGTGTAGAGAAAACCGGTTGAGGTTAAAGGTCAGTGTTACGTTGTGCGAGCAGTTACATTTGACCCTGCCCTCAAACTGGGCTCCTGCTGCCTCACTTATATATCAATTCTCTCTTCCCTCTCTCTCTCTCGCGCTGTCGGGTTTTTGCTTAGTTTCAAAAGTTCATTCCCGCGCGCAGGGCTGGTAATTATCAATTCACGGCGTCGTGATTGTGTTCCAGGTAGTGGAGAATTTCTCTCTGGGAATTTATTTCACAGTTGATTGCGGGCGGAAGCGAGCGCCGCCGACTGAGGTATAACGGGGAACGTCGATTCGCAAAAACGGAACCTTCTATCGGTTTCGAATTCGGTGCGGGAAATTCGTCCCCGGCATATGATAAACGGAGGTGTCCCTGCTGGACATCGGATCTCCTCCCAGAAGCTTTTAAGAGATTACTTCCGTTGTCATTGCGGCCTTAGTTGTAAGAAATTTGCGACCCTCATTGGAGAGATAAATAAGAAATGGATTTTTTATTGCTCCGAGGAAGGATCTAGTCTTTCATTTGCATTTTTTGATAAATTACAAATTATCCGTAAGTGCATTGCTTTATTTTTACTTGTACCTAGCTAACCGCAGAGGATGACATTATGGTTGGGAGCCATTGGGATTATTTTCACGAATATGGCTTTGATTATTTCCAATAAAGTTTAATCCCATCAGAATCTTGGTTAGGTTTTGTACTAGTTGTCTCTTGCATGCAATCCAGCAGCCTTTCTAGATAGTTGAATGCCTGCACCATTAGTTCATGTATTTTGTACAAGTAATAAAATACCCGTGATGTGAAATATTATTACCCAATGTGCCAAACAATTGATGTTACCATACTACCTTGATCAAAAAGTTCCCGGAATAACCACCGTGTGGCGCTCCCATCGTTCCGATTTGAGTTCTGTTTTTCTTGTTAAATTGGTACATCTGTTGTTGATATTCCCTTTAAATCTTAGTGTCATAACTTGACATTTGCAAAAGTTACGGTCGGTTTTCGGTATGTCCATCAGTGCTTCCTGCGATTTTTCCATTACTTCCTCTCGGCTGCTAAAACGCGTTCCCCGTAATGGTTTTTTAACTCGATTGAACAGAAAGAAGTCACAGGGAGCCAAATCAGGTGAATTCGGTGGCTGTTGGATGGTATTTGTTGCATTTTTCGTCAAAAAATTACGAATAATGATAGCACTGTGCGACGGTGCGTTATCATGGTGCAAAATCCACGAGTTTTCTGCCCACATTTCTGGTCTCTTTCGGCGAATTGCTTCACGCAAACGTCTCATAACGCCCAAATAATACTCTTTGTTTACTGTCTGGCCTTCTGGCAAAAATTCATGATGCACTACACCGTTGTAATCCATGAAAACCGTCAGCATTGCCTTCTTTTTTGACTGAAAACGACGTGGTTTTTTTGGTCTCGGCTCATTTGGTGAACGCCATTCACTTGCCTGATGTCTGGATTGCGTGTCGTACTCATAAACCCACGTCTCGTCTCCAGTAATGATCCTTTTGATGAATGTGGGATCGGATTCAGCCTCGCAAATCATGTCTTTTGCGACGTCAACACGGTCTCTTTTTTGCATGAAATTGAGGTCTTTTGGCACCAACTTTGCTGCTACACGACGGAAACCCAAATCATTAACCACAATGTCTTGGGCGGATCCATAGGCAATGTTCAAGTCCTCCGCTATTTCTCTGATGGTTAATTTGCGGTTATTGACCAACATTTCTTTTACTTTATCAATTTTTTCACCGAATTTCGATGTCGATGGTCTGCCACTGCGTTCATCATCTTCGATTGACTCACGACCACTTCTGAACCGCTCGTGCCACTGGTAAACGACCGTTTTTTTTAGAGAATCGTTGCCGAAACACTTTTCCAACATTTCCAACGTCCGTGCGCCACTAAATCCGTTTTTTACGCAAAATTTAATACAAGTTCGTTGTTGCAAATTTAAATCCATTTCTGCAATTGTAAAAAATCGCCAACACACACAGAGATAGATGTACTCTTGGCTACGTAACTTTTGCAAATGTCAAGTTATGACACTAAGATTTAAAGGGAATATCAACAACAGATGTACCAATTTAACAAAAAATACAGAACTCAAATCGGAACGATGGGAGCGCCACACGGTGGATATTCCGGGAACTTTTTGATCAAGGTAGTATGATATTTTTTGTTTCCTATTTATCGTAAGACTTTGATTTAACGAGTGAAAGCCTGCCATTCCCTCGTTGCTGCGTCATTCAGCTTAGTGGTAGTTTCATGAAGTTCTTTGTAACGAGTGGGCTCTCAGTTTCTTGTATTATATTGAAGTTTCATATTTTCACAGAAGCTTTAGTTATTTACTGATTGTTACTGTAGGGTAGATTTCCGGACTTAAAATCACCTTACATGCATCCTCGGCATCACATAGTTTATATATTTATCATTACTTTAGTGTAAAGTAACCACATCGGTGATGTCCGTAATCTGTTGGAACCTCATATTATTAATGTATGCGGTGAGTGAAATTGACTCTTTTCAACCATTCAAGTATAAAAAATTTCATTTACTAAGAGAGAGAGTATCTGCGTTAGAAGGCTGTTGGGTTTCTCTTTGCTGTCAGGGATAGTGGAAATTCTAGTCGTCAAGATGGTCACTTTCTGAAAATATTTTTTAAAAGAGGATCTTTCGGTATTATATAGCTTGCTAATTACTTCAAGCATGTGCCGATGTTAGTTCGGTTAGTTATATGTTCAACATATTTTTAATTATTCTTTATTACGTTTTCCAAATTGCGATGTCTGCCATGGGAAATTTCATGAACATGTGGCTGCGCAATTCTCATCCACTATTTGGTAGTGTTTCATATTACAACTACAATTATGTCCTTGCTTTGACATGGATTTGAATTAGTTTAGGCACCACCTCCGTGGATCAAGCTGTCATCTCCTAGATATATTATCGAGGCGATATCCTTCAGGGAGACTGTGATGTCTAGTAAGAGAAGGGAGGAGATGCCTACAGATTAGTCACAAACGAGTCAATCAGCGAATCATAGAGATGACAAAAAACCGAAATTAAATAAAGTAAAAGAATTACATAAGTAAATCAGTCCAATAAAGAAAATCCTTATCTTATCAATGACCTCTATCCCCTATCAATTTATGCATTGTGTTGAAATGCACCATACCTGTACGGAATACTTGCAAATCTTTCAAAGCGTCAATGGAGGGACTATCAATTTCATAAAAATAAACATATCTCTCTTAACATGCATATATGGGGGACTGAAATCCGTTATGGACAACAATAAGATGAATGACATTACCTTGGGCCGAATCGCAATCAAAAAACAATACCCTGGTGACCAAGTAAATAGAATGTGTTAATGATTTATTTTGAAATTACAACTTTTTATAGTATTCGTAATAAACAGCATTCCGCTGATGTGCGTGAAGGTCCGAAGGACCACTTGTATACATTTAGTTGGACCAAAAATGTATCATAGTTAGGATTTATCATGCTATCTCTTAAAACACTTGCCATCACTAATTTTGTCGATTGCTTCCTTTATAAAAAGTTGAATTTACAATGTTTTGTATCCTGTTCATTGCGAATTTTTCGCAGGAGATTATGTCAGTCGTTATATTAGATAATGTTTTGTATACGATGTGCAAAATATTTTTATTTTGAATCCATGAGTATTTTGTAATTATCAATTACTTACATCAGTGAATATGATCGAAAAAAATAATACGTTAACCACATCTCCAGGCTTAAGAGATATTTCCCTTCGAGTTCTGAGTGATATTTTGGTACATTCGTTATCTAATTAATGTAAATGAAGATGGAGACAGAGTTATTTAATCATATCCCTGATTTTTTTTACCTTCTATACCGTAATAACGGGATACAGAGTTTATACGAACAGGTGTTTTCGTTGCAGTGCAAGCAGTAATTTCATCCCAGCTCCGTAATCTACGCGATGCCGCATAACATCGTAAAAAATAGCATCATCGTTGGAATGTCTCTCTAACATTTTCATGAAAAAATGAACATTATTGCTAATGGAGCATGTATATTTCAATAATAAAATCACTAATAAGTTGTGTTTTCTGATCGCCCTTCTGCTCCTCGAAACCCCTAAGGTTGCTCTTGACTCCTCGTGCAAACTATCTACAGGTCGCATGACCGGGCGGGACTTATTAACCATGACCTTTGGATTAGTATGTAGGCGTATGCGTTGCTCGATTGACAGGCTCGGTCCTCGTTAAGCGACATAAGTACTTAAATAAAAAATGATTTTTCATTTATCTTGCCAGGGAACAATGTCATGAATGCGTTCGAATTTATTTCCGTGGAAATCTGCGAATTAGAACGCTTCGGTATGGAGATATATGGTTTCGTTGAAATTGTTAACATTTCATTCACAAATTTTTCCTGGAGTGACTGGAGTTGAGTGATTTGCATTCTCTGAACTGCTATATTAAATACATTTTATTTGGATACGATTGTATTCTGTCGTTACTCTCCTTAATTTTACATGGTGCGAATGCAGATGAGCAAACTGATGCTTCCACATGGTTCAAAGCACGTGTTTTTTACGAAAAAAATAAAAACATTTTTGCAAATTATTGACGAAAAATATGAAATGTCCAGATAAATATTTTTGCATCCAATAACTTAACGAGCGTAACAATCACGTGTGTTGGTCGCCTGTGTGAGATGACCGCAAGCAGTCTACTCAGACTTGCTATCGCTCGGGTTCTATTGTCTGTTGAGTGAGAAGCGCTTCCACAGCTTCACATCGCCTTGCAAAAGATATTAAACATATTAAACCTGAAGACTTCTTGCCGCAATGTTCGTGTGGACGAAGAATCATTTTGCTTTTCCTCTACCTTTGCGTACCGCTTTGTAGATTCTCATTACGGCCGTGAAGTTTTCCAGTGAAAACTATCCACGCACAATGCTGACCTACGGCCATCCGAAAGGAGATAATCTTTTAAGTGGTGCTATTTCCTTTTTCAAAAGATAGGTAAAAGGGATTTATTGATGCTAAAGAATGTAATAGCGGAAAGAAAATGAGCGAGCGAGTGAACAAATGAAATGTTCCAATTTAACAATTTTAGAGTGCAAAAATCATTCGCCTTGACCGGGATGATTTTTACACTCTGAAATGGTTGCATTGAAATGCATATTAGCGGATGACTCGGTCAAAAGTTACTGTTACGATATCTCCAGCTGTGTCTTGGAAATTAAATGTTCACAATAAACTTTCGTTAAGAATTCGGCTTCCGCGACCAAAAAACGATGAGGAAAGCATTGTTACTATCTCATATATTTTTATTAATCATTGAATAATAGCGATTTTTAATTTTAAATATATTATATTTATAATTAAATGAATTTAAATGTATAGTGATACATTAATATATAATGATACATACAGTTGATAAATCGCTAGTATTTACTTATTGGCGTTGATCAAAATAAATATGTATAGCAAAAAAAATAACATTCATGTATTTCGAAATTTTCGGTGGCACAACCACCTACCATCCTCTGAGGACAGAAGGAGCTGAGCTATACATATACTCGTACTTATCCATGCACTCACAGCTACGGGTGTGTATATTGTCAGATTTAAAATACGTTAGAGCAAAAATAATGTGGACGAATAATAATCTCATAAAAATACAGTTAAAACATCTTGTTCCGGTGTTTACAGAAGCCGTATTTAAACTGATATGGAGGAAAATCTCTTAATGTGAAATACAGTATGAAATGTTTTTTGGTGCATGATGTCCTTTTAAGGGGCAATCGATATATTTAGAATTTTTAATGATGATTGCATCGCTCGAGAGCGTCCTGAGAGAAATTATTTTCAATAAACGGGGAGGCATTTCCTTTTGAAACAGAAGGTAAAGAAAGTTAGGATAAATAGGTACTTTCCTCCAGTGACATTTTTCCACCTTTCAAGCTTCATTAGATTTTGGGTAAAATGCCTTCATATTTCCTTTCATGAGAAATGAAACCGGCAGAAGAGACTGCTCCAGTGAGTACGTGATTTGAATAGATGTGTTTTGGGGAGTGGATCTGCCATTTTCACATCTGCCAAATATGGACTGAATGGCAAACCCGGAATTCCACGCAATTCGTTATTTTATTAACTACATACATTCGTGGTTTTGCATGCAAGGGAGGTTAATCTCTGAGAAAATGGAAGCATCGCAGTGCGAAAATTTCAAAGTGTAAAAATCATTCGCCTTAACCGGGATCTGGGATCAAATCCCGGTCAAATCGAATGATGTTTACTCTTTGAAAGTCTTGCATTAGCGGGCTCAGTTGCAAGTTACTGTCGCGGTATCTTCCGCAGTTTATTAGAAGCATCGTTTTGCTTTTACTAATGCATCCAACATATGAAATTATCGGCGTGTTACTTTAAGTATTGGACTCAATGGGACATAAGAACTTCGTCCTTAGTGCGGCCGCAAGGTTGGAGAATTCCGATCAAATTTTATCAGCACATAATCACTAAGATAAAATGTAATCTATTAGGTTATGTGGAAATGTCCTTTGTTAAAAGATGAAAGTATTTATTAAGCCATTACGCTTCAAGCACCATATTTTATTTGTTGCTGCACTTGGCATTTCAAGATTAAATTTTTGTGTGGAAACATCTCTCAAGAATAATATATCCATGTTAATCGAAGGTTTTTCTGTCAATAGTGAAAGGATAATATATTTTTTGAGCATGCTAGGATTATTGTAGACAACTGAAATTGTTAGAAAGCTTGATAGCTAATGGTTAAAAAGTATTCTTTATTATCGGTCTCTATAATATTTATTCTATATTTAGACCACTCGATCTGCGAATGGTTTGCAATAATTATTAAGTTACTCGTGTTATCTGGCAAGGTCAGAAGAATTTTGAATATCTATATATGTTGTTTAATGAAGAGGATTTGACTTTTCTGTGATTCATGGAACATCGGGATCGCAGGTATTTTGGTATTTAAATGTGAAGTGCAATCTTGAGAATATTTTTACCTAAATCCACCAATTATATGCATTTGAGACCACAGTTTCGTCTACCTTTTTCCTCTTCCAAGTTTATTCCATTCTCTTCCCTTCTTCCGCTGTAAAAGGATGTACCATCTTCATTTTGTGAGACTAACATTGACGCGAAAGGTCGTTAAACCACGAATCATCAAATATCAGTTGCATGTCAGTGTCTTTTTAATTTTATTGGGATAAGCTTCAAACCGTTCCTCTTGTTAAAATTCTATATCATGAAGCTTTCTTTTCGTTACTAATCATTAGTTCCCAGTCGTTATTTCAAAATGCTAGTTCGTTTTTTCAGTTTTGTTGCTGTTCATAGTAGTAGTAGTTTTGAGGGGAGGCGACCGACAGCTAAGGTCATTTGCGCCATAGGGGAAGGACAGGAAAGGATGAAGGGTGGAGAGAAACCCGGCGTCGGCATTAGCCTACTCTTTACGAAAGGCGCCAAGGGGTCCGCGGCTTAACGTCCCATCCGACGGACGGCGTACTCACTCAAAGTGCCCTCCACAAAGCACCTCAAGTAGGGATCGAGATACCTCTGAAAAATATTCAACACCGCCGGGATTTGAACCCGCGCCCTCAGGGTGGGAAGCCAGTACGTTAGCCCCCGCACCATCTCGATCCCTTGCTGTTCATGGTAAGTATTCGTGATATGGTATGTGCCCAAGAAAACTATTACGTATTGCCATGTACTAAAAGAAGTCCCGCACAACTTAAACACCTTAGCGTAATTTCCCCCCTACATTTTTGATCTTATCATTAGTTCGCAGTCGTAGAGTTCCAAAGCAATCCGCAACGCGTAAACACATTGTGAGCCATACGTTTTTCTCCTTCACCTCCTTATACTTGAATTCATCCTGCACCCAAAATATTGTTCTTTCTTGCACACCCGCTACTCCTGTTTTTATCACACCCCAATACTTTTTCGATATCTCCTTCATCTACTTTCCCTGCCATCTTCGGAATTCATCCAGCAACTTTCTCTCTTCGCCTTCCATATCAGCATTTAAAAATCCTACTTCGTACGCTGTACCGAGGCTATATTCCCCTCTCTTTGTCTGCTTGTCGAAAGCCTCCCATCTACGCCCATCCAATTCTTCAAACGACCAATTTTCTGAATCATGCAACGTATCCATGTCAATGTTTCCCAAAATTTTCTTTGCGTCTTTAATTATAGTACCGTTTATCAGTTCCTTAGTAATTTGCACACTTTTTTCCAAAATGATTTCCAGATATATTAACTATTCCACCGGTTCTCATGTACCCATCATTAATTTTTGTTTAACTTCTTGAGAATCTCATCACTTTCATTTTTTAATGATCTGCCTTCATCCCGTACCTCTCGCATTGATGCGAAGCGCGATGCATGGCTTCAATTTGAGTTCATTTGCGTGAATCTTCCCTCGTGATTAGATCCTGCCATCTTTCATAAAGTTGTGGGATCACACTTCGCTTAGGGTATTGATTTCGCGTCCCACTTTGTATTAATAATACTAGTGTGTTTTCAAGCCTCGAAAACACCTCCAGAGAAGTACTGCATGCACTCTTAAAACGCCATTTTGCTTTTGTTTAGAATTGTTAGCTAAAATGAGAAATATGCTGATTACCACTGCATATTTGCGGATCTGCAAATTCCGATCTTCCTCCTTTTCTCCACGGTTGTCAGTAATTTTCAAGAAAGCCATGTAACCGTTTTCCAAATCCTTTTTTTTGCAGATAAGCAGTACCTAATACATATTTATTAGTGACACCCACATCTCGTTTCTCTTTTGTCTTGACCTTGATATAAGAATAATTCTTAAGAGAAATTTAATTAGAGAGCCAGCCCCTCTAAATGATGATTACTGGATGGCGTGCTTCCTCGTCAAATAACAGAATGGTCAGGCTTGTGGACTGACCTATGACGCGAATGGGGTGTGTCGTCGCGAGACTAAAGGATCGCATGCTTTCTTCCAGTAACCCGGCAGGGTTTCGATCGACCGCGAGGGCACAATATCTATCCGTCCTACCCCGTTCACTTAGGTTTAGCTTAGAGGGGGGCCAATTTTACTGCGCAGATGATTCTTTTAGTTGGTAGAATAGGGTTTTCGCAATCTCTTTCTCAAAGGAACGGAAAAATCACAGTTGGCATAACACGTGATACTCGGCGAGGATTATCCCTCCGCACTCTGAAGGGGAGCCCTTCGTGAAGAGCTGGACTCAGACCTACAAATTGGGTGATACTCTGAATCTTTGAATTAGTTTAATCTTTCAAAAGTTAAATCAATTCGTTCCGCTGTAATTGGCGTCCAAGTTGATGAACTTTTTTCCATTAACGTTCCTGTGGGGACTCAGCTTGGCACGTACAGTGTTCGTGAGTAAGAATTCAACGCAACAAATTGTGATACGTATAGGCGTTCTTACTGCAAAATTTCCATTTTTACATTATTGTAACTTTTATGAATTTTCAGCTCTCGTCATGAAATTGGACTAGAAATAAGGATCCATTGTAGTTGAATTGCAAATTATCCTAAATTCTCCTAAAAGAAAAAATGGAGTGATAAGCCCAAGATTAATGTCGGGTAAGGTGGTTGAAGAATAAAATAATGTACTTACGCAATGACATTACATTTTATGTTCAGTGTGTACAATATTTAGGTAAAAATATGGAGCCCAATAGATATTTTATTGTGTAATAGTGCGGGAACGATTTCAATTAATGTTTCATAACCCATAGTTTCATTTTATTCATCCGACGAAGGGGTTTAGGAAGACTAAGTAATTATATTTTAAAGGTGAAATTACAGGTTGCGGCAACATTACTTCCTTTTTTATAAAGCAAAACCCCTTTATAAAAGAAAGTTATGTTGTCGCACCTTGTATGATAAGAGTCTGGTATACGTACCAACATGGTATTGAGCCTGCAATGGCTAGGTAGAAATTGTTGCTGTAAGGTTGGTTTTGAAAACATCTTGAAAAATGGATGAGATTTATCGTACGCTTATTCATTTGATTGAAACATAAATTTTATGACATCTGTTAATTAGTTGTTACTTATTTGAGCATAAATTTGTTAAATATGGTATGAAAGAATATTGTGACTTATAGTATAAAGAATGGTATACGTGAATAGCAAGAATATATGAGAAAATACTTCTGTGATATTTTTGATCATTGAAACCATTGTAAAGTCCTATGGTTCGTTGAAAATCTTTCATCGGATCTTGTCTTGACGTTAAACACAAATTCACCAATCCCTTCTATCAAGTTGAAATCCTAATTATAAATGTCTGTAAGATTTTTGAAATGGAAGGAAGCATATTTGATATAACAGCAAACACTTCTTATTCCAATCTTCGATGAAAATAGTTTCCCTTCCTCGACTTCATGATGGTGCGAACGTTCGAAATTTAATCCTTGCTACGTGCTTCGTCGCCACTCAGGATCTGGATCATAGTTAGATGGATCGCTTTAAGGAAAACCCATAACGACTTCCCCCTCTCCACTCCGGCATGTGCCCCTGACATCAAGTTTTAAGTACTGTATTAAAAGCTTCGAGGAACTTCTGGTCGCATTTATGCGAAAGTATGCGTCACTGGCGCAAATATTCCGGGTGGAGTAGTGACCTTGGTGAAGGAAATCCTGGAACTATTACAATGTGCTCGACATGTGTCGGGTGCGATTGTATGATGCTCCAAGTACACGTCATATCATAGTGAAAAAATGATAGAAACGGATATACATGTATATATCGAAAAACTCGCTTACCCCGCGGAAATAGTTTTTTATATTTTTTATGTACTCATATATAATTAGACACACACACAAACATATATATTAATTCATTTATTTATGTATGCATCGAATGTGTTATTGATAATAATGGCTGGGATTTCTTATAGTATCAACTCAGTTTTCAAGGTTTATCGCGAACTGATGAGGTTTTTTGATCGAAACGTGTCGGATGATAATTGAGGTCCGAAACATTGCCGTAATGAAGAGGATTAAGAACCTAGTGTCCATGATCATGCTCGTAAGTGAAATGATGTTCTCGCATTATTATATAACCTGAAACCATTTAATGGGTTTATCGGCCCGTAACTCCAAACTTGCTAGTAAGTAAGGGATTAAGAGGGGAATTGAAAAAGGCGGTTTGATTTTTTAATGCTGAGAGTGATTAATTTATACGAGGTGCCCGTACTATAAGTAGGTGTATTGGGATAGGTTTTGGAAGATCCATAACGCTTTTGCACATAGATGGTGGCCCTCTAAAATAATTCTACTTTGTACGAACACCTTTTTTCCAATTACTGTTGACATTTACCATACCGCATAGTTTCCGGTCCGTATTGCCATCCAAAATGATCATATTTTTACTCTTTTTTGTCTTCTCTGATTATTATTTTTTTAAATTTACTTGCCTCTGATTCCTCTGTCTGCTGTATCTCCAACACCGTGTTAGCTCGTAAAAATACCCTCCTTGTGCATCCCAAAAACTTCTCTACTACTTATGCTCTAATTCTTTCCTTAAAGACCGAATTTCCCAGCCACACAAAGCTATCGCTGTCTGTATAAGTCTTCCCAACACATTTATTGACGTATGAACTCATTGTCATGGCCACCATTTTTTCCCATTAGCGGACGCGATTTTCCCCCTATATTTACAATACATAACCCGCCAACCGTCGCCAGGGCGTTGGGCCTGAGTGTTAAGACACCATTGTTTTATGTATAAAAATGCTATTGTATATAAATATATATTTCATATGTGTACATAAACACATGTACACATCCAAAAATACATGCCTATTTACATCATGCAATTATGGTTGAGTTCTTGTAAATTTTGAAGTTTTTCAATTTGAATTTGTGGTTGCATCTGATCTTGTTATGATTATGTATCCTGCAAGGGAAGAAAGAGTGCTTGAATATACTAGTGCTGGTATCTATCTCTCTTATTTTTACTGTTAGTTCGATCTGCCAAAGTAATGCGGAGCCATAATAACTCCCTCCGTGTCACTAGTAAACTCGGTTATTTTCTAGATACCTCACAAGTAGTGTTAGTCTTACTTGCCTCTCTGTGTGTCTCCTAAGAGCTCCCATTCAAATTCCTCCAGCCTACCCATCCGTTTTCGTCGTTTCTCGCAGCATGTTTTTAACAAATTTAGCGGATTTTCTCTGAATTATTTCCAGTTCCTCGTCTTATGATTTGGAAGTAGTATTGAGCATCTCTCGTACTTGTCACTATCATAATGAATTCGCGACGACGGAACACCGTACAAAGGTCCTAGAGTGTTACAAGTTGTTGAGAGTCACACTTGTGGCTCATTGGCACTCCCTGCGATGTGAGCGTGGTGGAGACTCTCGCTTGAGTTGGAAACGAAACGTGTGCTTTCGGGTTGAGAGGAACACCAGCCAACTTCCTACGGCCGATCCCTCCATGTCATTGGCGTCGACGCGCCCTCCCGAGCAAGAGCTCGAGCGTGTCGTGGGCAGCCGAGTGAGTCTTTTACATGCATATTCATTTGGTGAAGTTTTCATGTTCTTACCCATGCTCCTTAAGTTGTTCAATTCCACCCCATTCGGTGTCGATAAAATTCGTTACTTAGCGTTCGGGGTGTAGGGCTATCTCGCGTGACCGCCGAAGACCCAAAATAAGCCCCTCCTCTGTGTATTGATTCTCATGGATTACTTCGATTGGCGTAGAGCCTCTAGGGCCGTCCTCCTATGGCGTCTTAAATGCAAGCTCAGCTATACATCGCGTGGGAAGGCTAGGGTATATTATAAAGGACATTATCGATAGCCACGTAAAAACAAACGGTGTTCCTAAGAATCTGCAGCAAAGTACTGAATTGTTATGAGGATAACCATAGCACTTTACACCACCTTTGCGATGTACTTTTTGAATTAAAATAGTTTTACAATTGAAATTAAATTTAAAATACTTCGCCTTTCCACATAAACTACTTTCATTACTACCTAGGTTTCGTTATGGTATAACATCATCAGGTACTATAACGAAACCTAGGTAGTAATAAAAGTGGTTTATGTGGAAAGGCGAAGTATTTTAAATTTAATTTCAATATGAAGAATTTCCTCCAAGTGACGCCAGAAACTGTTTCATTTAGTTTTACAATTGTTAATATATAATTGAAAACTTCATAATTTTCGGAGATGGAGTGGGAATTCATTTGTAATTCACTCCACAGTTTAAAGGCATGCTTTCCTCGGACCATTATTGGAATCATTGCTTGTTTACAGTCAGGTCGTCTATCAACCGATTTGCCAATGATGACCAGTGTTTTCTCTAAATCGAAGTTTTGTGTTTCATCGATCACGTGTGCCATAAGAACAGTTCTCTGAATCAATTGGGTACGTTTCTGTTCCTGGTATTCCATGGAAAATTCCAACACATAATGAATTTAATGGAAAGTAATCACATCTTTTAATCTGTTCTTTATAGAAGTATTTCAAATACCTTTCATTAACTTTTCATACTTCCAGTCTGTTTTGGTGGGCACTGATGGTATGTGCCGTTCTCGTGATATTATGTCTTGTTTCGCGTCCAAAAACAGCCGAAAAGAGCTTACAATTTTTTGAGAATAATAAATATTCTACATATTTGATCATTTTGAGAAATATGTAATTATTCCATTTCGGAGAAACGACAAGAAAATCTCTATGTAAACAGGTTAATGACTTCCAAGGGGGTTTCAGAACACGGTGACTTATCCTTCATAAGGCTAGGTCGCCCACTTCATAAGGCGATGCCTGTTAATTGTGTGTATTTATACTTAGCAATCAGCTGCAATCCCACCTAAATGACTGTCATACATTAAGTTCTATTTTGATGAATGAAATGAAATTGCTGGAATGGTGTGTACATGGAAAGGTGGTAACCCCTGACTATAGTTACGTGGGTTAGTTGCCTGCGGGTCAAGTGGACAAGACGTGCAGGTTCGGATTGTCTCTGGTAGGAAAAAAACACTTTTTTAGGACTTGTTTGTTACTTAGAAAATGTAATGGTGAACGTATCAATTTTTAAACCAAGGATGCATGAAATATGTCACTTTTCGAGAACTTTTATTCATTCGATAGTGTACTTTCTTACACGATAGTTTCAGTAATTTCCAAAGGAAAAGTAATCCTCCTCTAATGGTCAGATCCCTGGACCCCAATGGAATTGTTTGCCCAATAAACCTTCAATTTTCTAGTTATGTTGGCACCCGAGTTCGGCATGGGCTACCTAAATCTTCCCTCCTGATCTTGGAACAATGGAGTTTCTAATTCTGTGAAGTGATAAATGAGAAGAATGGACAAAATAACAGGATTCGTTGAATGAAGAGCCCTTGCGTGCACGTGTAGGTAATTTTCCATGCATCGGTTGAGGTTTTTTTTCTGATAGAGCCCATTTCTTCTGATTTCTCTAGAATTAATATACTCTAGATGCTTTCACAATATTCTTTTCATGGTGGGTCGGATTTGAAGTCGGAGCCCGAGTTCTCTAAGGGGAGCGAGGCACGTTATTATCGGACTTGCGCATAAGTTTTTAGGGACACGCCCATCACCTCTGCTCGTGGGAACACGGGATCCCCTCACTCTTGACACGGGCTGATTAAGATGAATTATGAGTTGGGAGTGTTCCTAAATCGAAAAACCGTTTTTGAGCTTATGTCGCCGTACTGATATGACCCTTGGAAAACTTATCTATTGGCTTCAGCTGAGAATTCCTCTTCGCGCAATGCGCTGCCCTAAAGCACCAGCGAACGCTGGCCTTAGTGAAACCGTGTTTTAAGCAATGATAAATAGTGATTGTTTTTCAGCTTCAACTTTAGCTAGATGAAAGGTTTAGACCACACCATAAAATACTTGTGTATACCATGAACAGAGTAATCAACCCGAAGGTCGGTATGGTAGGTAGGTGATGGTAGATTCACCCATTACAAAGCCCCCTTTACGGCGTGTGAAAATCACACATCAGGGTAGTTCCTTTCCCTGCGCCGGTTTGGGTTTCCCAGGAAGATCTGGTAACCGAAAAATCTCATAGCTTGGGTAAAGCTGCAAGTGCCCGGAGAGGCTTGCCTGGGAATCGAACCCGGGCCCATTTGGGTTCAGTAGTCCAATGCTCTACTCCTGAACTACCGCGACTCTTTTTTGTCTGTATTTTTTGCAATATATTTTGTGTACCTGTGCAAATCCAAAATATTGCATAGGTCCGGAAAACTGCATTCGGTAAGATATGGAAATGAGCCTCGTATGTTTATATATATATATATATATATATATATATATATATATATATATATATATATATATATATATATAGATATATATAAATGTATGTGCATACACCCACTGTGTATTTGTATTTATCAGTCTGTTATCTCACTAACGGTTGACTTCATTCATGTCTAACCCAGATAACTGACGTTCCGTTTCCTTATCTTTATGGGTATTTATGGATGTCTTTATTCTTAACTATATATATTCCACCGTAGTATCCCTGCTTCGTCTTTAGCTTACTTGCCACACCCCCCCCCCCCTGGAATGTCGAGATTTGAATGGAGGGATGCCCGTATCGAGGCTAATGAGCTCAGGCGCAACGAAGGAATGGCGGGAAGTGCCCACATTCAAATTAGGGTGTGCTCTGTTGGTCACTTCGAAGCCGTACGATTTCTCTCCAGACTCATAACGCGGTGACAGCGATAATTGAAAAGAGTTTGAAACAACTGATAGACCGTTGAATGCTTACTCATTTGGAAAATTGGATGAAGGTAAAGAGATGGTGGCTTTCGGGTTGATGGAAGAAAGGTGAGAACGGCATCATTATGACGATTTCGTCAAGCAAGGAAGTTATTCAAAATTGAGTTCAACGAGATCGACAGGTGTTCCGGTGAGTTAAACCAAAGTCAAACGCGTAGGTCGGCTAATAGGTGTGAGTAGTACTCAAGCCTATGGCATGTGAAATTACACCTTCTTAAGTAGATGGGGGGACTTTGAGTAAGAATGTTAAGAAAAGACTCGTAAAAACTTTGATATGGAGCGTAGCTATGTACGGTGCGGAAACGTGGTCATTGAAGCAGGAAGATAGACGTAGATTGGTGGCTTTTGAAATGTGGGTGTGGAGAAGAATGGAGAAGGTGAAATGGACAGAGAAGAAAACAAATGAGGAAGTACTTGGTATGGTGGGCGAAGAGAGGGGTTTGCTGGGAGCAATCCTATGGAGGCAGGAAAAGTGGATGAAGGGGGTATTGACCGGCAGCGGGATGTTGAAGACTGTAATTGAGGGTAGAATGTTGGGCAAAAGAGGAAAGGGAAGGAACAGGATAGGGATGTTGGACGGCATGAAGGGAGGAAGAAAGTACTCAGAGATGAAGAGGGACCTGATATAGAGTAGGATGATGGATTTTGTGTTTTGTTAGGAGTAATAAAATATTTGTTTGGTAGTTGTTTCCATCCAAAAACCTACCTTAACCGGTAGATTACCTTAAAAAAAAAAGTAGATGGGAGTGGGAAATTCCTATCCCTTAACCGGTTATAGTTTACAACGTGGAAGTACCGGTATCCTTTACATCCTAGACATCACCCAAATTTGAACCCATGCTCCGGTCATTAACCTAACTCTTTACATACTTGGTTAGCTCATGGTGATTTAAACTTGAAATCTCATTGATTCAAATAATCTATTAATGTTCTTTTTCTTTTGTTGGGCAGTGTTACACTGCTTCGAAGTATCGAGGAGGTAGTCCTCGAGTTGTAGTTGCAGTTTGGGACTGGTCCATCAAACCACTGGATTGGATGTGGGGCTCTTTAGAGAAGACACGTCTTGGATTCGTGTATCCTAATTACAAAATGTCTGCCCGTTTACCCCGTATCCAAGGTCTAACTGTCGATTTACCCTTCATATGTTTCGGACTTGTTATTTTATTGCATTGTTCTTTTGTGTTGTTTCCTAATTCTGTGTTTAGGGCATCACAAGTATCGATTTTTCTGTATGTATTTTAATCATGGCGTGAAATTTGACATATTCACTCATCTCATGCATACGTTATTTGAATAAATGTGGCTGATTTTTTGAAGGTTCTCCCCAAAAGTGGTTATGTGACCTATTTTCGTCCTCCACTATATTTACCGAAATTGGACGATAAATTCTGAACCGCTAATTTTCCGTGTTTCTCAGTTTAAATCTTATCTGTTACGTTGACCTGATAACCAAGAGTGCGCTCTATCTATATAACAGGTGAAATTCACTTCCTTTTAAACTCGTGTTTAAAAACTCTTGAATTTAAATACTGACTGTAGGATTTGCATCTAAGAACATCGAAAATGAATAGTACTTAATGCCCTAGCTCGTTAGGACGAGCTTTGTAATGAAACGTTAATAATTGGACAATTCGCCCGGTGTTCATCAACTCATATAATACGTATACTATATTACAAAGTTTTGTTTAGTGCGAATTAAAAGGAGTGGCTGAGTACGTTTTGCTTCGCGATTCTATGCGCCGATTGATATCGCTTAACTTCCATCTCCGGTACCACTCCAGCTTTGGGATGACGTTATTATCATCGCAAAGAGTAACTCACTTCTAAGTTACACTTTGCATGGAAATGGCAATTTGCTATGATCATATCGATCCCCTACACGTTGCTACGCCGGTACAAAATAGTTTTCCATGGCCGTATAATGCGATGCAAGAACATTTCTCTGTTTTACTGGTTTTTTTTACGTTGATCTAAGAGCAAGTGGGGGAAAGAAGCCATTTCCGGCGTCAGGTTGTGGTATCTTGCCATAAATCAAAGATGTAATTCTTTAATTATAAACCGTTCGTTACGACGCGTGTTTACGCACGGCTTCCCCACCACGCAAGGCTTACGGATGTGAAAAATTGTACATTGAAGATGAGACGGCGCATCGAAACACGCTGCGTTTAGCTGCGTTTAATTTTATGACTGTATAGGAAACTTTAATTTAAATTAATGAAATTCATCTCTGCCAATAAATCGGACCAATTGTCACCAATTAGAATCATTTACAACTGTCAAGGGCCAATCAATATTTATTATATTCGCCATACTGTCGCCTCAACCGATCCTGACTGAATTGCCTTCAGTGATAGAATATTCCGTCCTGGTCCCTCATTGAGTTCTGTTTGTTGTATGAGTACTTCGTTTTACCATTCGCGGAACTAGAATGAGACGATGAATCCTTACGGGTTTGCGGCAAGAGTAAGCATGAGCCTAATCGTGCAGTTATGGTAGTGGTGTTAATGATCTGCAACATATCATGTCTGTGCATATGCATTATAGTGATTATTTTAATTGTGTCACAATAAATACGAATGCATTAATTTGTTATACCTACAGAACATAATGTCTAATGAAATTCCATCGAATGAAACTCAAGAAGTGCACCTAAATTGAAACTTTTAGCTCTCATGATGCTAGCCATGGTTCTCATGTACTGTGGCAGGTTCCATTTGGTGGGAATTCATGATCAATAACTCTCGATCATACTTTTCCTGTGTACTTTTATTCCGATATACAACGTGTTTCGACGTTACGATGATATCCAATTATGGGAGCTAACCATGAGAGCAGATAAAGTTGAAACTAACCTTCCTCTTCGGTGAATGGTCTTGGGAACATAATAATTTTGTACAAATCAACTGCGAATCGTTACGCGCGCAAGCCTTCATTTTGCAACCAATGCCAATGATGTTAGAATGGGCGTGGATGGAAATGGCCTGCCCCAGATTCGTGCGGGCCTCAGCAGGCGTCAAACCTATCGTCTATTGTGCCGCAAGAGGACGACCTCCGGCTTTGGTTGTGCGACATACAACCAGGCGGATCCACCTGATAAAGAGATCAGCGGTATTGAAGGCACACGAGTGGAACGCCTACGTGTTATCCTAGCTTCCGGTGTTTTGTGTGCGGTGTGCATTCGCAGTGCCTGCTACCGGTAGAACTAAAAAGAAATTAGATTTCGTAAAGCTATCCGAGTGAAGGAGCAGAGAGGAAGCCTAAGAAGCAGAGTCCTTCCCTAAATTCTATTGTTTGTTTTCCATTGACTCCTTTTAATTGGGATGAAAATCGTAAGCCAACTTCCTTCCTCATTTTGCCGGTAAAACGGTTTGTATGGAGCCCTTTCAACACTCGTCACTATTCCGTAAATGCTTAGGTGAAGGCTGATTGTATATTCGTTCGGTATAAACGTTCAAGCGTTGTTCAACTTCGGCCTCATTCTAAATTCCTTGCACGTAATTGTTTTAGGCAACTGGCTTGGCGCATCATAAACTGCATTGTTATTCAAGACGTAGTTAATTATGGAAGTAGAAAACCCCCTCCGTCCCAAAAGAATTTTACCTTCCGTTGAATTGACCGTTGCGTAATTCCAGAGATTCCTGAATCTTCCACCAGGCTCAGACGCAATTGACTTAGGGCAACTCTAGGAAAACCTTGAGTTTATACAAATACATTTTTGAGATCGTTTTAAGTAGGTCAGACGTTGCAGTCGCATGCTGCCCTTCCGAATGCAGTACTCAGGTCACTTGTGCGAAGGCTTTTAGATAATTAATTCATATCTGCGCTCGTTTATATGGAGAGTAACTGCCTCCATATGGTGCGCACATTCCGTGGGAAATGTGACTCTGGCCGACTTCTTTTGACATTGAAAAAAATGGAAAATGTTTTGCCGTCACTAGCTCACGACATCGCTTATATCCTCTCCACGGCAGGGATTAGAACTCAGATTGAATTTACTGAGGTTTCGGAAATGTGTACGCTTTTTTTCCTAGCTTGATTATTCGTTTTTAGAAAAACTTTCGTTCGGATGGCCTATCAGTTAATAAATCAGTATTGCTTCTGTAGCAGCGTTGTCAGAATTCTCGCGGTGATGTTCAGACTTTCAATGAAACATAAACTTGGAAATTAATCTCCTCCTCCTAAAAAAAAATTCCCAGCTAATTTTAGATTGCTGTTAAATGGTTATGATAATATTTCGAAGTCTTTTATTGCAGAATAATTATCTTCATTCGAGAGTTGTTTATAGCATTTTTTTGGGAAAAGGCCGACCACCACGCCATTTCACATGCTGTTCCACTGGTTGCCGGCTCTCTCGAATCCGCTGGAAGTCTCTCGGGATTATGCAAAATTCTTAAATTTCGCTCGACGGCGATTTTAGGCCCTTTCTCTCGCTATCACTCAACAAAACGATCATTTTCACGGAAAGTTAGTTATCAGACGCAGCAATTATGTTGAGCATGAAAAACAGCGATACCACGAGAGAGGTAAAGGGAGATTTCTGAACTTCCATCCGATTAATACCATATTTTCTAATCCTGAGTCAGCATAAAATTTTCAAATTTCAATTTTTAAAGCGGCAAGGAATATCGTTCCATGGCTCACGTATAAGATAGTTTTGATTTTTATGTATCTCTCGTAATCTTTCGGGATGTCCAACTCATGGGATAGAGCTATCCCTGAATCAACTCTCTAGAAGTTGTCAACACTAGTTGAATCCTAGCCGAATGAGACATGTTCGTGATTAATAGCTTACGTATAGAGTGAGATTACTCCAGTATACTACTATAATGAGAGTGATTATTCGGGTGCCCGATAATCCAAGCAGCACAAGCCAGTTAAACCTGCGTTTCTCAATATTTTCGATTATACGGCGTACTTGCACATTTTCTCATCTTTGGACACCCAAGCCCTTAAATCAACTAATTTAACTTCAGCATTTTGAAGTTCTAAAATCCTGCCCGTGCAGCGTGCTTCCTACGATGTTCTTTTTGCAGAACGATTAACTTATCAGAGGAGTTACATTCGTCCAAAAATGGTTGCGACACCAATATTCATATGCCGAGGAATGAGTTGTGCCCAATGCGTATCTATTTTAATATGTATGTTATGTACCGGTGTGACACACTCGCTCAATCCCAAGGTTTCAACGTCGCTTCTCCCTCACTTGGGCAAACCATTGTGACAGCGAGTATTCCTCCACCCAATTCAGACGAAGGGCATTGCCATTTAAATAATCCTTTGAACTTTGCGGCTCAAGGTGAGGTTGTTGATTATTTAATTTGTTTTATTAACGTCCATCAAGTTATGCTTTCAACTCTCGGAGCAGATTATACGCTCCTTCCATCTGTGCTTTCCCAATCTAGACACTTGTCGCGATCGTGCAAATGTATTCAAAGCGACGATAACCATGAAAGGTGTCAGTCCTCTCATCCGAATCGTTCATGTCGCGTATATTTCAAAAGTTAAACGCTCGTGAAGTGTTATTATTATAATTCATTGCTGCCTGTCTTATCGAGAGCATTTTTTTGTTGGTTTCAAAATTCTACGAAGTCAAAACCCCTCGGAGTTCGGGTACGGAAGAAAGATTTAAGTGGATGAATTACGGTATCGAAAGTTATCGTTTCCTAGACATTTTGCAAAATGAGAAAGAGGGCAAAGTAAGCGTGCCGGGAGCGAATCTTTTCGGATCTTGTGCTTGTCTCCGACCGGCACGCGATCGGGATTGTGATTTCCAAGGAGTTCGACGAACGGAGTCAGCCGTGTTTTGTCTCCGGAAAGGGCGAAAAATAGCGACACTTTTTGGAGTTTTAAAGTAGACTAATGGTTGGTCGGCTCACGGTCGCGGCAATTTTCGCAAAATCGTTAAATGTGTCGGAAAAAAGTTTTCGAGATCGGAATGTTCGAAGGCAGTCAGTGAGATCGGCGGCGAGCAAACTTTCGATCGGCGCCGCCCATTCTCACGCCTCCTCCTCCCCCATCGCCTCCCTTTCTTCCTTTTAAGGTCATTGTGCTCTGCACTCGGGCGACCAGCGGACGCGGGCGTCGCGGCGCGGCGATTCGCGACCCCCGTTCGCGGAGCGGTGAAGTCTCTCGCGTCGACACGATCGGGACGCGCCCAGCCGTCGTCCGCGCTTGCCCCCAATCGCGCTACGGCGATCTCGTGGGCCCTTTGAGCCAGGAACTGTTGAGATGTGCGAGGGACCGATGCGGGGCGACTGGGGGATATCCGATGGGGAAAATGAAAGGAAGGAAGGAAGGAAACTCGGGGTCGGTTCTCGTTTAAACTGGTAGCGGGTTAGGTGCTGCATATGTAGTTATCCGATACTCCTCGCCATATTCGTCAATATCACGAGGATCTAAATGACGCACTAGTGCATAATTTCGTGGGAACGCGGTTTTAACTAATTAATATGCATGCGAATAAAGTTGGTTTTAAGTGATGCATTATAAGAACTACTCTAGTGTGAATAGCGAAGGGAGAATCGGAATGGTCGGGAGGGGATGAAGACGCGGATGTCCATTATCGCATATTATTTTCAGTATAAATGTAGAAGACGCGGGATGGGCTGGAGGTAGGATTGAAAGTAGTTGGTAGTTGGGGAACTTAATGCATCCTTAGATTTGTGGATGTTCTTGTATTAATTGGCCAGTCAGCCAGAGGGTTACTGTCTTTCTGAGCTCATTGCAGAATCGGTATGAAATGTATGGAATAGTAATTAACCAAAAGAAAACGAAGGTAATGAGACTCTTAAGATATTGGAAGGCTAAGATAAACATTAAATATAGGAGTTATGAGCAAGAACAGGTAGAATAGTTCACTTTTAGGAAGTACTTTAGAAGAAGGTGTGCAAAGTAGTTGGGACATTAAATGAAATCTTTCGTTAGATTAAGAAGATTTTAAAAAGAAGCGTGAGTTGACTACAGACATCTTGAGTGAAGCTATAAAGAAAATAATGGCAACAACTTAAATAAAGAGTGTAAGAATATATGGCTCAGAAAGTGTGTCGTTGAGGCAAGAGGATAAGCGTAGATTGGATGCTTCAGAGATGTGGGCGAGGAGAAGAATAGATAAAGGAAAGTGGATGTAGGAAAACAAACGATGAAGTTCTGGGCATAGTAGGGGAGGAGATAGCCCTCAGGAGAATTTCGAAGAAGACAGGACAAGTGGATGCAAGAGATACTGGGGGGGGGGATATTGGATGGCGAAGACTTAATAGAAAGGTAAAATACTAGGAAAGCGATAAAGAGGATGGAAAGCAAATATGTATAAGTATGTTGGATGGAATTATGGTAGGTAGAAAGTATGCAGAACTAAATAATAAGACATTGTGATATGTATCACGGGGTTTACGGATATTTTGTAACAGATTAGCTATTGATTAGGAGTACAGTAGTGTGTAATGGCTGGTTCCATTACCTTTCCTAAACCGGCCGACTACTTTAAATAATTATGTCGAAGTGTAAAAACGAAATGGGATTTATTTTCGGGGGTAGGTTTAAACAAGGTGACGATTTAGGAGAAAATTGAAAAGCACTCGATCACATGGGTTTGTTTGGGAAATAGTGTCCCTCGCGAACTTCAGCCACACACAAACAATGCAAAAATAAATAAAAGGAAATAGTCTCACACGGTCACTCGGGTGTGTTAAGGAATAGCAGTGACTTGTCAATCGCATTCACACCCGCACTCAGGATTTGCAAGGATTTCTCCATTGTCAGGGACCCGTCGATCTCACTCAGGAATTTACAAATAAAAAAAAAAGAAATGACACCAATTCACGCTCACAGTCACTAAATCACTCGGGTTTGGTTGGGAACAGTGATCATTATGAATCACACTTACTCGCACGCTCAGGGTTTGCAGGCGCTACAACACACCATTACTTGTGGGGCGTAACACTTTCAATGCAGACGCACTTGCAACGGACGTTTAGGGTGAGTTAAAAAAATAATGACGTGGATTTTCAATACATTTTTAATGTATCCCAAGTGTTTTTCCCCCTGCAGGGGCTCGAGTTTTACCAAAAGCATTCGGCTAACATGCAGTCCATTTCATGGAAATAATAATATTATGGAAACTTCTGCTAAGTTCAAAGAAAGCTATGTATTCCAGAAAAGAACCGAGGGTCATACTTAACGAACTACTCTTCTAACCTTTGGTATCACTCGGTTATACTTGTGTGCCTTTCATTCAGTATTGTACGTATGTAGCGGGTATTATTCGACGATGTTTATCTTTCATTCGCATAGAAGTGTATCTCAGAAAATCATGTAATTGCTGTTCTGAATTATTTTTCCGTCCCTGAGGAAAAAATAAAAAAAAAACTTTCTTGCGTACGTCCTGGGTTTCATTTAATTATGCACTGTGTCAATTGAATTGAAAAATATATTTTACCTTCGCTGTATCTCCTCCCTGTTGCATGCTCTCTGGCGTGTGACCTAATAAGTGGAAATCATTGACCTAGGTCTTAATGCTTGAAAATTAATATTGATGCTCCTTTTCTATTAGTTGAAATGATATCGTAGTACATTTAACATCTTGAGCGCGAGTGGAATTTTAGCTCCATTACGCTATTTGTCTGCATTTTAATTACCTTTCTAACTGTTCTTAATTCTGAGTGAAGATTTCGACTCATCATTATGTATGGCAGATGCAAATCTTAAACTAACTTCTCTGTCGGAGCGAATTCAACCTACATTTATTTTGATGAAGGTGAAGTTTCATTTTAGTTTTTTTAGTGAAACTAGTGGCACTTTCGGTGGCCTATATAACCAAATCACCGCATTAACGTTACTGTGAAGTTCTTTTTAGCGAAAACTTTAATTAAACTCGGGGCAGGAATGGCGAGAGGTGGTTAATAAAATAATTGACTTTCAATCATTAAATGAGCAGTAAATACTTAGGTTTCTAAGGGATATTAAAGTGAAAACTTAAATATGGGTCATTTTCTCTGAAATTGAACGTTCAATTCATGCAGAAATAAAAGCGATTGATACATTTAGGCATCGGCAAAATGCTTTTATTTTCTGAATTCCATTCTCATTTCGTATTGCATGGTTCGTTTTCATGTGCATATGATTATAGTCCAACACATGAAATTATTTTTTAAACGTAATACGATGATTGAAGGGATTTAAAAAATATTCCATGGAAGTTACAACCGGGGACCTTAAAAAAGAAAAGCTTATGAAGAAAATTTAATAGCAGTGTTTGGTAGTAAAATTTAGTACTCTACCGAAAATGAACTAAAAAAACTCGAAGAGAAATGCAAAAGGTGATGGTATTCACTGTATATGCAATAGTTTCAAGACAATGAAATCAAGTGTTTGCCTGTATCAAGTGCACATACGTTCTCAAGAACACACGCTCGTACCCAGATATTCTAATTGATTGGACAAGAATTCTTCTCCGTACAGTCGCATCATAAAGGCATTCAGTTTAATGGCCCCTGCAGTAATTTACGGGCACATTTATGTTTTAGAAATTATTTCATTATAGTGAAAGGTGTATCGTTGATCACTTTGAAAGAATTAGACAGACTTTCACGCCCTTTAGTACAGCGAAATAATAAAATAATAAGCTTCTCTTTTGCGGAATTTACCTTTGCGTGTACAATTACGTGCTGTAGATAACAGTTTATGTGTAAAATAAGGTTTTTCTGATATTATCACAGAAATGCACTATAATTCCATATGTTTTATAGATGGGGACACTCTGAGAACATGCAGTTTTAATTTAAATATATTTAGGTTTAGGGTGAAACAGTTTAAGCATGCTATTCAATTTGGTCCCATTGTAAATATTTCCTGCGCCGTCGGAAAATTTTAATAATAACTTGAAGGTTTTGAAAAAATATTAACCCTGGGCACGAAGAGGAATTTAAGACATTTTATTGGACACATTGGATTACCAAGACTGAAATTTGTGGGTTGTAATTCTCTCCCTTCCTAGACCGCATAATGTTCATAATTGAGTATTTCAATGAGATGTAAATATAAAATTAAATACGGGGAAAGTTTTAATTGGGTAACAATTTGGCGTAATGTACCACGTTTACATTAAGGTATATTCATTTGCATCGTCCCTATCTTCCCGCCTCATCGTTTGAACGATACAAAAAAGGGATTTTATTGTTTCGTTTCGGACGATATTTAAAAAATTCTTCTATACCTCTCTCTCATTGATATTTATATGTCGATTTTAAATATTTGATGCACACTATAACGTTTAGTCCAAATTGGAATCGCAATGTAGTATTTGCATCTAAATACAATGCAAATACTACATTGCGCAGTACGATGATGATCATTATCCATGGCATATTTTAATGCATCGTAATTTGAGAATAGGGCCCTAAACTGCGAGTACCTTTATAGCTGGAGATTTCTACGGGCACTTTTGAATTCTAATAAACGTTTTTGTGCAGCTAAAATAGCGATAAAAGTTACCATTGTTCTGTATATGATGCCATAAATGTTTGTGAATCACAAAAATCCCGGTTATGTTGATATTCTGCCGGTTAAAAATTTAGGCGTACTTATTTGGAAACAGTTTTTCATAAATCATTCGTATTGGTCTCCAGCGTTTTTCAATGCAGTAAACTCTCACCTTATACTTAGACTTCAATTCGCTGAAACCGCTGATGATTGAGACACGTTTCCATTTGTCACTATAAATTTTATTCCATCATAACTTTTTATGTGAACGTTGGAAGCTACAACCCATCAATCTTCTTTTTTCGTGATCATTCTGTTTCATCCTTCGGTATCATTTTATTGCAATTTTCTTTATTTTTTTTAATTCTCTACTCGAGGACTTACAATCTTAGACCGCCGCTTGTATTTTATATTTCCTTAATGCTTCTGATGAATCGATCCTATTTCATGGCGCATATTTGAAGTCATGGGGTTGCGGACTACTTTGTGGGAAGAGAAAAATCATATACTTCGGGAGGAAATCTTATTCTATCAATACATATTTTAAAGCTACAGTACTGTGTGGAGGGTACACATATACATTTGTATTATTTTGAAACAATGAAACAAAAAGGGGAGTGGGTTCCACCCAAAGAAATGATAGAGAATAGGTATTGGTATAATTCTTTTGAAAAGGAAATTCAGATATATCTTCAAGAGTTACGCAAATAGTCACCGGTCAATATGAATAAATGGTGTCATAAATTTTGTTTTGAAATGGCGTTTGTGTAAAATTGTATTTATTCACGAGTTGAACATAATTCACGTCTGCGATCACTATCTATCAGTGCCATTTCAAGGCGATCTCCCACGCCCATGGTTAATTTATTTACCGCAGATTAGACCACATCTCGTGGTCGCCCCAGTTTCCATGGAACGCCATGGATGTGTAGGAGGACGTCTTTGATGCGGCCCCAGAAATGGAAAGGATGAAATTGTTCGTTCCGGCAAACACGTTCCGGCCGACCACCTCAGCCGCTTAGCCCTGCCCACTCGCAAGGAATGGCGACTGATGGAGATGACCTCAGCGTTTGCGGGATGGCCAACCGATGGCCTACGCCCCGCCGAGGTCATGTGGTCCTTTAAATCCGGCCCGGCTTCTCCACCCGAATGTCCGTAAACAAACGGTCCTTCGTGGGAAAGCTTCATTCGGAGTTGGTTGTATCGGGTCGGAATCATCGGTTGAATCTTTTCAATCGCCATCTTTGCTTGAGGGGAGCATCTGCTTTCCCAGCCACTCGTTCACCAATTTCCTCGAGGTCTAAGGTCGCTGAACCGCGAAGAGCCGCGGGAGAGCTGCTCCTCGCTTTCTCTGAAATCCTGTTGCTATTCTTTGTTTTCCAACTGCTATAGCCTTGTTATGGATGCAGACTCGTCTGCCTCCTTCCCCTGTGAGAAACGATCCGCGCTCATTTCGTTAGATGCGCTCTTTGCTTCTGTCACTTTGTGTAAGGTGTATGCACCCTTTCATTAACGCCACGAATTTTTGTGAGCTAAGCCTAATGTGGCTTGAAGCGGCGGATATAATTACGTTCACCTCTTAATGCTGCTGAGATATTAGAATATGAGGGTTTTTGAGGAAGTAACGAATATTTGTGGAATGCGTGGAAATAGGAATTGCGTCAAGACTCCCACGAAGGGTCCCTCGTGGTGCGAGGATCAAACAGAACGGGACCCAGAGCGAACGATGCTAAAATGCTGTACTCGTAATTTATTACGTAATTTTTAAGAATTAAGCCTAAGCCTTTGCGATTTATATTCAGTGTATGTATTCAGATAAATTTCCTAAAATAGAAATTCGTACAATTTGAGTTCCTGCTGTATGAAACTACATACTCTTCCGAGACGTATTCAAATTCTTACCCAAAAATTAAATACTACACTCTAGTTTCTTCATTACATGTAAATACTCTATAATTGGGAAATTTTTATAGTTTAGATGAAACAAAATTCACGTCGCGTTCGACCTAGTGGACCCTTGGGGGTAACGAACCGCAGTAAGGCTTCGTCTGCTGAGGATGGGCTAACGCTGTAGCTGGATTTCTCTCCACCATCCTGCCTTTCTCATGAACCTCCTTAGCCTCCATTCACCCACCCTCCCTCAATGTTGCCAAAGACCTCCACTCTGTCATGCCCCCTTTGTTGCTTTTGGATTACGCAATTTCACTCGTCCGCTCATGTAATGTTTAACGGTCGTGATTTTACCGGAATGCCTTCCTATTTCACATTTAATTTGCTGTGTTCACGGTTCAAGTTATTTCATATTTGGTTATTGACCGACGCATTAGTTTTTCACAAAATATTGACTTCGAGTTCCTTTCCGTTGACTCAGACATATTTAAGAATATCGGCCCAGACTGACGATTAAAAATGCAACTAAATGAGTGTGGGGTGATGAAGTTTGGAAAAACGGCAGGTAATTGCAATCGGTCGGATCGGCATAAGATTTTTGGAATGTGTCAGGTGCTCTGTGGTCCTCGTCTTTCTCTTCCTGGGGAGCACATGCTGGAAGATTATTCGAGGGCACTTTTAACAATTCGAAGTCATGAAGCGGTTTTTCGAATTACATGACATACTTAGATAAATGTGAAGAAGTGATTACGTCATATTAGTAAGTTCGGGTTGAACAGAATACAATTATATGGAACTATCAGAAGGCCCTTTATCTTAGGATTTATATGAAGTTCAAAAGAGGTCTATCACAATCCGTAACAAATCCGCAAAGCTTCAAAAGGTGGGGAATAGTGAAAAAGTTGAAAATGTTCATACATATAGTTGAAAATTATTTAAAATTTGAAAATTGTTGCACTAATTTAGAGACATTAACGCTCTCTACAGTGGACAGATTTATGTTCATAGCCTGGAGGGATTCAAAATTACTTTCGGGAAAATAAGTAACATTAATTTGAAATTTTATTCAACCCAAATACGAATATATTCTCAAAGAGGGGCGTGGCACTCATGGTCTCAGTCTTATAAAAATGAATATGATAAAAATTTAAATGCTACCGGCTTAGATGATAAACTGGAATTTAAACATCCCTCGTCTCGGAAGACGGATAATAGTCGGGGCTTAAGTTTTAAATTGGCTTAGCACATTTCGTTCTACTGATAGTTGAGGGATAGTGATTATAACTCTCAGCTATTTCGAAGTATTGTACTATCTGAACCAAATGAAAAGGATGTATAGATGATAGATAGGAAACTAGGTACTTACCTCAAGCAACCCGCGATCATAGCAAATTTATTTTATATGTCAGCGTTTTTCTCTCTCGATTCGAGCGTATTATTCGTTGATTTTATCAGTTCCATGACCTTTCTTTGGGAAATTCCTCTGCAAATATTTATTTCTATCCATAGCCAAATAAATTAACCAAATAATGGTTGGTTTGATTCACCTTCCGGTGATTCGCCCTAATAGCGGCTCAGGGCGTATAATTTACTTTAGTGCTGACAGTTTATCGTTTACTCGGCAAATTTACCCACTTATTTCTCATCTGTCTTCAAATAAAATATGCATTACTCTTTTGGATCAAGCGCAAAATTTCCATGATGAAGATGACTAATAAACTAACGATAAGTTTCCGGAAACATTGTTTGCTCTGTTAGGTTTTTCTCTTGGAAAAAACAATCTGGTTTCTGTAATATATGGAATCTGGAATCATTTTAATTTTTAATTTACGCTGAAGTAATATTCTCTAGCCGCCATGGGCATACATGTTCCACAATATTGCTTCTAACAAGAAGTCATAATTTCTTTCCTTTTCGTTACTTAGGAGTATAAATCCCTCTTGACTAAAACATGGAGTCTAATGCGTCTTAATTTCAAGTCATAACTGCAAAATCCAATGAATCTGGTTATTTCTCTCTGCAACTATCGGAAGCTATTATTCTGCAATTATTTGTCACATCTGACTTTTTACATTGAACCCAAATCTGGGCTTCCCCAATAGTCCTTAAAAATTATGCCCATTCCGCCCCTTTCACCACAATATTTCTGTTTAAAATAGACCTTAGCACGCATTAAAATCACTGACGGCGAACCAGTAATTTGTAGCTTGTTATTATACGTTTTTGGGAGATCATTTATAGATATCAAATTACGCTCCGGGCGTCCTGTCACCGTTGCATTTAGATATTTTTAGTTTCGTATTTGCATATTGGGAGGTATTGCGCCATCTGGTTTTACTCCTTGCGTCAGTGCCCAGTTTATCCCAGCATTTTATTGCTCTAATGAGAGTGAATAAATATTATTGCCGTTGACAATAACTACGATCCTTCAAACGCCTATTGGGTGAGTGAATACCAGTGCTCGTTAGCCTTTTATTTTTTACCTGAAATGTCACAAAGTCAAGGCCATAGCAGTCGAAGTTTTTCTTTTATCTAATAAGTTCATCTGCTCTTCATTTGTCACGCGAACCTCACCCGTGCGCCCGTTAACCCTCACCGATAAAAATTACTTTGGATGAAAGCATGAAATCGACTTTTCTTTGTTTTTCGACCTGCTTTCTGAACTCAAGCACGAGAGGCCGACCCCGAGCGAGATACAAGTATTTCAAACACCCACTGACAAAAGACGCCGACGGTCGTCGACACACCTTTCGATCCACCGCGTAGAATGCTGGACATGAGTAACCTCTGGAGTCTTGATTACTCACCACCGTGAATAAAACTCACGTATGTTATCCTCAACTGCGGGACACACCTACATACTCGCAGCGAGTATATTTTTCTCTGTCGAAAGAAATGGTGAGCAGAGAAACAATTTCATAGTTTTCTTCACTGAGATACATCGGTTCTTAGTGGTCGCCAACTCTCCCATGTTTCGCAGGATCTCCCGTATTACGTACTATTTTTTGCCAAACCTACTGACGCTCATGTTCTTTCGTCCAGAGTGAAAAATAGTCGTCATATTTTAGAGCATTCAAATATCTTTACGCCAGACGTTTAATTTTTCTACGAGATCAGTCATTCGTGGAAAACTTGTCTGAATTGATAATCAGAAAAAACATTTAAATTGTAAATAGTTTCCGAGGCACACATACGTACCTTGCTGCGTGGGAAATTTTTATCGGGCGTAATACACTTTGCATTTTTTCTTCAATTATCTAACCCATTGTGCCGTTGATCCCTTAGTGTCGCTTATGTTCTTTGAAAAACTTTGACAACTGTAGTTTTTCTCCTCAGGAACAAACGTAACCATACTTCCTGTGATTTTGGATGTCGGGGTTAACACTTTGAAACGGAGAATAGTGGTATATGGAATGTATTCCCCTGTTTTAAAATAAAAATCATCACGAAACGAACTCAATCTCTGCCTAACGCCAGGCAGAAGACCTGACGCACCGTTCATTCCAGCGTTTCCATTTGGAGGTGGGTCACATATGACCTCACTCCCCCAGTATACGCGGCTGCCCGTGGGACGTGCTCCGAACGGTCAATCAGCGTCCTTTCGTGTTTGTTTTGTACCCTTTCTCGTCCCACCCCACCCGGCACGATCTCTTCGAGACGCTTGGAAGGGACCGAGCGAGGTCTTTTGGTGAAAAAGAAATTTTATGACAAGATTTGATCAGTTTAGGCGGCGTTGACGCGTGCCTGTGACTGTGCGCCTCCGAAAAATATCTCTACGCGTTCACATGCGTTGATACCGAGGGGGTAGTCCGTCACTTGCTTTCATACTCGGACAAGTCTCTGGTATTAGGTGTTTCTTCTGGAGGTTCGCTCAGTTCCGTCACCGTGCAACATGCTCGCGCTAGAAGCATCAAAAATGTCTGCGGGCGCTGAGAAAAGTAGTTGATCAAGGAGCGTTTTTCCCGGGTCCTAGGTCGAAAAATTCTCCCTTACGCTTATCTATCTAGGATAAACAGACCACTGAAATTATTTCTTCAAATTGATACCTTACGTATTCCTGTGACGATGTCATTTCCCATGCAAAACGCATACGACCTGCACGCCGTCCACAAGTTCATCGCCCCTAGTAGATGTCCCGAACGCGAGAGTTAGTTGAGTCCAAAACGTTAAAAAAAGAATATCGATCCGTAATGCTGTACTATCAAGAAACATTGGATACAACGTAATGCTTCCGAGAAGTTCACTGTAACGGTATTCTACCGCATTCTCCCTCGCCCGTTGGCCCTTTCCTACGCCGCCCTTCAGATTGGGATGGCTTCGCGCTACCCAGGGCGAGTCGCACGTGCCGGCTGTAATTGGCCACGTAATAGGACTCGCTGCGGCGAATGGGTACGCTTACGCACCCGAACTTTTAATTGCGCACTGCCGACGCCATTGTTACACCATATTACCCTCTATTATCGCAGAAAAGGTTCAAAATTAAACCGAGCACCATAAAGTTCTTCCAATCAAGATTATCAGTCATGGTTGTGCATCTGGGTATAGCCCTGCGTTTGTAGGACTTCTTCGGGAAATGTGGCATGGAAGGGCATGCGGAATATTCTCTATGTTATTCTTATCCTCCATTCTATCCAAAATTCCTAATGTGATAAACAGAAATGTCAGGCAAAACAGTGAAATTTGTTCATGCTATAAATAAAATTCAAATGATGTACCTCTTAATACAATTATTAAATCCTCATCTCAATGACCAAGATTCTGAGCCGCATAAAATTGCCACTATTCCGATATTTCCATTATATTTTCTTTATATCTTAAAATGTATTTATTTTGTTATACCCTGTGCCATAAGATCTCCGTCTCAGCTCCTTGCTCTTTGTAAAAGCATCTAGAACTAACGCAATTCCTTGCTAGTTCTCCCCATTTTCCTCTTAAATATTTCCAAATTAATAGTAATGTTCTACATGATCTTGTTTGCGCTTTACTTTTTTTGAACTCTAATATTTAACTTAGCTTTACTCTTTCTCGAGAATTTCATTTATTTCGTTATCTTATAGTCAATTCTCATCCATAACCTATATCATCGGTTCTGCAAAACTCCGCAGTTATTCTAATCCCTTGGCCGAATGAATAACCGTCATCATCAAAATCTGAATTGATCAGTTCCCCAACTTCCTAATCTCAGGTTTTTTCATTCATCTTTCCCGTTTCCTCCCTGCACCCGTTGAAAAGCATGGGTGGTAATGCATAACCCTCTCTCTCCCCCCTGTCGTATCACTGCCCATCTTTGATTCTCCCTACGATAACCACACTAGTGCAGTAAATGTTTCGGATATGCCGTTGGTCCTTCCCTTCTACTCCTTTCCTCTGCTCTTCTTTCATTAATTGGGGCCATTATAGCGCCTCCTGAAATCCACGAAGCCACAAAAGACATCCTGGTTATATTCTATAATACCTTTTATCAGTGACCTCATTGCTTCTGTGGCGTCACGTGTGCCTGCCCTCCTCCTAAATCTAAACTGCTCTTCTCCTAAGTAGTCATTTTCCCGCTTCTCCATTCTTTGGTAGATTATTAGTTTATAGATTATTAAGTGGTACCTTTTCCGCTGGCGAAGTCAAACTCTCGGTCAGGGTTCTCAAATAATGGCGCTTTACCCTTTTTTATGGTAATTAACACAGAGCTTACGAGATCTTCAGATTTAATTCTTCCATCCTTAATGCTTCAGGTGAACCTATAAAAACTAGTCATTTCGTTGGGATTTTTGATCCCCACATGCCTTGTTTGTTTTCATTTCCTTTAATGCCTTTTCCCTTTCAATCGAGACACTTAACCCAAGCTATATTCCTCCTCGTCATATTCATCTAGCCTAAGCTTATTTGCAGAGTATTTTTACCTCATAGTTCTTCCATCTTTCCGCCTCGTTTTAATCTTTCTTTTCTTATTCGAACGTTTCCTGCCGTACCTCTGATATTTTGTTACTTCATGACAGTTCTTCCACCTTCCTGTTCACCCCTCTCTGTAAACTCCGTTTTTTCACACTGCTCTTTCCATCACGTTGCTTTCGCCCTAATAGTTAGTCGCTTCAGTTTATTACGATTATTGTAGTTCTGTATCGACGTTCATCCGTTTTCTTCTCTTATCTACCCTTCTAATCATCTCACTTCTAATACTTGGTTTCGCCAAACCTCTACTAAATACCGTACCTATCGTTTCTTTGTTGGTTTACGTTATCAATTTTTTGAGATTCGTCCCATTCCTTTTACCGTATCCTTTCCCTTGTCTTAACTCAGATTTACATTTACTATTGCTGGCATTCGTTTTTTTGTCCCAGTTCTGACATTCCATTTTCACATCCCTCTCTTTTTTATCCTCTTGAATGTAACAATAATGAAGCATCATCCGATCTGCATCTTATTCATACCATATTCCTGAAAATTGTACGAATTGATGGCGCTCTTTCTTAAACTGTCTAGCCATAATATAATATAACTGGTATATCCCTGAATGCCCTGTTAATTACCACGTTTATTGTGGTGTTCAAACAAAGTGCAGTGTCCAAGGAAAAGCATCACCCTTCCGCCTCCCAGGTGGTCGAACGGAGAGCAGTGGTTTTTTCGGAACCTCAATATCTGTTTCGTTCCCAAATTCCATAGACATGGGCGACCGCTTGGGTCGAAATATCGCAGGATTCGATCGTTGATTTTTTTTCTTTTATCCTCACCTTGCTGGTCTTTGAATAATTTTGAAACCAATGTATTTTCTTCTTTAGCGATTAATGTATAATAAATTCCCCCATTAGGTGGTGTGGTAGCCCAGCCCGTAGTGTTTGTCTCCTGACCTGGGGGCTCTTTCAAGTCGGAGAGAGGTCTCTAGACTTCCCCCCCAGCTTTACCCGCGCTTTGCGCGATTCTTCGGATACACGATCCCCTAGGGAAACAGTACTTGGCCCTGGGAAAGGAACTGCCTCCTATTCTGATGTATGATTTTCTCCACAGCTTACGGCTTGATGCGTGGTGCCACCTAGCTTATTAAACCGAACTCGGGATTGTATAGTGTTAATTGGCGACGTAAAATATAAGACAGCTACAGGCGAACTGAAATTTCCAAGTAATTTGCTTCGAAAGGTTTGGGTTCATTTTCTTTCGTAGTATACATGTAGTATTCCTTCTATCTGAGGGGTGGACAAGTTACTGCGGGAGACGATCGACTAGGTTACGCTCATCTTCTCTCCTTCATCCAAATGAAAAAATATTTTTTCTTACATTATAATTTTCAATCAGGCGACCTAAAATAAAGACTCGATGGGTGCGCCTGGCAATTTTAGTATATTTCACCCCTTTTTATTGTTGCATTTGTAAATTCTGTTGATAATTTCTAAGCGTTTCTTGTGAATCATGTTTTTCTAATACGAGGTGTTTGGCATATCTTTATCGCTATTTGCTCCTGGATTAATCAGTACATACCACCACCATAGTCATCGACCTGTGGGTTTATGTGGTGGTTGAGATGAGTACTCATTCCTACCCAGCCCTTCTGCGTGTGAAATACGTACATAAGTCCATTTCCTTTCCCTTTGCCGTCTGTGGTTTCACTGAAAGTTCGGATCCTTTGAAAATCCCACAGCTTTGGTCGAGGAGGAGATGACCAGTGGAATTTGGACCATTCGTATTTGAACTCGAGGCGCTTCATTGAGAAACCGACCGCTCTGTCGCCCACACGACGACGCCACGTCTAATCAGTTTGATGTATGCACATTCATGCTAAAGGAAGAAAATTCGCTGTTTCACAAAGTATATTCTATTCGCGACCGGTTTCGGAACTGCATATCATCATCTGCGATGTTCATCCGTCTGAAGAATATGTGATGGACATATTTTCCTGTTCATTCACGATACTCGTGTCCTAGTCCTTGAATATTTAATGCGAGCGGAGGTATGTCCACCTTCACCAATCTGATGCGATAAGTATACCCATCCTTAATTGTTCTCTTTCGGTGAGTATACAAAAGTCAATCATTAAGGGTCGAAAAATCTATTCTTGGTTTAAGATCGCTATTACTTTAAAAAGCTAAGACGAATTGCGCAAATTGGAACTACTGTTGACTCGTGCCCTTCATTTGATCCAGAGCAATATGAATTACAATCGCGAAACCATAGCAATTTCTGCGGGAGTGAAGAGAAGATTGTGAAGGTTTGAATCAAAGCTATTATTTTTGGGAATAAATTCAGGGCTTTCTTCAATGTTTCCAGTGCTCAACACAAAACGTACGCACGTTGCTATCGAAAGATAAGGCACTAAACCTCAATGAAGAAAATATATTCTTCAGGACCTGAAGAGTACATTAAATGTCGAAACCTTAGCCGTGAAAATAATTCTTTATTAATGGAACCCACTAGTAATTTTTATTGACTCTCCAATAATGGAGAAGTTCCACAATTAAAACCCGGATCGCGTGTTCTATTAAACTAAAACTTATTCTTTCGCCGTTGGAAATTGATTGATGGCCATTTAATATTGTCAGTGCCTTCGGCACGTTCTCCATTTATGAAACGCGGCGTAAGTCTGTTGGGACAATTGTCTGCCATTGAGACAATTGTCCGTTTGGTGGACAATCCCGCCATTCGCTCCACGCTAGCCTAGTGCAAAAATTGGGACCTACTTCCGCCAAGGAGGCGGCGCGCCCCCGTATACTTTAGCCCTTCCGAAATGAAACGAACATTGCCGTGTTTACTCATCCTTATCTTCATCTTCTCTTCCATTACGATAAATCATCATTACTCCTCGCAAGGAGCTATAAATCTCCGGGCAAACGAATCCTCCCCGTAATGGATCCGTCGGCAAATGAGCCTTCGAAAACGTATCGCTCCCAAACAGGAACCCATTCTTCTCGTTTGAAGAAAGCATTCTCTTTTAGGTGAACCAAGCTCCGAAACTCGAATTGGCTCATTGTGGTCCCTCCCCGCTCTCCGAGAAAGGAATCTTCAAGACACCCTCGACCAAAAGAGTGACCGTCTCGGCCTAGACCCATAATCCTCTTGAACCAATCAAATCAGGGGAAAATGTTACAAATAAAGTTGGACTGACGTCCATGATAATGAATAGAATTGCAAGTGAAGGATACATTTACGTTTGCAATTTGGTGCATTCGCTTTTCCCGAATAAATAATTTAAAATTAGAAATAATAAAAAATATCATCCTTTGACATTGATCCCTTTGGTTGACTTCGTCTTAGCTCGGTGCCCGTCGCCTTATTGGATTCGTTACGTTGAAAATTAGGTATTTAGCTTAGGCTTTTCCTCAAGGCTTGTAATGATAAATATCCTTGATCATTTGATTCGTCACATGTCTCAGTGACTTTGAACGAGTGATGAGCTAATGGTTAATGGGGTTCCTGTTCCGAAGATAAGTAAATGGTCCACGATACCTGAAATGTATGACGGCTCGAGGTGTCGTCGAATGTCGAAATACGAGGGAAATTTTCGTTGCTTATTTATTTTATTGTATTGGAAGAGATTTGAATCTCCTTAGGTTGCAACTCATATTTGTAATTCGTGAAGCTTCCTTATTTGTAACGATGACCATATGGCTTTGTTTCTACATTTAAAAGAGAAGGCCTTCACTCTTTATTCAATGCTTGAACTGCAGTATGTTATTCCTTATTTACCACCAACAGTTTCTGTAAATCATTTTATTTAACCCCGTAAGATTTGTATAATCAATAATTGTCCAAAAAGGGTGGGATTATATTGTACAGTCTAGCATTTAGGTGAGCACATTGGCACATGCGTCCTGCTTTGCAATCAGTTTTCACCGTATGCATACGTAATTATTATGAGTCTGCTCCAAAAGCACATGCATGAAAAAATCTTTCAAAGTTTACTGTTATTTCATAGCAAAGCAAACCATTTATTTCTGCCTCCGATGCGGTGCGTAGTACGAGGGTAAGTCAATAAATAACTCGCAAAACTGGATGGAGGCAAAAATCATCAAAGTAACTCCCTGTAATTTAGTTCACTTTTCCAAATATTCACCCGGTGCATTCAGACACTCATCCTATCTCTTCACAAGTCCTTAAAATCCGGTAGCAAAGAAGTTTCTGCTTGCTCTCGCGGCCATCGAGTAACCCCTCAAGACTGCGGCATGGCCATTTTCAAAACGTCGACCACCCAAATGATTTTTCAAGACCCCGAACGGTTGAGTATCACGGGGCGCTATGTCGGAACTGCGCGAGGGATGTTTCAAGCGTTTTTCATGAAATCTTTGATACAGCGCCTACTAGCGACAGCGACTAGCTCACGTTAGCGATTTAATTATTGACTTACCCTCGTATCTCGAGAAAACGCGATCTATCTGCGGTTAGTTTTAACGTTAACTATATGCTGCCTGTATGACTTTAGATTTGTCCGAGGTAAAGATACGATGCTCAGGAAAGTTGTCCTTAAGAAGTTTTGGACCCTCAGATTTCCTTGGCATGGGTGAATAAGAATTACGGCTCATTTCATTCATTTTGGATTACATAAATGGTTCCCGAGAGACATCCAAAATATGATATCGCTCACTCCATTGACAGCAGCCTTGTCGTCCACCGATCTGAACTAGCGAAGGGGATATAGAATAATCGCTTGTATAATGATCGGCGGACTAAACAAACATGACCTGGGCTCAGCTTCTTTGGCTTACTGGGATAATACTATATGTTGTCTGCGGGTAGATATTTAGGGATTAAAGGGATACCTCTTTTTCAGGCATGCCCAATTACTTGTTTTGCATTAAGAATACGCTTATCGTGTATTATCGACAGACTTTACCTTTGCGGATAGTGAAAATATATTGTAGTTACCAACGAATTTACCAAGATTTTGTCATGTTTGAAAATTTTGGAATTCGCCTTCATATCGCATTACCGTAATCGCATGATAATGATCTTTCACATTTGACACCAAAATATGGCCTGATCAATGCTGCCCAAAATTTATTATTACTCGCGTGAAACGTCTGGGCACAGTTGATATTTTTGGAGCATAGGTGAACTACATGAAAACACGGATATCAAAGTTTAAATAATAATAATAAAATTCCGGTATTCTTAGAGTCACATTCAATATATCATCATAGAAACGCTTTCCTCATGAATATTGATTCAATTTTGAGCGTAACAAATTAACATTACATACCTTTTTTAAATCGCTTTACAAGTTATAGCACTCAAAAATCAAAACCAGGGAGGAAAACTTTGGATGCAGAGCATGTTGTTTGGGGATGGAATACTGAAGACTAATGGAATGGAGAATGTTTGCCGGGCGAGGGAGGAGGAGGTAAAGGATATGCGTGTTGAACAGAATGGAGGGAGTTAGAAAAGTTATACGGGATTGAGGAGCAGATTAATGTAATTTGGGGTGCCAGGGCGTCTCCATGTTTGACGGAGCTAAGAAATGTAGGGATGCTCAGTCTATGTCTATTCAAAGTCTGCCTTAAACCGATTGAAATACCAATTGTCATAATTAGAGATTTCTCATAAATATTTCAAATTTATAGTTATTTTTTTCGTCAAAATAGTAATGACTGCTTCATTCAGAACAACTCATGCTTTAAATATGCTCCGAAAAACGCATGTTTATGTTATTAGACCGCATAATTACCAAATAGAGTAATCAGATCACATTAATAATTATATAAATGGTATCTACCTTGATAAGCCGAAACTCTTTCACTGCCGCTGATATTGTGAATACAATATTTTGAAGCTTTTCCCAGGGTTATCCATTGAATTACACCTTTGGTCGTCTAACACCCAAAGGCGAGAAGAACCGTTTCCGTTTCACCGACCGATCAATTTTTCCTTATCGGCAATTTTCTCGGGTTGCGAATTAAGGATGGAATCGTTCAATTTTCTCACCCCCTAAGCTCGTAAGGTCCCGACTATCGGTCATTCCATTGGACTCGGTGAGCCGGGCGGGGGGGGGGGGTGGAGAGAGAGGGGGGAGGACCTCCATAATAAAGCATTGGTCGATTGACAGTTAGTATCAGGAGTGGCGTATTTTGGCTTGCGTCCACCTCCCCCCCTCCCATATGCTTCTCTCCCTACCCCCCCCCCCCGTCTCATCGCGATAGGACGAGACGTCACGGCTTCGGCACACAAATATTTCATAAGGTGCACGGCCAAAAGCGGAACAATAGGCGATCGAAGCCGGGTGGAGTTCAATGGAGAGAGGTTTGGTGGCCTTCGATGACGTCACAAAAAAGTTGGCGAATAAGGAGATTCCTGCCCATCCCCCTCACCGCACACCTTCCTACCCCTTGCTTTCTTTTCTTTTGAGGTGCATGTGGAGTAGCACTCGAAGAGGAGTGAAATGCTTATAAAGGTAGTCAAGCAGCTTTGTCAGAGGGAAGTTGTGATCTCGAGGGATGATCGCTATTGTGAGAAGCTACATAATAAATGCTCCGCGAGCGAGGTGCACCCTCCCCCCACCCCCCAGCTCCCTCCTAAGACGAGAGTTTCCCTAACTCTGCTCGCCGATCAGTATTGCTATTTAATATTTGGGGATGTCATAATGGGAACTTCGCAGTCAAATTTGTGAAAAATATGTCTTTCAAATTCGCACAATTACTCCGAGACAACGAGACTTGGCGAAAATAATGAAATATTACAAATAAAAAAAATTAACCAAGTTCATCGCACCACCTTAATTAACTTCGCGTTTATATCTTAACATTTAATGGCGTAAGAAAAGCGTTTAACTCGTTGTAGATTGTACGAAGGTTTTTATTTGAAATTTTTTTGAACCCGAAATTTACTGCAATAGCGGCAGCCATTTCTTGAAATCCCAAAGAATTTTAAAAGGATCGATGTTAACTTAGTAGAGGATATTGCCGTTCCCGATGAAAAAAGGTTTTTCTGTTGGAACACTGTTTATTCAATGTCCTTGCTTCTGAATGTGGTGCTTAAGTTTTCGCAGTATTGACTGTCGTAAGAGTTTGTCATAATTAATTGGCTGATCTTCTAACACCCCCGCCACACGCTCTTGCGGCGGCTTGTGGAATGCCGTGTTGATGTAGGTGAGTGTTAAATAGCTGCTTCGAATGTAGACGCGGAAAAGACGACAGCGATGCCAAATACCCAACAGCTATCGAAAACCAACCCTCGTGAAACATGCCTCTCTTCGAATCCTGGCGAAGGAAAATTATATCTATTATTTGTTTCCGATCTCCCAATAAATTTTGTATTCGTAAAATAGAATGCATAAAGGCAGCTAAAATCCTCGCCTGTTACACGCTAACTAGCATCTCCTTTTCAATTTATCTATAAGCCGACGAATCTTGGAAGATATCTCCGCCACTGTGCTGCGTGAGCAGGAAAGTGATTATTCATGGCGAGTTGTGATTAAAGAGTTGTGATACAAGATTAAATTAACAATGTAACGCAGAATGTCCTGATAGTGCGTTTCATTCATAATTGAAACATTTTAGTTATTTTAATATGTTTTCTGACAATCGTATTGGCTTCGTATTCGTCGTACGAATGAATTATATCATGCTCGAAAATTTGAATCACCAGGATCTAAGATATTTATCCCTCTAATCAGTGTTCATTCCAACCCGATAGGTCTGCATGATGTTTAGACTTCTCACGAAAAAATAGCACTCTCGATGTCACACTTTTTAAATCGGACGAAACACTCGTCCACAACATGGTCCTCGCGAGTGCTGCCGCAGACGAATTTGTTCCATTTCGGATGAAACGTCCCTCTAATGTGTTCTAAAGCGTAAGTTCTGAGATCACGAAAGTGACCCAGAGGTCGGTCGTTTATATTTCCCACGAGTGTTTTTCCGTGAAGCGCTCAATTTATCACGATTCGTGCCGCCAGAGAAGGCAATTGAATTGCGACGAGAATTTAATTATGTTCATTTGTACGTACGTCCGTGGCAGCTGAACGGGAGATGCAGCAGCTGCCCCTGGCGGTGCCCGTAGTGCTCCAATCCCCGTAATTTGCAGACGGTGTTCTTGAGAGACGAAATAGTGGCACATCATAATATGCTGGGGGGGTTTATTGCTTGGAAATGTGGACCGCCTCTTTGCCCAATGGATGAAGTTCTCCTCTTCGGTTTTATTACGGAGAGACCTAGAAAACACCGTATGTGAGTTTATGCTTGAAGAAGAGCTATATAGTAAAACGGAAAAGTGAGAATGCGACTCTTATGCGTATAGCAGGGAATGCAATTCATTTTTGTTTGACATTTTCCTCAACTGCAAATAAGGTTTTTGGGAGCCACTAAGAAACCATTTGAAACAAACAACTAACTTTAAGAAATGAAAAGTCATGCAAATACCAGTTTTTAAAAATTGATTTATTTAATTGAAAATTTCATTATTACAGTTGAAATATATGTAGTGATATCTTATTGATAAATATACTTTGCGCAGTTAGTTTTAATGCCTGATAATAAATCACAAGGTTAACCAACCGTCGAAATATAGTATAGTCTAAAAAGAGGAACTATTTTTCAAATCAGTTCTACAAATCTTGGTAATTGGTGTTTTAAATATAAACAATTGATATAGAGGTAATTGGAGACCTATTTGTTGTTTTCCACTTTTTAATAATATTTGGACGTCATCATCATCATCATCATTATTGGTCGTTCAATCCTAAGATTGGTTGACTGTAGCCCTCCATCCTACCCTATCTGATGCTAATTGGCTTACTTCCTGGTATTTTTGCAATGTGCTTTCTTCTGTATTTGTCCCTTGTGTTTATCTCTTGGCCTTCCTCTTGGGACCTTTCCCTCTATTTTTCCTTCTATTATATTCATCACGAATTCATTGTGCCTCAGGGTGTGGCCTATCCATCTGGTTCTTCTTTTCTCTATGGTGTTCCATTAGGTCCGTTTTTCATCTATTCTTCTTATATTCATATATTCATTTCTTATTTTATCCGTCCATTTGATCTTAAGCATGGTCCTCCAGCACTAGGTTTCGGAGGCTTCTAGTCTTTTCTGGTCTACTTTTCCGATGGTCCATGCTTCTGATCCATTGAGTACCACTCTCCATACGAATGTTTTCACTTATTGTTTCCTCGTCTGTTGTTCTATCTTCTTTAATCACAGCAGTGGTATTTTCATTGTAAATGCTCTCTAGCGTGAGCTAATATTCGCTTTATATCTGTAGTAGTAGCAGTAGTTGACGTCTTCTGTCCCATGTGATGGTACTTCCGAATTGGGTGAAGAAATCCACTTGCTCTAACTTTTGTCCGTTCAGTGATACTACTGCATTCCGCTTCTCTCTTCCACATACTAGGATTTCAGTCATCGTCTCGTTAAATTTATGTTGTATCTTTGTAGAACTTGATCCAATTCGTTTAGTGACTTTTGAAGATCCTCCTGGTTTTCAGCTATCATTGCAAATATCTTCGGCAAAGCGTAGCATGTTTATCTCTTCTTCATTGATCCTAATTCCGTTTAATCCGATGCCTTGTGCTTCTCTTATTGCCTCCTCCAGGTACAAGTTGAACAATGCAGGTGAGAGGTTGCATCCTTGTCGAACTCCTTTGTCAATTTTATCCTCCATATGGCTTCCATCTCTCATTCGCATTGTAGCTACATTGCTTCTTGTATAGCTGATAGATTATTCTTCTGTCGCAATCTATTCCTAGTTTTCCCCCAGTCCAAACATCTTGTTCCATTCCACATCGTGGAAGGATTTCTCCAAGTCCACGAAGGCCACATACGGTTGCTTGTTCACACGCATTGTTTTCTCTATCATGATTCTCAGACTGAGTATGGCTTCCCTGGATCCTCTGTTCCTCCTAAAGCCAAATTGGTTTTCCGATAGCAGTATTGGACGTCTTCTCTGAAGTATTTCCGCTACCTCCATCGATTGCGGATGGTGCAGTTTGGGAACCAGTTTTCCATCCTGTGTGAACTGCGTAGGAGAAAATACCATGGCGATGGTAACTTTTGGTGGACTCAGACTATGAGCCACGTACCACGTTTTCTTGAGGTGAATTAGGAGTATTTGGTTTGTCTCCTCTATCCAAAGTCGATAAACTATTCCCAAGCCGAAGAAACCCTTCATCCTCTTATTCCGCGGTGAAAGGTTAATTGACGAAATGGATTTCACAATATCATTGATTTTTCAAGTTCGTAAATATCCATAAAGCTGCTTCTGTTCTGTCTCACGCACACATTTCCATTACTGCACGAACCAAGAATTGGAAAAAAGTATCATTTCTTTCCTCAGAATGAATTAAAAAATGAGAATAGGAAATGGATGATTCTAATTGATTAAATTAAGAAGGCGATACGAAGTTCTCCAAATATTGCCATATTTCGTCCATTTATTTATTTGATAGTATCAATAACCATTACTGCTCATCGCATCATCAATATTGGACCGCATGATTGGATGTGGAGCAATGGCAATCACTTCATTCATTCAGTTAGTTCATAGGACCTCATAAAAGTTTAATTACATCTTTATCATGGTTTATAAGCTTGGTCATATGTTGGCCAATGCATGATGTTTCACATCGATACTTCCTTTAGATCTATACTGAATAGGATGTAATCTCCATAATCAGGAAGCGATCATGATAGTTAAATATTAAAAGTGATTGGCTTAGGAAAGTTTACCTAAGCACAGTGCGGTACATAATTAATATCTTATGAATAAGATAGTGACAACCTGTATAATGTGCCCTTATCAGCAGAGAAAATTCGTTTGGAAGTCAGAAGGGTTCTAGAAAAAATAATTCTAATGTAGTCGGAGGAGCTGACAACATTTTCTGATGGAGTGATAGACAAAGAATGGCGCCTTCATCCAGGATGTGCTATCAACAAACGCGCGAAATATTGCTTGTAATGTATCATACGAGATAATTATTGCCATACATTTTTATTCTTACCTGAAAATAAATGGAAACGAATAACAATTTTTTAATGAGTTATTTTCACTCTTAAGTTACAAAAATATTTCTTACTATTGAAGCTTAAGTGCACAATTTTATCTTTAAGTTACTTATTGCCTATTTTAATTATTGAAAACTACATTTTTGGCGTAATTTATTTGCCCGGTCATTTTCTCTGGAGATTTTTTAGAGTTTTCGAAATTTTTATGATTATAATTCTCAATGAACGCATCGGCTATCAACTAATACAAATATGTCGCAGATATATCGAGATTTTTCTCATGTCTAAGCGGGGTTCGAAACCCGAAAACAATCATCTCTCCGAGCCCTTACTCCGTCCCCATAATTGTTTTTCACATGTTCCTTGGTGGCCGGAGATGTGAAATCTCTTCTCTTTTACATGTTTGCTCCACGAATAATGTTGTTCCGGAAAGTGAAGTCTACTAGAAAAGGGCTAATGCTATTTATAACGCTATTAGTTGCAAGCTCACCGAAGTGATAGATGATAGACGAGACAGTTTTTTTTTGAAAACCATTTATATTAGTCTCTTGTTCTCTCAGCATTTAAAATCAGCTTTATCGTCTCAGGTCATTTATTAATAATAATATTAATATTTATTAATGTCCTCTTAGTCTTATCTCAACCCGAATTAATTGGGATACCGAGAAATTCGCTACCGTAAAACTAGTCATTTAATGAGAAAATATTTTTCCAAGATGTGGGTAATACCCACGGTAACTAGAGTTAATTGTAGTTTGAGACCTTTGTATTTTTCCTGGGAAATCGTTGCGCATCACTTAATGAATAAAACAAATGGTCGATTTTGAGGGCAGTTCCCGAACGCATCTCTATATTTCCTCTGCGCTCGTCTCGTGGCGGCAATCCCATGTAAACGAACTAAAGATGTGAAGTTATGGGAAATTCCGGGGTGACCCAGTAACCTTGCCCATGGAGGGAAAGGGAATGTGCGAAAAAGCCAAGAAAACCTAACACAATTAACAAGAGTTTCGAATACAATTGAATTGGATGAGAATATAATGACACAGGTTCACAATATAATTTAGGTGAGTGTTAGTTTAGCGTGGCTTGTTCATCAAGATTTAAAGCCTTCGTTAATTAAATAATTAGTGACTGCAGGTGCAAGGAGTCCGCCAGTCGCGTGCGTGTGGCTGCAGTTCTTATTCTTCAGTCTTGCAACTCTGATTATTTTTATTGACCTGTTTCCCTCATTCCAAATGCTCGAAAAATTCTTTTGATGCGTGTTATTATTTTGACGAGAACCTCGTTGAGTGTTCAACAATAGAACTTTCGGTGATTAAATTTCTGGATTCACAATGCATTTTCCATGAGGACTTGCACATGCATCGAAGAGCACTAAATTATGTACTCAAAGGATTTTACGTTGGGAAGCATTTAGAGGGCATCCATGTTCCACCGCAGCGGTGAGGTCATGTAAATGTCATTGTATGTAAGAGTATTTTATCTCATATCTGTTCTTCTTGTGTATGTATGTATGTGCATTGTAAGAGTGACCGTTGACCGGTCTTGACCGTTGCCACCAGGACATTTGCCTAGTTGCAACGAGATTGATATTATAGTAATAATAAAAATTTAGCTTTCCGTTGGTCCTCTTTCGTCTCATTCCTGCTTTTCTCCCGCGGTTACTCGTGAGGTTGTCAGGGTGTCATGTTGTTACCTGTTACCTTGCCAAATGACCCACCCATTCCTGTCGGTTCTTTTCCTCATTCCTTCACACATTGGGACCTCGAGTTCACTCCAAAGGGTAGCTTCCCCGGAAATCCTTGCGATGACATCATCAGCTCTAAATGCTTACTGAATTCTACGCACCCTGAGCCATGGAAGGCGATAATATATCGTATCCACATAAACAGGTGGGCCGTTTTTTTTTAATGTAGGGACTTTGGATGTGTAAAATATATTTACCTTTTGCTCTGTGCTAAGGATCGTATGAGAAACAACGGGATAGGAACAGAGTGCTGGACGGTATTTGCGCGAGTGACGTAACTGGTATAATTTGAGAAAAGAGATTGTGGAAGCGTTATTTCGGTAACTCCTTGCGTATTACTATAAGCAGGTGGTCTCGACCACAGAAATTATGCAAAATTTATGAGCGACAGACATTGAGTGACATGGCATCCACCGTTGTCATATTCTTATCGTCAATACAGATATGGAAAGGACAACTCGAGCTTCTTAAGGCCTCTTTTAAGACTGACTATATTATATAATATTAAATAGTTAATTCCCTTTACAGCTTTAGGAAATATTATTTAATATAGTCGGTAATATAGATATACTTACTCATTTACATGTACATTATACCTCACTAGCCGCCACAAGGGCTTGCGGCGTGGGGCATTAGGAGCTAGCTATTTATGCGTACATATTCGCGTTCCTTTCCCTGTGCCGGTTATGGTTTCCCAGGAAGATCTGGTACCCGAAAAATCACATAGCTTGGGTGGAGCTGCAGGTGCCCAGAGACTTGCCCGGGAATTGAACCCGGGACCCTCCGGTCAGTAGTCTACCCCCTGGACTACCGCGACCCACACACACACGCACACACACATACACACGCACATACATACACACGCATGCACACACAAACATACATTATGTGTGTGTGTGTGTGTGTATATATATATATATATATATATATATATATATATATATATATATATATATATATACACACACACACACATACACGTGCATATTATTGTATACACAAGTAAGTTAATATATATGATCATATGCGTAAACACACTGCAAGCATGCAGTAGTGAGTTCGACGAAAAGTAGGGCTGCTAGTGTTTGATTTTGCTATGATTGTGTATCATATAAAGGAAGAGGGAGTAGTTGAACCTGTAATTGTAAGTGAAATACTCGCTCATGTAATGCTATTGGTTGAATAGTTCATTGTTATTTGGGGCCACAAAAATTTCCTATGTGCCGCAAGTAAACTGTACTCAGCTAAATTTCTTCATTAATCTCTCAGTGACTCTCGATTACTCGTTTCCTCTCAACTTTTAACAAACCATGCTCAGAACGTTTTCCAAATCCTTATGTGAACTTTTCTTCCTTGAATCCCAAATACTTGCCGCGTATTCCATATCGGTCCTAGCTAAAGCGAAGTTCAGTCTAAGGTCACAACGAGGAAAAGTTGACTGAAGGAGTATTTTCTCTCGATATCCGTGGGTCGTAAGGGTCTCTCTAATCGACCCTGGGATTGAAGTATTCGTAGTTTCTGTGCGCAATTTTTTCGTTAGTTCATTACCAAGTGCGCATGTAGCTAAATCGAATTTTACGTCGAAGGAGCGGTCCTACATTTCGCCTCAATTTTTCCTCCTCGGCCGCCTTAGCAGGGCGTGCTGATGCACCCCAGTGCATTTTAACTGGCGTGGGGGCGTAAATCCATTCACGGAACTTGCACGACGGAAAATTATTCAGCGGCGCTGTTTCGCGTGATTTGAAGGGACTTATTGGATTGCATCCTCATCAGAACAATCCGAGAAGATTCACGTGTGATTTTATGAAATTATCGCATATGCTCCTGAAAATGAGAAATTTTCCCGAGTATAAAACTTATTTAAGGTTTCGTTTCCCATGTAATATGTTCTCGTTACCCCTCCCCCCACTTTCTCCCCGATGGTGATGCATCACGTTGAAATCTTTTTTTGCTATGTTTATTCGATTGAAAGATTTTCTATTTTGTTATAAATGACTCGTTATTTATCTTGAGTTTTCGTCGTCATCTTAGCGTCGGCAAATAAAATGTTGCAGCAATGACATTATCTTCATTCATAGTACTCGAATGAATAAAGCACAGAATTAATGACAATGCAACGTAATTATTTAAAAAGAGAATTTGTGGCAGCTCACTCAAATATGAAAGAAAATGTTAGTGGTAATAAGGGCTGATATGTGCGATTTTTTCTCCATAAATATTTCAATCTTACGATAAATTATTTGAATTATAGGTACGCCATATCTAGTCATATCTTGTAAATATTTTATATTATGTGGAACTTATATTGAAGCCTTTCGCGGAAGCGGGTGTATTAATTAAAATAGCATTGCGCACATTAATTGAATGCGAGGAAGAATTCCGCCGGCACAAATAATTAAATTTTTACGTGACTTTATCATATTGGTGCTTTCCATACATTCCAATGAAATTGCACAAATAAATTCATAGGCAATTTCATTAATGAAATTCATATTCAATGCATTTCATAATGCAGTGGTGTTTTGGTGTAATTGTTTGTAAAAAAACAATGCTTCACTTGATCCTTCCGAAATCCGTCTTGTCGAATATAAATGCGAATTCAGCCTTTGCGTATGTGTAATGACACTCAATGCGTTTGCGTCATCCAAACGGCTCCTACTTTATTGTGTTATATAAATCATGCGTGGAAGATTTTTCTAGTACTTTGTGAGTTACTAAAAGAAGCTTTTCTATGTTTTTACAATCCTCTGAGAAAGCCTTTAGATGTAAGAACCTTAGATATCAGAGCGTAGCTTTTATTAGTAACACAATTCTCAAAATTTGGCACCCAAATAAAATCTTGAATAACGTTATATCCTTCCCTATGAGCCTGATGAAATACTTGAATTATTAAATGGGTATAAAATTACTTGCTTTTTGGTTTATGCTCCATTTCCAAAGGTTGTTTTATGAGATGCGAATGTTTTTCTGTGTTTGTTCATTACTGTGGGGGGCTGATCTGATAGAGGAAAGTGACATTCTCGGTCGTTAGTGCTATTAAGAAGATGGTGTATAGCGCGACATTTTAAAACGGTTAACTGTCACTTAGCGGCAGACAAAGCAATAAAAGTGATTCAGAGGAAGATCATTTATTTTTTATTTCTTATTAATTGCTGGAGTTAACATGTATGTGTCTCTATCCCCAAGGGAAGCTCTCTCTCTCCCTCTCTATTTCCCAACGTCCATTCCATGAATGAAAATTAATTTTCATTTAATGTTTTAAACTGTTATTTAAAAGTAAGCTAACTTTAGTAAAAATGTTCTGTAACAATTAAATTGTCTCCGATATTCTTTTCTCTCCCGTCTTCATCGATTCACTATCCTTAAGTATGGTCATTATTTGTGTTATTTTGAGATCCACTTTTTTTGTGTCGAAATTTTCATACCTATGTGTTTTTGAAATAACTGATTAATGCATTATGCAGAAATTCAAAACATAGTACCGCATCAAAATTTTAATTCGCTTATCACCTCTGTTCTGAATGCTATCCTTCGAATCTTTTGCATTATGGCACGCATTCAACAATTAATGTTGGTGCAACACTGTGAAGGGTAGATCATTGTCATAAGGCGGCGAATCGTCTTTGGTTACTTATTAGAATTTTAGGTTTTATCAAGGTGCAATCAAATTCTTAGTTTTGCAACGAGTTCGTTACATGACTGCTGGTAGAATTATTGTGTGACATATACTTATCTACTCATAATAGCATTATATTAGTATCGATATAGTCGGTGGTTCAATGATCAAGTAAGAATAGGTATTCAATGTTCATGAGAAAATGACTTCTTATGAAACTCTTATGTCTGACAAATTAATTTTCAGCTATAAATAGATGTAGATTGGAGGTTACCTACAGGTTTTGCCCAAGATTTTTGCATTCAATAGTTCCATCATATTAATTAAAGCAATTATCATGAACAAGGGAGATTGTAAACGCGAATACAACTGTACATTATTAATATTAACGTACCTAATTCGTGTACTAAGTAAGCTGATATTTCCAACATGCATTAGACGTAATAATTCTACCGATAGGTTTGGCTTCACAATGTTTTTGCCTCAATTGTTTCATAATTTGAATTTATTTAGAGCATTTAAAATATAGTTAATTTTGTTATTTCTCCGATCCAGCTTAAACCTCCCAAAATTAATAGTAAGTTTTAAGCTGTACACACTTAACTGCTCTTGTCTCTCTTTGACTAAAATAACTCACCCTTGTTGTTGACTATTTTTCTTCTTGTCTTAACGAATTGATTCGCAACGAGAGAAAATTCAATCAATGACAAATGTTCAACGTAATTTTCCTAAGTACTAAGAATTTTCCTCGTAATTACGCTCGTGATAACGTGCAAAATCATTGCCAGAGCAGTCTATATGATTCATTATTTATAATAATTTGAATTCTCGACCATTTAAACCAGTTACGGTGAACGTTTTAGCTAGGTTTTGAAAAAATTCTAAGAAGTCAAAATAATTGAATTTGCATGTGGCGCGTTGTTTCCTTACTTGTGTCTCCTGGTGTAACAATTGATTTGATGGATGTGATTTTGTTGCTGCATACAATTTTTAACCTTTTACGTGTTCGTATTATGTAATTATCCTGTAAATATTTGGGTAATTCTGAGGATATTAACTATGGTGCTTAAATTCGTTTCACAGATGATGAAGAGTCGATAGTAGTGGCGGAATCCGCATGCTTCGCAGAACCTCTGCTAGAGAGCGCTAGCAGTCACGATGTTACGAACCTTGGCAGCGCAGTTGGTGGCGGCAGTGGGAACTTCTTGTTCGTCCTGGAAACGATTGTGGAGGAGACAACCGACCAGCTGAATGGAGATGCCTCACCGAGGAGGCCAGCTTCAGCTGCGTCATCTGGCGAGCATGGAAAAAAAGATGTTCCGTCTCTTAGCGTCTTCGATGACGACAACTGTGAGTTCCTGGTATTACGTGGGCGGGAAAGTTGTAAACCTTTCAATATTCCCTCACTATTTAATTGCTACGTGGAACTGGGTGTGTCAATCTCCTGGCAGCGAAAGGATGAGTGGTTTAATGCATATTTATGAAAAAGAGTGCGATGGTAGTAATTGCAATGGAACAAATGTATAGGAAGGATCAGCTTTCTGGTCAGAACTACTTTTTGTTTGTACTATTTTTTTTTGTCTGAAATCGCCTCTTCTTAAAATGCATTTATATCTCTCTGCTTGGCTTTATCCTTTTTATTTATTAATATAATTCATTAGTTATCCGGTTGTTTGCATAAATTTACAAATTAACGACCTTTTACTTATGTTACAGTATGTTTACTCAAGTTAAAATTTGAAGTTTTATTTACCAGAAACTTTATATTTTTCATCTTCATAGCTACGAAAATATTTATTGTATTTCACGAACTCATCTACCGAGCACGATCTTTGTGTTTAAAGTAGATGTAATTATTTTTTAATTACCTACAGTTTAGACACTCTTGGTCTGAATCATGTTGATAAACTTAAGTTAATGGTTTTCAGGTTTAAGGGAAAGTTTTTTAGATCCCGATGGGAAATATGACTTCCAGTTATTGACACAATATTCATATAAGCTATCAGGACTAGTTCAAGAATGGCATGTGAAATTAATAGCATTGAAATATAACAGTTGATCTTAAACAGAGCTTAAAGTTTAAGACTTATCATGTCATTTTTGTATCAAATTTTATAACGTAGTCTAAGAATCATCATAATTATGCTTGAGTGAAAGAGAATTGCCAGACAATATTTTATTCAGACCAAAATATATTTTTGCATATTTGGCGAACTATGGTAAATGAAACCACATGCTCGTCGCAAATGGTGGTGTCATTAGAAATTGTGATAAATTATGCTTTAATTAACTGTTTGAAGCATATTTAAGATTGAATTAAAGGCCAAAAAACGAATTTCATTCATTCTCTAAATATTTTTGAAAAATCCTTCGCTATAAAAAACAGCGTAATTACTTTAATATTAATTGTTTTTATAGTAATATTTGATTCTATTTATTTGAACACATTTTTTATGCCTTTATGGACAGGCCCCCAATAGTTATTTAGGAGGATAATCAAATGTAACATTTTTAAAAAAATAATTCATTTGGTGGTTGGGTGTGTCAAATCTGTCACCTGTGTTCCTTGAAGCTGGAAGATAATACGTATTTTAATTTGAATTAGTTAATTCAATATTTTCACTCTCATGGTAAATCAGTCTGTAAAGTGAAAGTTATGCCTTAAAACTATGGAGAAATATCTGACTCGACATAACATGACGAGAGGGAGAGGCATTTGTTGCGTATTTTGGCGCTGAAGTCATCGCTCCCCTCTTATGATGAGGATTTTTGGTTTATACATCGGCCGGTGTCCTCTTATTCAAATGCAAAAAACTGCCTGGAATGCCGCAGCAGTTGGATACTAACACGGATGCACCCGCTGATGTACACACAAATACGAGAATTTCTCAGCGTAAGAACCATTCGGGTTTTCGGGTATCCGAATCTAAATCCAACCAAGACAGATGACGATGTAAACGCATATTGGTACCCTTTTTCCCTGATAGGAATCAGTTTCAGAATCATTGCGTTACCGCGTTCCTTCGACTTACTCCGTAATTGGGTTTGCATAGTCGTTTGAAGTTTGCCTTCAACCCGAATGAAAAGGGGCATTCTGTTTCCTTAGCAGAAAAATTTTTATTTTAGTTTGAAAATCCAAGTTTTTTCTTTAGAATGAATGCGTAATAGTGGGTGCTAAAACGCGAAAATTCGTAATTTGTGCCTGCGCGGAAAATTTCAGCCACTAGTGATTGATAATTTCCTTTTTTTATCATTTGTTTGCATCGCGATTATACATCTGCGATATAATTCAGGTTACCTGATAAAACACGTACAATTCATCACTTTTTAGAGGGTTACTCTTATCATGCTCAAAAATTATGTTGACTGTTGTTATGGATAAATAACTTGAGTTGTGGATTCAAGTAGTTGTAGAGGTTAGAGATGCATTAATGTACCCATTCTCCCTTACGCCGACAATGCAGTATTCTAGACTGAGAACTCGAATAGAAGTTGCTAGGATGGATGAAAAGCTTAAAAGACTAGAGAATTCGACCTGAAATGTTGTTGGTAGTATAGTTGATGGGGATTATAATAAAGAAATGAATGTTTTTCTAAGGGAGGAAAGATGGTTGTGCATTAAACTGTACTCCTCCCGACATTGTTGATGGAAGGAAAACTTTGTTATGTCAGGATGGGCATAAATGTCGAATAATCCATGCAGTCATGGGTATAGGTTCTTGGTGAGTGTCTGCGTTATGTATAGGAAAGATTGGATGAGGAATGAGTGATTCATGTAAAAAATTGTATTGGATGCAATGGTGATAAGCGAACAGGAACGAAGTTTGGCCATTTTCAAAGAATGGATGTGAGTCGAAACCGAACAGATACTTGAAAGTGGAATAAATGGTTTGAGCGGAAGTGGCGGGCTGAGGAGGTTAATAGATGGTCCAAGGGCCTCTCAATACGATATATATTAGAAGGTTTAAAAGCAAAAGAGTCCATGTGAAAAATGTATGCATGTTACTGGAGACAGAAATGTGCAGAAAGTAGTTCGAAGAAATTAATAAATTGAAGTACTTTGTCTAAAATTACTTAAAGTCAGACTTTGATGTCTAACTAATAAGAGCCCTGGGTAAAGAGTAATTATTGGTCATTTCTTAGTAGCCGAGGTTACTGTATCAATCTCGGGTAACCACAGTTATGGGAAGTAATTAAAGTGACATGTGTGTGTATACACACACACGCATAACAGTTATGGGGAAACTATTGTAATTGATAAGCAGTGATTAAGGGAAGAATATAGTCTTTTGAATAAACGAATTTTCACAATTTAATTTATGTGACATTTCAATGTTTAAATAAAGTGATCTAAGAGTATAAATTTGCGATGCGAATATTAAATAGTTGTAAAAAACGGGACGGCAGTGTTTTTCATTCCTTCATGACTCATCAAACGCTCTCGCCCGCGTGAATTTTTTTTGTGTAATTCAGGAGATCAAGCCAGCAATGTGTTTGAAACGGTTTTGGCCCACATGATTCGACTCATACAGTGCTGACGATTTTCCTCCCTTGCCGGAGAGCTGGGAGCGTCGAGACTTTTCATTAGATAGAACTGCATCGCCAGATCAGAGGGGAATCGCTTGAAAATTTCCTTCATCGCTTCGTAGTAGAATCGGAAGGATAAACAAGAACGATAGAAAAAGTCGAGAACGATAGAAAATCTTTGAATAGTAGTGCAATAATTATAATAATAGTACTTATTATAGCTTATGAACTAAAAAAATGATAGATGGATCTATCATTTAAATCAGAGTAATTGCTAAGTGGAGGTATGCAGTAATTTGCAATGTTTTTCATATATTTTTAATTTCCTTGGTTAATTTTCGCTCTGGAGAAAATGATACCATGCATTATATTTTTCAGATATTTGGCGTACATATTCCCTACACCTTTCTTCGTCTTAACCGACGGCGTGTCATTTTTGTACGTGTCCCTTTCTTTCTTTTGACTACTCAAGAGTTTCATAGCATTTATTTCAGTCCCTTCAAGCGAAGGAGTAAGGAAGGATATCGCGAAATCCAGTTGGTACGAAAATATTGTGCGGGGCACCCACATTTCCTGGTGACCCATTTCCACACTTATTGCGGGTCAAATGGCTTGGGTGCGGATGTCATAGGCGCTTATTGGCGGCGAGCAACTCCGCAATAAAACCAGAAATTGATTGGCATCCCGTCACAACCACAGAAATATGCTTTTGTTATCGATACTTAAAACGCATTAGCAGCTTATTCTACCAAATGAAAATTTCTCCTTTTTCCTTGAAAATTGTTTTAAGGCCGATGAAGTACAGTTTTCACTCGAAGTGAAATTTATATTCTTCTCAGGAGGTTAAATAACGAAGACGCTGAACATTTAGACGAATATCAGGATAATGGCTTAAGGCGAATATCTGGATCAGCTTAAGGCATTTATTGACTGTGTGAAGTTGAATGTGTCAAAGATAGTTCATATAGCTTGGTTAAATTCTTCCTTTCCAAAATTTTCATTAAGCTCTGAATATACCATCGAATTCGGGGCCTTGTGTGCGCAAAGGTGTATAATTGCGGCTTTGAGTTTTTCCATCCCTATTTTGTCTCTTTTATTATCATCGTCAACGATGTTTTTATGTCAAAATGCGTTCATACTACGTTCTCGTCCATTGAATATTTTTTCTAATCAATCTCTCTATTATCCCACTGACTTCATTTTCATTACAAATATCAACTTTGTTATCCCGTTGTGAGCAATCTTCAGTTTATTTCCATGAAATCATGTGCCACTATCTTTAAGACTGTTTTAATAGCCCAAAGATGAACCAATTTTGCCAAAATACTATCCAGTCTACCTAATATTCCTACGCATAAATCTTGCCGGGATTGGCCCCATGGTAAGCTGCTTTTAATAATTATCCCGAGTCGAAGCTGAATCAATCGCATCAAGTCAAAATAAATCATAACTAACTCGTAGTAACTCTTATTTTTTGTATTCATAGTAATAAAATATTGAGAAATTATCTCACTGAAGCGGCAGTAACTTAATAGTGTAGTTAACTATGTTAAATATTTAGCCATTATTCGTGGAATATATTTCTACTTAGGTGCCGCCACAATATCCCTACGAGTTCTTGCAATTTGTGCTTACGTTTTCCAGTTAATAGAGTCATGAATAAATTTTATTAGTTCTGTAGTCTTAGGAAAAATAATTGATCCATAGTTAAGGTTGTACACAGGTCACATCGGAGAGACGGATCAGCTGGCCAAAGATGAATATCCCCAGCTCTCGAAACATTTTAAATCCTAAAGCTGTGGGTAGTTTGGTTCGAATCCTTGCACTATCATCGTGGTTTACTTAGATTGCGTCAACGTAGCGAAATGACCTCAACTCTCGGGGATGCCAAGAACCCAACATTGATGTGATTGCGCTCGGCTGGAAATAAAATTTCAGCAAATGGATGGTTTCCCGACGGCGAAAACGGTCGTGAATCGAAGGGCGACACGCTCTGGTTAAATTTTTCTGCAACACTTATTTCCGTCTCTAGCCCACCGCGAGATCGTGAGCAGGCGTGGCCGCTCGGCTTCGGTCGTAATTATGGCGGGAGGGAGGAAGGGGGACCGACGGGGCCCTCTCGCTCGCTTGGAGGTGTGCGGCTGCTTCCCGATCTTTTATCCGCGAATCACTTTTTTCGTCACCGGCGATATTTTGTTCCCCCGCGAGGAGGACGCATCGCGTGTTTGGAAAGTCATCTCCTGGGAACGGTATCTTGAGCGACCCAAAGAGGGGATGCTTTCCTTCCGCTGGGGGGCAGGAAACCCAAATGTGTAATTGAAGCGAAATTCTGCATTTAAAAAATGCTTCCGAGGAAACCCAACCCCCCTGCTCTCCATTCCCTTTGTTCCAGATAAGTTTTTTTTATAATAATCTTCGATTTATGTGTAATATTCAGGTTTAAGTGGAAATTACCTGTTCTTGAAAGAGCTCAATGATATTTTCATATGCATTAATCCAGTTTAAAGTCTCTCAACGGCCGATATAATTTGCGTTTCCTCTTCCCTGGAAGTGTAGAGAAAGGAGATAAGTCTACTCTTTTCGTGAAATTTTGATTTTCGAAAATGAACGTAAATGCTCACCATGGCATGCTTTTTTCCACTTTCTAGATTATTTTTCTGCCATTTGATGACATTTATGCCATCGTACAAAGTCGGAATGCTAAGGATTCGTATAAATTTTAAACATCATTCATATTGAGAATGTATTGGTTCGACGAAGGCTATATTTTAGCGTAATAATGTTTTCTTTTGTTTTTAACGACTCAAAAGTTTTAAGAAGTGGATATTCATTTGAATTGCAAAAGGTTCGGAATTATCCATTTTAAGTAATTATAAATGTTTCATCGTGACTCATTTAACCACACGTATTACATTCTCGTTGAAATTGGTGAAAATTTTATCATGTCATCTCTGTTTTTTTCAATATTGGATCATTCAGTCATAGGTTTGGGGAATCGAATACAGACTTCGGACTCCATAAAAAAATGGCAACGGAACAATTAATTGACGTGGTTCAAAAAGGTGCAGAATGAACTTTTCTTGGGGGAAGAATATTTTTATTATACAGCAGGAATGGCATTTTGAGCAATGCTAATCATCTGTCATAGCGGCGCGAGACTTAAAAGCTCACTGTCTTGTTTCCTCTCGAGTTTCATTCTATGTCAGATAAATTACTCTTGATGCTTGTTCACTTTATGAGGCGAACATTTCTTAAGTATACAGGCCTGTAGGCTCACTTTGATTTTTCGTTGCAGATGAATTTGAGTTTTATGTTTCAATTTTTAGTATGTGTATTTTTAGTTTGAAAAATTATGAAAATAGTCTTTCAAAGTGAGGCTTCGGATACCCTTCTATAATTTATAATTTGATATTGAATCAAACCAGCCCTACCATAATTTAAAAACTGCCATCACATTTACATGTTATTACGTGCTCACTGATAGATATACCTGACCTCGGTGTCCAAAATTGTTGTTTCTTGAGCAATTTAGAAAACGCAATTATCGTGAGCGGAACAGGAATAACGTTCAATATCCCCTTATTTTTTGTTTATTAAGGAAAATTTGATAAATATAACAGAAAAAATCGATCACTACCCAAAAAGGCATATTAGAATACCCATTGGGTCTACAAGGCTAATAATAATGTATCTTGAATCGATATTCTGAATATTTATTTTAGTCTAAAGTTCTCTTAAGACATCAAATGCTGTCATTAAGAATCTAAAATCGCCATAAAAATTAAATCGATTTGTATAAAAGAAATTTTAGGTGGAAAGAACGTTGAAAGTTTCACTAGAATATTCAAAGAAAAGCACTAATATAATAATCGAGGCCGGGCTAAATACATGCTTGACTCGAAAGAAATATATCTATGGTGTATTTTGTCACCTACCGCGAGGGTATGAGATACATTTTCGTAGGACAAAAGGGAAATTCATTTGCAGCCAAGTTATTTATTTACATGCACTTCACTTTTCGGTCGCTATTCAAAATCAAAATGAATTCTCAGAAATCAGTATTCCCAATGAAGGACGTTGCTGAGTTGGCATATTGTATTTATCGAGATAATATAGTACAGCCGTTACTTCGTGGAATATTAGAAAACCAATATTAGAAATCTGATACAGAAAGGTCTTTATCTGCAATATTATGTTCTCATTTAACCATTCAACTGTCGATTTCAGCTTAGTAAATCCATTCTGTAGCTACATAAGTAAAGAAAGCACCGTGAAAAAATATACTAAAAGCTACGTTGCATACAGAAATGAAATGGTTCAAGGGAGGCCAATGTTGTCGGTAAAGAAAGGTTGAAGTCCGTTGGTCGCATTGAAGAGCTGAGATACAGCACTTACTGGTAGGCGGAGGTTTTTTAATCGAATCATCACCTCTTAAACTAACTTAATTCTTCCTGATAACGGGGTGAACCAAAAGTCATGCACATCTTAAATATTTACGTTAGTGAATTCTTTACTTTTCTCCGAGTTTTAAAATCATCGAAATTTCCTCTGGTTACTTCTGGTTTTATTTCTTGCCAAAGTTAACAATTTAATTGAACAGGATGACAGTAACAAGTTCGCCAAACATGAAGGAAATAATGGGTCGCCTTACTTGAAATGAGTTCCCTGTATAGTCATCTTCCAATGTAATTTTGGATACCTTATCAGTAAGTAAACGGCTGACAGCAGATGTACTTTGTGGCAAGTCTGCGGCCTAATCTTGAATACATATTATCTCTATGAAGGAAATGCATTCTGGTGCAATTCAGTTCCTTTTTTTTCGCCATATGATTGTTTTGGGTATTTTTAAGAATATTTTTCGGCCTTAATATCAAAGTAAACTAATGTTAATTTTCGGGGGCTCTACAAGCCGAAAGGTATCAAGGCATAAGGGCATCGATAACACAAGGACTGTTCGCCGATGCCTTAATTCAACTCGCAAGTTTAAAACTTTCTCATGTTTGAATACATAGAAATATTCTTTCATCCTATAGAAAGTAGATTATTATTTGGTAATCTGCCGTTTAATGTAGGTTTTGGATGGATGCCGAGATATTTCTTAGCTTCGTCTCGTACCCGAATGTACATTAAACTGTGCTTCAATTCCGCGTATATTCTACATCCTTTCGTTCCGTCCAACATGTCTATCCTTTTTCTCACCAATACTCGTATATCTAACGTTCTCCCCTCTATTACATTCTTTAACATTCCGTCCTCTATCAAAATGCTTTTAATACACTAATCCTTCCCTCTCCTCCCCCATCATGTTCAGCACTTCCTCATTTGTTTCTGCCCACTTTCTGCCCACTTCACCTTTTCAATCCTTATCCACGTACACGTTTCCAAAACCTATCTACGCCTATCAACCTGCTTCAATGACCATCTTTCCGCGGCATACATACCTGCACAACATATCAAACTTTTCACTAACCATTTCGTATCATCCTTACTCAACGACCCTGTCATAAGTTATCTCCTCCTTTTGAAATCTTCTTTACCTGCAGAAATTCTTCTTTTTTATGTTCCGGCTCCAGTAACAATCTTGATCGAAAACACTGCCGATGTGGTTAAACTGTTCCCTCTGCACTAGATTTTACCCCCCTATATTATCTTTCGACTTAGCCTTCCTTTTTCCAAAACCCTATAACCTTTGTTGTGTTAACTTGGAATCTCATCCCATACCAAAAGCACTGATTTTCTTGTGCGCTCAGAAATGCTTGTTACCCCTTGGCAGACTGGCTAACTTAACTTGATCATCCGCAAACCTAACTGATTTCATGAATTCCCCACCGGCTTTAATTCCTATCTCTATTTCTTCCCAAGCCTCTTGCACCATTTCCTCCCGGTACGAGAACAGCGATACCCCTGTCTTACCCCTCTTCCTAACGCAGCCCATCCCGAATTTCCTATCACCATTCGCACCTGAGCAGTCTGAAACAAGTACAATTTAACGATAAGTCTCCCATTCCTCCGTTCAACTCATATTTTCTACGATACATTCCTTGATTTTTTATATTCTACCTGGTTCACTGCATCAAACATTTCGAAATCTACAGAGCGAACAAATACATCGGAACTGTATTTTTTGTTTCTCTCTATTAGTGACATCATTACCGCCATGTCGTTTCGCGTGCCTCTCCTTTTCCTGGATCCAAACTGACAATTCCCTAAATAAATCATTGCTCTCATCTCCATCCTCCTATTGGCGATACTAAGTACCTTTAAGCTGCTTGCGAAATCAACCTTATTGTCATATACGTAGTCTTCAATTATGGTTGCCTTTCCCTTTTTTGGGATCGAATCTAACAAAAATATTATGAAATCTTCCGACCAAATTATTATATTATTAATTAACAAACAGTTGGGCACAGAAATTTGCCGAAATTCTGATCGAAATGTCTTGCTTATGTTTATAAAATCGTGGTTATATTAAATGAATGAATGGAGAGGAAGAATTAATGCTTAAACAGTGAGTTGAAAACGATAGGCGAGATAGAGATATTGAGGGATCAGCTTTGTCTACTCAAAAGGATATCATGGTAGAATGAATTGGGAAATAGGTTATCCTAGACAGCACGATTACATGACGTATGCGTTTGGAGGAGCATTACCACGCACAAATTCTATTATTTGTTGCTTTTTTTTCGAAAAATCTTTTGAATGAAAAGATGCTTATGAAATCATATTTTCTTCTCTTAGACAATGAGAGTCATTCCATGGATAATGTATTCCTATATTTTATAGCTCAAATCTAATCTGGGCCAGTGAAGGACGCAAAACTGCGTGAGTTTCGATGATTGCTCTGGTTATTTTGAAAATGACGTTCTTGCCTAGCAAACCCAAGACACTTGAGTATTGATTTGGATACTTCATTTTCACAGATATCTGTCCATGCATCGCTAATACTTGCAGCACATTCCCTCTTAGTCGCAGCACATTTAGGTTGTCCACCGAGCAAGGTTGCTTTGACTTTGAGTTATTTCTTCGAGAGGACAATTTTAGTAAATATTTGACCGAAAACCAACAGAGAACGGCGTCAAGACTACTCTTCAATTGTACCCGACACTTCATAATTTCGTGTGCTGGTTTTCTCGATGGAAGTGAATGATCAATATGTTGGACGTGTTTGGAGAGCGTGACAATTTATAATTTATCTGCTATGAAGTGCCATAACTACTTTATACGCCTAAAAAATGCACACCAAATCCAAAACCGAGGAACTCGATTACAATAAATTTGACGGATTTGAGGGTAAATAATCCACTTACTTTAATCATTTTATATGCTTGTATGCAGATAATATTGTATCGTTAATTGTCGTGTTAATGATCTTCTGATAATCAGGATCGATTTATAACTTTTCAAGTGCCTGACATATAAATATATATAAATAATATGTATGCATATTTTTTCTGCAAGGGGATGGATTTGAAATGCGTGGTGAATACAGCCCGCGTACGTACGCCTACACCCTTACCTACAGAAAACCAAGGACTCGATGGGAAGAATTATCCATTTCTTTCATGTCACGCCTGACAGTTAAGACAGCAGACTTAAAATCTAATTAAATAAGCTTTTGTTTTCTCTCGCTAGTGATTCCTACGGAATCAAAACTAACTTACGCAAATTTCCTCGGAAGACTACTGTCGTAGTTTGGTTATATTAAACGCCATCGTCGCTTTCATTTCAAAATCTGTTCCACTTCCAACTATTAAGTCGAGACTGGAAAGTGTCGTCGTCGTAGCGTTCGTTCATTCATAGGATTCCGAAGTAAATGCACCGCCGCCTTCGAAGAAAAAGCGTGCCGGCTGTGGAAGGAATAGGTAGGTAGATAATGATTTCGACGCGGTGATGTGTTATTCATGGCACCATATTGAGCGCGTGCTCTTGCGTATATTAATACTTTTACCCACGAACCCTAAATTTTTCCCCGACAGGGGCCACACCTATTACAATGCCCGTATTATTCATGCAAAAATATGCACGTGTAAAAAAGAGCTGGGAGGGGAAAACCTCCAATTATCCGTCGCTCAAAACAGAGGGAATCGCTTAGCACTGGAGTCCAAACATTATTTTTTTTCAACCTCGTTTGCTCGGCCTTGCTCGTTATTTGCGTTGATGGGCTCCTTCATCATGCCAAACACGCGTCGCTTGTGTTTATTTATTCGCCAGCATCTTATGCCCTCTTCGCGATAGTGCTAATTCCATGTGCTAAAAAGGTTTTATACGCGGTAAGCGTTTGCAAGCGTAATGCTATGGTCTCTTTGTTGATTGAAGGCCACTTTATTTGGATGTATGCAATTTCTCCTGTTCCAATTGCGAATTCTTTTGGGAAAAATATCGGATGCAGCTAAAAGTAACAGCATATTCTGCGCCGTTATGGAAGGGCCTTTAGCTATTGGTAATGTAAACAGTTGCATCGAGACAAGATTTTGGAAAAAACTTCACTAAATATCACGCCGAAAGCATACAGATTTTACTCCAATATTTTAGGTGGGCATCGGGGTGCTTGTAGCGATGGGAATACATACTTCATTAACATGCATTACGTATTGTAGACTAAATACCCACGTAAAGGATAAGGAATTTTCTTTTTTATAATGATAAAAATGTATTGTTAACACTCTCTTGCCAAAATCGATGGTGAAAATAGGACGCGATAAATTGTTGCACCAATATGATTTAATTTTCCAATAAACGATGAGGGATCAGGATAATCGACTTTGCGATAACATGTTTACATTAGGTAGACTATTTTCTTTCGAACTCTGGTGATAATGTAACCATTGCTGTTAGATCATCCCACATGTTTAAAATAGTACTTTATAATTAGATTCTATAGTCAGTGTAAAGTTTGCATGCAGTATTTGTAAAAAAAATACTTCCATCATTTGAATATTCTGATTTTAAAATTTCCGATAAACCCTAAAATCTTAGTTGTATTCAGCTTCGATTATAAATGTCTGGTTTGGAATCATCCTCCATTACGTAGCCCAGCGTGGCTAGCAGGGTTTATTGTAGATGTGGATACTGAGTTATATGTGTATATATATATATATATGTGTATGTATATATGTGTATATATATATGTATGTATATATGTATATATGTGTGTATATATATATATATATATATATATATATATATATATGCGGGTCGCGGTAGTCCAGTGGGTAGAGCGTTGGACTGCTGACCGGAGGGTCCCGGGTTCGGCACTCTGGGCACCTGCAGCTATGTGATTTTTCGGGTACCAGATCTACCTGGGAAACCATAACCGGCACAGGGAAAGGAACCGGCCCCCCTACCCTGATGTGTGAATTTTCACTCGCCGTATAGGGCTTAGTTGATTACTCTGTTTATGGTTTTATAAATTGTATAAGTCTATTTTTTCCAAAGATCTTGTCCTTGAATGTGATTATTTTGCATTCAAGTAGTCTCCAGAATAAAATTATCTTTGACTCCAGTCATATTTACACATTTACCCGTCCTCTTATATCTAAATAAGTTAAGTGTTCTGGTTGCATTGGTGCTCATTAATTAGCGTTTGATGTTTATGACTGCTCTCTAGTTTCACGGGATCTCAATGCTAAGAAATAAGTATCATCACACTTATTCCGAAGCTGTAATATAATTTGTCATCATCATTAATGTTGTACACAATGCATAACATACATCCCTACCCTGCTCAGCGTTCTCTTCTGGCTTACTCTCTTTAACTAATATCCTCCATAATATCCTATCCTGGCTTACTCTTTTTGCCTCTTCATAGAATTCCTCGTATAATTTCTATAATTGCTCTTCTGTTTATGAAACTTTTTTGACTTTAATTTATTTAATAGAAACATTTGAGTAATCCGTGGCAAACAGTTTACTTATTCGCCGAGGTACACGGAGTTAGATCGAGGATTACATCGAGATGTGAGCACCGTGTTTTCATTTTTAATCACAAATGAATGAACCGTTGTGAATTTCTTTCGTAGGAGCCTAGCGCCTCCATGTTTTAATGAGGAATAGAATCTTCGAATCGAATTCTAATGACTGTGAATTTATACATATGCATACTAACTTTACAGTATATTTTACAGGCATTATTAAGAGTGGATGTAGTTCAAATGTTTCCTATGGTTCAAAGCCTATTCTATGCCTGCGTTAATTTATAAAAGCAGCTCTTAAACCTTATAAGTTTCCAATTTTAAACCAATTATAAGTTTCGAGGATTTTTTCACGGCTTAGAGCTCATAGATGTTAATTTTTCACTAAAAAATGTGGCAATATAAAGGAAGATATTTGTTATATCACAAGTATTCCGACACATTCGCCCGGTCCTCGAAATACCATGAACGTTAATTTTCCTTACATAGGTACAAAGTGTTTATTTGAGCGTTATATAGTACAAAAGAATGCAATTAACATTTGTTTGTCATGCGAAAAAGATTTTCGTGAAGTAATTGAGACTAAATAACGTTATTTGTGTACTTGATGTCAACCAAATACAGTTTTTGAGCATTTTTCTCCCTTCATTTGATTCTACCTGACGTTTTTTCGGACCAAGTCCATTTTTCTGCGTACTTTGGAGCGCAGTTATTTAAGGCCATGGTTGCTGTGGTGGAATTCAGGATAGTCGAAAGGATGTCGAAAGACTGAAGGCCAGAAGGGGATTGACGCGGGGGAGGGATTAGTCAACAGTGGCAGACAGCCGGAGGGGTTTATGGGGGCAGTGGAACGTTTGGCGCGCAGGCTATCTAGAGTTAAGAAAACGAGCCTTTTGGTAGAAAGCAGAAATGCCGAACCCGTACCTACTCAAAATGCCTGACGAAGAAGAAGCAAAGGCATGGTTAGAAGTACAAGTTCGTGTTACCAGCCAGCATCGTCGTGTGTTATACTGTACTGTTAATATAAATATATATACATATATATATATATATACATATATATACATATATATATATATATATCCATATATATATATATATATATATATATATTTATATATATATATATATATATATATATTTATATTGTTGTAGTATGAAGTTCAAAAAGGGTGCATTTTGGGAGAAAATCAGAGTGTAGATGCTGACATAGTTTTGGATACAGCGAACTGGTTATTTAAACTCAAAGACAACGTAATTTTCTTTTGGTTTCAATGAATTAATGTGAGAATGTATTTATTTAGTTCAGGTGTGTATTTTATTCGTAGTTTTTAGCGACTGACCTTTTGTATTATCATTTTTTTAAGGTAATCTACCGGTTAAGGTAGGTTTTTCGATGGACATAACTACCAAACAAATATTTTATTACTCCTAACAAAACACAAAATTCATCATCCTACTCTATATCAGGTCCCTCTTCAACTCTGAGTACTTTCTTCCTCCCTTCATCCCATCCAACATCTCTATCCTGTTCCTTCCCTTTCCTTGTTTGCCTGAAATTCTTCCCTCCATTACAGTCTTCAACATCCCACTGCCGATCAATACGTCTTTCTTCCATTTTTCCTGCCTCCATTTCTCCCAACAAACCCCTCTATTCGCCCACCATACCAAGTACTTCCTCATTTGTTTTCTTCTTGGTCCATTTCACCTTCTCCATTCTTCTCCACATCCACATTTCAAAAGCCTCCAGTCTACGTCTAACCTCCTGCTTCAATTACCACGTTTCTGCGCCGTACATAGCTCCAGATCAAAGTTTTTACGAGTCTTTTCTTAATACCCTTACTCAATGTCCCTGTCATCAACTCCCTCCTCCTTATGAAAGCCTCTTTGCCAAGTTCAATTTTTTTCATTACGTCCCTACTACTTTGACCGTGTTGGTCCAAAACACTTCCGAGATACGTAAACTGTTCTGCATGATCTAGTTTTTGCCCTCCTATTTTAATGTTTAGCTTAGCCTTATTCTTTCTGGACAATCGCATGACCTTTGTTTTTTTATATTGATTTTCATCCTGTATCTATCACACTGAATTTCCAATTCACTCGGCAATGCTTGAAACCCCTTGGCTGACTGACAAACTAAAGCTTGGTCATCAGCAAACCTAACTGATTTTACGAAACCCCACCAACTTTCATTCCTACCTCCAGTTCTTCCCATTCCTCTTTAATCATTTCCTCTACATACAGTTGAACAGCATCGGTGATAATGGGCAACCCTGCTGTACACCTCTTCCTAACACTGCCCATCTGGACTCGTTGTTCCCAATTCTCACCTGAGTAGTCTGAGAAATGTACCGGTTGCGGATTAGCCTCCTGTCCCTCCAATCTATTCCTATTATCTTCAATATGCTCATTAGTTTTTCCCAATTCACTCTATTGAACGCTTTTTCGAAATCCATGGATCAGACAAATTCTTCGTGGTTGTATTCTATATTCCTTTCGATTAGTGATCTCATTACTGCAATGGCATCACATATACCTCTTCCCTTCCTGAACCCAAACTGATCATCCCCTAAGTCATCATATGCCCTATACTCTATCCTTTTGCTTATGATCCTGAGAATAACTTTAGATGTGTGGGATATCAAACTTAATGCCCTATAGTCCTCACATGATGTAGCCTTTATCTTTTTTGGAATAGGAACTAACACTGATCTCACGAAGCCTTCCGGCCAGATTCCCTCCTCATAAATGCTACGGATCAGCCCATATAGCCTCTTCCTCCCACATTTTCCTAAGCATTTTAAAAGTTCCACGGGAACGTTATCTACCCCCACGGCCTTATTTAGTTTCATCTCCCTTAATGCCCTTTCTATCTCATTGTCTAGTATGCCTGGACCTAAGCTGTCTTCCTCTACGTCATTTTCTTTTTCAATGTCTAACTTTGTTGGTCTGAGTTCTTTACTATACAGTTCTTCTATATACTCCTTCCATCTCTCTTGGATCTTTCCTGCGTCAACTATTACCTTACCCGCCTTATCTCTAACTGTTAGCATAGCTCTTCCTTTCTTACTTCCCGATAACGATTTAACTTTGCTGTACAGCGCACCGATTTCACCCTTCCTCTGCAGACTTTCCATATCCTCGCACTGCGTCTTCCACCATGCGTCTTTTGCCTTATTTGTTGCCCGCCTCAATTTATTGTTCAATTCTTTGTACTTCATTTTGCCTAATTCTGTATTTATATTCTTCCATTTTCGCCGCTCATCCATCTTTGTAATCATCTCATCCGTGATCCATGGTTTCCTAGTCCTTTTAGCGTTAACGGTTCCAATAGTGTCTTTTGCGGCTTTAGACAACCCTTTTTTGATCATTTCCCATTTTTCTTCGATAGTTATAAGCCCTTTAACATCCTCCATGATTTTCTCTACCGCCTGTTTGTATTCCTTCTTTTTCAACCCATTTAATGCTTCTACATTCCATTTTCTAACTCGCCGCCCCTGCCTTATCTTTTTGAAACGTACGCTACATTTCATAACAACTAAATTGTGGTCAGAGTCCGCATCCGCTCCCGGGAAGCTGTGGGAATTTATCACACTGTTCCTAAACCTGTGTCTAACCAGGATATAATCTAGCTGATATCTTGCTGAGTCACCTGGCATTTTCCATGTATACCTGCGTCTTTTGTGGTGTCTAAACCAAGTGTTGGTGATGACTAACCCCTGTCTCCTGCAGAACTCAACTGCTTTCTCCCCGCGGTCATTCCTCGTGCCTAAACCGTAGTCGCCCACCTCATCACCATCTCTTCCTTCGCCTACCGTCGCATTCCAATCCCCCATCACTATCAAATGTTTCCCTGCAGGAACACACGCGATCATGTCCTCTAACTGATCGTATATCCTATCGACCTCTTCTTCCTGATGGTTGCTCGGTGGCATGTATACCTGAATAATAACTAAGTTCGTCGGTACTGCTTTTATCTCCACTAGTAGTATTCTATCCGTTACCTGCTCTATGTTGACTACGCTTCTTCCTACCTCTTCATTTAATACTATGGCAACCCCTCGTTGGCTCTCGTCCCCACCGCTGTATATTATTCTATACTTATCACTCCAGTAATCCCCGCTATCTTTCCATCTCACCTCGCATAGACCTAAAATATCTATATTTCCCCTTTCCATCTCTCGCTTAACATTCTCCAATTTCCCTGTCCTCATCATTGTCCTAACATTCCACGTTCCTATTCTAACTAATTTGGTTTTCTTCTCCTGCGTCTTCTGTTCTGCTGCTGCTGGTTTTCCCTTGCAAGGGTTTCGTGGGATGACGACCGCGGAAGCCTTGCCTCCCCCGCTGCCGGGCACGACACACGGCCGATTGGGCCGAGCCCCGTGGTTGCCAGGACTCAAAATATCTCTATTGTCCATCATATTTTTCTAGGGAATGATAATTGAGGTGGTTTCCCGTTGCCTTCCTCAATAGTGTTTTTAACGTGACACCATCACTTACTGGCCGCCCCACTGGGGTCAGACGCCATTGCAGCCGCCTCACTGAGGAACAGACGCTGCGTGGACTACCTTTCGTCTGGCTCCTAACCTTCGACCTATCAGGAGCAATTTTTATTACTCCTGCCAGCACAGCTCTAGGGGTCATCGGAACGCACAAGCCCTTCCACCACGTCAAGGTTGTAGTCCGGGGAGGGTGTATTATCATTATATGTACTAATTTTTATCATTTAATTTTGCATTTTGTTTTACAAAACGGGAATTCTCGTAAATTAAGGTGTCGAAATGTAAACGATACTCATGTAGACTTTATGTGGGACATCGAATGGGAGACGTAATATTCAATGCGTTTAGAGTGCTTTCCCCGAACTAGGCGCCAAATTTGTGGCGAATTGAAAAGCCTATCATGCTCGAGGGGGAGAAGCAGCATACCTAGTTCCCTGCAAGTCACCGCTGTGTGGCATGGGGATGATTACACACCAGGCAACCCTTGACCCAAAACACCGACCCGTCCTTGCGCGGTCGACGTTATTCTGGTCCTTCATCTTTCTTGGGAAAAATTACAGCTTAAATCTACCTTTTCTACCCAATCTCGCCGAATTTCATTGGCATGATCCCCCCTACTGTGGTACGATGGGGCTAACAATACATATTCAGCATCATTTCTAAAGGGATATCCTCCCAATTTATGTAAGAGATTAAATCTGTAATTTAACCTTCGCTCCGTGAGTGACTCCCCTAAGAGCAGCTCCTCTAATAATTTTGATTGTCTACTCTATTTGTCATAACAACCTTTTCCCAAATCTAGCTCTTCTACCCTGCGCGCCATCCTATTCGGCAATACATTCAAATTCATGAGGATCCTTTGGCCAGCAGTATATTCTAAATGAGGCATAACGAGCGAAAGATAACATTTCTCATTGATCTTTTCATCATATTTCCCCAATATTCATTTATTAGTCATAATTTTTTTGTTAGCTTGTCCACATATTCCTCATGAACTGTTCTGGTGTTCATTGCACATCTGAGACCGTCGGGTGTGTAGCGGGTAAGATATTTATGCCCTGCAGGGCTTTTTTAGGTTTAAGTGTTAGTCAAATGGTGGGCATGTAAAGGGTCAGTGCTAGAGTTTCATGCAATAATTCACTTAATACATGATAGTTACTAGCGGACGGAAATTTTATCAAGGGATTAGATGATAAAGGAAAGCAATCCCCGTTAAATATTCAAGTAACCATTACGTCAAGGAAACTTATATGTTAGTAGTTGAATGCCGAAGTTTACAAACAAAGTCGCGGAATATCATCACCTTGTTCAAATCGCAGGCGAAGATACAATTATTGGAAAAGAAAGCTCGTCATCCACTGATATCACCGACGGTGAACTTTTCCCAACATTCTTTTCCGTTTACAGAAGCTACAGAGTAAATAGAATCGGGGGGCGGTGTCTTTATTTCAGTTAAGAATTCTCGCGTCTGCAGGGCTGAGGTGATTCCAGGCAACGGTTTTAAAAGCGTTTGGTGCTCAATTTAAAGTCCTGAATCCCAAAGAATCTATGCTCGCGCATTTTACAGACCGTCGGACGACAAAGATAATTCTATACTTTAATTAGATCAGCAAATCAGAAGTTTCTCATCCCATAACAACCATCGCGACATAATAATCTCGGTGGAGATTTCAATGTCCCATCAATTGATTGGAGCACATATGGTTTTGAAACGGGGGGTAAAGACAAAGATATCTGCGAGTCGCTATTACATTCCTTTACCTTGAACTCCATGCATTAACTTGTCACTTCACCAAGTGGGCTAAAATAATCTTGATTTGTTTGCAACGAACATACCCGTAAAAGTTTTAACCATAGAAACTATAAAGGGTATTAGTGACAACAGGGCAGTAAATGCTAAATTTTCCCTTAACGGGGTCCGAAATGAGAAGCCTGAAAGAATAATTAAAGGCTTAAATTGCGTGTTACACAGTCACTTTGTTAATTTTAAGGCTGGTAGTAAATACCGAAATACTGCGGATACGTGGAATCAATTCCTTAATATCACGTGCTCAGCAGTCAACAGGTTCATTCGAAGTAAATTTATAAAACATCATACGGAGCCTAGATGGTTCAACGCGGATTCTAGAAAAGCTTTGCAACGTCAAAGGCGATGTCACGCCAAGGTGAAAAATATTAGTGATGACATCTCTAGCAGCAATAGGGATGAGATCATTTATGATTACTAGGTATCTGGGGCGAATGCCAAGTAGGAATTACGGAAAGCGTTAACCGAATCCACAAGATAAAGATTAGGAGAAAATTTGAAAGAGCTACGCATTGGTCGACCAAATGAGGTGACGACTCAAGAAACGGTGAACAAAATCCAAAAAGTGATGCTGGATGACCGTCGACTGAAAGTGCGCTAGCTAGCAGAAATAGTAGGCATTTCAAAAAGTGCGGTACATCGAATATCAACTAAAAATTTGGGCATGAGAAAGCTGTGTGCAAGCTGGGTGCCGCGTTTGCTTTCACTCGAGCAAAACCAGTGTCGTGAAGATGTTTCAATTGAGTGTTTAGCAAAGTTTCACAGCAACAAAGCAGAATTTTTGCGTCATTTCATAACCGTGGATGAAACATGGGTCCATTACTTCACACTCATATTCGAGACAATAGAACAATCAGAATAATGGATTCAAAAGGGAGAGCTGTCTCCAAAGGCGAAGACCGTTTCATCTGTAGGCAAGGTCATGGCGTCGGTTTTTTGGGATGCGCCTGGAATAATTTGCATTGATTATCTTGAAAAAGAAAAAAACTATCAACGGCGAATTATATTCGAACTAACAGCAATGTTTGAGCGAAGAAATCAAGCAAAAGCGGCCGCATTTGGCTAAGAAGAACGTGTTGTTTCATGGACCCAATGCTCACGAATCCGTTATTGCAATGGCCAAAATTCATGAATTAAAGTTTGAATTGCTACCTTATGCACCCTATTTGCCAGATTTAGCGCCCTCGGATAATCTTCTGTTCGCAAACTTGAAAAAATAGCTCGGTGGTCAAAGATTTTCCAACCGTGAAGAAGTGATGTCGGCAGTTAATGGCTATTTTGAGGAGCAAGACAGTTCTTATTATAAAACGGGTATCGAATAAATTGAACATCGCTGGGAAAAGTTTATAGAGCTGAAAGGAGATTATGTTGCAAAATAAATATTTTTCCCCAAAATTTTTGTTTTCTTTGTTGGGTCGGGTACTCCTGGGACCACCCTCGTATTTAAGGAACTTGCGTCGAAAATCGCATCGTTTCTAGAAATCATATTTAAGAAATGGCTATCAGACCACAAGGTTCCCAGTGTTTAGAAAACGGCTGATGTATCACCTATATTTAAAAATGAAGACAAGGAGTAACCGAGCAATTACTGTTCTATATCAGTCACATCCATATCATGCAAGGTCATGGAGCATGTGGTTGCTAGTTCGATAGTGAGGCACCTCGATAGTCAAGTGTTTAATTGATGAAAGATCAGAACAGTTTCTGGAAGGTTAAATCCTGCGAGACACAACTTTGGTATTTTGTTCATGATATCCTTAGTTCAGGAGAGAGCAATGGAAGCAGTTTTTCCAGATTTTAAAAAGGCTTTTGACAAAGTACCTCATAGTATACTACTTACAAAGCCAGAAACATTTGGTGTAGATAATAATATCCTAGGCTGGATCAAACACTTTTTTAATGGTCGGGTACAGAGAGTGGTCAAGAATGGTGTTAACTCTAATGCAATAGAAGTCATTTCAGGTGTTCATCAGGGAAGAGTTATGAGACCGTTCTTATTCCTTTTTTACGTCAATGACTTTAACTCCGTGGCCAGTAGTAAGGTAAATTTATTTGCGGACAATGCAGTGGTTTACAGAGTTGTCCGTAATCTTGAGGATAAAGCAGCTTTAGCAGATGACCTAAATGCTATACAGCATTAGTGCAACACTGAGCAATTAGAATTAAACTTAAAACATTTCATAGTGATGATTTTTTAAATTTGCAATACCCTTCCCTCGCTTACTACATCAGGAACACTGAAATAGAAAGTATAAGGTCGATTACCCTCACTCGGGACCTCTCCTGGGTAAAGCATATACGGGGAATGTGTGGACAAGCCAAAAAATTGGGATTTATTGGATGGGTGTTGGGGAAATGTGATTAAAAGGTTAAATAGAGACGTCATCTTTTGCTTTTTAGGCGTCATTTAGAATATGTTGGTAGCATATGGGATCCTCATGAAGTTGGATTGATTGCTGAATTGGATCGCGTGCAGTGTAGAGGAGCTGGATTTGTAAATCGTTGCTACGACAAACTGAGTAGCGCATCAAGATATTAGAGGAGGCAGGTTGGGAATCACTTCAGGAGTGAAGGTTAAATTTCAGATTTAATCTCCTGAATTCATTGTAAGGACGTCTCTTTAGCAATGATGTTGAAAATGTATTATTAGCCCCATCGTACTGCGGTAGGAAAGATCATGTCAATAAAATTCTGGTGATTAGGCGCAAAACCGATAGAATTAAGATGTCATTTTTCTCCCTAACAATAAGGGATCAGAATAAAATGTTTTCCCGGCCGCACTAGGAAGGAAAGGTATTTTGGGTCAAGGCAGTCTGATGTGTAATCACCCATTGCCATACATCTTAACAGTGACTCACTGGGTACTAAATAAAACTATCTGTGTCACCCAGGAGAACTTGTGAATGAGGGTGACTCCTAAGTATTTAATCGAGTGTACACTTTCATTTCGGTATTTATGATAGAGAGGGCGTTCGGGGGCTGTGTTAGCAATCCATTACCAGACTTATGATATCTAGTAAAAAGTAATACCTAGTAATGTCTTTATGTTTATAAAATATGTGATTTGGGAGCTTCAGTTAATCTTGTCAATTTAACAATCTGGTCAACAGATTTTTATGCTAGAGAATCTTGTTGCAAAGTTTCAATAATAATATGAAAGTATTAAGTTCCCCGTGATTCCTTAAGACGCCTATACATGTATTAATTCCTGGATGGTGGTTTAAACGTGAGCTGGACTTAACTTCGCATATTCAAATAACAATCGATACCTGAATATCTAAATTCACGACTGAAGCTCGTTCCACTTTTAAAATTAAGTTTCATTCTTTCTTTCCATTTAATTTGTTTCCCACAAAGACCAAATCCTATCTGTACGTATGTTTGCCTTCCGCGGACATTTGGCGCTACTTTCGGAAACAAAGTAAAATTCATGAAGTCATTTAAATTGTGCATGAACGGTTCGACCGAAAATTTTTCTTTTAAAAAGTTGAAATGATGCAAAGCCCGCTTAGGCTACAATAGAAATTTGTACTTTGTGGTGAATAGATTCCTAGCTTTTGCGCTTGAAGTTTGTCGAAAGATATTTTCAGCGTTGGTTCGTTTGAGCGTATTTTTAACTACTTGGGTAACTACCCGAACTCTAGTTCACCTCAAATCTTACTCGGGTTTCAGAATACTTTTACGTTGTAACCAGTTTCAGAAATTCCACATCGAAATCGAACTCCCGTCTCGATGATCTTTGTGTTGTTAATACGCTTCGGAAGTTCATACAAGTCCTGGTAAGTTTTTTAAATATTTGTTATTGTAATTAGCCGAAAGGGGTATTTTTTAATTTTTGTTACCATTCGGGGTAAATTCACGCTTTTAAATTTGCTTTGACGAGCGACCTGATGTAAACCGCACTATTCTAACTTAAGCAGACAAGGTCTTGAATTAGTATTCTATATCAGTTAATAGGATCTCCAATTTCGACGGATTAACAGTCAACATTAAAATGGATTTTCATGTCTCTCAACCCTTGTGAATATGTTATATAAACTGATGATTCAGGCTCAAACTGATGAAAAGGAAAAAAATGTCATCAGGCTATTCGTTGCATCAGACATTTTCTTCGCATTATTAATTATAAAGCTGAGAATCTACAGTTTAAAAATGTACACAGCAGGATGGTATTTTGGTACGAAAAATTAGTACATGGCCGTGAATGATCCATTCACAGACAACAGACGGTTTGGTCCTACAATAAATTTTCATCTTCCAATAGTGAGAGCGTTTCCGACCGAACTTCCCGTACATTTCTGCTCCTGCCTGCTGCTTCGGGTCGCTGCTTTGCGTCCAGTGTTCATGTATTAAACCTTTAGTGTGCTCCCGATGTCAAGTATGAGTTCGACGGTCTTGCATTGGACGGTGTTTGGTCGGAGGGAGAGGGAAGGATGACCTTGTCGCGGGTGGATGTGTCCACCTTCATGGAATAGAGCTGAGAGGAAACGATTTTCTACAGGGATACGTAGAGGAAATAGCCTTCAAAATGTTACATCTTGGCGGACCAGTGCTGAATTTGAGGGTCATTTTCATTTCTCGTGATAATTTCTTCCACCTAGGTAATGTCGGCTATTATAATAAAGTAATAACTGTGTTTTTATGAACATTACTTTTTTCTTGGCGTCAAGATATCACTAATTCTCATTGTCAGTGGCTGTATTTGATGTCCGGTGTAATATTTTGAAACTCCCGGCTAGAAATAACGAGTATCTGTCGAAAATTGTAAATTCATTATTCAAAAATATTTTTCAGCGTTTTCATAATGTTAAGTTAGAAGAGTGCATTACGTTACGTTACATTATGTTACGTTCCAAAATTAGTTTGAGTTAATATCGCGGATAATAATCGGGTGCAAACGTCGTCTGAAGGTAAACCTTCGGGCACTGCCCAAAAAGTAATTTGTTATATTTTAAATGCATACATACACCTACTAACAGTTTTAGAAAGGCTCGCACAATTTATAATACTATTAAAATTAACGATTCGCCTACCAAATGTTGTGCGGGCGGGTGGGCGCTTCTATGACGAAGCACAGAAAATATTTCACATCCGCCGGTATCTGTTGAAGACAGCGGATGCGGACTGACATCTTCCGGATGCTATTTGGTTGTCCGGGTGAGGCTCTAACTATAGTTGCAATTGCTTTCCCTCTACACACGGGCTAAACCTGGGCGCCGTCATTGTCTTACGATTTTTATGCCCCTTCAAACAGTCGGCTCGTCTCGCTAGGAACGGCCGGCTCATCTCGGTCAGTTAGAAACTCCTTTCTTTGTGCGCTCTCATGTTTAGTAACCGATTCCTGGGAAAAAAATTACGAGGTAATTGTTTTGAGCCGGTTACTGAGGTGTAGAAGGCAAATTGAGCTCATTAAAAATGGTTGTGCTTTCATGGTTAGTGTGGCGAAATTATATGTCCGTTGCGTGAACTTCACTTCCATTGCAACAAAGTCGACAGCATTAAGAAATTGTTCGATTTTGGTTTATTAAATAAATTATGTGGATGTGATGTAGTAATATATACCTTGAAAATAACTCACTTCATATTATCAATCGGTGAGTCTTTTCCATTGACAGCCGACTTACTGATATTAAATGAGGTACTGAATTTTCCTTCTAGTGAATGATGCAAATTTATCATGGAATACCCATCTTTCAATAACCACGCCTTCATCCTCGTAACTCCTTCACCCTATCATTTCACGTATCTATTATCTAACTCCCTTAAATACGCCTATTTCACCAATGTTGGACGAACGAAAAAATGACCCAGAGAATTAAAATATTTTTTTTAGAGTTAAGCCTGATGTTTTTATTCTTAACTGAAATTATGGAATGTCTGCGGTTTATTTACATGATAATTCAAAATTTTCATAATATTAATCGTTTCAAGCGTAATTTGTGTAATTTTTCCATGATGAATTGCGTCAAATTAAAATTGTGTGATTCCACTTAGAAAGCACGCTTCAATGCGACCTAGGTTCCTCTGCGGTACAGCATTATCATGGGTCTGATGATGCCCCACCGAAGTGAAACTTTGAACTTATTTTCTATGTGGAATTGAATAGTTATCTTTTGACAGTATTTAAATTTTTTAATTGAAAAATTTGAAAAGATAATTTTAAACCGGAATTTCTCTTCCATGGAGAAAGCTTACAGGTACTTCCGGTTCTTGCAATAAGAAATTTCCTGTGGATAAGCTGTCGATGGAAATCTCTGAAAATAAAATTAGGCGATTAGCATGCCATGAAGTGGAACTGGGAACATGCTAACAAAAATGATACAAGTATTCTACGAAAGGGTAACTGTGAAAAAAAATCAATTTACAACATAATGATCATTTGAAAGTTTCTGTGTTTAATTTTTTCCAGTTTTTCAATCGTATTTTCATTGTTTTCCCAACGAAGCCTTCCAACAACCTCTTAATAAAAAAGAATCGGGAGAGGTAATATGCTATCTGCCATCGCTTGAGGATATGGATCACGCCTTGTTAAAAATAGTATAAGGTCTTTTTTTACCCTGGAATGTATTCGGTCGCCCCCCTTCGTCTGCCTGCTAGACAAAGATACTTGTTTTTCTTATTTTGGGGCAAATGAGAAGATTGAAAGCGTCACATAGGAAGTCTGGAAGTTGAGGCAAGCCTATGAGCCTCACTGCCTCTAACAGGATCATCACGTTAAAACAGTTTGTTAGCTGTTAATTATTTGATTTTTCTTGCGCATAACCTTATGCATTAACCAAAATCTCGTAACAAAGGACAAATATATGATTGAAGTACGCAAAGAAAATTGAAAAGTTGTACGCAGGAAGGACAGAGAAAAGAAATCTGAACTTCGAATTGACGTCCTTTTTTTCCTTTTCTGATGAGAGGTGCTTTGTAATTATTAGAGGAAGACATTACGCATAAATAATTTTTTGTGTATGGAATGAAAGTTTTGTAAAACAATCATCTATGTATACAAGAGATCTGCGGAATTGTCTTCCTCCTCAACATGAGTCATAAATCAGATTTTTAACCACTCCCAAAAGTCAAGAAACGTTTCAGTGGAATCATAGAGAACTCTAAAGTTAAATTTTACAATCATGAGCTCTAAAGTTAATTTTTACAATCATATTCCGCGGTGGTTTGCGAATCACTCCCCAAGTTTTTCCAGTTGCTCCCACTTTTTTTCCATTTCACTGGATGATAGCTTCGCCGGCATTCCAGTCAGCATCCCTGAAGTTTGTACTTGAAATTACCTACTGGAATACCGGCGATATTAGTTCAGCGAAATGGGTCAACGAGGGCACAATGTGAAATCTATGGAGTAATCATATCCTCCGGCGATTTTCGTATAACGTAAAAGTTTTAAGGATTCATTATTTGAAAATGATAAATTCTATAAAACCTTCGGAATAACTAACATAACTTATCACCCATGTATTAAGACTAAATTTACAATCCGTTCTCTTCTCTCTAGCTTGCGACCCTGAGGCCGATGGCAATCGAAGCGTTAGTCGAGGCTCCGACGGGGAGGTGCCCAAGAAGCGCAGACGAAAAGACCCTTCATCCTTCCTAGACACGACCGTCACCTCTGGTGATCTCTCTGACGAGGAGGAGCTCGGGTCAATTTCCAGATCCAGCAGTCTCCTCCAGTTCGAATCCCTAGAGCGGCAGCTGGAGAACGAGCTGGTGCCCTTCCGGACCACGGCGTCCAGTGACCCCTTCGGCCCTCCCCAATCCCCGGTGTCCCCACCCCTCTCCTCCCCCTCCACCTCTTCGTCGTCCTCTTCGTCTTCCGGAGACGATGAGGAAGAGGAAGACGGGAATAGCGACAACAGCAGCTCGGACACCTTGACCGGTGACTCCTTCCCACCAGTCCCCGCCGTGCCCTATTCGTCATCCTCGTCCTCCTCGCCGCCGTCCTCAGACTCGCCGACGGCGAATCGACCTCGCGTTAACCGCCTCCGCTCCTACCGCAGCTTCGACAGCCTCAACCTGATGGGGGCCCGGGGCGACGACCAGAAGGACCGAGGAGGGGAAGGGTTTCCCTCCACCGCCCCCTGGAAGGGTGGTTGGAACCACGGTCACAATCGCTCCCTCCGGCACATGTCGGATCGGCAAATCTATTCAGGGCGCTCCCTCAACGCTTTCCGCATGGAGCCGGAGACACACGAGGACGGGTTCGATCGGGGGTTCGGGTCCGATTTCCGACCACCTCCAGAGAGGTTCGGCTCCTGGTCCGAGCGCGGGAATGACTTCTTCTTCGGCGAGTTTGGGGGCGTCCCTGAGGATTCTGGGGGCGAGATGGCCTGCGACGAGGAATATGGAGACGATTTCTGGGGAGATGAGACGCCAACCGAGAGGTCTTTCAACGAGGACGCCGTCGCGAGGATCGACGAGGAGTCGTCGGAGGGCGTGACGAAGTCGATGGCCGTCGACGTTGACTCGGGATTTGCATCTAGCGAGTCTCCTAAGAGCACGAGGGCGGGGGGGAATCGCAAGACATCTCCGAAGACGTGCACCCGAGAGGGGAGCAACGCCTCGCGCAGGGACGGCGACGGTGCGGTGTCTTCCCTCGACGCCCTCGGCTCCTGGCAGGCGGAAGAGGAGTCCGCCAGCAAGGCGCTGCTACTGGTGTACTCGGGAAAGGTTTCCTCCGTTGATTTTGACGGCGGCGCGACAGAAAAATCGGCGTCCGAAAATGGGCGCGGCGGCGATGGAAACGTGTCTTTGGCGGGAGGGGAAGGGACGTACGCATATGTGACTGAGGAAGTGAAGGAGGTTTCAGAAGGGGAAACTGGTGAGGACATGTGGAAGAGGAGTGGGAAGGGAAGCAGCGAGAAGGATGTAGAGGGGAAGGAAAATGTGTTGGGTATGGTGGGAGGCGCGGAGGAGAAGGGGAGGAGAGAGGTTGGAGGCTGTTGGGAAGTCAGGGTGGAAAGGGGAGTGGTGGGGGTCGTTCGAGGGTCCGAGGGGCGGCGGCACAACGTGGTGGAGAGGAGTGGGGCTAATGGGAAGGCACCCGAGGAGTTACTACCACTGAATGGTCGAGTGCCGGAAGCGAAGGGTGGAAGCCTCATTGCCTCCGAACGAGCGCAAGTAGTGAATCCTCTTTTTGCGATTGGTGACGTCAGGGACGTGGGTTATCATCTGGGTGCCGGCAGTTGCGCCGGTGTTGGTGCTGGTGCGTGGGTGGCGGAGGGAGGCCAGAGGCACGCGAGTCCGAGGGGCGGGTCCACGGAGGGGGGAAAGGGGCTGGAAGAAGAGGAGGAGGAGGGCGGCCGGCCGCAGCGTGGAGAGAGGAGTGCAGTTAGAGCGGAGGCAGTCAGTGAGGAAGAGCGAGGAGAAATCCCGAAGGAGGTGGCTGAGGAGTCCGCCAGTGGAGAACGGAGCCGAGTTCAGGCGGGCGGCGTTGTCGGCGCGAACGACTTGGACTCCCGCGAAGGGAAGGCGACGCCGCCGATACCAACGTCGGCGAGGCAGTCTCCCGCTCTTCGCGACTCCGTAGGGTCTCCGTTCGTCGCCGGCATAGGAAGCGGCGACCGCGTGGTCGAAGGTGAGGCGTCGCGGGAAGCGATAGCCCGCACGGCTGCTGGGAAGGAGGAAGCTGCACCCTCGTCCTCTTCGTCTGAAGGGACTGCCGCAGTCATCAGCAGCAGCAGTAGCTCCGACGGCGAGGGGGCGGAGCCGGTTAAAGGTCGGAGCGGTGCGGAGGGCAGCAGCGACGGTGAGGAGGGTCTCCGGAAGCAGCTCCTGGTGCGCGGCTCGGCGGACGGCGAGGAGGACCACCGCCACGGGGGAGCAGAGAGTGTGACGGCTCGGGAGGAAGTTTCGCCTGGCGGAAGAGGGGTGGAAGAGGCAGGGGGGCAGAGCGGCAAGGGGAGCAGGGCGGGGGCGGCATCCGGTGCAGTCAGCGCGTTGGGCCGTGGGTCGGCGGGGCCAGTGGGAGGGGTCGAGGCGCGCGTCAAGGAGGGGAGGAAGGGCGGTGGTGTTAGTGGTAGTGGGCGGGGTGAGGAGGCGAAGACAGAAATAGCGGTAAGGGAGTCGGAGGATCGCTCCTTAGGGGAGACCAAAGGGGGGAGGGACGAGGAGGAAGAGGTGGGATCCGCTTCTGGACATCGCCCTTTCGTCGGAGGGGAAGGAGGGCGTCTCAAGGGTGGCGGGAAGGGAGTGTCAGGAGGGTTGGAAAAGGGCGGCCACCACCGCTCCCCCCGTCTGCATTTCTTCGGTGGCGCGGGCCGCCACGGCGCGCATTCCTCCTCGGCGGGCCGTTTGGACGCCGCTGAAGCGGCGGAAATCCGCCGGAGGAAGAAATTCGGCAACGCTGCCAGCGACTACTGGCGCGGCGAGAGCGCCGTCGAGGGTTTCTATAATGGCAGAAGCCGATCGGAGGGTGGGATAGGGGTAGAGGGGAAGGGTCGGAGTGCAAGCGAGGAGGAGGAGGACGACTACGACGACGAGGAGGTGGGGGGAGAGGAGGGGCAGGGGTGGTGCATACCGGAGGGCAGCGGCAGGTCCAAGGGGCGCAGCGCTTCGTGGACGGAGAGTGGTTCTTCGGGCGCGGACGGGAGAGGTTGGCGCCTTGCTCTGAGGGGGATTCTGCGGAGGGCTTCCGGCGGCGACAAGGGACACCGGTCATCGGCGAAGGAGAACAGCGGTGGGAAGCAGCACCGCGACCAGCAGCGCTCCAAGGCAGGAGGTAAGGGTGGACGAGACGGCGGCGGAATCGGCGGCAGCATGCGGTCCGAGGGCAAGCCTCCACTCCCGCCCAAGAGCGGCGGGGGAGCGCTCTCCTTTCTCACGCGGCTCTCGTTCCGGCGGAGGAAGGCGCCGAGAGGCGGAGAAGGCGGCCAACAACAAGTGGGGGGTGGCGTAAAGGCGCAGGCGCACCCGGGTATCGATCGCGAGCTGCCCGACGGGAAGGATGCGTATGCGGCGGCGGTGACTCTGGGCGGCAGTCGGGAGGCGGACGGGGCGGGTGGCGCTGGCCGGGAAGAAGGATGCTGTCGCAGTGGACGGTCGGACGGGGGCAGGAGGCAGGCCCCGGCCGCCTCTAACGGCGGCGGGGGCGGCAGGTCGACCAGCTTGATGGATTTGGGAGAGGATGGCGGTGGAGGAGGCAGGGGCGTTGGGGGCAAGGTGGACGCGACCTCGTGCAATGTGGCCGCCTCCAATGTGGCCTCCAGCGTGCACCAGCAAACTCAGCAGGGTGTTGGTGGTGGAGGAGGAGGCGGCGTGGTGGTGGACTCGAGGGCCAAGTCCATGGAGTTCCTCCTGGACGAAGGCAACAAGGCAACAGTATTGGTGAGTGTCCCACTATCCAGATTGAGAGAGAGCGTGGCCTCGTGCCCGTTCGCAGTCCTCGGTTATCTATATTATATATGTATGCATATAGATACATAATGATTTCCTCTAGTTTTTGCCCATCATGTGTGAGCATTTTTGACTGATGTGGCCCATTTTTATCGTCGAACCCGAACGAGGTGAACAATCTCCTTGATTGTTAATTGTTTTTTATGTGGTTTGGGGGACAACCGTGGGGGATGTGACCTGCAATGATCGTTGTGATGCCTCGCACATTTCTCTTGGAAACACCTTTTGGAGCCCTTTCGATTAAAGGCGACACCCCTCGCCGTATCTCGGCAGTTGTGCTCCGTGCACGCTCATATGATGCACAGTAAATTATGTGCTAATCGATCATTTACTGCGGTTCATTATCGTCATATGTGGTTCGTGCGTTTTTACGGAGCTTAAGAACTCTTGAAAACTCTAAACCGTAAACAATGGCTTCGAAATATTTTTTCTGTCCATTAAATAGGTTGCGATCGATCATTGGATTGCACGTATGCGAGTTATAGTAATAGTGGAGGGAACGATTCTGGAAGTCTTCACGTATTTTATCATGTGAGCGTGTTTTATTGTGACGGATTTCTTGGTTTTTCGTTAAAAATCTCACATATACGGTATTTGACTTTGGAATAGTTGATCAGTCTGTCTGATTATTTTTTTTAGTTTCAATTGGTGTTTTATAGCTCTGTAAAACGTGCATCCTCAAGATTTGATATCTTTATTCGTTATCATAACTGTCCATTTTAACCTCCTTTCCGTGCTGATTAACCGACATTGCCCTTTATCTCTCTCGAATCACCTGAGACTTATTTTCCTCGACTGGATGATTTTTTGCTATCCCTCCCTCAGTCTACTCGGCCTCAGATTTGGTTTATTTATACCGTTGGCATCTGAAAGCATCTCCGGTCTGTGGCTTTTAGAACACCGCCTCCCGATTTGCTCTGTCCGCCGAGAGTTTTAATTTTTTCGTCCTTTCCGAAGGGTGTCAAACCTATTGATGCATCGCGGCTATATCGGGGCCTTTGTGGTCCTTGAATGATTTTGTAGGAGCGTGAGGGTGCTGAAACCCGATCGAAGAAATTATTATTATTACCATTAACTCTGTGAGTGTGCCATTTTGTGAGATTTTCACGTTCCCCGGTTGGGTAATTTGTATGATGAGACTTAAAGAAGACGGGCGGCAGGGACTTCGGTCGATTCCCACTCCAAGCTTCCCAGCACGAAACTGTTTACAATAGATAATGAATAACTCAATATTTACACATGACTGATAGCGTTTTTGGTGGATTCCTTTGGAAGGGGCCTTGAGGAAGGGAAACGGGCCTCACGTGCAACACTCTCAAGACTTACTAAAATTTTTGTACTCTGACCCATTGATGGATCATTTTTTATTAACTTGGGGCTTAATCAGATCATTTATTACTGTCAGTGATGAGGGCGGTGACATTTCCCGTCCGTAATTGTTAGATGCAAATACATTTTTCAGCGAACTCCGTAAATGTGCGTTTTGATCGAGTTTATAGTTTGTTCGGATTTTGGCCACTTCATCTTCCGCCAACCAAATGCATGTACATTTTTTTCATACCGGAGCTCTTAACCCAGGGATTCATTCATTATTTTCCGGAAGTTCCGATTTTATGGTCCATATTTAGTTCCGGACGCAGTCACTGTCTCTGGTGACTGAAGATACCGCTGTTGTGTAGCTGAAATGCTTAAAGGATATTGAAATTGTTCTTAGTTTGCTTGTGTTGCTTTGGTGATATCATTAACTTCCTCACATATCCGTACGATCATCTTGAAATCGGCGGATTATCTATCAATGAAAAAATGTTTCATTTTAGGAGTAAGGTTATTTCCGTCACTATCCTTGATTATCGATTCTGGAGACACTTCAGTCGAGTGATTGTGACTGATAGTGATTTTTGCTCAAATATTTATTACTTCAAATTTTGTTTACCGTGATACGGTAGTTAAAGCATAAGAGGTAATTGTATAGGTTCCATGTAAAACTGACCTATTTCAATTGAGAGCAAATTGTATTTGTTTGCTTACCAATAATGAAGTAAACACCTTAGAATAAAATCCTTCTTGGAATTTTAGAAACTTTAAGACTACTTCGACTGAGAAGTAAGGTCCACTGCTTACTTTAACTGATTACGTTATTTTTTTCGTTTCGTGGCTTTTTTTATTAAAATTGCATTTATTTATCGGACATCATTCCATGATTTATTTCTATATTTACCCTTTTTAATATTGTAGAACCTGGTCTCATGATATTCTCGCACCACGTGCAGCTGGTGTACACACCTTTTTCTCGCGGGACACTTAATATACCTTTATATGTATCATTAAACATTGGAAAGATGATTGGAAGGGTTTCAAACTCGTATAAGTTTGTTGCTTATGACAAAAATCTTCACCATTCCTACGCTGTAAATCGTAATCATTTTAAGTAATCCTTGCCGAGGAAGTTTTTGAACTCAAATCCCAGATGAAATAAGATTATTCTGAAATTAAAGTTTATCAACACTTAGCCCAGCGAAATCTTCATCTGCAACTTTCCTTCCTTTTTTCCATTCCTGCAAAAAGCCTTCGAAGTTGACATAAATACCCTGCGATCCACCAAAATGGTGTGTGGCAAAGGGGTGCAAGCACCAGGTGGGAATGGTAAGTAATAAGCGAGGATATGGAAGAGGAAGGGAGAAGGGATAAATGGTATTCAGCAAAAAACTATCAAATAACGTGGACATTTCTATACATGCTGGAGGTAGACTTAATTAAAAAAAAGGGTTAATTCACTTAATACATTAGTTGTTTGTTATGCAAAAATTAGGACCAAAAATAAAAATTTAGGGTTCATAAAAAGAATACTTGGGAACTGTAATGAGAGGGTCAGAGAGTTTTGTTATTTCACGTTAGTTAGGCCCCACCTACAGTAGGCTGCGGTTGTATGGGATCCTCACGAGGTAGGTTTAATGTTGGAACTAAATGAGTGAAACGTAGAGCAGCTAGGTTTGTGAAAAGTTGTTATAAACAAGGCAGCAGTGTTATGACACTGTTGGAAGAATTAGGATGGGAACACCTAGTTGGCCGTTGGCTTAAATATGAAACATTTTAGGCAGGTTACTTATCTCAGTATGTTAAAGACATATTATATGCCTGGACTTGCTTTGGTAAATAAGATCACGTACGTAAAGGTCGGGAAATAGATAGTAGAACGTGTAGATTTAAAATGTCGGTATTTCCTGACGGGATTAAAGATCAAAATACTTTTTTAGATGTTACGAAAATGAGATAATTAGCATTGGTAGTGTACATATTTTGCCGATCTCCTGCTGTTTTTTTTATTTGATCCATCTTTTTTAAAAATTTAAATTCACTTTAAAAGCTATGCGCAAAAATTTGATGACCAGACAGAGACCGTTTGGTGCAGAAAAGAGAGAAACAAAAGAAATACCCGTAGACTCATTTTACAGGCAACCTGACTACTTCAGATGCGGTAGAGGTCCTAAACAACCAAATAATACATTTTATCCGCAAGAACACTAATAGCGATATTATAGTTGGGGGTAACTTCAATCTTCCTTCAATAGATATCTACATAATTATTTAGATCTAGATAATACCCCGCAATCCGCTGCAAGGAGGTTTTTTTTTCTTTTCTAAATTACGGGTGGTGTCTTATCACCCCCCGCCACACGTCCTTGCGGCGGCTTGCGGGGTATTAAGCAGATGTAGATGAAGGAGTATCGCGAGGGTTGTTAGGTTTCCACCTGTAAAAGAGAACAAAACCACTTGCAAAATCAACACATACATGTAAACCTATACCCACAGTTGCGTATACTTTCATTTAAAAAATCCTTTCAACTTACACGCATGCAAATACTTATACTATCAACTGGATAACATTTGCACCTTAGAATGCAGTAAATAATTTATCCAATAACGTGCAAGCTAGAATTTGAAAGGTAAGAAGGCGTAATTCCAATACCACACAGACGTAATATACAACGTTCTCCTCCCCCAAGGGCGCAGGGAATGTGATCCAATGCTGTAGGTTGCGCGAGGGTCCCCCCACAGAGAGAGACGAGGGGTGGAAGGGGAAACTTAAAAACAAAGCAGAGCAAGAATTACTGTAAAGAGTACTATATTACTTAATGGCATTCTAATGCGGTCATGCGGGAAGGGTTTTGGCAACAAAACACTCGAGGTAATTGAAAGTGCATGCAATTAAGTAAAACTAATTATTCCCTAGACGCTGAGGTTGTCTAGTGGAATTTTAGCTTTCTATAATCCTAGAGATGCTATCCCGTATTGTCCGTGGGAAGAAGGGTCCTTAATTCTGCTAGTTCTGGAATGTATTTCCCGAATTTTATATACATGATCCAAGTGACCAATGTATGTTGGAGTGCGAATAATTTGCGAGACCTCGGTGCTGAAACATGCGGATCTGAATTTATTTAGCAAGTTCAACATAGCATTGAATCGTCTTTCTTCTAATGATTCCCACCCTAACTCCAGAAGCATTTCAGTGACGCTTTTCGTTTTATCGTAAGAGTTTTTAACGAATCGGGCTGCCCGGCGTTGAACCTTCTCAATTTCCCGAATGAGGCCTTTTTCTCTCTGATCCCATACACTATATGCAAATTCTAATCGAGGCCTTACAAGAACGTGGTAACAGCGTTCCTTGACCTTGGAGTCACTTCTGCCGACAAAGCGTCAAAATAATCCCAATTTTTTATATGCTTGCCCGCAGACTTTTCGTATGTGGGTCCCCCAAGTTAAATCTTTAGTGATTGTAACACCTAGGTATTTTACCCTATCAACTAATTCTAGATCAACTCCAGCTAATTTTTAAACGAATAATATACCACCACACTCGTGCACACACATGCCTGCATACGTCATGCGGTAATTGTTGTGTTTGAGTTATTCATTGAACTTAAGGGTATAAGTTAATTCTTGACCTTTTGGGTTCGAATATGCGATGTTCGCGAATTGTGCGAGAAAGGAACTAGTACTTGAACCTGTCGGTGACAGTATCTGTTTCTCTAATTTGACCTGGATGGTCGGACCTACCGTAAATGGTTTGGTTGATTCCCGCTGTGCCACAAGGAAAAAGTGTCTTGTTCCTCTCTAAAAGTTCAAATAAAAAAAGTCTTTCATAGTAAAAATCTTACCTGTATCTTCGAGATTTAAACCTATATCATCCAGCATCCCCGTGACTATTACTCGCTACTCGTAGCAATTTTTAACAAACCTAACGAAATTTCTCTGATCCTTATTTAATTCTTTAAAAACGTTTTCTCTCATGGATCCCAGACACTCACTGCTTAATCTATATGTGGCCTAACTAAAGCAAAGTCCCGCCTCTACCTCTAACCTTTTTATTGCATATTCCGACAACTCGTCATATGAAATAGCTTCTTTATGGTTGGCTCCGATATTAATGTGTACTCCATGGAAGACATGATGTTAGTGTGACTTTTTGTTGTAACTTTATTCAGTGTAGCTAACCTTTCTTGAAATCCAATCTTCGGCATTTGGTCTTTATTCCTCAAAGTTCCTCGATGCAGCGATACCCTTGCCGTTTTATCGTTCAGAAATAGATTTTTTGTCAGGTACGTCAATGGGGAGATACCATCTTCCGACAGGGTGGGGCATTTTCAACGGATCATTTGCTCGTCATGTGAAATGGTAAATTTATCTCGTGGCTGTTCGCACATTTTTAGGACAGACCGTCGCCTGGCAGTCAGGGACGGAAGGAGGAACTATTTCCACCAGTCAAAGTAGCTCGTGATTCGTTTCCTTTTCTGTTCCTGTATTCTAGCTCGATTCGCTCTCGGCGGCTTTGGGGTAACACCATTTTGTACGTAACTCTTTTGAAATAGGCTTTTTGTCCCGTGCCGCTGCCTTGGTTACTCTTTCTAAGAGGCATTTTTCTCCTGCTAGGGATTCTATTGGATAGATTCGTGTTAATCCGTGATAGTCTGTCGGATTCTTCCGGTAGGCCCTGAGTATTACACTGAAAATAGGTAGAGATGTGTGCCAAATGTGGTACGAAGTCTTTTTCATTTCATTTGTAAAATAACACTTTCTGAGACTTCCTTAAAAGCCGTATTCAATGTCACTCCGCGGGCGTACCTACAGTTGCCAAGAATCTTGGTTTACGAAACAAATCACGCTTGTTTCGTAACGTGCATGAGAGCTGCGTAGTGCCCATCCCTGTGATGTCACATGAGCGATTGTTTAATTCGCACACCGGCGGAAGCTTAGGTTCACATTTCTCCTATCGCGAAAGGAGGTCATGCCTTTAAATGGTCAAATATGCAACAAAATTTTTGACGATAAATCTTCGCCAAAAATATTTACAGCACTGTCAAAGCGGAATAAATGTATGGTTATTAAAAGAACATTTTTTAAAGCCGTTCATGCCATCATCTCTCCAACGTGTCGTATTGCTGCGTATAATTTTTCCTTTTGGCGCTATCCATTTCCCTTCGGTTTTCATATATATTTTTTATTTTCCTCCTCCTGTGAATTTGGTATCGTAGTGGTATTTTGAGTCAGAATTAAGGTCCTTGATAAAACCTTTCATAACCGAATTATAAAATTAAATTTTTACTAATATCTAAAGGGTATTTACTCGGCAAGACAACGCCAGGATATGATCTAATCTATATCTACATCTATTTAATACCCCGCAAGCCGCCGCAAGGGCGTGTGGCGGGGGGTGTTAGGACACCACCCGTAATTTAGAAAAGAAAGAGAAAAAAAACCGCATGCAATAACCACAAAATCATATATACAAAAAAAAACTTGGCATAAATTCATGCATGAACACTTACACCCCACACACATGCAAACACTCAATTTACACCTTACATACACATGCACCTGAAAGTATACCTAGCATCTCTATAGTGTTTAATTTGTTCCGACTTATAAATTCAACGTTTTTAATATTTCTAAAGTGACTTCGGTTTCTTACTATTATGATTTCTGATTGTTCATCTACATCTACATCTACTCAACACCCCGCAAGCCGCCGCAAGGGCGTGTGGCGGGGGGTGCTAGGACACCACCCATAATTTAGAAAAGAAAAATAATTAAAAAAAAATCGCATGCAATAACGACAAAATCATATATAAAAAAAAACATGGCATACATTCATGCATGAACACTTACACCCCACACACATGCAAACACTCAAACTACCAACTAACATACACATGCACCTGAAAGTATACCTAACATCTCTATAGTGTTTAATTTTGTTCCGACTTGTAAATTCAAAGTTTTTAATATTTCTAAAGTGACTTCGGTTTCTTGCTATTATGATTACTGATTGTTCGGGGAAAGAATGAGTATTTGTACCTATCTGTCTTGGAATCTATATCCCTTAGTTTATCTTTGTGGTCTGATCTACCTAAGTAGTGTGGGGCCATTATAATTCCTTCAGTGTCATATTTAAACTCGTTTGTTCTGAACCTTTCTAAAAGTCTAAGCCTCGCTTGTTCTCTCCGCACTTCAAGTGGTTCCCAGCCTAAATCCCCTAAGAGACCTGTCACACTTGTGTTTTTATCATAACAATTTTTAACAAATCTAGCGGATTTTCTCTGGACTTTATCTAATTCTTTTTGCCAAATTTTCTCCCACGGATCCCAAATACTTGCGGCATATTCCAAATGAGGTCTAACTAGAGCAAAATAACACCTCTCTTTAACTTTTTCATTACATTTCCCCACCACCCGTTTTATGAAGCCAAGTTTCTTTAAAGCTGATCCGCATATTGTCCTGATATGTGCTCCCCATGAAAGGCGTGGTGTTACAACAACCCCCAAATATTTAACTTGATTTGCCGTAGTCAATACTGAACCCTCTATTTTGTAGTTTATATCCTGTTCCTCGCTTCCTTTATTCCAAAATTTCAAAACTGCACATTTATCTATATTAAGTGTTAATCCCCATTTATTGCACCATCCCGAGATATTGTCTAAGTCTCTAGAGAGTAGCTCGCGATCTAGTTGGCTCCTTATTTCCCTGTATATCACCGTGTCGTCAGCAAATAACCTTAGATTGCTACTAACGTGTGTGCTTAAGTCATTTATGTATATTAAGAACAGAAGAGGCCCTATTACACTTCCCTGGGGGACGCCCGAAGTAACATCTCTCTCCGTTGAGCACAACCCATCTATGACTACTATTTGTTTGCGGTTTGACAAGAAGTCCCTTATCCAATTAATTATTTTCTCATTGATCCCATAGTATTTAAGTTTGTGTAACAATTTATTGTGTGGGACTTTGTCGAAGGCTTTTTTGAAATCCAGGAATACTGCATCGACTTGGGTGTTGTTTTCTCCCGATCTAAGTATATCGTGAATGAAGAGACCAAGTTGTGTTTCGCAAGATCTGCTTTTCCTAAATCCGTGCTGGTTGTGGATTAGTATTTTCCTACTATCAAGAAATTTCATAATGTTAGTGACAATAACGTGTTCCAATATTTTACAAGAGATCGATGTTAAAGAAATGGGTCGGTAATTGGTTGGTTTATCCCTATCGCCGCCTTTATAGATGGGAGTTATATGTTGTTCGGGGAAAGAATGAGTATTTGTACCTATCTGTTCTGGAATATATCTCCCTTAGTTTATCTTTGTGGTCTGATCTACCTAAGTAGTGTGGGGCCATTATAATTCCTTCAGTGTCATAGTTAAACTCGGTTGTTCTGAACCTTTCTAAAAGTCTAAGCCTCGCTTGTTCTCTCCGCACTTCAAGTGGTTCCCAGCCTAAATCCCCTAAGAGACCTGTCACACTTGTGTTTTTATCATAACAAGTTTTAACGAATCTAGCGGATTTTCTCTGGACTTTCTCTAATTCTTTTTGCCAAATTTTCTCCCACGGATCCCAAATACTTGCGGCATATTCCAAATGAGGTCTAACTAGAGCAAAATAACACCTCTCTTTAACTTTTTCATTACATTTCCCCACCACCCGTTTAATGAAGCCAAGTTTCTTTAAAGCTGATCCGCATATTGTCCTGATATGTGCTCCCCATGAAAGGTGTGGTGTTAGAACAACCCCCAAATATTTAACTTGATTTGCCATAGTCAATACTGAACCCTCTATTTTGTAGTTTATATCCTGTTCCTCGCTTCCTTTATTCCAAAATTTCAAAACTGCACATTTATCTATATTAAGTGTTAATCCCTATTTATTGCACCATTCCGAGATATGGTCTAAGTCTCTAGAGAGTAGCTCGCGATCTAGTTGGCTTCTTATTTCCCTGTATATCACCGTGTCGTCAGCAAATAACCTCAGATTGCTACTAACGTGTGTGCTTAAGTCATTTATGTATATTAAGAACAGAAGAGGCCCTATTACACTTCCCTGGGGGACGCCCGAAGTTACATCTCTCTCCGTTGAGCACAACCCATCTATGACTACTATTTGTTTGCGGTTTGACAAGAAGTCTGTAATCCAATTAATTAATTTCTCATTGATCCCATAGTATTTAAGTTTATGTAACAATTTATTGTGTGGGACTTTGTCGAAGGCTTTTTTGAAATCCAGGAATACTGCATCGACTTGTGTGTTGTTTTCTCCCGATCTAAGTATATCGTGAATGAAGAGACCAAGTTGTGTTTCGCAAGATCTGCTTTTCCTAAATCCGTGCTGGTTGTGGATTAGTATTTTCCTACTATCAAGAAATCTCATAATGTTAGTGACAATAATGTGTTCCAATATTTTGCAAGAGATCGATGTTAAAGAAATGGGTCGGTAATTGGTTGGTTTATCCCTATCGCCGCCTTTATAGATGGGAGTTATATGGGCTAGCTTCCAGTCGCGAGGCACTGAGCCTTCTTCTATCGATTTTAGAAAAACAATATGTAAAAACGGGGCAATGTCTTCAGCTAATTCCTTTAATATTCTAGCAGGTATTTCTTCCGGACCAGGTGCCTTGTGTGCTTTGATACTACGGAGCAGATGTACTATTCCCTGCTTGGTCAGTGTAAGATCGCTCATGTGTTCCCCGGGTGGGTGTGGAGGATCATTTGGTGCGTTTGTGTTTTTGTTGTAGACGCTCTGGAAAAACTGATTTAAAATATTTGCCTTTTTCACGCTATCTGTAATGATTTCTCCATTTTCAGTCTTCAAAGAGTGAACAGTGGGACGTTTACCCTGTATTTCCCTAACATAGGACCAGAATGACTTTGGATTTTCCTCAAGATATGCTATGCTAATACGCTATGTTAATTCAAATAATGTATTAGGATTAAGTTTAAGATCCAAATAAAAAGTAATATACTTAAGTAAGTAAGTAAATAAAGACGGAAAAAACTTGGGTTACGCCCTACAGTATTTGAGCTTTTGTACAAGAACTTCTCCCATGCGGGACCAACTGCTGGAAGTGGTAATCGTTTATTGTGTGTGATTAGAGTTACATGTAACAATTTTCACGTAAATGCCATCTAGTCCAACCAAGCTGTATACGATTTCAATCACCATTCTCTGTTCTATTATTGCTCACGGAAAAATAAAATTTTTAAGTCAGTCCTCCGAACATTCTATCCCTCTCTCATGCCTACATTCAATGTCTCTCCTACCATAGTGCGACGTAACGACTTACCCATTATATTGTTAACGTCCCTAGACTTAAGATCTGTTTAAAATTTAGGAAAGAGGTATTACTAGTATAGTAATCATCAGCCTACAAAGGATTTAAAGCCCTTTTCTTTTAGTAACTGAGTCTCACCGAGTTTATCCCCCCGCCACACGCCCTTGCGGCGGCTTGCGGGGTATTATGTAGATGTAGATATCATCACAAATTTTCTGGTACACTACGAGGGTATTGGAAATGTGAGATTTAACAACTGAATAATAATTCTGTTCCTTTCTGACTTCATCACAATTCTCAGGTTCCCTTCTAAGAATCCTATCATGTTAGCTCATCCTTACATTTCCTTTCTTTGATCACAAATAATATACCGTATCAGTTAGGGTTATGAGATGTAAGAGATCCCCAAATTACGGTTTTCGCCTGTTTGAAACAGCGTTTGAACTAGAATTATTTTTAATAGTATCCAATTTTCTTCTTGCATAACTTATTTTTCGCAACTGGAAAATAACATCTACACGTACAATATTCCGCAAACCGGATGTAGATGTAGATGAAACCGCCGAGCGTGTGTTTCCCTGGGGTTTTACGGTACGTGCACGAATATGAATCCATACATGCATGTGAACAAATATTTGCCCATGTATACAATCACACGTACACGTATACATAGCCATATACTGAAATATATCTGTATCATATTTTAATAATACAGATCGTGTAATTATTATTCGATCCCCACTCATTGGTATGGACGTGTTGAGATAATTCAGGGCGCGAGCCAAATGAAAGTAAACCCGCAGCATTTCATGCTCGAGCGATTTTCTCAACGGGGTCAATAGAGCTCTATCGGTAAGAGAAAAAATGAGTATTTCAAGAATGCCGGAGCTTATCACCACGTATGTCTGACGTGCGGCCGAGAAATTTAACCTTCAATAATTTTATGAATAAGCAATTTATTACGGACTCATAGCTTGCTACCCGGGGAAGAACAATTTATTTTTTTCAAGTTTTCATCCTGTTTGCCAACTAAAGACTGTCACTTTGCCTCAAAATACCAGGATTTTCCTCCAGACGATCGGGCACGTACTTGGTCTTAACTCGTTGGACCTCGTATTTTTTTGGTAGCGCTCGAATTGAAGTGGATCGAAAAGTTTAGCGCGTAGGGAATTACCCCCTGCCACACAGCTATTGTAGAATCGAGGGGTATTTATGTAGATGTACCCGCGACCCACCAAAAAGGTGTGTGTGAGGAGGTGCAAGCAAGCAGGTGTAAAGGGTAATATGCATCCATAGCAGTATCTGGGATCCTTATGAGGTAGGTTTAATAAAAATGTTAGATATCGCGCAGCGTAGGGCAGCTAAATCAACCCGAAGGCCGGTTTGGTAGGTGAGTTAACTCAGTACTAATCCCGACGGCATGTGAAATTCACGCATCAGGGTAGGGGGGGCCAGTTCCCGTCCCTCTGCCGGCTATGGCTTACCATGAAAATCTGGTACCCGAGAAATCACATAGTTAGGGTGGAGCTGCAGGTGCCTAGAGAGGCTTGCCCTGTAATCGAACCCGGGGCCTCCGGTCCGAAGTCCAACGCTCAACCCCTGGACTACCATGACCCTCTGGTTGAGAGTATCCAAATTGTATTCATCTTCTGTTTTTTCTTATTTATTTTGGTTTATCAACAAAGCATTTCGTTGATGCGAATACCGCTGCCATTCCCTAATTAAATCACGTTGACGTAATCTTCTGGTAATTTTTATGGAAAATTATAAATTGAGGACTTACTCCTCCAGCATGTTTGCGTCTTGGTACGTTATTTTATACATTTTAATTAAATATTTTTCCATTTCCCCTTTCTCTCCCATATCCTCCCTAATCACTCACCCATCCCATATGGTGCTTACACCTCCTGCTACACACCTTTTTGGTGGATTACGGGGTATTTATGTCGATGTCGACACCTGATACAAATCAAATACATTACATATTGAAAAGAACACTCGAGTGTGTTCAATACACCAGTTTGTTTAGAAGCCTTGAATATGTTTTAGTGAAATTTCTGTGCTGAATATATTTATTCACATCTACATGTTAATAAATATATTCAGCCCCCCCGCCACACGCCCTTGCGGGGTATTATGTAGATATAGATGCATGCATGTGCTCAAGAACTTCCATCGTTGACAGTTTGCTTGCATAACGAATATGTTATATCATTCGATGGTTAGGTTGGCTGATAATGGCGCATGTTACAAAGCGTAAATAATTGATGTTCCTTAAAATTGAGTTCCACAAAATTTCAATTGTTATAAATAATCCAGGCTCTCTGTTTTGAAAACATCGCGTAACCCTTTTTACGGTCTTAGCATTTATTTATTTTGACCGGTGTTATAACTCTTCAGTCGGCGCCTTCTATTTAGAAGATGCACATTTTTGATCATGGAATACATCTTCAACTGCGTCGACGGACTTTATAAGGCATGCATCTGTTATGGGCTCAACTTAAATTAACGTGATGTGGTAGCGGCCATGGAGTAAGTGCTGAGTGTAAAACAAAAATAGCGCGTGCGCCCACCATCGTTTTGTTGGCGTATAAGGTCATCGCAGTCGAATCAAATGCATTATGTATTTTTTTTTCAAAATCTTGCGCGTGAATCATATGTGCCCGAAGCAGTCTGCCTCTTTGAGATTCTGCCTCTTGTTGCCATCCAACAAATTTTCTTTCCTTTGCCACCGCTTACACCATCCCTCTACTCGGTGGCGTTCACGGCTCGAGGTTGGAAAGTATGTAATGACTCCGTGTGAATGGAAGGGACACGATGTCCCCTCCTAGACTAATGACTCCGAAATATCTCGGCGGGGGTGCAAGTGGGGTGGTGACTGTGACACCAGGCAGCCCTCCATCAATTGCTTGCGTTTACATGGGTTTACTCCCAGAGTCATTTGTTATCCTAAGCTAAGAATATCTGACGGAATAGCTTGAAGGGGGTGATTTTTTCCCTATTATCGGAGCTCGATGGTCTCATTACCTACCCCTCAGGAGCAAACAAAGGGGTCCGGTTTGGAGAAGGAGAGTGGAGGGTAGTCCTTAGCCCGATACAACAAAAGATTTCTGTCGATGCGTGGGAAGTGTCCCGAATCTAGGAGAGAAGGCTAGGGGGAAATTAAACGCTGCAAGTAGTGGCCAAAAACAGGACTGGGGAGACTCACCCTCTCCACCCCCTTCTCTCCCTGTAACCCCGCCGTGATGGGTCGTTTGGTCCCTTGTCCTTATTGGTGTGATTATGTTTCCCTTCTTTTGTCTTCGCTCGTGCCCCGGTACGAGGGTCTCACGCAGCCATGTCTTCATATTCCCCACATTTCCCCTACCACTTTCCCTACTCATAAAACTAAACCAGAAGTTCAAAACGTTCGCGATGAGCATGCCATGTTAATGTGGCTCTTCTGGAAGGACGGAGTTCCTCAATTCGAAATTCGATTTCTACAGCTACTTATTGTCCCGCAAACTGCCGCCAGGGCGTGTGGCGGTGGGTGTTTGGGCACCACCCGTAATTAAGAAAAAAACAGCATGCAAAAGCCACAAATTTATACAATCCACAAACAAAACATTGTAGTTATACATTCATGCAAAAACCCTTACAACCCACAGACATGCAAACACTACCAGCTAACATGCACATGCACCTACAAATATACCTGCTATCTTTGCAATGTTTACATCTACATCTACATCTACATAATACCCCGCAAGCCGCCGCAAGGGCGTGTGGCGGGGGGTGTTAGGTCACCAACCGTAAAAACGAAAAATACCACATGCAAAAAACAACACGGAAAATTACACCCCAGCAGCGCACACACTCATGCAAAACTCCCTCCATCCAATACTCATGCAAACACATACACCGCCAAACAACAAAAAACTGCACCCCAGGATACAGCACGAAAGCCATCCTAAAACACGCAAGCCAGGACACAACAAGCAAGAATGTGAAACATCACTACCACATGAAAATGCACCACAAAACACTCAACCCCCCAAAGAGACAGTAAAAGGAAGGGAATTCGACCCAACGTTTAATTTTGTTCCGACTTGCAAATTTAATGTTTTTAATATTTCTAAAGTGTCTTCGGTTTCTTACTCGTATTATGATTCCTAATTATTCGGGGAAAGAATGAGTATTAGTATCTATCTGCACTGGAATCTGTCTTCCTAATTTTATCTTTGTGGTCTGATCTACCTAAGTAGTGTAGCGCCATACTAATTCCTTTAGTGTCATCGTTTAACTCCTTTGTTCTGAGCCTTTCTAAAAGTCTTAAGTCTCGCTTGTTTTCTTCTTTTTGATTTCAGTTAATACCCCGTATTTTTTGGTCACGATTATGTAAACGACGTGAGGCATCGGCCTCGGTCGATTCATTCATGTGTTTCCATCCCGGTGGACGAATGTTGTGATTTCCCGATTTCGCCAAAAAGAAAATGCGAATTCTGGGTTGTTTTTCATCTTGTTTTGTCGAATCCGTTATTTACGCGGTGTATCATTCATGAGTTCATAAATGCTGGATCTTTCAAGATGGGATACAGAGACAGTGGTTAAGAACTCAAGTGACGATATACTATCAAGCGTCATTTATATTCTTTCATTCCAAGGTTAGCAATTAGTCCTCGCTGCCTTCTTCTCGGTATTCGGAATTTTTTTCGAGAGAAGTGACGCGTGATAATGTCGTCTGTTAGCTTTCCTCCTGGAAGCGGTGAATAATTTCAAAGCAGAGTACGGAACGAGAAAGATGTGTTGGTTAGTTAATAGGTCAAGGTTCACCTATGATGGTGTGGTCACTTATTTTTCCTTCTTCCCGTCCCGAATGGCTTTGGCATTCCTTGGGTCGTGTCCCTTTTCGGGAAGCAGTCGTTCTTCCAATTCGAGAATTAAAGCCCGTGCACCTCATCCATCTACGTAATTATCAATCTTCTTTATCTCCGGACTTGTGCAGCTCCTCAAACGGCCACCCACGATGGAGACATCTTTCAGAAGAATGAGAATTTTTAACTTCGGTTCGCCATTGCCATCCTACCGCCTTTCTTGATCACCCCCCCACTCGCCCGCCCTCTCGTCCTTTCACTCCACGTTCACGCTGGCGCACTCTTGGTTCATCTCGTGCCTCCGCTCCCAAGTATTGCGCTGACGTTCCTCGTGGCGGCATTGATTGAGCATTGGTCGTCGTCGGAGATGGGCGTTACGGCGATGAAGACGTGGTTAAATTTCCGATCGAGTCTCGCCGATACCAGTCGAGTATGACACATGGGTGAATTTTATTGGACGTTGCATACGCGTGAGCAATCCTGGAAATAAACGTGAAATAATCCCGCGAAGGGGAGTGGATAAGTTTGAGCGAAATCGATCAGGTTTAAAATGGTTATGGCTCGCTAGCATTGATGACCTTGCGTTAAAACAGGTGGAAATGGATTTTCATCTCTTAATGGGGCTGCTGAATTCAGTAATATTTTTGAAAATAAGAATAGAGTATAAGTTAATCTTTTTCAAGGATGGCTCAGAGAAAGGAGTGTTTATACTTTGGAATAGCGTGTGGAATATAGCGTACTTATGAAGGAATATTATATCCGAACCTGGGTTAAACAATGAGCGGGAGTAACCTGATCATCTATGTACGGCTATACAATATCCCGCAAACCACCGCAAGGGTGTATGGCAGTGTGCTAACCATACATGCGCAAATATTAGTTAAGGAATGAATATTTTTATATATTTGATCAAACACAATCACTTGTAGTCGTGCATACTTACAAGTCTGTATTTTCGGGACATGTACATTATGAAATAATTGACTAAATAAATCTTTGTCTCTAAGTAAATATATTCATTTTGGATTTTTTTATGATTGCTTATCGTGCGAGAGAAGAACGAGTACTTGAATGTATGTCGGAGACGTTGTATATCTATTTTATTTCAACTCGGTAGTCGAATCTACAAAAATATCTTGGGGCCATAATAATTCGCTGTCTGTTGTAAGAAAACTCCCCCTAAGGACGTCACGGTTATGATGCCGAATACGTCGCATTATTATTTATTTCTTAAATCGCGTTCTTTATCGTCTTTTTCGTTCTGTTTCAGTGAAGGTCTTCTTTGCTATTTAGTAAATAAACTAGAGCAATTTTTATCTACATCTACATAATACCCCGCAAGCCGCCGCAAGGGCGTGTGGCGGGGGGTGTTAGGTCACCAACCGTAAAAAAGAAAAATACCACATGCAAAAAAAACAACACGGAAAATAACACCCACAGCAGCGCACACACTCATGCAAAAATCCCTTCATCCAATACTCATGCAAACACATAAACCGCAAAACAACTAAAAAACTGCACCCCATGATGCAGCACGAAAGACATCCTACAACACGGAAGCCAGGACACAACAAGCAAGAAATTGAAACATCACTACCACATGAAAATGCACCACGAAACGATATGAACGATAACATGAAATTTAATCAAAATAAAGGCTTCCATCATTTGCGACTTCTCCGAGAATTGAGATTTGGGAGAATCTTGATTCACCAACTATTCTTTCTCATCCCTGTAGTGTTTATTTTCCACCAAAGATTTTTTTACGGGGGCCAATCGCTAAATCCTAGAGGTATCATTCTCATGCTTCGTCCACCCAAGCGACCGGCTCACCCAATGTGAGCCAAAAAAATATTTTATGCCTAGGTTTGAGGTTTAGATTGGGTTTATAGCGATCGTTTTGGGACATTTAACTTTTTCAGGAATCACCTTGACGTTCACCTATGATTTCGACGTCCAGTTAATTGTTTCCTTTATATAGGACCTAGATGGAAATACTCTAGCCGTGGTATTCACTTTTGAAGTTTATTCCGAGTGATAAAAACGTTAAAAAAATAAGAGTAAATCGTGTCAGCTAAGCGGACACTTGATGCTTAAGGTATTCAAGGCAGACATGTCAATTCTGCAGATCTCCGTTGGAGGTTGTGCTTTGTTGGTCGTCATGTGCCATTGAACCACCGTCGGCTCTTTGAACTTCAGTATTATCCGTCGCCTGTGGACGCAATTCAAATAACACGAAACCGCAGGCAAGCCTTTTTGCGCTCTTAAATATCAGTGGCTTTGAAGCATGGTCTGAATACAGATGAGAGAATGGTGCGGCCAGGAATGAGAGAGAGGGCGCCGACCCCTACTCAGTCAACCATTCCGGAACCCCACGCCATCGCGAGTCAGTCGTACGACTTTATTCATCGTCGCTAAGCTTTGTCATTTACTAATTTGTTCTTTTCGCTTCTATTCGATCCGTCATGTCGATAAACTTTCGACGTATCTTGGATTGACGTGCAAAAAATTTCTCTCTAATGAATAATTGATTTTTCATGAAAGTTAAGAATGGGTTAGTGACTCTTTAGTGAACTTTATTATCGTTTTGTTTCCTTATTTGTCACCCAAAATCATTCTAAATTTATTCAAGAGAGATCTAATAGGATATTTGTAGCTGTAAATCGTTAGTGCCTCGGTTAAGTACTTTTTTCACAACATTTTATCCTCATTTTTACATTTTCCATTACAATCATTCGTATAATGGTCAGTCCACAGAATTGAAGTAGGTGTAGTGCGTCACCAGATAACTCACCTTACGTGGTCACGTCGCGATTTTAGTCACGTCACTAAGTCGTGAATTTCGAAAGTAATATTGTACGACACAAACACGTAGTAAATTATACCGCTGTCTTCTCCTTGTGTATATAATTAAATAATATTTCTTCATTGAGTTTGAGACCTTTGATATTTCATCCTCACCCTCATCCCCACCCCATTGTTATTGTTTGAATCATCATTTTAAAGTCACAGCGTCCTTTTTATCGTTTAATGACTTGTTATTATATCTTTTGAAATAGTCTCCTGAGGCGTATGCCTCATGGGACTTCTCACTATAGCAAGGATTACGGATGTACACAAAATTGCGTCTTTGCTCAATGAATCGTGCCACAAGCCTAACCAATGAGCTTATGACTCAATACTTTGAAGTATTAATGAAAAAATGATTTAATACGAAAAAAATAATTATTTGCGAGAGTTTTGTTTTATTTTGAGTCACTTCGTATGCCGAAGGTCATAATCAGGTTTATGCAATTGATAGGCATTTTGTGTGGAGAACTCTATAGAGATATCATAATTAAATGAAATATTTCTATTTTTATGGTCGGTGGATACATTTCCTTTTGATCATGTTAATGTTTTGGAAACGCTCCATGGGTGCGGTAAATGATCTTTTTCTCTGAGGGCTTATCCTTATTAATTCGGAACGGACGCCCTTTATTCGCAGCCGAAATCATTGGTAATTGATATGATTTATAATTAAAACCATTTCGATAGATTTATTTGGTAACACGTCGTTAGTACCTTTTCGACTCTTAATCCAACGAAAAAAAATCAAACCCCTTGATTGCAGAAAATGAAACAAGTGTAAAAATTGCACATTGGCGCAAGACAACGATTTGTATACAGCATGACAGAAGACGAGGCAGGTGAACTTTTCGAAAGTAAACACGCAAATAAAAGTTAGAGATTGTCTCGTCGCGGGCTGTGTCCGTCACCACGAAGACGCATTAAAATTTTCTGGCCGAATCCACGCTTTCCTGCTGGTGATAATATACGGCCAGTCGACCTTTTCATCACGGGATTCAACCCTCCTTTGTTTACGTGCACGCTCATCCATTTTTCCGAGTCGACCGACCTTTCCTGCTTTCCACCCTTCGACCATCTCCCCTCCACTCACCCCCTCCATTTACGCCTATGCCTTTGTTCCCTTACTCTCGTTTCCGACTTTTTTTCATCCATACTCACTTTTTCCTTCAGCTTAGTACCATTTCGGGAAATATTCTTGCCCTGTTTCTTGAACCAAAACAATTGGCAGGTTAGGTCATCCACGTAAAAAGTAATGACGCTAGAGCACTGATCTTTTAAATACTCGTCCTCTCCTATCACAGTGTGCTCACAACAAAACCAAAGTACTTTAACCATAGCAATCGAAGAAACCTTATTTTCTTCCAACTTCCTTTTGCGAAGCATTCACGTTCATCCACACTTATAGTAAAGGGCTGATGTCCAGATCACTTGATGCCACACTCCCGCGGTAGCTCACCCGGTATGTGATGTAGATGTGCACTGAAGTTTTTTAGGTGTAGTTTTTCAGGTCTATCTGGGGTCTTAATGTTCAGACCTTAGGGATAAAATAATCCCTTAAGTAACCCCAGAAGTAGAGGACCCCAGAAGATTGCGGGCCACTCTTTAGAGATAAGACACAATGTCGGATTGGTGCAAGGAATGGGGATTAGAACTGAATTCGTTGGACATTTTTGGGGGTAATCCTAACACCTCATGGGGGTGTTATATGAGGATTTCATAGGGTGAAAATATGAGGATAATATGCGGTGCCGCCTTAAAGAAACTTGGTTTCAATTAACGGTTAGTGGAGAAATATAATTCAGAAGTAAAAGAGAGTTTGTGTATCCCATTATTTGGCCCTCGTTTGGAATACGCTGCGAGTATTTAGGATACTTGGGAGAAATCATTGATAAGAAAATTAGATAAAGCTCGGCAAAAATCCGCCAGATTCGACAAAAATTGTTACGATAACAAAACGAGTGTGACCGGTCTTTTAGAGGAATTAGCTGCTTGAGACGCGAAGAGAACAAGCGAGACTTAGACTTTTAGCTAGGTTAAGAGCAAACGAGTTTAACAATGACACTAAGAGAGTTATTATGGTCTCATACAACTTGGGTAGGTTAGACCACAAGGATAAGATAAGGGCTCCAGTATAGATAGATACAAGTATTCATTCTTTCCTCGCACAATCAGGAATTAAATAGTTAGAAACCAAAGACATGGTAAAAAAATCCAATTACAAGCGAGGACCAGTTTAAGCGCTGTTTATACATCTAGGTTGCATTTGTATATTAGTTGATTGCATATTTGCATGCGTGTTAGTTTATATAAGTATTGCATGAATAAATTCGTCTATTTGGGTGTACATTAGAATTTTGGTTTTCATGTAGTTACACTCTTTTTACGGGTGGTGTCCTAACACTTTCCGCTACTCGTCCTTACGGCGCGGCGGCTTGCGGGGAATTGTTTAGAATAAGAGAAAGCTTATCCGTATCTAATGTAAGGGTAATTTTCGGTAATCAAATGCATCTGCATCTAAATGACGCACTGCTATCCGCCACTAGGGTCCGTGACAAGGGATGATTCAGCACAAGCCATATACGGAACTGATAAAAGACGCTGGGTAAAGCCACTTTGTAAACTTGTTTGCTTTTGAGAGCGTGTTTTAGTACTAATTATAATGACAGAGGGAATTTTAGTTTTTTTCTATTTGTTCTGTAAAGGAATTCCGGTTACAAACACGAAAAACGCCATTAAATTGCAAGAATTTCACACTGTAAAAATCATTCGCCCTGGCCGGGGCGAATGAAGTCGACCCCGGTCAAGGCAAATGACTTTACCCTGTGAAATTCCTCAATTTTAATGAGCATCAGCAATTGAGTAATTTTCACGGCATCTCCCTCAGTACTTTAAATCAGTCAATTCTGTTTTACTAGAATTTCGTAGTACAATTTTTCAAATTTCAATTTCATTGAGTCAAAAAGTTGAGTGCCCCGCGATCGCCACATTTTTAATTTTCCGCGTGAAATTTATCTACATCTACATTTATTAACGATGTTTTAAAGATTTGTGATCGGGTTAAAACATCTTGATCCGATGATTGATATTCATATATCGTTGACGAAGAGGGAACTGCGTGGGAATTTCGGACTTCTCGGTGCTGTCGTAAATCGTTGAGAAACCTTAGATTATTGTCAATTCCGTCGCCCGTAAAATACTTTCCCCACGTGGTGGTCCCGAATTTTAATGCAATCGGAGGCAGGCTAACTTAGCCGCTGATACTCAACTGTCACCCACACCCTTTCTCCTCGTCAAAAGATCTCAGTCCTTCCACCGATAGTAGCCAACATCTATGCATAGCTCAGTTCCTATCGCACACTCTCAGGCAGCTCGACCCGTTTCGCAGCACCTTTTAGGTTCCTTTCGTTAACGATATTGATCTCATATCGACTTTTATCGACCGAGAGGACTCGTCTCTCGAGATTAATGGAGGGCATGCTCAGGACTGTAATGAGGCCTTCGAAGAAAGTCTTTGGACCGAAATGAGTTATAAACGAGGGAGTGGAGTTCAGTGTAAAGATAGTTCCGAAGGCGGGTGGGCGGCTATCAGCCGTAACTTTATCTTCTCTTGACGTCCCTTCGATAATAATTTTCCCCTTCCTTTGAACTGCCGATTAATTTATTTGGTTCGTATGTTTGACGCAACAATTTTATGCTACTCGGCCACTCTGGGAGGGTTATTACTGGAAAACATTTTTTTCTCTTCGTTATTATCTCGGGAAATATTGCGAGAGTGTTGGTAGTATACAGGGACCTTAGATGTAGTTTTTTTTTCTGAAAATGTGGATCACTTTGTCAAACTTGAGAGTAATTTATTTTCGGGCCCACGCAAATATTGCCATAGTCCTACAATTATTTCATTATCAGCGAATTCTATAGCGAATTACGGTGATGACATCCGGACCACGTATACCGCAGTCTAACGCTGTCGCCGCGCGGTAACCAGATGGTCGCGGCCTTGAGTCCCTCAACGAATAAGGATTTATTTGTGTGTGTGATTTCTCTGGAGTTAACATATGATGCTCAACGGCCTTGAGCGTTCGGGCACCTTTAATTCAAGTTAATACTTCCCTCAAAGGTACCAGTTGGAATTTCCAACCAAAGAGAATTACGTTAAAAACGTGTCTGGGTTGCGGAATCGATGCAATATAATTTTTAGGGCAATTTATCCGTGAACTAAGAATGAAATATCATATGACGTTTACAGTCCAGAAGTGCTTATAAGAGTGTATTTCCTGAATTTTGTGTACTATTGTTTCCGATTTGTAATCATATTTGTTAGCCAAGTCACGCGATTCGTTTTATACGTGCGTTTCCACCAAAAATACATTCAACAGAAATCTTGTCCGACACTTCTCACAGTGTGACTCAGATGAAAATGCATGCATGCTGTTTCGTTCCAACTCCTTAAATGTAATTCATACACATTATATCTGCCATTCGAGATTATGAATTGAAATTAATAGCGTTAATCGACGCGAGGGGACGAAAATGAGTTTTTCGGATTTTTTTTGTTTCGGTCCCACCAATAACAAACAGCTGCTCCAAGGAAATTTCGAAAATAACCGACGCGAGCGGGGTCGCTCTTCTTTCTTAGACGCCCACCCTTCCAAATCTGTCTCGTCTCTGATCGGTTGTCGCACCGAGAGCCTTGGATGGAAATTTGGAGTATGCCCCAAACCGATGGTTCCCCAAAAAGTCGTCCTAACTCCTTTTGGAGACGCGGAACTGCCGAAGAAGAGGCGTGAAAAATTGTTTTGAAAAATAATAAGCAAATCTGATTGAAAAATCTAGAGCAATTTATTTGGGATTAATAAGTTATATTTTAATGTATCATTTTATTACGAGTAACTCAATTTAGATTATTTTGTAGAATTTAATGCTTTTGAAAAGGAATGCCGTAATTCTTGTACATATCACAGGGACAGAGTGAGATGTGAAAGATGAAGATAATTCTTTGAAACAAATGAAAATACGATGACTCAGAAGTAGTAGAAATGCTGACTGAAACATTTATTTAGAGGTACGAAATTGCAGGAGATGGAACATAACCCTCTATTTTTCATATATTTTTGATGCCAATTGGCATATCATTAGTGCATTGCAGGAATAATTGCTTTGGCTATAAAGGCGTTAACGAAGGGGAGGAAACTGATAGCTGAGACTTGTTTAATTATAGTCCTGTAGAAAATATTGTTAAGGATTTCGATGTGAAGCCGAGCGTTACGTATTTCCGAAATGCGGCCTTCGAGGAACGATGGTGAGAGTGAATCGGAGGCTTCCAAGACTTGGGTATGGAGAGACCGCAAAAATAGGATGAACGGAGAGGAAGACAAATGTTCAGTGTTTAGGCATGTAGAAAAAGAGAGAATGGGTTGCTGAGGAGGGGGACGCGAAGAAGGCAGAAAACTTGGATAGAGGTGACAAAGGGGGTGGAATGAGGCCGTGACAAAAGGGAAGGTGAGTGCGGAAAGAAAGGGAAAAGAATGGGCATTTTGCATGGTATGGAGAGTGTGACAAAGTTCATCTACATCTACATAAAACCCCGCGTGCCGCCTGAAGGGCGTGTGGCGGGGGGTATTAAGTCACCACCGGTAAAAGAAAACAGAACCACATGCAAAATCAACACATCCATGCAAACCTACACCCACAGTGGCGTATACAGATTTTCGGAATGAAATTAACTTTGGGATTGCTGCCATTGTTTGATGTTGCGCAAGTTGCGCCATTTTCGTCTTGTTACATACTACTCAGTCTGGAGTGCTAAGGACATAGTACTTGTGATAAAATAACCCAAAAATCTCAACGTTCTCTTCATTCTGTTATCACAACCGCGGAAATCAGCACCGGAAGTTATAAAGTGTTATTAAAAATGTCTTGATTTAAAACAAACATTTATTTTATTAATTTCATTAGAAGTTTCAAGGCATTCAGAAGACTCAAACGCTCAATAATAGTGTTCTGTGCCCATACAAAACCTACCTGAACATCATAGACTGCTAATCACGATGAAAGTTTTCAGCAAGTATGGAGACGTGATTAAATAGTAATTATTAATTATTTTGAGTTCATATGTCGCCGGGTATCCAACAGTAATTATCAAGGGCGAAGCATGGTAATTGTTTTAAGGTCGAGGAGGTCACCAATCAGAAACGCTTGCGACCACTCTCCTAAAATATTTCTCGTGGAGAGCTCTCGTGTGAAATCCCCAAGATTTCAATCTGCGTCCATGTCGCAGTCGATCCCCCTTGAAATTCTTTATAAAAAATTGGATTGTGTGACAGGGCTTTAAACGAAGTCCGCCACCTGCCCCTTCCTCTAGCACACCTCGGGGAGCGCAGTGCATACGCATCCGTAAATCTCTCCGCACCTGGCACCTTTCTTCCCCACGCTGATGTAGCTCGCTCTGAAAGTGAGATTATTTTCACATTCTCTTACGCGGCCAAAACATCGACGATTTCAAAAACTGGAGTCCTTACCATTTTTGCTAAAAAATCCACGATTAAAAAAATATTTCGTAATCAGAGGTAAGATATTTTCGTGCTTCATATTTTGGATTGGGCGAGTGAGTTCCACTGAATATAAAGCGGTTACTCCTGTGCATTTGTTAGAGCAATGTTTCGGAAGATGATGCAATAATTGAGAGAAAGAATGTGACAAAAAGAACTCCCCAAGCTCCCATTATAATATTTAGGGTGTATTACGTCTCCGTTATGCAATTGCGTAATTGTAAAGAAAAGGGAATTTGTTTGTGAAATGTTCATAGAACACACCTTGCTCATGAAAATGATCTATCGAAAATGTTAGAGAAAGGCAATAGCTGAAAAAATGGGGACTTCCAGCGAGTTTAAAATGTGTGTTCTCGTGCGACTTAAATCATGAATGTGAAGTTATCCTTCAGCCATGCTCGGTTCAAGGGTATTATGCATTGCAGGGCTCATTCTTCTGGCACTCTTATCTCCGAGGTCGCTGTAGTCGTCGTCTTGCTTTGAGATTTGGAATGCGCCTAAGGGTCTTTGTCATGTGGGGGGTGGAGGGGATATTAGAATGTTAATGCCGCAAGCCGAGCGATTTACTTAAATAAGCTATCACTCGCGTGTGAATTCACAGCAGTGTTGATCCGCTCTTGGCCAAATAAAAAAATATTCCTTTATTCAGATTTCTTAGGAATCGATATCAAAATTAGAAGACTACCGTCCCCAGGATGGAGAGATAAGAAAAAAATCGACCGCCAGAGGAAAGGCAATGGCTGCTTTTGTTTCGAGGAAAGAAGAGAGTGAAAGGGAGGAGACAAAAGGAAAGAGAGGGAGGGGGGTTTGGAGGGGGTTGCTGATCACGTGGTCTTCTTTTCGGAGGGAATCGGATGGAAAGGATTTTAAATCTCCAGCCTTGGCGAGGCGGCGTGGTGCGGTCGGTGGGCTCCGAGACTTAACGATTCCGGTCTCTTGACTGTACAGACAGACTCTGGGAATACTCGACTTGCGATGCAGCCGGTTTCGTTCATTCGTTCTTCTCTTTACAGTGGTCATATTGCATTCTTCTCTTCTTCTACAGGCCCACGTAGAAGGGCTACGCAGACCGGTATATTTCAATTTCTTTAAACAAGAAGAGTGATCACGCTAAAATAAAAACAACTTTTGGCGAAAAGTTTTTATTTAAACTCTTAACATTTCCAGTCATTGATTGCTAATGGCGGTTTTATAGACAAACAGTCGGGAAAGTTAATAGTTTAAAAGCGCTAATGAAAGAATATGAAAAGTATAAAATTGTGAAATTATGATGTATTCCAGCAGCATATTGTGTCATCACCAAAATAAGTCGCCATAGAAAATGTTCTAAGATATCATGGAAAGTATGAACTAGAGAGGTTGCCCTCGTGTTTTGAAAATTGTTGTTAGCAATATAACAGCCATCTGATAGCAGACCGTAAACTCATGTTTCTTGAAATTTTTAGGAATTTGATCTAATGAATTGTACTTATGCACAAAAAATATAATGCATTTATGCTATGTAACCTTCCTAACTCTAATAGTCCAGGTACATGAAGGTAATGTTTGTTTGTTTAATTTTTGGCATGTATACTCGGTCAAATCATTTTAATAATAATAATTTCAGAATTGTGAGGAGGAATTCAGTATTCGCCAATGAAACACCCAAGTTATTTCGTCACACCCTGGCATCTCATATTGAAGGCCAACGAAGCGTTTGAAATCATCATAATCGTTCGAGATTTAAGGCCCTCAACAATTTGCTTGCTTATTTGTCCTTAAATTCATTCAATTGGAAGGAGCAGTGATTTGTGCTCATTATGAGGAAATTAGGAATGGAGGATTTGAGTGGTAGACGTATAAATACTTACTGTAATTATCGAGGAAACGGATTTAAAATAAAAAGTAGAGAGAAATTTTAAGATATGAGTGAGAATGAGGATTTGAAAGTCCTATTCCATCGATAGCTGTCCTCTACGTGGTTGTTTCCTGCGCACGCCAATTAGTGAAAGGTCGTCGGGCCGCCATTAGTGCGCGGCGCATGTGCGAGGAGAGTGCGGCAAAGGAACCGCGTTACTTAAAGAGTCATAAAGCCATCACCTCTCTCGCATCTTGAGTTTATTCACCCGGGATGCCGTTCTGGGATGTGGATTATTGAACGCTTAAGAGCGTATGGAACGGAAAATGAAATCCAAAAAAAAAAGAAGAAAGTTTGGTTGAAAAGTAGAGCGGAGGAGTAAAAGGTCTCCGCAGCAGTTAATGGACTTATTAATTCCTTTGGGGTATTAGCGGTAAACACAAGAGCTAAGTACTTCAGTGCTCACTGCAGAGCGGCCCGAATTTTCGTCGGTGCCCCTATCAATGTGCCCCTCGCTGGGGTTAAAAAAATATATCCTTGCCGCAGAAGTGCTCATATTAAAAGAAGCAAAAAAAATACGGACGGTACATGTAATCGCTTGTTTAAGTTCACAAAAATTGGGAGTACCTGTAAAGGAGAGTGCAATTTTAATTGTAATTTTACAGTATTGAATTTCCTTTGACCCACATAAATTAACCTCGACAGTGGCGTATGGTGACCTCAAGGTCAACAGACGCAGCGTAGCACAAACAGTGAAATCTCTGTCAAAATGAGGCGAGGGAACCTATACTCATTCTCTGCGATGGGACCACTGATAGTCATCGCGGGTTATTAAAGCCATGGTAACGAGAAAATACCTGGTTAATATGGTAATGTAATATTTCCGGCATTGCTTTGAAAAGAAAAATTACGGCTAAGAATGATGTGAACACCGCAAGAGCAGGGTATAACCATTATTTTGAAAACGGAAATCGTCCTTTGAACAGTAGGCAGCTTTGCGTGCTTTTTGATATTCTTTAAGGGATGTCCCCGTAATTCATTCTGGTGAGATATTCTTTCGAGAAATTCTCTGTTGTTAACCCTTGGGCGTCCGATATGCTCGACTCTGAGGAGTTCTGGCCAACTCATCAAGGGAGAGGCCCTAATTTTTTTTAACGCAACCGAATGCCAACCCTCATCCCCACTAGATGTTTACTCCCGCCTTCACCGTACACGCCCGAAAAGTTCATTCCGTTGGCGTGCACACATTCGCCCAAAGACCCGCTGGCATTCGTCCCCACGGGGGGAGAAATATCCCGCCCACCTCTGCAATGTATTAGAAAATTTGATAGGACGGTGCACGTCAGATTCAGGCACGAGCTGGCTCGGCCTTCCTTCGACCAAGCTCAGCGTAGATAAAGGAGATAAGAGAGGCGTGGGCAATTTCTCCCCGAAGTCCTAAGCGTCTGTGCATTCCCCTCTCCCCATCCACCTCGTTCCTTTTCTTAAACGGCGAGTGGAACGGCCTCAGACCTCTTATGCCTTCCGTTCTTCCTCCTGCCTTCCGCGCGACGGAAAAACTCTTTCGCTCTCGAGTGTGTGTGTGTGTGAGTGAGAGTGAGTGAGTGAGTGAGTGAATGTGCTCTTTAATATGAGCCGACACAGACGGAGAGATCCTTACCCTATCCCTACCCGAGAGACCCAGCCCTATCCTTACAACATCTGCATCTGCAGCAACGGCCCTGCGCGTCGCCGTCGTCGGGGGAGGGGTCCGCCTGGGTAAGCCGGCCCTGCTTCCCCGCCGCGACAGCCCCGTCGCAGCGCGCGGCCATTGTCCCGACACCGCCAGCCCTCCCTTCTCCACCTCCCGACGTCGCCCACTTCCCTTCCTACCCCACTGGCCTCTCCTACCAAATCATCCCCCCTCCCCCTCCGATCCTCCCTCTCCCTTCTTTCTTCCTCCCTCTCCTTCTCTCTCCCGCTCTCTCTCTCCTGGCCTACATTCCCACCTCCCCGACTAATCGATCCTCATTTTGGAAGAGTGCGCAACTCCCGGAGAATGCGAGTGGCAGCGGGAGGGAAAGGAAGGAGGGTGGAGGGGACAGGAAGGGGGAATGGGCTTTTGGGGGGGAAGAGTGTGTATGTATGGGGGGGATGCCCGGGGGCGGAGGAGGGAGAGGATGGTTTGTGGTGGGGTGTTTTCGCGCTGGAGAGGGATGTGTGGGTTGGGGAGAGTGTGGTAGGGGTGATAGAGGTTTGGCCGAGAGTCGGCGGGAGGGTGTGGGAGTACGGCGGGGTATATTCGGTCCTTGGAGAGAGACAGACAGGGAGAGAGAGGTCAAAAACTTTCTACGTTCGCCGTTAGTATGTCGCGAGTGGGCGCGTGTGACGGTATGACAAGGGACCCGGCGATGATGCATGGGTGGACTCCCGCTCACATGCACGCATACACTAACACACGCGTAGAGATGCATGGGCCCTTGTTTACAAATTGGATTTCCTTTTGTCTTTGACGCTTTTAATAATAAGTAATAAGAATTTTATCTGCGAAAGTTGCATAAATCTTTAATTTGACGTGAGATTACTTCTAGTATGTACTCGGTTGGGTTCGGTAGCCACTCGTTTGCAGCGAAATATATCGTTTTTGTAATGCCACATTCTACTTCATTGTCGTATGCATGAAATAACACCACTAGATTGTTTTTTTACGGGAGTTAACTTCTAGAAAGAGATTTGGTTCCTTGAGACATGGATTTAAGCACTGTTACTTTCGTCTCTCACATACCCTTGGAAAGGAAAATTAAAGTGCATTATCAAAAATGGCTGATATTAATACCATGCAAATGATAATTAATTTTTTTCTATCAAATGTGTTCTTAACTCTAATGGTTTCACACCTAAACATTATTAACGCAATAATTAAATATTGTTCTTAATATAGGGTCACATTAATAGAAAATAAAGTGTCGCGAAATTCAATTTTTCGGCGAAAGAGAAGTATATCACTTCTGGGAGTTTTGAATGCACTTAAATAGCTCTCTCTTATCGCTCTAGTCGGAGCATACGGAAAAGAGGTTTGAATATGTTTTCAGATATTGTAGCTCGGACATCAAACATGCCTCTATTGCAAATAATGTCATTATATGAACATAAACCACCTCAAATAGAAAAAAAACATAGATTTATTCTCCTTTTTAAAGTGCCCCTAGACAAAAGAAGTTTAGATAATACATCTTAGTGATTATGCCATTCGTAATATAATTACGTCCTTCCGATTATCAAAACATGATTTTTAGTGTACCTGACTTGTGAATATTTGTTCATGGTTCGGTAAATTTTAGTATGAATATACAGACACACGTACATTTATACCCGCCGTATCAGTGTTTTGTGATTGATCAGTTTATCGATTGATCAGATTGTGTTCCTTATTAACCTACAAATCAATAATGATTGAATGCCTACTCGCCTTTCGTAATCGTACTACCCTGGTGTGATCATATCTTATCTGGAGAATTGTGACCCCAGCTATAACTTGCCAATTTGGGGTGTTTTCACTTTCTGATGAAGATGATGTAATTACGATTTGGAATTCATGCGCCGAAAGTTTTCTCCTTACATGTAGATGGAGAATAATTCATGCTACAAAATAATATCTAGCGCGGCGAGTTTCTTCTGAGACACGGTGTGAATTCTTTTTCATGAATGACTCTGTCTGTTATGTCACCTTGGTAGGCCGTGGACTATGCGCACTGGAAGCAAACTTCTGTGAATGAAATCGTAGTAATGAAGTATTTTCCACGTTTCGGACGAGCCAAATATTCCAGCGTGGATAGTTCGTTCTCCGACGTAAGTGGGAGGGGGTTGGCATGTTTTCTTTTTCCCTCCTTCGCTTCCACTTTCTTTACGTTTAGATGTTTTTCTTTTCTATCAACAACGTATATTTTCCTTCATTTAAGGCCGGAAAAAAACGGTTCATTTTTACTCTTGTCTGCGGGGACAAGTGTCTGTCAGAGTCGAGGATCTGCCTGAAATTGTGAAAGCCCTTATAAACTTGTTGAATTTTAAACATTAATGCAGTTCCCACAGAGGCTAGAATTTCACTAAAAAAATTGAATTTTTTAGACTTAAACGGCGCGCTTGATTCTTAAACTCAAGGTCTGTTTTCTGTCGCTGCCGATTGAAGCGGACTTCAAGTATTTCTTCGTGCAGTTCTTTGCTTCGCAAGCGGAGCGGATGTCTTGAGCGGAATACCCTCTCTTCGGCACAGAAGAGAGTTTGTTTCTCTCTCTCGCGGGGGCTTAGGCGTGACGGTGACAACTCGTGAAATACTCCGATACTAGTTCAGTACTCGTTCACCTTTCCGAAAGGCATTTGCGCCGCATCTAAAATTGCATACTAACTAATTCCGAAACATCGGACCTTGAAGTTAAGGAAGACGCTCTGCAAAAAGTCCCTTGGCGTCATCCATTGCACATTAATGCTGGGTGCTCTGATAACGTCCTCCCTAGTGGAATGACCCTCTGCTCTTCTCCGCTCTGCGTAGCATTGAAAAACGAGCTCGGCACACGAAAATCTTTTTGGCGTAAGAGTTTGAAATGGTGTTTCAGTTTGAACTGGGGTATGTGGATATTTTATTTTGTGCAGGACTAAAAATGTTGGTGAATTCTTTGCGTATAAAGTATTCACGTTATTTCACAATTAAATATATTTCTGTCCATTCACTTTCTACGTATACGGTATTTAACGTAATTAAATTTTTGAGTTACCTCAATTTCCATCCAAATGAAGTGCAAGTGCATTCACTAGTCCGCCAAAATTTGTGCAAGTATTAAATTTAATACTTTCTCATTTTTTTATGTTATTAGGGAAAATATTTAGAGGACCGAACAAAACCGCGTTGGGTAGGCTTTATGGAATTCCAAACATGGAATTCTTAAATTATGACCTTGGAGCTTTCGGCAGTCGTATCCGGTGTAATGGTAATGTTTTAAATGGTATCATCGAAAGTGATTCCTCGAGCGATAATGGTACACATAGGATACTTGCCTGATGACGAAAATTTTGAAACGATTTAAATGGTAATGACATCATCATTGATTGAAAATTAAAATGTTAAAGAAATGAGTCGCAGAGGGCGAACGAAGCCTTAAGATCTGTGAATGTGGAAAACTAGCCACCAGCATTTTATAAACCGGTATTTGGAAGTTTTTAGTTATTATTTCCACATCTTTGACGGCGCCGTCTTTTAAAATATGAGACTATATGTTGTTAGTTCGAATAAGAATTGTAATAGTAGTAGGGTTTGTTTATAAGTCCGGTGTCTGAACCTAGCAACGTGGGTTCTTAGCGACTACGCGGGAAGTAATCTTTAAGTCGACGATAATTGCAAGCAAGTGTACAGTATATATTTTTTAATTTTAAAAATTTAATTTCGGTTTGAAACTTGAGGGTTAAGGGATCTTAAAAAGGGTTTCATAGATATTATCTCTGTGCGGGAAAGGAATTGCTTCGTAGATCTATTAATTATGAAAGCGTGAGTTTGCTTAATTGAGATCAATCGTGTATCTTCCCGAGGAAGTAAAAAGTAAGGAATAAATTACGTTTATTATACAGTCAACAATGATATTGTTATGGCAGAAATTATCGTGATTCATGGAGAAATATCAAATGAGGAAGTTCGGACTATATTGATTGGGTGCCTGTATAATATCGTAAAATGGTGTGATGTTAAATTATTAATTTGAATTTAAGTCGAGAAGATCTGTTTTCCGTAATACTTCAAGTCATACTGATAAAAGTAATTTAAAGGTCTATAATGGTTGTAAGACATTGACCAGGTGCATGCTGGCGGCTCCCCAGTTCGGTAAAAATTGAAATTGCGAAATGAGAAGTGTGAAGTCAGGGGTTTCAGGTCTTGGATGAGTATCATTCAAGAGGGATAAAATTCAATGCTAAATGGGAACATCCATCAAAGAAGTCACATTAGTTCATATCTTATGAAAAGTCTGTTGTTTATAGCTCTTTTCTTGTCGATCGGAATGTTAATATAAATTTAAAGAAAAGGATGCCAAAAATATTATTCATAAAAATGGTCATTTCAAAAGTACCATCTCCTCTCAGTATCCTAATGTCCCAGCTCTAAACTTTTACTCAATCAACTCTTTCACTTTTCACCGTTGCTTTTGTTCGCTCTCTCGCACATACATGAGTAGATCGTTTGAATATTATAGTCGTTGGTCATTATCATCAGTATTTCTATCCAAAGATTAGTTTACTGCGGCCCTTCATTTTTCTCTATTCAGTGTTTATTCCCTCCCCCCATAGCTTTTTGGTTTTACGTCATTTTTAATTAGTCCTATATACTTGATAATCGCAGATGCAGATTTAAATAAAATATTAAGGACAATTGTCGATATCTTTTCATCAAACAAATTGTTATGGGAAGATTTAAATTTGTATGACTCCGTTTTAGGAATGTTGGAGTTGCATATTGAGATGTGACGTGGACTGTAGTAGTCTACCTACGTATTACGTTCTCGCCGAAGCATCATTTCCTTTGGTTTATTGTGCATGGATATAATTTCGAAAACGAACTGCAATAAATATGGCGCTCGAGGCGAAGAATGAGTCATGGATTGATTCAGTTTTAATTGCCGTGGATTTATTATGCATTACCATACCTTTAGATGCATACTAATGTTCCGCCTGAAATGGCATCAATGATACGTCTGTGGTAAACATTTCATTATTATTCGTCGTTGCTACCTTGCTTTCAAATCACATTTGATAGCTCCATTGTGGACTGCTGTTAGTGAGCGAGACTTAAGAGTTAAACTTGAATATTTAATTAAAATAATGTAATGGATTAGGGAATGATTTATATAATTTTTAAAAATTCTATTCTATTCTGGTTTATTATTTTGAATATTTTACATTTATCAATTCCTTCGGTCTTTATCAAATTCAATTATTACATGTCATTTTTTTAAATATATCTTTTAATCTAATTTTTAATCTTATTTTTTAAATGAAACTGTTTCCGGCGTCACTAGGTGTAAAATATTCGTATTGAAATTGAAATTAAAAGTTTTTAATGTAGTTGTCCAGAGGTAGGGTGTTGGAGTGCTGACCAGAGGTCTCGGGTTCCCTGTTTTCTTCTTTCCTGCTTCTTTCCGATTTCCTCCGGCAGTCACCTCCCCTCTCCCACCTTGCCCAGCACTTCCTCTTTCATTTTTCCTTACGTCCACTTATTTAAAAATCCCCCAATCTACGACTATCATTTTTCCTTCAATGACCATGTTTCCGCGCTGAACCAAAATAAATCAGAAGTTTCGCAGAAATATGTTGTCACTAGAGAATTTAGAAATACTTCATTTTTGAAGTCGAATGCTTAGCGTGAAATCATCGTGGCCGCATACTCTAGAGGTGGCGGGCAGTTAACCATGTTGATAGATAAAAGCTGAGGATGCCGAGGGACACCACCCGGAACCGAACGCAGGCCCTCCACTCTGTAGCTCAGGAGTATACACAGGACTACTGCGCCTTGGAATTTAGAAATTATTTCGAAAGTAATCATGGCGTATGAGTCTTCAACACTGAAAATTTTATCCAGGAATTTTATCTCGTGGACATGAAATCGTAGCCACCAGTAATAAAAATGTCAACTCAATGGATTGATGATGTAAATAAATTATTAGAAATTAAAAACAAACTCGAAAATGAGAACAGAATCTCAATAGTCTTTGTACTTCAACAATAGAAAAGAAATTCATCCGACAATCATTTTACATCAATGGTAAAGTTTCCGAAATTCTTGGAACCATTCAGTCAATCCTAACCTTTAATCATTTTTAAGTACGTATCTCCTCATTTGCATTCATTTTGCTTAGTTAAACTTAAAAGGTTCTTTTTTACTGTAAGATCTCTTATTAATTAATCAAATGTGTTTTGAAGAATATGTAATCGAAGTATAAATTAACAAGTGAAGTGATATACCCCTTCGATTGGATTACAACCTTGAAGTGATGGAAGGGCTTGTTAGCTCTCATGACCCCTAGAGCTCTAAGTTCTAACTTAGATACCGAAGTGCATGTACATGTAGTTAATATAACCTACATTATTTTAAATATTATACAAAACCATATTGTTATTAAAAGTCAAGAGAAAGTTAATTTTTGTTCTGGCATGCCTGGTGTGTAATGATCTCCCAATCACCTTACATCTACGTAATACCCCGCAAGCCGCAGCAAGGGCATGTGGCGGAGAGTGTTAGGTCACCACCCGTAAAAAGGAACACAACCACATGCAAAATCAACACATACATGCCAAACATAACCCACTGTGGCACATAAGTTCATGCAAAAATCCTTTCATTCCAAAAGGTGGCTTACCTTAGAGGTGGCTTATGGGTGCCAGATAGATAATGGCAGTCATAATGAACACTGAAAAAAAACGAATGGATGCACTTCAAAAGTTTTCCTTTAAAGAAATTATTCAAGACCATCGAATTTCACCTTAGTAATTTTCCGAAAAAGATATATGCTTTTAAAGTTATTTAGAAATAATCCAAGATCTTTGATTTTTGCCGCAGCATTTTACAATGTGCGAATTATTTTCCCAGCTGTCGGTATAAATCTTAATATACGGTTTTAAATGATATAATAGCTAGATAAAAGATGCCATTGTTAAACTGTCGCCTAACATTGACGTGAATGAATTGAAATCATAACTCTGGCCAAAACGTGCGCTGCATTCTGTGTCTGAAAAAAATAAATTAGTTTTTCCAAAAAACTACTTTTTTTATATCTCAAAAATCTCCAGAAAAATATAAGTATATCCAAATCAGACCCTAGCCAACGTTACTTTCGGAATGTTTACCCTATTTATGCATAAAATTTCAAGACCTTACTCCATACCGTCTTGGCGTGATGTGTCCCCAAGCAAACAAACAGATTAATTTTCAGATTTAGTAATTATTTGAATAATTATGAAATGAAAGGCGGTAGGTTGCGTGTTCCTTGATTTACCCGATGGAATGTCAACCCCAGTGTTTTCGGGTAGTCTTTATAATTGCGTGCTCCTTATGGGCACATCTCGGGCATTTCATCACGTGCTGAACCAATTAAAAGCGATAAGCCTCTAGGTGTCCGGTTCCGTCTGGCCATGTGCGCAGCCGTAACGCGAGCCGCGAACGTAGCGTGTCGATGGGTGCGGAAAATGGACATGGACGCAGACACGCGCAGGTTTTTTTTTTCTTTTCGTCGACCGGTTCGAGAATCATCATCTCGCCAAGAACGGACGATGACGATCGTTCGTGAAATCCAGCTGACCTCAGGGAGCTTAAGCGTGTTAAGTAATGACTAGAAAAAAATAAACGTACGTCTCGCTTCCATTTCATGGTGTATCCATCTCATCATTCGGGGCTTCATTTTTATTATGCCTAATGACAGCTGTACGTTTTTTCGGAACATTCATCACTTTAGCGGTTTCCCGGTCGTTAGATGCGGAGGGAGCGGTTTAAATGCCAACGGTCTTCTTCTGACTCACCTCTTTTTCACATTGAGCAAACTTATGTGTCATCGGCCTCATGCTTTCGGTCTACGGGCACTGGGTGGTAGACTCAGTACCTGTTTTAAGCGTCTCATCTAAATTTCCTCTTTTTGGCTATGCAACATTATTTTAAAAAAATATTCAAGCCAATTTAAAAATTTCACGTGAAGTAAGAAATTGGGCTTTGATAATTTGAAATGAAATATCACGAAGTTGAAGCTGAGGAAGTCGAATACACGAATGTGACCTTTTAAGAGAAAAAAGCCTTAAAGTGCATAGTTAGTATTAGCTTTTAAGTCAGGAGTAGTGTGTGAATATGGAATTGAGTGTGCGTACTAGAAAAAAATGTTGAATCAATTGGGCAATTAATTTTTGTTGCTGCATAATAAAAATAATGTCTCTAGATTGGACGGTTTGGTAGGTGTTGTTGTTGTTGAATAAATGCCTATTTCATGGAATTGACCTTTGCATCGGGTCTAGAGAGCGTGAAATAAAAAAAGGTCAGTCTTGTCGCTTGGAAAGTTAATTTTTTTAGACAATTTGGAGTAGATAATTACACCTAATAATAATGTTTGGAGATATAACGACACTTGAGTTCACTGCGTGGTACATTCGTTTGGATTGTATTATAAAGCTATACAGGATTAAAGCTATGTATAAAGTATTATAGATTGACTATAAAGCAATTAATTATAGTAAAAATAAGTTAAAAGATTGAAATTCAGTCTGTTCCTGTTGAATTTATCATGTCTTCGAAGAATGATGCCATGTAAGGCAAATTGTCATAAGTTATTCTGCCTTGTACCACTTATAATTCACGAATTGCGGTCCCAAAGTTTTGGCTGTTCAGCAAATTTTCCATGATCTACTCGAGGGTCATTCCTGTCTGGTGTTGACATTTATGACTACGTGTATTCCGAAGAGAACGGATGCTACATACTTGTATATCGGCGCTAACGTTGCGGGTTTCTCGTAGCGTTTTCACGGCGGAACGGTGAGAGATCTCGTACAGTTTCTTAGCTCCTATCTCCCATCGTGGGAAGTGGTCGTGAAGTGTGATTCCCGGACCACTCCTTCCTTTTCCCATTTCTTTCCTTTTTTGTGCCCTGTTTTGTTGGATGGTGATTTATAACATATATAAAAGAATTTTGAAAACAACTCTACTGGGAATAATCCATCCAGCTCCGCTATTTATGATGTGGTCACGATTGTGCTATAACGCTTAAAGCAGGTGTGAAGTATCATTATTGAGAAAAAGAGGATGTTATAGCGATGGGGGCGGAAGGTTACGATGCGATCCTGAGGGACAGATGGGTCGCCCGAAATGATTTTCACCCGAAGGAGCCGTTTGGTCTGGGATCGACGAGTGGCGACAGCAAAGAGTTTGGCATAACAAGGGAGTCACAGATGTTGTGGAGGCAAATTTTGATAGCCTTTATGAAAAGAAACGTTGGCAGGAATCACGAGGAGTTAAAGATCGGAGATTCGGAAATGAAATCTTTTATTTTGATTGGAAAAATAATGTTTATCATGGAAATTTTGATGTTATCACGTTTTTAACAAGAACCTAAGTCAGGAAATATGAGCGAATTGGTCCTCGACCAGGCTGACTTTTACTTTAAGTTGTGATCAATCCTCGAAGATGACTCAAGATAAAATTCGATTGTACTAACAGTATTTAACTTCCATGTTTATTAATTTTAGCCAGCCCTTTAATGTCTTCGTAACTTCTTGCTTCGGCGTCTACGTTAGCTTTTTTGACAAATTCTATTATAATCCTTCCTTTAAATTCTCCCATTCGATTCATTCTCTAATTACTTTTCGAGACTAATGTCTTTGAGTATGTACAATATATGTCTCCTCTCCTAGCCGCGTCTTGGAAAAATTTCGTCCTTTCACTAATTAGTTCTTGTTGGTGATTCACTTCAACCGTTTACTCGTCGATATTACTCATAAAATATTGCATTATATTTTCGCGTGGCGTTGAGCTCAATGCCATTAAATTGATACATTTCTTATTCCTTAAGTCGTCTTCAAAGAAACTTTCACGTGGAAACTTTTTGCACGGAAACCTTGGTAAAGAGTGGAATCCGAAATTGTAGTAGCCCTCTGGGAAAAATTACACGAAGACACTTGCGTATCGATCATACTGGACTCATGAAAAGGGAGTATCACGGAACAATTGGATTTCCTGCGTCTTCTTATAATGAATTGATGATGTGAATTTTTTCAAGCTTCACCTTATTGGGCGCAAGGTATATTAAAAATATATTTTTCCCAAATATCATCTCTAAGTATTTTAGAAAGCAAAATACTTCCAAAATCCAATACACTTATTATTTATTGTATATTAATAAGTAAATTTATATTCGCCATCATCTAGTTTTCGACACATTCAAAGCTATAGCTTCAGGCGTAACATTTTCTGTAAAAAAAATATTCTTGGGCTATAGTGGTTGATGTATAGGAAGGGTTTCGCCTTTTTGACGAATATTGAAAATTATATTCTAGCGCGTCCGAATGTATCTGTCTTATTGGGCACTCAATTAATCCCTCGTTCTTATCTGTACTTTTAGTTCAGGAATCGAGGAAAGGGCGCAAAAATGGCAGTGTTTCTCGCCATAAAAAGATGGAGTTTCGTTTACCTCCTACATTCGTGATTCGAATTTTAAACAGAGTCCTTTGTGTAGCTGATTGATGTAATTGAAATTATTCTCCATTGATCGCGTGCGCTTTTAGATTTTCATCGCGCCCTGGTCACGAAATCGAGTGGAATGGAATTTCCGCCGTGTTAAGACTTGCAGTCGTAGGCCGTAAGGTTCTGGAAAATGAGATCGAACTGGCTGATTGTGGCTATCGTTAAACAGATTCCTTGACGCAGCCGTATTTGCCTGCAGAATATCCTCTTTCTGTTTTTGACCTTGGTGACCCTGAGCGCATGCTTTAATATACCATGTCCTCCTTTGTTTGATTGCGTGATTACACGTCGTGGTGCAAATTAAAGTGCTGCGATCTCCTCCGCCCATCGTCTCATACTCATTGGTGACTTAACATTGTAGACATCGGAACTTGAACTTAAAATTCTCAATGGTTAGACAATTTACCGAAAGCTTCAAGGAAATTCTTTCTGTTTTAGCACTGAAGGTATTTATTAGGGATTATATATGTGCATAGGAGGCCAACAAGTCTCATAGAGTCTTGCGTTTTATGGGTAGCTCAAATTTTAAATACGCATTTACGTCATTAATAATTTAAACGATTTAGTTTCTCTTTAAATAGGAAACAGTTTAACCACCGCCTGCGGTATTGGTATCCCCAATTGTGATTTCTATTGATATGGCGGAAAATTACACGATGAATTCATACGCACTTGTGATTAGATATGCATCGGCGTGTCAGATTTGGTATTTCTCATTACCCACGTTCCGACGTAAGCTGCAGCATTAAATTATATTCGCAAGGCAAAGTGATAAAGAGAGAAATGATGAATTCGAAATGAATTTGAATGAAAGTGATAGCGGTTTAATTTCCCGCAATTCAGACAATATTTTGGGTTCGTTCAAACGATTTGGATAAGGATTAAATATTAATAAATTTGCAGCAATGGCATGTGGATGTAAAATTTATGAGAAACACGGCTATGTATTTACGTACGTGAACATCGACGGGATTGCTTCAAGGAATCAAATCGCCAATTATTTGGAAGTCACCGCTATTACCCCTAATACGAATGTTTGCAACCCTTCCCGAAGAACTACACTTTGGAATTGGTGTATAGATGAGCTGCACCATGAGAAACATGGTGCATAGATGAGCTGCCTGTCTCCTGGAGAATCGTTATGAGCGAATAGAAAGTCTCGCGATATCATTGGATAGCCTGAGTTGGCTGTCACTAGAAGCACGAATATTACATGCATTACAAACTTTGGATAGATAAAAATTATATTAGTGTAACGGTGTAACAAAGGGAATAAATTTAGCTTTTCACACTGGTCAATAATAGCATAATACTTACTCGCTTTGAATCGCAAAAGCAGCATCACATTGTTAGACGAAACTACATCGAGAAGAGCCGAACTGACGAGTATAGTGGGTCCTCTTTCCCCAGCGTGATTCGTGACCGCAGCAGTAGGAAACATAAATCATGATAGTTTGAATTTCCTGAAAAAACATTATACGGAATGCCATTTATCAACAATTTCTCTAATGCCTGGTGACCTCAGACGACCTCATGGCTGCTTAAAAAGTAAGATATTGTGGTTCTCCAACCATGGTGTAAATGCCATAATCGCCATATGAATATGGTGGGTCTGCTTCAAAGAAACCTCACTTCATTAGAGAGGTGGTAGAAAGAGAGGTTTCTATATCGTTTATTTTTCCGCATTGAGAGTACACTGTAAGCATTTTACCTGTAGACCTCCATGAAACTTGTTATTCAGTATATACAACACTACACTCATTTCTCTCCGTGAATTGGTAAACAACCTTCCCAAAAAATGTGTGAACATTCCGCCGATCTGTTGTATGGAATTCATTTCGTATTACGTGTATTTTAGTCCAGTTTTGCTTGAATTAACTCGTATAATGGCTTTAAAGGCAACATGACCCTCTTAGGAATTGTCAGAGCATGTCAGAAGTGTGCATGAGAGCTCTAAGCGCATCAGCTTAGCCATGACTTAATTAGACGTGGAATTCGCATGGTACCTGTCGCGTGAACGTAACGCTAAAGCGCCGCTGAGAAACTCAGGAGATCCCGTGGGTTGCCTTGGGAAGGAGAGGGTACGAATCGGCCAAGGGGGGAAAGAGAACGCGGGGAGCGTCATGTCCAGAGGCGGTGTCATTTATAGCTCTCTTTTTAGTCCGCCTTTTAAAGTGACGTTTCCATTTTAAAAATTCAGCCCCACATCTCAAGAACGCCGGTTTGCTCTTACGAAGTCGACCGGGATCTCGTCACTCAATGGCTTCATTATATATGGGTAGATTTATGGTAATGGAAATAATGCATTTGGATCATGGAAACTCGCTGTTATTGGCAAAACTAAGCATGCATAATGTGGATAGGATTTGGAATTCGGATGAGGTTATGAGTCGAGAAGTCATAGTGCATGGCAGCAGACAAGGGTCTGAAATCATCTTTTCCGTATTGTGTTTAGATAAATCTTTGGAAATTATCCGTTTGAAATATATGATTTATATGCACCCAAAGATGAACTTTCCGTGAAAAATTGACATTGATTTTTTTAATAGTGATCTTACACTGATTTTCATGCCTGCTTTCTTGAATAAATAAATTATAAATAAAAGTACAGTATGTGTCTCAATTATAAACTAAATATGACGATATTGGTCTAGCGTATAGAAACATTCCTGGTGAACTGATCTGTGCGTATTACCAGTCCTGTCTGTGCCCGAGTCAAATTACGACAGTGTGATTTTATAGGTAATAGGGTTATCCAGGTTATTCGGTAAGAAACTTCCCATTCTCGTAAATTTGCTAGGTGATATAAATAAGGCAATTTACAGCTTATTGCGAGGTGAGCCTCCATACTGCCCCTTCGAAGTCCATGGTGGTTTTTTTATGTTACCTTTAAATCCAAGTGACACAAAAAAATATGCGTTAGTGACTATGATAACCTTATTCTATTGTCATTCATGAACGGAAAACTAAATTTTTTTAAGTCTCGTCATCATTGCATTACTTCTACATCAACATCATACCCTGCAAGCCGCCGCAAGGGCGTGTGGCGCGGGGGGCTTGGTCACAACCCGCAAAAGGGAACAAAACCACGTGCAAAATCAGCATTTTTATTCTAACCTATACCCTAGTTGTGACAATTGTGTCCCTTAGCAGGGTCAGTTGAGGGAAACTTCGGTTACTTGCGGAAATAGGGATTTGTGAATAATTAGGGAAAGCTAGGAACTTAGAAAAGATTTCGCCTCTATTGGTTAAAGTGCTAACTGTAACATTTTTTAGGGTTCCATTTAAGATCCGCACACCTTTTATATACTGGTCTCATCTGGCGAACGACGGTCATGCTACATTAGCAGTCATCTCTCTACTCCGTGGTAGGAACGTACTTATTTTGGAAAATCCTTCGCTTTCCCTCACAATCATAAAATTCTGGCCCATTGGCTCTTGTTAGATCATTCTGCTTATTTTTTATCATTTATTTGTCTAATTCCAAGATTCCAACATTCCAAGTTAATGTTTTTTTTGGAAAGCCGATGTATTTAACTATTTTAATCTACATCTACACAATACCCCGCAAATCACTGCAATAGCACGATGGATTTGGATACTAGTCTTTTATGTATAGATGTACATAATTTTCAATTTTGGCTGCGTAGATTTTCGCGGCGGTGGCTTGAAGAATTCTGCATGTCCGGGTTTTCACCGCGTTGTTGTTTGAAGCCGACAACAGTTTCGCCGAAGTTTCATCCGGCGTCTTCAGGTCGAAGAACTTCGACTCTTTGACCTGAAGACGCCGGATGAAACTTCAGCGAAACTGTTGTCGGCTTCAAACAACAACGCGGTGAAAACCCGGACATGCAGAATTCTTCAATTTTCAATTTTGTTCAATGAAAAGCCATTCACTTTCTCCTGTAAATTTCCTGAAACACTGTTATCCATAACTAATACAATTTTATTTTTGTAAGATTTTTCGAAGTACCCTTCGAAAAAAGAAAAGCGTCCGAATAGTACCCCAATATTTGTCTTTCTCATTCGCATAAGAATAAGTAATAGTTTTTGCTCAGTTATAATTTAGAAACCGTATAATGCGTCGGGTTGCCCCATTCATGTTTGTTGAGTCCAGCCTTCTCGCTCCACGACCCTCTTCTTCCCCGTATCAATTTTTGAAAGATAAGCTGGAGCGTGGTCCCGCTGAGTCACTGGGCAGGACACCCGACCCCCCTGCCCTCATCGCGGGGGTACTACGGTGTGTGTGTGTGGTGTGTGTTTGTATGTCGAAAACGGTTCACCCCGCACGAGCGAAGCCCATGCCTCCCCGGCCTTGAAGCAGTCCACCAGCTGACGCTTGCGCCTCCATCCCCCCCTCTATAATTAGAATTTCAAAATCACTCGCGACCAAGGTGCCAACTTGCCACCCTCGGCTGACAGCATCACATTGGAATGAGAGAGAGCGAGACAAGTTTAAGGGGGTTGAAAGGGAGAATTCTCAACGTCGGAGTGGTTTGGCGTGGGGGATGTAAGAATAAGGTGCGAGTAGACAGCGAGAGAGGGAAAGTGCAAGGATGTGAAGGGCCGCGGACGGGGGTGACAGATAAAGGGAAAGAATAGGATGGGTCGTGGAGCCATCCCGCTCCCCTAGAGGTCGCTGCGTTATTTCCCTGACGTGAAAAGACGTCGAGTCGCCTCTGGAAGAAAATCCCTTTCTTGCAAAAGCGATTGAGATCCTTCTTCATTCCGTGGATCTCATGTACAGTAAGTCGTCCCTTGAAATTTGAGCGGTGAGCAATTGATGCAAACGTAGGTGGTGGCATAGTGTATAGATAGGGATTTATGTGTATGTATGGATGTTTATAGAAACCATAAACGCATTAATCAACCCGAAGGTCGGTTTGTTAGGTGATGATAGAGTTCAATAAGTACTAAGCCCGACGGGGTTTTTATTTTAATAAATTGTTTGGTAAATACGAGCCAGAGCGCAATGAAATATCCTAGTAAACTCTTTTCAAAATTTCTCTCACGAAAGCAACGAAAATTCGGTGGTGAAACATAACAATAATATGAACATTTCCGATTATATTAGGTGAGTATTATGTATCGTGGCTAGACAATTTTCCCGTTCATTTGTAAAAGATTTCACGTGCACAATGTGCTCAGAAAATGCTAACAAAACGATCGACACCTTTATCATATTCAAAGATTTAAGAATTATTATGTCACGAGAATCATTATTAAATATTAACTTTCCTTCTGTCCCGAAAGGGAAAAATGTTGCCACAAGTCAACTGAATATCATAAAATCTTCATAGCGTAGCAAGTAATTTTTATTTGAAATACACTTCTCGGGAAATATTATTTTTATCAATTTCAAGTGACATATTCTGTAAAAATAACTGTTTTTACTTTCTTATCTCTGTACTACATATTCCAAGAAAAGGATATATTCCTGTACATTAAGCATAGCACTAAACACCTTTAATCTAATGAAGAACTTGCATTAAACTCGCAGCACGGATGTGTTAAACGCGCAATAGTATGTTCTCGATACTAAAAAGCAGATGTGCTGAACATATTCTACAAGCTTAATCTCATCACGACTGCGTTCTGTTGAAATACCGTGAAGCACATTTTTTTTAAAATGCGCTCCTGTGAACCATCAATCTTCGCTGATTATATATTGCAAGGAAAGCTCTTTGATCGTGGCATACGTGTGTGCAAATACAGCTCACGATGCTCATTTTAAACCTCCTTTAAAGAGCAAAAGGGCACCGTACCCAGAAAAAGAACGTGTGGAGCTCGTCCCTCAATAAGCCCTCCCGCGGCGCGCGAAATAACGCATTCAGGGTGTGCGGGGACAGATGCTTTCCACCTGCCGTCCGTGCCATTCGAGATAAAAATCTGGTTCCAGAAAAATCACACAGCCTGCGCTCAGCTGGCGACGCGACGTCCGCCATTGAGCTCGACACCTGTGTCAGTGGCATTGGGAAAGACAGGATTGATGTTCAAGTGGTAGGGGTTGTAATAGATTTTGCATAATTGATTCTTGCTGGCCAACCCCTTACTTATGGATAAATTATCCATTGAATTTTAAAATTCTGATTGATAGATATTTGCGCAGTACACACAGAAGACTCCTTTTTAACTCACTTTAAAATTTCAACGCTCTAACCGGTGTTAGTTACTTCAAAATGTGACTTATAAAAACAATTCAGTGCTTCCGGGTTTTGTGGGAAAAACAGATATTAAGAGAAATACTCGAACAGAAAATAAGGGATGGTTCCTGTATTATTTTACCTCAAAACGATCACCGACCTGAAAACAGTGTATTTTTCCTGGTGAAACCTAGAGCTGTTAAAATTAAACTGTGCCAATGTATTGGCAGAGGTTCTTTGGTATCCACATTTACGGATGATGTGATAGAAATCATTTTTAGGATTATATAAGAAACCTATATTTTCATTAATGTTCCTGTAATTATTTAAGACAGATTTAACCCATCTTAATGATATTATTATCAATCAATTTATTGGTCTGAAATCACAATTTGAAAGTACCATCGATGAAATAAAATCTTTCTTCATCCGGGCTGTCACCCAGTCCCATAGTGTCCAGGTAAGCGGGGTCTTGTGTACTTAGTGGCAACTGCCATTTGTAGAAACTAATTTATTCAATTGTATGATATATTGTGAAGTCTCTGTGGGCCTCGGATTTTTCGCAAATTTAGATCAGTGCCATGCGCACTGCTTATTATACAATTTTTGAAATTATTAAGATATTGGGGGTTGTCATTGCATGCACGTCCACCCTGACTAATTATTTCCAGGGAGCGGTATTGTTGACCACGAGCGGAGTTCAGCGAATTGTTAAAACTATGTAATATTCTCTGGTTTGGTGCCGTGGTTGCTTAACATCCCAGTTTAATCCTTAATTTTACCATTGATCGATTATATCAGGATTATTGTGTTATAGGTTATGGGAGTATCCATAAATTACGCCACAACCGAAATGAGGGTGCATGGTCTGGAAATGAGTGACACAAAGTAGGGGAAGGATTGCACGAAGTGACGTCGCGCAGGAAGCACTACTATTTATTCGCGGTACACACGACTGAAGCCAATAAAATACGTCACTTTCATACTCTAGCGCGTTGAATGACCGACTGTACTGTTGCTAATATTGATTCCTATTCGAAAATATTTTGGGGGGTGAGACTGAAGGAGAGCGTGGTGGTGACATAGGGGTTAGTTAAACGTCGTGACGTGGTGCCATAGGAGTGAGTGAAACTTTGTGACGCAAGTGTAGCGCGAGTTATGTCCCTCTGCCCGAAGAATGGGGCTGGGACAGGAATGGGCAAAAATACGCGTGGCGTGAACTATTTACGACTCCAAAAGCGGAACCTCGTGCTTGATTGGTTGATGGCACCGAGAGTGACAACCTTCCTCGGCGAATCACCCCCAAATGGTGCAAGTTGAAATCGAGGTCTGAGAAGGACGCGGGGTGATAGACTCTCGCGTTCAGTTAGTTAAGGAATTCCCCCGACTATGCCGGTCCGAGCACGCAATGGCGGTCGTTAGAGAGAATAGGGGAGCGTCGAAAACGCGGGAGACGAGGAAACTCGGTCAGCCAGTCAGCCAGCCAGCGGTCCCCTGACTTGATTCGAGTGCTGCTTTCCTGCTCGTCGCGGCGCGGCGGTCGTGGGCTCTGATGAGGGGGCGGGAGAGAGATATTGAGGGGTGTGGTCTGGGAGGGGGAGGCAGGAGAAGGGTGTGGGGTGGGTCATTTGAGGGGAAGCGGAGGGGAGGTGGTAGGGGCGTGGTGGGGGAGGATGTCGTGGAGAGGAGGGCGCGCCCTCTTCAACCACTTCTGACCTCTCTACCCTTCCCTCTCTCTCATTTCCCTTTGTCATCCCACGCTTCCTCGCGAGTGTTTACCGTGGCATTAGCATTTAAGGTCACTCGAGCTCTTAATTAAGTGGGTTAGTGAAATGCTGGGGGGAGGATTAATTAAGAGGAAAACTCGGTGCTGATTGGAAACTTTCGTCGAATTTCGAACGCACGAGTTTTAATTTGACGAGTTTTATCACTAGCTAGGTTCATGAGCTCAGTGTTTATCGAAAAGATGATTGAAAAATTGCCGTTGTTACGTTATTAACCTGCGGATTTGAAAACAAGCATGATTCGTAATGGACCAAGTGAATTTATGCAGGATTTTAAAAAACTCGTCACGTGTCCCACCAGGTAGTGCCGTAGGTCCTGGCCGGTGCAGATCGGGATGACTGGCCTCTCCTGAGTGAAAGTAGGGCGAAGAAATAAAGAAAGAAAGTTACTCGATTCTTAAATATTGCTACAGCATGCGGTTAGAAAAATGGGCTTGAAGCTGATATCTCACAAAATTGAACTTAAAACATTAACCGTGCGAACTCAATTCTGACCTGACGGATGTATCCAACCCGCGGAGTGCATGGGTGAGCAAGTTATTCCTTAAAACCGAAACAATGGGAACTGACGAAATCAAATAGATGAGGCAAATCTTTAATCCACGTTTTGAATCGCGACCCGAGAAATGCAGAAATAAACCCAGACCTGTCAGTGTGACTGAAGACTAGTCACAATTAGGGTAAATTGGTATTTAAGCAATCATTAGTTATGTATTCTTATCCTGATAATGTAATATATATTTACTTTAACCTCAAGCTTTATTATCCGGCAATTTTTTTCATTCCTCTTTTGATAAAGATATTAAAAAGGAAGTCGAAGTGCAAGAATTGAGGAAACGTTGGCCACATTGATTCAAATATTGTCATTGTTAAAGGCAATGAAGATAGTGCTCATGACTTTTCTTACCTCTCTTTATCTAATACCACCGCAAATCTCGATATTTTTTGGAAAATTAAAACAAAATTGCCTTCGTGCAAAACTTCTTTAATGATAGCAATACGAGAAGGAATTTTTTTGCTTTAAGATATCATTGCAATGGCTTGCGTTGGGTGTTCACCTCGATATCTTGACACATTCCTGAAAATCTCAGATCGGACGTTTTTAAAGGCAGAGGACGTCGTTTATCAAGTTCTGATTTATTTTTCATGATTCCCCTTTGAAACACATTCACTTCTTAATTTTCGGAAACAAAGTAAATATGAATATGCTCCCCTTAATACCTTGAATATACCATCGAGGTAATTTAAAATTTTAATAGGATTTTTAATGCAGCCGGCGCATCTATTGATTCCATTGTAATGTGATTTTTTGATGGAATTTCTGCTCTTCAGAAAATGGTGAGCACTGCCGAATATTTAAACCTGCATGACGAGATCTCGTTCATTTTTATTCTACCATTGTATCCCCAATCTAGGAAAATCCACTGCTCAAAACTAATAAAAAAATTTCCCCTGGAAATAACCCTGACATTTGAAACCAAAGAGGCTTTTTGTTGGTCTTGTAACTGTTTCCTTCCTCTCCCGCGATCGAAGCATAGCGTAGCATCACTGATTTGGAGATACCGTTTACATAATCGTATCTGATTTCACCGCCACGCCATACGCATCAACAGAAGGCTTTGGCACTTGCATTGATCGGCCCCGTTGTGTATTTCATTGCTAGAATACCTATGGCAGGAGGAAGTTTTGGACCAAAACAAAAATCTAATTCACTTTTAAATCTCCGAATGATGTGAAATCCCTGTTGATGACGTTGTAAGTCGAAACCCGGTTCGTATTTAATAAAATATATATATGTGGAATAACCAAGTATTTATTTTCTGAAATGAATCGCTTCCACAAAGCGACGCCTGAAACCATTCTATTCTATTCACTTTCAAAGCCAAATTCATTCACTGATAAGGTAGGAACTTGGATCTGTTAAGCGTTTATTAATTTGTTGAATTGCATCAAAATATAAAACTTTTTAATGTTTTTCACTCAAATGGATATTTTTGAAACCATGTTGCCGACTATTGAAATATTGTGGGTTTGAAATGGCCGTTGCTCTCTAGTTCAATCGGATAAGAGATCCCATTTTCCTGGAAGCCCCTTCCAATAAGCAAGAGGAAATTGAAAAAAGCGAAAGACCCCAGAGATGAAATCATTTCAGACATCATCTTGAAAATTCCCACCAGAGGGCAAAAATCTAAATGCGCAAGGCACATGAATTATGGATTTATATTATGTCAAAAAACGTGAAAAATTATAATTACACACAAGTAGAAATGAGTCTCTCTTTGACCTCTCTTTCACCTATGTGCTTCGTTTTCTGAGATATTGGAAAACCAGAGTTCCCAGTTTCTTTGATGGGAGCATTTTGGACGTGGTAACTCATTTTTAAATGCTTGAAATTTCCAATCGTGAAGGACCCTATCTTTGTGTATATTGGTAATAGTTTCATTAAAGGCCATTAGAGAATCGACAAATCCCGTTAGATTATTATTATTCATCTGACGCAGTATTATCCATTAGCTCTCTGAGAGCTGTTTCAATATTTCTCAACACATAATCGACAAGGAAGGTTCTTCAATTGTTTGGCGTATTTTACTTTTCTTGTAGATTTCTTATGTTGAACCAAAATCCACTTAATCCTGGTAAGATTGAACCTCTGATTTTAGTTGCGTGCAAACACTTGATTAGGTTAAACCATGAATTTGGGCCACAGAGACGGAAATCCATCGAAATGTTTTGATTTTTGGGATCAAAATTGATGTGTTATAAGAAGCCCTCAACCTTTTTCTCCCCGTTTCCATCACTTTGTAGGCTTTTAGCATTCCCCTGCCAGGCATGAAGGTGGTGTGGAATAGTGAATCATCACAACAGCACTGGCTGCTGTTTCGTAAACAGTGTGCAGTCGCGATGGAGGCCGGGAAACGTGCTTCGTCCCTACATCACGAAACTTTGATTTGAAGAATTTCGCTTCATGAATAATGATAAGAAAACGAAGCGGCTGAGTCGGTCATTCAGGTGGGAATGCTTACAGTGATGGAGGGAGTAGGTTGGACGCTTCCTATGAACCTTCGGTACTACTTCCTCGAGATGCGGCCGTAGGCGTGTTCCTGCCGTAATTATATTTAGGCTCATCATATTCCTCCGTTTTACTTTGGGCGTCTTGCTTACGGTGACTCAAAACGTCGCATCCATTTCTATTTGGTGGTTGAATATTCAGGATTTCCTTTTGGGGGTTTCTCGCAGGGATGGAAAAGTTGAGGAGTAAAATTTATGGGGTTGCACGTTGTGGTTATTAAATGCAGTTCCAAATAGAAGTGATTCTGAGCACCCATGGATCCTTCTCCAGCAAAAATATAGTCAGCCTAGTCCAGCAGTAATCTGCCAATGGGATAGAAGAAATCTTCATTTCGAATGTCTCTAATTTACGACTGACCTTATTCATTAAAAAGATCAAGTTACCGTTCGTGCACAAGATCTGACGGGAAAAATGAGATATTTCATTGCGACGGAAGACTTTCATTTTACCCCTAAATTAAGTTGATGTTTTTGATCCATGATTTCGCGAACTCATTATGGTAGAATGATAGGCTGCCATGGAATTTCCAACTTATCCTTTTAAGTTTTAGCTTTTAGTTTTATCGTGACCATTCTCAGAGAGCTATTGTGGGAGTGCGGCTTTGATTACTCTGTGGTTTAATCGAAGATCTCTCTCGTGATCCGCCAATTTATGAGATATTCTCTCTTAAAAGTATTTTAAATTGTAAACTTAAATTGTGTCTAACATTCGCGTAGAAATAGATAATTTATGATAAAACGTTAAAAGTTAACCAAACATTTATAATGACATGCTGTTGGTTTAGAGTTGGTAAATTTTTATTAACTCAAGTAAGGTGTGTTTTTATGGCAACTTCGGATATATTCCGTGGGCGTAATCTCTCTTACGTGTTTTTTCACTGGAACCGGTAATTTCTCCTACAACCCTAAAAGTGACTGCGTAACTTAGCTCTTAACTTAGGGTTTGGAATCTAGAGAAAATATAGATGTATTCAGCGCTGTTTTAATTTTATCCGCATGAAGCAAACTTGCAGCATAAATTGTCGGGTCACGAGTGGCTGGTTTATCGCGAAAGGTCCTCGTGCCACTCGGTGTTTATTCGGTGTCTAGATTGAATTTCCTATGGTCCCCTCTTTCGCTCGCAGCATTCTTGCATTCACAGCTCCCGGTACGCCTGGGATGAAGTCGTACATATACTACATAAACTCGATCAAGCCCCGCCAGTCTCGATAATCTTCTTACGCTTTCCACGGATTCCCACCCTCGTTCCTTCAACTTCTTCTTAAATCGAGTCTTTGCCTACTTCTCGGGTGAGCGTGCACAATGCCTCTCTTCCTCGAGTGTTCTTTGTGTTCTGTTGGTGCATTTCGCTGTCTAGTCCGGTGACTGTCAGTAGTAGTTGACTTACAGTCAACAGTTTTGATTGAGTTTGGAATCCACTGTGTCCAGGGTTCGTGTGGTTGGGTAATTATTGCTATTGCGGACTGTTCCTTAGGTTTAACTTTGGACCAACCTTGTGTTTTATTTATTTGGTGTATGTAATGATAAGGCAATGCTCGTTTCTAGCCGTTTATACCGTCAGATTTATAAAATGAAATTTTTATCGCCCAATTATTCGCCCCAGCTGAATATATTTACATTAGTTTTCCTAACTACTACTACCAAGTTCTACTAGCTGCTCCCCACCATTTCTCCCTTTTAGACTGGTTAATTCCATCAAAGAAGGTATTTTTTCTCGCGATACCATGTGCAAATCCGATCTATGATTCATGTGTACCTTGATTAATAAAATTACCTCAAAAGTGAAACCACATCAACCAAATGCATTAAATGCTAGTAGTACTTACCAAAAACATTACTTTTATTTGCATTCTAATAAAGTTATCTTTTGTTTTAGTTTTTTTATGCCTCGCATTAGGTTTTTGCGGCATCATCACTAATTACCGATACGCATTGCTGTCGTTCCTCGAGTTTGTAATCGCTTGGATAATTTGTTTTACCAGCGTAGTTATTTATTAATCAGCATAATCGTGTATTACGGTGTTGACATCTCAGAAGTTGTTTCGCACTTTGATTGCCATTTTCTGCCTCTCCTACGGCAATTAAAAATGATGAAAACCTTCAAAATGAACACATAGTAAAGTATAAGTTATTCTCAAGTATCTTAAAAACTTGAAAAATTACAATCGTTTGTCCAATGTAAATTTGTGTGTTATTGAGAAAGTTAAATTATGTTATTTTTCTATTTAGCACTACCATTTAAAGTCGTGAAATGTCGAAACGCTAAAATGGGTCGAGAATGAGAATAAGAGGAAAGCAGAAAGTATCCTTAATAAGGATCCTTTATCAGCAGAAAGAAGTATAATTGTCAAATACCTGAGTCTTGAAACATAACGGTCCCCAATTTCGGACTTATATTTTTTATTTTCATTGAAATTAACTTCTCTGAAGCAATCACAGGCTTCCAAATTTAATTTCTCAAGAGTTTTTAGCGTGCTCTTTTACGCGTGGCTGACGTACGAGTAAATTTAAACAATGTGTGCGTCATTGTTTGTGTTAGAATACGTATAATTTTCTCAAAATGAAGAATAAAAAGTGCATAGAATACTCTCCCACATCTACACAATACCCCGCAAGCCGCCGCAAGGGCTAGTGGCGAGAGGGTGTTGGGACACCACTTGTAAAAATTAGAATGCAACTACAAGCAATTCAAACAAAAACATGTGAATGTACCTCCACGTAGACGTAGGCAAAATGAATTTAAATGCAAACACATGCAAATACATGCACAAGAATATAATGTATGTACACGGCCACATCTACGAATGCATTAAATATCTAGGCCGCGTTTAATCTGGTTCCTGTTTGAAACAATATTGACTTCAATGTTGTTAATTTAATGATTCCTTATTTTCCGAGGGAGAAGAATATTTATATCCTTCGGAACTGGAGACTATCTCCCTTGTATTGACCTTGTAGTCTAAATAGTGTGGGGTGGATTTTTTCTAAACTTTATCTAATTCTTTTGTCAGCAATTTATCCCAAGGATCCCGAATACTTGATGTATATTCCAAGTGGGGCCTTAATGAAGAGAAATAACATCTCTCGTTTACTTTCGCATTACATTTCCCAACCAGGCCGAGTTTCTTTTAGTCAGATCCGCATATTTTTCTGATATGTTCACCCCACGAAAGGCATGGTTTTAAGACCACCCCCTCCCCCCCTTGCAGCGAGAGAGAGCTGTGAATCGAAGAATATAAAGGTAACATTACTTGCATAGTGGTTAAGATAAGGGAATGGCTGTTTGACTCACAAGAACTGCGATTTCGGTCCCAGTTTTCTTGATAAAGCTCACAGAATCCGTTGAGATAAATATTTTCTTCCAATTTCTCTATTAGCGTGGGCCACATACCCCCATTTCCCTCCCTCTACCTTCCCGCTCCTTAAGTGCTGACGTACTTGGCTTCATAACAACGTAACTGCTACCCTAAGGCAACTAAATTTAGATTTAATATTCTCAAGAAGTAAGCGGTAAAATGTCATCAACTTCGGATAGTTCCGGTGAAAGTAGTTATAGTAAAAACCTTAAATCCGACTGAGTAATTGAATAACTCAGGCCTAAGGAAGTTTAGGCTCACCGAGTGTTGTTGGGCGCAGGCTAGATCTAAAAACGCTGGCAAGTATTCTCAGCGCAGCCACGGCTGCCAGATCTCGTAATTATACCAATTGGAACAAGTCAACTTCAATGGCCAAGCGCGGGATGGGGGCGGCGTATGGAACTTAATGGTGCCGCAATGAAAGGAAGCGGTGGTGCCTAGGTGTATCAAGGCTGTTTCCCATGCCCGCTGTTTCAAGTGTAGAGATTTTGCGCCCAATTGAGCGCGTTTTGTCGTAATCGCCGACAATAGTTCAGGATTATAATTTGAGTGATGCTAGTTATTACTTTATCGTAATTTATCATTTATAATGGTAAAAGGATATAATTCTGCGGCCTTTCATCTCTGAAAGCTAGAAAATTTAGTTTTAACTGTAAAACAGCGTTTGTTTTCATTTGTGCTGCAGGTTACTAACCGTTTCTGTCGCCAACACCAATATATTGAAACAAAATTTAGTTGAAGACTGAACAAAGAAGTGCATTTTAAGATAAAATTCTATTGACGAAGAATCTGCCTTGGCCGATTTCAATGTCGTTGTAAAATGTTGTCCGAGTGATTTAATTAATTCCAGCGTTCTCTAAAATGGATATACCAAGGAACTAATCATTCTAAATTGATTAATATGACTATCGTTCCATCACTGGCAAACGTAGTAGCATGGGGTATGATAAAATCCATGATACTCTCATGAGGAGAATTTTGGAACAGTATCCCGAGTACTCATTCTGGCCGAGGTAATATAGTAATGCTATATATATAAATGAATGAATTGGATATAATGCCAAAGAGTATTTTCTGAATTTTATTCGGTGACACTGGGCCATATTTAATGCCAGTGTTAATTAAGAATTATTAATTTATCAATAAATGTATTTTAGGGAACCCATGAGGCAGCTAAATCACTCGGGCAATTGATTCCTTCCCCATTGATATCGATGTAGAAGGATTCTTTGTGAATAGAAATTGATCTTCAAATGCACATTTACTATGTTCAGTCTTCAATTAAATTTTGTTCCGATAAATTGGTGTTGACGATGGAGATGGTCAGTAAACAGCTGCTAACCGTGGTCATTCCCAAAACCAACTTTATTTATGAGTTAACATTGTGATTACTTGGCTTACGCGAGGGAGAGATATGTGAACACAACACATCGACTTCCGAATTTATCTAACTTTTATTCCCATTTATTGTTACGCGCTGATTACAAGTATAAGAGGGAGTTAGACTGGGAAGAGTGATTTCTAATTCCGCGGGCTATCCCGGAAAATATGTAGTAGTCACGCACCGGTGTAAAACACTTGCGAGCGACCGTACACCCGCGTAACTTTCAATGCTCAAAACGTGCCACGAATTTTAATCCGGTTCAATCATGCAAACGCAATGTATGGGGATAGTATGCTCCCGACTGCGCAGTTTGTGTTTGCAGTCCTGTCTTGCTCCTTTACACGGGAAGTTTTATGAAAGATACATAAATAGCGGGTGATATAAGCCGCAAGTCCTGATATTAAAACATTTCAAATTACATGAAGTCCTCGCCGTGACGTTCGGTGCTCATTGACCGCGTTGTATGGTACGCGGTATCTGTATTGCAGGTCGTTACTTATCAGAATCAAGGGCTACTTAACAGGTAGTAAACGGGCGATAAAAATGCCGAAGTTAATGTTATTTGAAGTGCCAGAAAGCCATTTCAGCTTTCCGTTAGGATCCATCTCAACTCCTTCGCAGTCTGTTTTGTTTATCTCCTGTTTGCTTTTACTTCAATCGCGTTTGAGCACCTCGCTCTTTGATGAGATCTTTCTATTCATCAAACCATTAATAAAAAAATCTTCCCGAGATCTGGATGAGGTTTTCAACGACCTCCTGCAGTGGTTCTATCTTGGTCCTCGGTGGCGTAACGCGAAAGATTTTGCCAGAGATTCAGGATTTTACTCCCACAAGAAAATTATGAGGCTATTTGCTGTTTTTTTCGCGTAGTAGATAGGCCGACTACGGAAGAAGGGCCATTTAAAATCACCTGGCGAAGGAAATTCTGGCAAAAGGATTATACCCTTTGGCAAGTAAATTTTCCACGGTCGGTCAACGTATAAATGTATCACTATTTTAATATATATAGTTGGATAATTTTAATGCCGGACGATGTTCTGTTTTCCTAGAATATTTTTTATGTATCTTCCATGCAGGTTATATATTTTCATTGGAGGAATTTCTTGGTAAATAGACTTAACGATGGAATAATTATTCGCATGCATTGCATGATCGCAGTGTACTTATGCTACGGCAGGGCATTGCGTTTCGACCAACTTCTTATCATATATTTAATACGGTAAATACGAAAAAAAAAGTGAATCGATTGAGTCCATTCATTAGAAAATATTACGTAAGATGACCCGTTAATGTTCAAAAGTGGGAATTGGAGAGAAGTATGCGTTCCCTTTTCAGAAAACACCTAAATCCATCCATCCGAGGGAGCGGTTTCATCCGCTCTATTCCATTCTCCAAAATGTATGCTATAAGTCTGAGGTGAAAAGGGGGAAATTCAACTCGCGGGAAATTGACGTGAACAGTTTGAGTTGTAGTAAGATGGTGATCATAAAAATGACAATGCGTTCGCAGCTTGAAATCACGTCCGCCACGGGTTCGGCACATGCCTCACTTGGCCCATAAAAAATAAACGCGGTCTATTCGCACCTCCCCTCTATTTACCGAGCACAAACCGTGCGTAAAGCCGAGTGCAATTCACGACGATTAAAGCCTTTGACATGGCTCAGGTACCGGATGTCGCATCCAAAATCCCAGCGACGTCGGGCAAAGACGACCCTGGACGCAAGTGCGCCCTTTGAGGAGAGAGCGTGTGCGGCGGGCTTTGGTGCATCACTTGGGGGAGCAGGGACGACGGGGGGGATGAGAATGGCTCGGGAAAGGGACTGGCAAGGGCGAAGAGGGTAGGAAGGGCGGGAAGGAGGGAGAGAGAGAGGGGATCATCCTCATCTCTCATCTGCAGCGGCAGAGAGGGTGTCTGTGTCCTTTGCCAAGCAGGATGCTGGAGCCGGAGAGGCGCATGCGCCCAGCGAGGGGCGGCGTTGCCACATCCACCATCATATCCACCCATTTCCCTCCTCCCGTTCCCTGTACATAAGTGTACGTTTGCTTTTTTTTCTCTACTCTCCGTTCACTGTTGATTGCCGCGTGCTCCGTCCTGAACCTCGGTCTCGGCCGCTTCGCATGTGACTCGGGTGCCCTCGAAAGGAGTTGTGGGGGACAATGGAAGGCGGTCATTTCATTAGACTTGGGAGCGAGGGAGGGCACCCTGAGAAACGGAGAGGGGCATTTGGCGTCGTCGTCAGGGTCACGCGGTGGCTTCGGGGCCTCCCCCTCCCGGACGGGGGGCGGCCTGGCAATGAGGTCGAAGGGGGAAAGGTTGCTCCGTTCCTAGAATTTCAGCTTCTCCGTTTCGATTTTCCGGTTAAAATTTTTCGGTCGTTCGGTATATTCGATTACTGTGCCGGGGGGGGGGGGGGTGAAGGCGGGGCATGCCGCTCTGGTGGGCATGAACCCCCCCCCCACGAAGTTACCTCGCTGAGCATTGATTTAAGATGCGACCTAACCCGCTGGATTCCGACATAAGCCCAGCCGTTACATATCAGATTTCTTTGTTTGCCGATTGAGTGTCTCGGTGAGTTTTCCGTTTCGCCCGGGGTGAACCGAAACTAAGATTCCGCATAACACGATCTTAATCTGGAATCACGCCTCTTACTGGTGAGCCGAGCGCGAGGAATTGCATCCGTTGAGAGTGTTGGAGGAGGAGGCGGCACCTCTGATTCTTGTGTGGCTTTTCGATGTGCATGTTTCCAGCGAAGGCAGTTCTTCTACTCACTCTTCGCGAATTAATACTTATGTTGTACATATCAGACGCTATAGCGTCGCAACAGGTGTTCCCCTGACTCATGGCTTTATTTCGTCACCTTTGAGACATTCGCGAAACACGAAAAATTAACTTCAACTATTTCAGCTTCGGCTATTATTTTTTCTCTTTCAAAGTTTTCGAATGTCGATGATCATTAATACATCCCTATTAACACTTGACGGCGATTGCTAAGATAGCAAAAGAAAATTTTATGTCGTATTTGATAATGCTCTCATTTTGGCAGAAAATAATTATTTGGAAAGTTTTGTAAATATCCTCCTCCACCGACCCCGACGCAAATGTATCGGTAAACAGGAAAAATTGTCATCACACACAATTCTGCTTTAAGCTTAAAAAGTCAATTATCATTCATCTGAAACATTTCAGTACCCGTTCAAGAATAAAATAGCTGTCTTGATAAATCGTTTTAAATAGCCGGAAAATATTTCAGGAACAATTGGCTCAAATGCATTTCATGATATTAGTTATAGATCAGAGAAAAACATATTGTGTGTATTTTGGGAATATATTCTAAACCTCGGACATAGGCTTATTTCGAGACCCAAGTATAGATCTGTCTTCTCCGTGATGACTCGATAATAATAATTTTCATTGTATCATAGCATATCATAGATTGATAAAAAGTCATCTTCCAAAAATATTATTTAAGTCGAATAGTTTTTGTTGGATATAAAGAGTAATATAGACAAAAGTGTGGACAATTAGAAAATATTTTTATTTAAATACCATTCTCGACCTGTTTATGTCATGGTCTACGACCAAGAATTTTGTTAACTTCTTCCTCCGATCTCACAATATTCCGAAAAATCTGCTCGCCAATTATTTGTGAGACTAATACGTCGCCTACAATTGATGCGATTAGTGCATATAGGCATTCTATCAGCTACATACTTTAAGCTGGATATGGCCGAATGATTTAGTAAATATATGACAAAGACAAACTTACAAGTCAGGAGCAGAAAAAGAAGCCTTTTAAAGTTGGTGATTATTGTGTGCCATGAGGAGTTTGTTTATCTTAAATATAAAATTCCGATCATTGGGTGAAATAAACTGTTATTGTTAACTTTTTAGTGCTCAGGAACAGTTAAATCGTATGGTAGTCGACGACTCATTTCTCAGCACTTCCTATGAGCAGAAATGTGGTTTCCAGATGTATGTTTATTTATCTTGACGTCCGTCTCTGAAATGTGGCTTCCAGTCTTTTAAAGATACCCTGGCGCGAAAGTGATGATTCATATAATCCGATATGGCGGACGCTGCGTTGATTTACCGTGGCTATCTTATGACTCCTCTCTTTATATAGGGATCTTTTGCTGCTTTCATAGACAGTTGCATTCTTCTTCCAGACATACCTTGGGTGTTGCTATAATTGTAAAAGCATATGTTATACATTGAATACAATTGATCGGTCGTAGGAAGTGTTTCTCTTGGAAAAAGTTTGTAATTTAGTTTTGTGTGATCCGGAAAAATAAATTGCATTGTGCTTAGTGTTCAGCCATGTTGTCATCGTTCATGCAAGGGTTAAATTAAGAAGCATCTTTGTTTTATTCCTTTTCTGAAACTCAGGACACTTTTGCATCATCCACGGGACTGTGAAAGTAGTGTTAAAATTAATCGAGCATGTTAGTCAAATTTTAAAATTTCCGTTAAATATTGTATGATAATTTAAAATGCTTTTCTCTCGTGAGTAAAGGCTGTTTTCAATTCTCCAAAATGGGTTGAAATATTCTTCATTGTGGAGGGAGGAATGGGAGCTATTTGCCTCCTTTAGTGTCAATGGGAAAGGCCTTTTGAATATTTATTAGTCATATTTATTTCAACTGTCCCATGTTTCAAATTTGAAGGGGGACATGGAAGTCGTATATTTCTGCTTTGCCCAACTGCGTCGTTGAGTTATCTCTGAATGATATAAGAAAAGTTTTCCTTTTAAAAGTTCACGGTTCAAATGTCTTCCTTGACGTAGGATTCTTCAGTGAGTGGGTAAGGGCGTTTTAATCGTGCGCAAGGGGAAAACGTGATGGAATGATTCATTCCATCACTCAGAGCCAATTAGTGCAGGAGAGTGAGGCGGTGCTCCCCTTCTTCCGTGATGCCACCACAAAGGTTATTGAGGTTACATGCGTGGTGCTATGGCACGGGGGCGGATTAGGTCGGCCTCAGTACCAAGGAAAAAGTGTGGGATTATCGGCGTCGGTCAAGCATTATGCCGTAAGTGAAGGCACTTGATCCAATATACTATATGCCTCTCTTTCTCCTGTAGATCCCCGAATCTGTTTTACCGACAGCAGTTGCTTGCATACATATATAAATATATGTATGTATGTGTGTGTATTTTTATATATATTTCTATATATGAGAATACACGGAGAATAATGCATTCTTTTGCACTAAGACTGTGTATGTTTTATGATGTTAGTCCTTCAAGGTACGGCCTCTTTAAAAACTATTCCCGAAGAGTTTAAATATTCGACTACCAATAATGCTGATAAATAATATTCTCGGAGTAAGGAAACATTTGTAGTTATAATGCAAAAGTAAAGTATTTATTTTGAGGTCATTTTCAAAAATGTTCATTTACTCTCAAGGTCATACTATATATCTGCCTCTTTAGTGTAAATCACAATCTGCTCCGTGTTATCTTGAAACCTTAGGGAAAGCAATATGCATTACCTTCTCTGTGGGTATTACCTGCTCTGATGCCTATGTTGTACTTAATTATTGTATTTTTGCATGCTGCCCCTCCCTGGCATTACGGGAAATGAGTTTTCCCACAATGTACAGATAAATTGGTTTCGTTGCACTACATAATTAATGCCGCCTTGATTCCATATTCGCGAATCTAGTCCAACCAGAGCATTTAACTTTTGGTCATTCGGCATTAAACAATTCACCTAATTATTTCTCTGTGAAATAATTGGGTGAATTGCCGCGCCTTGTTATGAAGTCGATGGAAAAGCATTTTTTTTCCATGCCATGAATTTTGTTTTTCTCTCTAATGGCATTGCGTCCCACTGGCTATTTAGTATTATGCATACTTGCATAGTTAAAACAGGAACAGGATGACGGTTAAAATGGTTTGCACGAAAAAACTTCTGGCGGAAGTGAGAGTCATTTCTCATCCTGAGCGTGATAACCCTGTCATAAGTCATATCGTCCTCTCTAAAGGAATCTTTTTGATGGCTCTCACCATAAATCCGTCCGAGTATGCCGTTTCATTTGAAAGACGATTGGACCACACAGAACGTAGTTACAGTTTTACCAAGGTCCAAAGGCAGTGGCAGTTTTATTGACTCGCAACCATGAGCATTAGATTTTAAAATCCAAAATCAGATGATTTCACGCAATGCACGCAAATGTTCTAAAATTACTCAGGGGCTTCTTTTGTCCCATTGTGGACTTACGGGACTAAAGACTGGGGTCAATGAAGTTGCTTTTTATATTAAGGGAATACGATCTTTGTGTAGTAAGAGTTAGTTCCCATAACAAAATATATAGACAAAAGAATTTTTATTTGGTTTGTTGTGGAATCTAATAATTTGTATCAATTTCAAATGTCGGTGGTCTTATCTGTCTCTACCAGCAGAAAGTAAATGTCAAGTCAGTATTTCCAGGAATTGTTTCTTTGCTTACCTATTAATATCAATCAATTCGGAGACAAGGATGGAAAAATCCATTGTCAAAAGTGTGATGAGAAGGCAACTTTTTGAATTGCGGCCTTTGGATTTCAACAGTTCCCCTTCTGTAACAGTCGCAACTTCTTCCGTAATACGAGTATACTGCAGGTGGATACTGGGGGTTGAGTAATAAACATTTTTCTTTCGCCGGGACAAATTCCGAACCGATCTTCTCGTGGATCGGATTTTTCGCAGTTGCCTGCGTTCAAACTTCTCATTTCTGAGGGCACGCACGGGGCGAAGTTTTTCAGACTCTAATTATTTTCAGTTTGAGTGCCCTATTGAGGCACTTCAAATAAATTCCTATGACATGAACCGTGAGACTGCTGACCCCGTGGATCGTTGGTTAACGGATGCTGGCACTGTTTCCCCTCTCTTTCTCCTCATATTTATCCCCAACATGTCCTAATTAGCCACTTAAAATAGATGACTCGAGAGATTCAACATTTTGCATGTTGCCTACAGCTGCACTGACAGCTCTTCGACAGTCGTATTTTCATTTTCCCCTATCGATTCGCCATTTTTCACTGTTATCTCTCTATTGGCCGCTTATCGCATTCCCTTCCCCTCCACCGATTGAAAGAGCCTTCCCCTACACTGACCCCCATCCGTTCATCCCCCCTTCCGAAGGTCCTACAGGTATCCACGACTCCGTTGAAAGGTTCTTTATTGAAAGATGATGACGGTACTCTAGGAAACGGTGACAGGATCTCATTTCAATAAAGAGAAACTTATATGTGAATCATTGATTCAAGTTTTTCGCGGAATAGTGGTTTTCAATGTGACTTTCGTATATTTTGGGTTAAACTGAGCCATTTTTGAACGCCGATGTTCATGTTATTTTCCTGGCCGAAGATTGGTGGTTCATCCAAACTTAACATTAGAATATTGTATTGCTGTCATGTGAATGGTCATACGTTTTAAGGGCAGACTTCTCTTTGGGTTATTCGGTGTTCGCTTGGTCAGGAGCGACGGGACCGGATCAACTGTCTTCGAGTGTGATCATATTTTAGGTGACAAAATTAACTGATATTTCTCGATTTACATCTCAGTAGCGTAAAAAGTTCATGAAAAGTAAAAAAAAACATTTTTTCTAATATTGTGGGTTTTATATTTAATGGATTTAGGGCAGCCTAGATTTACTGATGCCGACTAATCGACGAAACCGGTCGGTTTTGAAACAAAAATCAGCGGAACTTACGAAGTTATTATAATTCACTTTTTAGGTTACGGTTTTGCATGAGCCCCATTTCTGGAGCGGTTCGTTTGCGATTTGTTCTAGTTCGAGAATTCACCTTCGCGAAATACAACTTTGATTGCTTTCAGTTTCATTTCTCATGTCTGTAATTCTAACAAGCCACCAGATATTATTTTTACGTTGGCTCTTAGGTTTCCGCGGCGTTGATCAGTAGAATTTCTCTCCATTTTTCGGGTCTTCACCACGTGTGTTCACATTGTTGACAACAGTTTCACTAGTTGGAGCACTGGCGAAACTGTTTTCCACATGTCAATGCGCGCGGTGAAGACCCTAAAAATGGAGGGAACTAACATGGCTTTTAGTTTCTTGTCTTAACTTTTCCGCTTTATAGGAATTTGTTTCGTTGCGATAGATGGCGAGTGATAATGAAGTATGACCTGGTGGAAATTGACATAATAGCTTTGAATCTTATAATTTTTTAAACTTTAACCAGTTCGAGAATACTGCCACCTCCTGCGCTAATTTTTAATGTCTTCATCTTGGCTCGATTTTTGCTTTATTCCGCTGATAATTAAGCCTCTCGCCCGAATGAATGAGATAGTTAAGGAGGCGTTGATAAGAACCGAAGTGTCTTGCCCTTGGCTCCGTTAAACGTTTACTTTTTATTTTCGCTCTTAGCTATCGGATTTTCTTGTAACTTCTGCCGACAAGGAAATTCTGTTGGATCGGCTTTCCCCTTTCACTCCGCCGCATCTGATTTCATCCTCTCGCCCGAATCCTACAGAGACGATTGTAAGATGATGTCGGCAGAGCAAGCGGTGAAGATCTTATCCCGAGGTTTAATAAAAGAGGAAAGGGCCCACGAAGTCACGCGTAGATATCGTGGCGCGCGGTGAATGGATTCGATTATGGAGGCCCGTTGCGTTTTTTTCCGTTCCAAAATTTATTGGATAGGCAAAGAATTTCGTCAATATAAATTCTTTCATTTTCATGATTTGCAGCCTTAAGCAGAATTTTTAATTAGCCCTACTTTCGCTTTGGGAAGGCAATATTAGTGTATTTAAAGTCACGACAAAGAACAGGAATCCTTCGCCCTTTGAAAAGTTTATTATTTTTCGCAGCCTTGGATCTCGATCCTTTCCATGGGGCTATTTTCTTAAAAATATACTCTTATGGCTTAATGTATTCCTACTCATCTTGCAGATTAAATGAAGCAATAGGCTATGTCACCGTCCTCAATGGACATCATAACTATTTATAACGTGGATTATACAGCCATAGCATAACGTAAAAACGTGGATATAACGACGTTCTTATGAATTTTTGGGAAAGTTATGAAAAACAGCGAACACAATCGTAATAAGTGCTCCAATGCTACGTTCGTATTTTTAAGAAACTTATTTTACCGCAGAAACGTAGCAAAACACGCGTGTCGTTCACTAAATTTACTCAGTCGCGAGTAACAGTAATTATAGTGAAGTCTTAAAGTACCCCCTTAAGCTTTCAAACCAAATTTACCCACTTGGAGGTGAAACAATTCTTTCAACTTCAATCAAGGGAAATTTTAAAGAAATCCTTCTCAGACTCAGTCGCACCCTCCTGCTTCCTCCCGTTTCCATGTTTGATGGAACGTCCACTCGCAAATGAATAGCAATCTGAGTTTCCAATTTCCATGCTTATGTGAAGAGAAGCGCTAGCTTGCGAGGAAACAGCCGTGCACAGGAATATCTCAAGGTTTTTCGTATGAGCATCCTTAGGTTTCGTCATTTAGCAGAGGATAGACGCATTCATCTGTTTAGCGCCAGTTTAGCCGAGTGCACACAGGTTACGTGAGTGAGGGAAGAAGATGCCCACGAGTCATGAAAGACTATGTCCGCGGCTACTATTTGTCTTGGCTGGAAGGCTTATTTCTAGGCACAAAATAAATTAAACATGCGGACTGATGGTTAAAAATGACTTAAAACATGGAAAGCATAATGAGTAAATGATTGGAAATTCGGAAAAAAAAGTTTTTTTTAGGATTCCTCGTGTTGAATGATCGGAATTGTCATGTACTCGTAATAAAATCCTTCCAAACAATCCCTCATCTAAGAATATATTTCTCTAGTCGTAGATGTAAAATATTCCATTAACCATGAATTCAAATCATGTATTCAGCTTGTTTATAATAACTGAATATTGGCGCCGCTTTATAAATCTGCAATAATTTGTCTCGTGATACACATTTTGGGAACAGAAAATCGGTTAAAATGATAAATGACTACGAATAGGTTTTGTCAAATGAATGGATAAATGTAACATAAAGAGTATACCTTTAGAGTAGTGAAACATATATTTTAATGGGTCTATCAAAATGATTTTTGCGCACTTATGTCGGTGAAGCAAAATCGTTCTCTGGCGCTATATTGAATCAATCTTGATATTATCGTTTAAGGTTTATACGGGGAACATTTACCTGTAAGTGCCCTGTTTATTCTCCTTCCTATTAAACTTTTCAATACGAAACCAGGTTGTCAAATATTATGAAATATTACCGAGATTCCCTTTAGCGATATGGCGACTGATTGCTGTGCAATATAATGCTTAATCGTTTGCTTATCTGTGGAAATATTGCAAACCCGTGGATGAGTTATTTTTAAGTCCAAGACACAATGTGCCCGATGAGTTCTTTATGGCTCTTCGAGCGTAAGGTTGCGTTGACGCCGTGGAATTACGAATGATAACATGGCAGTGACAATCTTTTGGCGGTGTTGATTTATATAAGTTACCTATACGTATATTGGAGTTGATAACGAACACGAAGAGAAATGGCTTATCATGCTCGAGTTTTATCCGCCTTCCCATTTGTGTCGTACATTAATTTATATAAATGGGTTGAAGTTGATTACCTCTCAGGTGTCACCCTCAAATTCATGCTTCAAATTACTCTTCGAGTGAAGTTGCGTGTTCCACCCGTATTTCTCTTTATTTTCCTAAAGAAAAAGATTTTAATCTTCCATTGCGGGATTCTGACCCAAGTTTGATCAATTTACAACTTCAGGTTTTGTGTCGTAGTGGTTCCCTTTTGAACTGGAAAGTTAAATATTGAAATCTGACCCATATTACCTCAGCATACTAAAGAAAAACGTTGAAATACATTTTAACGTGTTGGAATGTAGTGAAGAGAAAGGATAATAAAGAAAAATCACCGAATTTCCTTTCATTTCATTTCTTGCATCTATGGCCTCACCTTGAAAATTTATCGTATGTGATATATGGTGACAGTTTAGATGCAATCCAAGTTTTAGATAAGTACATTGACAAAATTTTTTGTGGTTGGAATAAATTATGAATTTATTTTATAAAATGCACACCAAGATTTCCTTGTTCCCAGTGCTTGTTTTCCTGTGCCAGTGAGTATGCCTTCTGCTTCCATTTATACTCGCTTTCACCGTCTCAAAAATATCGAGTGAGTCTGTCAGCCATGAGCTATTTTCCATACTGAAGTAATCCTATATATTTTAATGCCTCTAGTATTATGGTAATTGCAGCCAAGCACAAGTTTTCGTACTTTTACGCCCACGGTAAAAAATCCAATGACAACGCTGTTAGACAATTTACCACTTTCTCTAATTGCTGAAAATTTTATCCTAACAAAGTTTGCCTGCTTGTATGTTTATATAATCATTTTTCCAATTTAAACGAATGGTCCATATAAGACGTTTTCTGCTGTCTGAAAAATTTAAGGACAGTATCTCTAGTTGCGCGAACAGTGCGACTTACTCTGTGAAAATCTTGTGCAAGTTAATGCTGTATTTCTAAGCAGTGTTCTAGTTTTTCCCTTGAGAGGTGATTCTTAACAGCGCACTCGAAAACAATTACCACCGTTTGATTTCTGCTTAAGTTTGTCTCAATGTGGAGTTTTCCAAAGATACCGAATGATTGCAGCAATATAAGCGGCGAGATATGCGATAGTTGTCAGTCGAAGTTACGCATTGGCTCCGTATAGTAGCCCCTATTTCATGCGAGCCAATTCTACGACCTCTGGTCATAAGTTCGGTCAGGCTGATAAAGGATCGATGAGGGATAAATACTTGTGTGTAAAAGTAATGTTAAAACCTGTTTTGGGTGACCGAAATAGGCTGGATGGTTTTTTAAAATTAATTGACTATCAGAAGTAGGGGGTTAAGATCATAGCAGTTAATACCAGAGGCTTCAATTTTTACTTTGCTCTACCCTCGCTGTATGTAAGGTCGAATTTAGTGGAAAGTAATTGAACCAACGGGTGAGCCTTGTTCTCTTAATACTTCATCATTGTGGATCATTACCGTGCCCAAAATCAAATTATCATGTAGCGCGGACATATTATCAGGGCTTCAATTTTATTGCTAACGAAGTCTAAGTTTCAGAAAATTACTATTCACGATTCCTTCCAATTTCTTGACCGTGATCGCTTAAAATGTGAATCCGAATTTCCTCATCTAAGAAATTATAACGGTGGATATATAAGAATAAAGAATAACGATATATCTGTCTTGAAATGTAAGAGTTAACGCCTGGAACCCATATTGTGGCACGAGCAATAAATATCGTACGAAGGGCTTGTACTATAATTAAGAAATGAATAATCATTTTTAAAATAAAATTATTCCGAATTATACAGGTTATATATGGTAAGTTTCAATTTCAATTGTAAAATGAATGATATTTGATTTATTAAAAATAATTTATGCTATTTAAAACAAAATAAATTGTGCCTGTATTAATTAAATTACCAACTTCTCGATACCAATCAATTCATCGTCAATCAACGTACGAAAAATATTACTCACGTGTAAGTTTCACTCGCTATCCGTCGATAAACCTGATATGAAACCTAATAAGATTCGCGATTCGCAACGGCCGTGTCGTGAACTTGGAATCCAATAGTGTACCTTCTAGCCTGAATATAAGTTATCTGTTTGGATGTACTTGTCCAAGTTTTTAAAACGTCCAGATGTCCTATGACAGAGATTACTATTTAACGTTGTTGGATACCTCTTGTGTATGAGAAAATGTTTCAATGGACTTCGCTATCGTTTACTGGATATTTTATGATAATAAGCTAGTTATTACGGCGTCGAAGTCACGATTTTCGTTCATATCTCTTGGCAAATTTCCCTTGGATATTTTTTTTGAGAATTCCCCATCCCGCTCATATTTGCATAGGCCACCTTCCTTTCAACTCCGACCAAATGCGGACACCTAATTATTTCATCTCAACCCCCACAGAAATACTATATGTCTCATGAAGAAATACGATGCTCGCATGCAAGATTGTTATTTTGATTTCGTGACCGTGAAGGGATACGCGTGGGAGATAATGGGGCCATTAGTTCTCAACTCCTCTCTTCCATTCGGAAGGATCGCGAAGAGACGACATTTAACTATGTACCCACTTCCACCACTGGTCCCTCGAGGGCGGCGGAGCCTGGATAGTTTGGCACACCGGCTAAATGTGCGTGGGAGAAGTGAAAATTGAAACACGCAGCCTCGAAGCAGGCGCTAGGTGTTCCTATTAATAGTCGCCATGTGTCTCAACAAACCCTCGGCTAAGGGGAGGCTGCCCTCGAAAAGGCCGGCCGCGGCAGATTCCTTGCCCCGATGCCGCCGCCCCGCCACCGGCGTCGAGAAGCACCCGATCGGGTTCCGTCACGGCGAGATCGCGGTCGGCCATGGTCCTGTGTTCAGTGACTTTCTTTGGGGTAGGGAAGGGACGAGGATTTTCTGCGTTTTCGAACGCCTGGCGAGTGAAAAAAATCTGAAATTCCCGCTCAGAAACTTTTGTCCAACAACCTCTGTTCTTGCGAACACCAGCGCGTGCGTAGGCGATTGTACGAATATCTTCGGAGTCGCTAGTCGAATTCAGGTTTATTAAACCTCATCGTATGGTTTCCCTGTCACATATGCAAAGCTAATACTATACAGTAGCAAAACCAAATAAATGATGCCGTTTTTCGTAATCACGTGGATGTGCGAATTGTAAATCCAGGCACATTCGTATTTATTTGCGCTTAAATTTTTGGGTGAATCATCGCGGCTTGAATCTGGAATCGGAGCGACAACCCTATTCCGGAGTCTCCTTGCGTGCCTCCCGGGCTGTGGACCCCTCCTCGAATCGGTCACGATCGCATTCCATTGGCAGGTGCATTCAATTGAGTCGACTGGGCCCCCTTCGTGCGAGGGTTACGTTCCTAAAATGCCTCTCGCAAAGCGAATCCATTTTTACTCGCCCATCAACCCAGGCGCACGCGCGGGTTTCGCCCTTTCTTTGAATCACCGAGGGTTCAAATAGAAAGCACGCCTTGAAAAGACTCGCCGCAAATAGATATTTTACTATTCCAAAAGATACAAATAGAATAAATCTTGTTATCATTATTATTACAGTCGTTTCCGAATGCCCTATTGATGTCCATTTTTATGGAAACTACATTGCTTGCTCAATAATTGGCGGAATTAATAGGAAAATTGTTTTTATTCGAATATATTTTGTAATCTCGCACAGGTATAGCGAAAGAGGAATATTTTGTCTCCGAGGCTGAATGCATTTCTAACATTTTTATCTTTTGCCTCGTCCTAGCCAGAAATATTTTCCCTAATGAAACTTGGCGAAAATATTTTATTTAAAAAGAATATCAAAGTCCTATGTGCAACAAGTGACAGAAAACACGAAACTAACTGTTTTGTCAGCCTCGTATATTTTCCATCACATCAGTTTTCCATCGTTTTTCATTTGAAAAAAAAATGAGAAATAAGGTTAATAAATATGTTTAGTCAGTCATTCAACCCTCTGATTCTACAAGTTCAAGCCGGTCTCGGTGGCGGCAGGGTAACGTCCTCGCCTGCCAACTCAGAGTTCGCAGGTTCGAACCTTGTCTAGGTGGGTTTTCCTCCATGTGGGGCTTGGGTATTTGTAATCGTCATTTAATGAAATATTTAGGGGTTAGGTGGGAGAAGTATAAAGAAGGGGTTAGGGTTGGTTGTAATTTTGGGTTTAGGTGGAGAACTATAAGTCTTGATCTTGCCACAATGAAGTCGTTAATTAATTTTTTTTAAATAAATAAATTCAAGCGACTGATGCCTGATGAGTTTTAGTCACAGCTTTTGACTCTTTAATTGAATAGTGCATTGCATCCCAAGAAAATAAAAATTCTTTCTACAATTGGAAATTGTCAATACTTCCATGTTACATTTCCTTGTTAAAGGAATTGTTTATTCAAAAGAGGATTACTGTTTTGTGTATGCTCTTGTTGGCAGTGATTCACTTATCAAATAATTGGTCGTGATTTGGGTAACATGAAGTAGTTAACAAGCACAATGGGGCAATTAAGATAAATTGATAGTTTAAGGGGTGCCATTTTCCTCTACTACAGGAAGTGCTGCTGTACCAATGAAATGTTGAAAGAAGGTCAATCAGAACCCTTTATCCTCCAATGCACCTCAACTTAAAGGCAGTTGATAAAACTGTTAAAGCTTACAAGTTTTCACCTCTGTGGAACATCTACATTAAATCAGATAGGATGAAGTATATTTAGCCATCATAGCTTAGCTGACTGAAGTAGTTGACTGTAAATCAAGCGATCCAAGTTCAAGTCATGGTGTTGGCAAATAGTTTTTGAGCTGTGAAGTTTATCACACTCTGAAGGATATTGTGCAAGCTGAATCATGGTCAGCTCATTTCCTATGTGGAAATGCAAATTCTTCAGGGACTTAGATTCGTTAATTCATGAAATATGTTGAGTGTGTAGCTGTATATACATAGCTTACACATTTTGGTATGGGCTAAGTTAATAAACCAACCACACGTTTTATTTACGCTTCTTTAATTTTGAAGAGGTACCTATTTACTTAAGAGGGTAGGTACATACCTTTCCCAAGTATTATTCTCATAGCATATAAACAAAATGAGAGGAAAAGGGAGCTACAATTCCAAAAATGAAGCATTTTGATCTTGAGAATCCAGGCTTAACCTCTGAAAATTGTATGCCTGACAATTATATAAATACATTTGAACTGGTGCCCCTGTAATCAAATTTATGGTCTTTGATGATTTAGATACTTATTCCATCCTTGAAATAGAATACTTTGGTGCTGACTGTTAGCTTTTATACATTGCAAACCAAAGTCAGCAGACATTAAAGCCTACAGCAGCATTTCTACTTTGGAGAATGATAGCAAATTGTCACTAGTTAATCAGTGTTTCTTGATATGAATTTAATCATCTGATTTCCAGATTTTTGTCACTAACAATGAGTTAAGACCCAATTTGAAATGAGCGTGTTCATCTCATTTATATATCTTAATCACAATTAATTGTGAGTGAGTGATTAACTTGAACTGAATTTTACCATAATAATTACATCTCCTAACTGTTACTGTTTGTACTTCTGGCATGCAGGTGTGTTAGGTAAAAGTTAATGAGAAATCGGTGGATTTTAATACTGTGCTAAGATATTTAGTACTGGAATACATAATAAGATTCCATCATTGCTTTTGAGCTAAACATTATTCGGTATCCAGTGACTGTCCCCATCTCCTTTTGATGGGTCATTTTTGTACTTGTCTGGACGTTTTTGCACCAAACAAAGCACATTTTACTTCTATTTTATGTTAAATTTTCATCAGCTAATTTATCAAAATTATTATGGAGCATGGTGAGCTCTTTTCAGCATTAGTCATTGCAGAATTATGTTTGACTATTGTGCATCCTGATATTCTCTACATTTTCTTCTGCTGGGTGAATTTCATCTTTAACAAAATAATTATAAGATTTATTTCCGCATTGGATTTGAAAATTTTATTTTCATAATTTAATTTGGTATTTTGCTTTATTCTGCTGCAGAGTTAACTTGTCTTGAATATCTTAATCTATGATGAATGTTTAAGCATTCATTTTTTACCTTGCATTGTAAAATTACCTAAATACTACTTAGCTGTAGTTGCTTAAGAAAGCACTGCATGTACAAAGGTTCTAAGAATGAGGAAATAGAATTTGATTACCATTGACTCCATTAATTATGTACTCCAAAAAATCTTTTATTTGAGAGGAATTTATGGAACTCCTGACATTCGCTCGTTGGTGGATTAAGAATGCCATTTTTGAAAAATATCGTATTCATATGTACAATGAAATCAACTTCAATAGTGTTGCGACTCTGAAGTGGAAAAAACACAATCATTGTTTAATTTTTCTCTTTGATAAATACTCGTTCAATTTTATTGTTTGTTGGTTTTTAATGTACCTATTATTCTGATTGGCCCATGCTTAATTCAGTAGCCTGTCATCAGGGTCCATGCCTTCAGCAGGGCTCATGCTTGGAGGCTCAGAATGTCCAAGGTGTGGACAATAACCTTCCTTCCCCACTTAAGTTTATCTGTTATGTTTCCTTCTTTGTCTCACCCTTTTCTTTATCTTCTTTCACAAGTTCTCCTGTCCTTTTTCATACCATCATCTATTTTCTTAACCTCTCATTCTCGTTCTATCCAGACCCTTTGTCCCTCGAAGAGGGTGTAAGGCCACACCTCTGCATTGTAGAGGTGGGCACAGCTCAGTGCCACATATATATTTCAATAAACCACCATGAGAAAGCTGCCATATAACTCATAACTCGCCACTGTTGTTATTCACAATGATTATAGAAGTAAAAAATGAGGTACCTGTATGAGCCTTTTTCTCTTATATTAGTCACTTGTGTGAGCCATCTGGTATAAAAGTAGTTATGCAACCTCAGTGGACTGGTTTCTATATGTAATATTCCATTCAAATGATGACTACTGTGTGTATCTTAGCTCAAAATGTTCAGTAGTAAGTAATATAGAACTAACCAAATATCATAGTTGTAGTTCTTTTAGATATTTCCTGTCTTAACTGCTTGTTATGGAGTAAATATATTTCAAAATAGATTTCATGTGGAGCAATTCTGTCTGTATCTTCATCATAGATCTGTGTTTTTGGACAGATTTTATTTGATTTGGGGTGGCTTTTTGGTAGAAAATATTAAGTATTTATACTATGGAATATAAATTGGAATTTGACACCAGCTAATGTAACTTCCTGTATCCAAGTGAGGAAAGCAAAAGCTGTGGATATCACTTATGGTTCTCAAACATTTGTTAGATCCCATTAATAATTAGAAATTCCATAATTAATTTTGTTTCTGTTTAGGTTACCATAGAAAAGAATTGGAATCAGCCTGACCTTATGTCTTAACTCTTTGACCTCTTCCGTTGTTGTGTGCATTAAAATAAATGAATATGGAATCTGTTTTTGTCTTTTTTCTCTTTTTCCCTGCGCATGCGTATTGGAGGGCAAGGCGGTACCCACCGTACGAATTAAGGTACAATTTTGCCGTCCCTGTTTCATTATATCTTAATGGTTGTCGTTCTTGATCTCTCTCACTCTCTTAGTATTTCACTGTCCAAATCTCTCTTGATTATGTATATCTTCAATTACCTTAGCCTGCTTGTTTTATGAGTGTTGGTAAACTTATTGGTGGGTTCAATGGGACGATAGCAGTCATAATGCCAACATTTGATCCTTGAAATATGAGTGTTCAAATATTACAATGAAAACTGTGGTTTCCTCATTCCAGCTGAAAAATTGAGTGTATTTTTTTATGGTCCTCACTCAATGTAATTCCTAGCATAGGGTGTAGAAAATGTAAAAATATTCAGCACCAGATCATGCACTTTATTATGCTTTTGGTGGTCACGTCTTCTATTGCACACAATATTATCTCTGATATCATTATTATGTATGATAATTTGCATGAAGTTGAAGTGGTTTTTGAAGATATAGTGTTCTGGAAAGTCACAAAAAAAGTAGCCAACCTTGTAGACAAAAAATATCACTTTGATTCACAGAAACCTAGTAAACATGGGCCAGAGGAGGTGTAATTTTTTTTCTATTTCAAGATGCTTCTTCTTCTATTAATGCAATTAAACTGCGTACATTGTTCGAGTATTTGAAATAACATACATTTTTTTAATTCGCTAAAATGCTTGGGTCCCATTGAATCCAACTTGCCATATGATTGTAGCATCGCATGCCACCCAATTCCAGGATCCAAGCACCCTGAACCAATTGTGCCTAAATTCTTCTATTATCTGTATCCATGATGCTTCATTCCATCCACATCTTTTTTTCCTCTCCCTCCCACTTCCCCCTTTCCTGTAAGAATCGCACCGATGTTCCTGATACCTTTTCATGATCCATTGCCTCAGATAAGTAGTCTCCTGAACTGGGTGTATTGAGCCTGTTTGCTGTCCAGGTAAATTTTTGGCAGTATTAACCTGCCCAGGCATCGTAATCTGAAACTTAGAGTCAGGTTACTTTGTCATTTAGTTTTATAGCATTTGCTTTGGCTAAAATGACATTGTCCAAGGCTCAAGCCCAGTCCAGATGACTTTTTTTTCTTTCTCTGGGTCAATCCATCATGAAAAATGGGCCTTTCAGCAAATCTGTGAAAAAAATTAATTGGTACCTTTTTGTTCCTGATAGTTGTTCTTCCTCAATTTTCCCTCTTACCAATTCTCATCTTCTACACTTTTTTCATCCTCTTGACTAAATTTTAAATCCTTCATGCAAATATTTTTTTGGTATTTTTGTCCAAAGTGTTTTCTCTCCAACATGTTTCAATGAAATGCCATTCCTTTTATCTGTCATGCACTGTATGCATCTCTAATTCATAGAGTTGAAATTAGATCTAGTCACTGTATGTTTCATGCACAATTGGGAGTTTTCTTGTCTCGTTTTTTATAGACTCTTTGAATTGCTATTGAAAATTAATTGAAAGCCAAGGCAAGGTATTCAAAACTTTATGTAGTAGGCACTGAAATCTCTAGTGATATTCTCTTCAGCATGCTATATTAAGGCAGCCTGTCTCACCTTAGACTTGTAGATATTTATTATGATGTCCTGATTTAAGATATTGTACATTCATTTTTTAATCCTACAGCACTTTTTGATAATAGTGTTTAAAAAGTCACCATGATGAAGGTTGCTTCAAGTTGTTATATTTTAGAGAAAATAATTTGAATGAGAAATTTAAACAAATCCTAATTATTTTCTGTGTTCAAACCTAATGAGAAAATTCTAATTATTGAAATTATTTTCTCAGTCATCTGTGGGCATTGTTCTCTACTATTCTAGATTTATCAGACTTGGTCCATGAAATAATTCTTAATGATTATATTTCAGGTATTAATTATGCAAATTTTTTTCTGGTCTATACTTTAAATCTAAACCATAATTTAGTCAATATATTTTGTCTTCATGGCCAATTTTGCTTCACCACATCTAAATTTGCCGCACAATTTTATGCTTGTTCATCAAAACATTGGGACTTTTTACTTGTCTTACTCTTTATGGTACTGAGCCAAAATGGTAATAATAATAATAGGCATTTATGCTGTACCTACTGGCTCTTCTAATGTGAAAACTTAAAGATACATCTACTTTAAGCTGAAATAAAATAATTGTATTAACAGTTAATTAGCCTGTAATTGTGTTTCTTTGTCATCTATTCTACATGACTCTTAGAAAGGAAAATTTGTGTGACTTAACTTGTTCAAAAGTTGGGTGCAACTCATAAGTCCATATTTATTTGGTTTGAGGATAGTAACATAAAAGGTGGCAATAAGAGGATGCATTATATTTCCCAATTGATTTGTTTGAAATTGATTTCAGAACATTATAAATTACTGAGGGGCATTATTTGCAACTTGGTCTGGTAATGCATGATTCATATTTGCAAAATGTATAGTAACTTGTAACGTGGTGTGTCCTTAGAGTAATTTTGTCAACTCTACTCTGTCTTATTGTCGGAGATAGCCACTATTCAGTATTTTTCAAATGATACTTCATTATAAATGGCGTGGTAGATTTTGTATGCTTATATTTTAAATCAACATGCCATATTAACCTTAGAAATGTTAATAAATTCCAATATGCATGAAACCTGATGTAACTCAAAAAGTTGGAAAATTTTCAAATTAAACAAGTTCTTAAAACATATCTAAAAAGTCATTTCCAAATTCTGGAAAAATTATTACTGAGTTACTATTATATTACAGTGAAAGAAATGATTTCATTGTATATTTGCAGATGATTAAATTGAACAATACTTCTTGCTCTACGGCAGCTTTACATTAGTAATGAACTATAGTAATTGAAATTATTTCCATTTTATTCTTTTTCTTGAAGCCTGTATAAATAAATTGTATTTTTCCAAGCCAGTGTAATTCATTGTGTTGAGTGTTTCGTGTACATAGTTATCCATCCATGCTTCATTTTAATGCATATCATATTACTTATTCACATCATTGATTCAAATTTAGTTATGCACCAGGACACACTGAAAAACAAAATACCTTAATGAATTATATTTGTTTTATTTGTTGGGGATTTTGTTCCAATTATTGTCACATTTAACATATCTTGGTCCAGTTATATATGCCTACATTTTTTATCTGATACAATTTGGCCTGGTAAGCATTTTTATTATTCATCATTTCTTTAAGCAGTTCAAAAATATTAACCCTTACACCTACGTACAGTAGTTTAAGCGTTTAGCTTTTAGTTTCATTTGTTTTTTATATTAAATGACATTACATGAACATGTAAATCCAACCATTGAGTAAAAGAGTTAACATGTAATAATGAAATCATATATATGCAATGGTCTCCTTTAATTTAGTAATTTAATTTTTAGGTGCCTTGATGACTGAGGCCATTTGCATCCTTAAATGCGATTAGATGTAAAGCTATTTGGGATGGTTGCAGGAAGCATATGCTAAGATCAGTTGTTTCTATATTTTAATAAATTTTAATATAATTATTTTGTGGAGACTAACTGATTGATAATTAATGAAATTTTTCATAATACTTACATTTTCTTTTGGTTATATGAATAAATTTAATCTAATTTTAACATGACATTTTCAATGGTATGAAGGCCATATTAAAGTTCCTATCACATTATACTGATGCTGCCAGGAATCCTCAGTCATAAAAAGTGATACATGAGACTGCAATTACAGATAGTGTTTTGGAATATATGATAATTTTTTATGCATAACTAATAAAAATGAACATTTAGTAAAAAAGTGTATCAAAGTTTATCTCGTAAAACGTACTAAATGCTTATAAATTTTGGGATTGAACTTAAATGCTTTCAATTCCTCTTTATATTAACTTCAACAGTAGTAGAAACTTTTTCTACTGCTGTATAAAAACTACTGCTGAAAAAAAAGTTATTTTCAAATTTTTTCTTAAGTATGTGTAAATATAATATATGGTTTGTAAGTAGGTATGTAAGCAGTTCACTATCCTCTAAGAAAGCAATTGAGTTCAGGCTAGCCATCCCTCCCCTGATTCTCCAATTATTATATGAATCCATTGCCAACACGGCTTTGATAATGTTTTTTTTCTGCATTGGAGACCTTGAAAAAAATTAATAAATGATCTTTTAGTTTCTCGACCATCAAAACTGAAATATGTCAGTATGGGTTGGTAATGTGCATATTCACTTTGTCTGGTAATGCTTTTGCTGTTTGAGAGGGATGTAAACTGAAACTAATCCCCTTCCCTTCCTGTCTCTCAAGATACAATGATTAAGACTACATATTTGATGCATCCATATGAATTTCCTCGTTTTATCATTAATTTCTTTTATTTTAATCTATTTCCCTATATATCTTCTTTTTAATTTATTTTCCCATGAAGTCAGGCTTCAATCTGTGTCATCATTGCATAAGATTTGATACCACCATTCATCCTTCATTGTTCTGTTGAGGGGAGACTTTGCTGTAAGCAGCAGTGGATTATTAAAAAGCGATTATATCAGGTTGAGAAGTTATGCTACCCACTTATTTCTTTGATATGCTTACATTTCCAGAAGAGCATATACGAGATGTGTTCAATAAGTAAGGTGACTTCTCAAATTTTGCGGGCAACATACAATCTAATTTAAATTTTTTGTTTTGTTGTGTTGGTACACATGTCCCAAACATTTGTGTTGTTTCAACTATATAGCGTATTTAGTTTGTTATTGATGGATACAAATGTTGGATGTGTTTTGGTGTGCTTGGTGATTTTCTGTTTAAACAAATAGTTCAAAGAATTTGCATCAAACTTCATGTAAAAAATGGAAGTACTCCAAATTACCTGAAATGTTGACAGTGGCATGCAGTGAGTCTGCTCTGAGTAAATAAATGCTTAATGTGGTACAAGCTCTTCCAAGATGGCGGAGAAGATGCCAATGATGAATCTTACTCTGGATGCCGCAGCATGTCAACAATGGACGAAAACCTTGAAGCGTTGAAGCAAATTGTTCTGAAAAATGGTCGAATCACTATTGGAGAAGTTTCTGAGGATGTTGGCATATCGGTTGGCTCGTGCTCTACAATATTTTCTGGTGTTTTGGCATGAGACCTGTGTCAGCGAAGTTCATTCCGAAAGTGCTCAATTTTGACGAGAAGAACCATCGCATGAGCATCACTCAGGAGCTGTTGAATGACGTCAATGATGATTCTGATTTGTTCAAAAGGATTATAACTGGTGACGAATCATGTGTATATGGTTATGACGCCAAAACCAAAGCCCAATCGTCACAATGGAAGAACTCAGGGGAACGAAGACTGAAAAAAGAATGCCTAATTCGATCAAATGTCAAGGTTTTGCTCATTTTTTTCTTCGATTACCGTGGCATAGTGCATCAGCAGATCTTACTTCAAGGTTTTACGGTCAATAAGGAATATTACCTTGGAATTATGGGTCGTTTACGAGGAGCAATACGGAAAAAACATCCGGAATTGTGGAAAAACAATTTTAAGGCTTTTGCAACATGATAATGCACCTGCTCACTCATCGTTGCTCGTGAGAGATTTTTTGTCAAAAGCAACACCACAATTATGCCTCATCCACCATATTCACCGGATTTGACCCCCGGGACTTTTACCTGTTCCCAAAACTGAAGAGACCTATGAAAGGACAGTGATTTGCAACGATTGAGGGGATAAAGACTGAATCGCTGGAAGAGCTCAAAACTATACCAAAAAGTGCTTATCAGAATTGCTTCCAGGATTGGAAAAAGCATTGGCCCAAGTGTATGATATCTGTTGGGGAAAAGAACAGCCCCGCTGCAATGAGTGCTTCCAACCCCTGACAATAAAACATATCCTGACAGAATGTAGAAGATACCAAGGGACCAGAGACATGTTGAAGATAAGGGGAGACTTAAAAAATATTTTAGGGGATGACTCTGAGTCCATAAATCGAGTCTTAAATTTTTTAAGGGCAACTGGTTTAATGAGGCAGATATAGTTTTTGATCTCATAATTTTAATGGCCTTTGATTTTAACAATTATTTATTTATTTATTTATATTTAATCGTATTTATTTATTTATTTATTCCTAAGTAAAAAGGAATTTTAGTTTTATATTTAATGAGTGGTGCAAAATGACCTTAGCTGTCGACGCACCCTAAAACTCTCAAAACTATTACTACTATTACTTTGAAGGGCAGAACTTGAATATTGAAGAGTAAATAAATATTTTTTCATAAAAACATAGTCACCTTACTTTTTGGAAACACCTTGCGTACCTCTTTGACCTTGCCAGGTTCCACTATTGATTACTAAGGAATGTAGCATAATCACAGTGTAATTGACCAAAATCCAAATTTTTAAACAAATTGGTTGCTCTCAGATTATAATTAAGAAGTATTTCATTGAATACTTGATAATGAAGTAACCCTAATGTGCTTGTGAGACTTAATTTTCCTGGGGGTTATTTGATATAACTTTGCTCTTTTCACACATTTATGCCACTCGGTCTTCATTTCAGTTAGGGCAAGTGTATTGATGCTTGAAATTTTTTGTCCACATTTGTTATGCTAGCCTTCGAAAGCATCAAAATTAGTGCCCATTCATAATATAGTTTGCAAATATCATGCACTTTAATATTAATATGAATAAAAAGAATATTTAAAAATTACAGCCCTCCAGTTTCATGAAAAACTTTCTTGGTCTGAGTTGGAAAAATCAATGACCTGTATATCTTTTCCATTACCAAGATTGTACACTGATTGCAATATAGGTTGTTTTACTTTTGTTTGTAGTTTTCTAATTTTGATAACCATGAGAGGTAAGAACCTACATTTTCATTGGGAAGTATTTTCCTCTTTTGTATAATATCAAGTACTTATTTTAGCTCAATGCATCACTGCTGTCACGAGTCCAAGGGTTGATAAAAATGCTTACATAAAGTATGAACATTAAACATTGATATTGTAGACAGTGAAGTCAAGAAATTATTGTTGTATTATGCCCAAGTGGGCATTTATAAAAAATCTTTAGTGAACATAAATATAGAAAATAAAATATTTTTACATGCATGTTAGAATTTCAATAAAAATCCTCCCAATTAGATATTAAAGAATAATACTATAAAGTACTGTCTGTGGTGACAATTTCATCTCGGTAGTTATTTGAAGACCCGATTATGTGAAATTTTTTTTTTTTAATTTGTATGCTGCAAAATGCCCTGGTTTTTAACTACCTCAGAGATGTAATAAATTACAAACTGAATATTTCTTGATAATTTTGGATATTTTATGTTGAGTATCTATGCTAAAAACTGTTATTTAACTCTCTGTTTTGTGTGTTTTTATCATTGTGTTTGACACAGTAAAATTGTTCTATGCTTCTTGCACACCTTTACAGTTGGCACAGATTACTCAGCATGGTTTCTAAGCCTCATTGTGAAATATATGTTTGGTGAGCCCAATTTCTTTTCCATTGATGGAAGCAAAAGGAGTACAATATTTTCCTTTTGTTGCCAATTCACAGCCTCCAGAGAATGAACTTCAAAAGGTCGGAGTGGGTGCCCTAGGTGTCGGGGGAGTGGGTGCACCCTTACACTTGAGTGAGCACCAGCTACGGGTGCAGCGGTCACTACAGAAGCTCAATGTTCCAGAATGGTACCTGAGGAGCACTGCAGGAGGATCTCACCGGACTCATCCAGAATCTGGTGCTTCCTCCCCACTGTCTTTGCTCGAAAGAAGACACAGCTCTGGAAGGAGGCCAGGAGGGGGGTGGCCAGGCCTAGCCTCCAAGACTACATCGCTGTCCAGCTTACAGGTGAGTGTTCAATTCATGTTAACTTATAAGCTGCCCCAAAGTTAAATTTCCAAATGAAAACCTTTGTTAGCAACAAGGATTTGGAGATGGAGGACCTTCAATGCTGTTAATTTTATTAAAAATGTCTTTTCTGTGAAAGCTCATTCCTATAAATATCAATTGAACACATTCTTAGCAATGCAAAATTGACACTGATATGAAGGATAGAAGACTACTGTATTCACTTGAACAACGAGGTAATAATGAAAATAAACAATGTATTTATGGCAGTTACTCTCAAATGCATTGATCAGGATCACTATATCATGATCTGACTTTTTATTGTATTACTGCCAGTGTCTCTTGAGAGAGAGGCTCGTAGAAAAAGGGATGTACCCATTAAGGTGTACAGGAACAAAACACAAATATTGAAGACAATGAACTTCATATTGCTTATGTGGAATTATAAAATGTTGAGGATATTAAATGTAAAATAATGACACTGTCGGTTTCCCTATATTCTAAACCTTCTGATTTTATTGAAATATGTACCAGAATACCAATTACTCTGTTCAAGGTATTTCAGTAACTTACATATTTTGGGTCCCATTTTTGCACATAATCTATTTATTTGATTGAATGGATGCCAAATGATACCACATGTAATATTATGGAAATGTAATTAATTTAAAGTGTTGGCTGTAAGTGGTTAGGAAACATGTAGCCAAAATTGTGCCTGCTTTGAGTTACATATGTAGATTGCCAGTTGGTTGTTCAGATTATACTGTCACACTTATAATTACACAATTTCATCATATAATGCGATAGACATCCATTTGAGTTGTTTGCTTATGGTAGAATTATCGGACCCTAGTACATAATGTGTGAGTCGTGGTAGTAAAGGGGTTGAGCATTGGACTACTGACTGGAGGACCTGGGTTCGATTCCCGGACAAGTCTCTTTGGGTACCCTCAGCTCCACCCAAGCTATGTCATTTTTTGGATAACAGATCTTCCTGGGAAACCATTACCGGCACAGGGAGAGGAACTGGTCTCCCTACCGTGATGCATGAATTTCACTCACTGTCCGGCTGAGTTGTGGGTGATCATCACCTACCAAACCGACCTTTGGGCTGATTACTGTGTTAATGGTTATACATAATGTGGTGGTCAATGAAAGTGACAATTGATGTCCTGCTTCTGGAATCATAATAGGAGTGATCTATAATGATAGTCATCTCAGGAAATTTCTTAAAATGTTGAGTAAATATGGTGTTGATATCTTGTTCATTAGTTCTGACTGCATAGTAGTTGAATTTTGGTGTTGGCAATAGAAGAGCTACATAGATGCAGTATATTTAATGTGGGTTCTTAAACATCTGCCTAGGATGGCCAACACATTCACTATGACTGTCTTGATTATCTTGATGGTGATATGAAATCATAAGCTGAAAATCTCCCTAGCTGGAAATACCAGTGGGACTCCATCCTTTATGGAATAGTGTATCTGCAGTACATAAAAGAGGAAAGAATCGCGTATCATTTACTGCAATTAAAAAAATTATTTAAATCAGTTTTCCTACAGTATGTGCTTGGAGTTATAAGGGGAATAACGTAAAATTTCTGGAAAGCTATGATGAGCAGGTCATTATGGTTGCAAAAAAATAATTGATTTTTCAATAGTTAAAAATACCTTTGTACAAAGCATATCAGAAGTATATATGCAATAAGTGTACATCAATAGATTATAAAAATGTTAATAATAAAAAATGAAATGATGCCACTCAGGATGTTGGGGAGAGGTGAAGAAGATGCAATTCTTGTGCATAAATATGAACAATTATTTCATAAAACTATTGATTTATGAGACATTATGTTATTGATCTGAATAAATACTTAAGGGTGAAATGTTGTTGATGCTGTGTTATTCCAATCATGAAATCACATTTCCTCTAAAACTTTGAAGTTGAAGGATTTCAAAAAACCTTAAGAAGTTTATGATAGACATATTTTAAAAATCTGAGCCACTGAATTAGAAAGTCCTTCAAATACACACTCAAAAAAATATAGTAGCCTTATTATTTGAGGGTGATGATGATAATCAGGGTTTGGACTTCATTAATGAACTAATGTTCAATTTCCGTGAGATATTGGTCTAACATGACTATAAATGGCTGAAGAATCGCTCTGGGTATGATAGACTTATACATGTTATATTCCAGACAAAACATTCATAGGGGGGTAATATATACTAACTAGTTATAGTTTTTTATTTTTTTTATAACATATTCCTTAATCTTCTCAGTTTATACTTCATCGTTGTGGTCAGATTTCCTAGTTCGTTCATCCCTTGGGTTTTAAATCTAGTATACCCTTTTCTCAAAGTTTCATTTTCTAGTTACAGACTCATTATGCTCCTTAGCAAACTTCTTTTACTGTTCTAGCAACATCAAGCTTTTCTATCACACTTACTCTTTACTCCCTCTATTCACCCATATTTTGTAACTTTTATTAAATAACTTTTATTCTAATCCTGTAAAAAAATAAGAATTGTAAAAAGTATGGGAAAGTGTAATTTTTCATAGGTGTGAGTACCCATATTGCACTAGAACACTATATTTATTTATTGCTCCGAGAATATGGATATATAGCACACATGTGGGCAGCTTCCCATTTATAAAGATTTGTAACAAATGGGAGTATTAAATTTATCATGAGAATAAAATAGAATGCTAATTAGCATAAGTAATGACATAAACTTAAGAGCATAATCAAATAACACAATGAATCCAATGATGTTGAAAGACACAAATAAATATCTATTGTTGGGTATGTTTTGGTCTCTACACGAGTGCAATTAATTCCAAATATAATATGATTTTCAACTTTCTCATAGGAGAAATTGTTATAAGATTATTTGTGTTCATATAAGAAAATACCTTCCACACTTCTGAAGTTTTCTAGACCCACTGCTTGGTTTAGCTGTCATGATGTCATGGAAGATTAAGCTAAAGTAAAAAAATCACTGGTATTCTCTCATTCTGTTCACTGACATCAAATCTATCTATTCCTAAGCGAGCTGGCTGCTTAAGAATAGATAGATTGTGTTATTGTCATAAAAATGACATCACTCCCCCCCTCCGAAACATCTCCCGAAGTAATCATTCTCTTAAAATGCATTGCTGATCAGACATGTCAACTTTGCTTTATCAAGCTGACACGAACCTTTTTTAGAAGTTTTATCTTGGAATTCATCTTTAAAATGTAGGAACTGAAACTACAATAGTTTATCAACTTTATAAAAATGACATCACTCTGTTGCAATGGAACTAACTTATGTTATGTGTTCATAAAATTAGTAATCAAATGTTGATAAAGAGTGCTAGGTTAAAGACATATTTTTGGTAAATCAGCCATTATGAAATAATCTGAGAAGTGTAACTTTCGGTAACTTAGCACAATTTTGAGACAGAGGAATGTGATATGGCCTTTGAAAAACTTCCTCCTATCTACTTGAGGAATCCTTGTATTACATAATCTTTAAAATTAGGTACCTATTTTTCTAATATGAGAGTCAGTCAATAAATAACTCACAAAACTGTATTTAGGCAGAGGCAATAATAATCAAAGTAACTTCCTGCACTTCATTTCACTGTTCTGCTAATTCACCCTGTGTGTTCAGACACTTATCTCGTCCCTTACAAGCCTTAGATAGCCATCAGCAAAGAATTCTTTTGTTTGCTGCCGCAGCCAACGAGTATCCTCTTGGACTACAGCATCATTATTTTCAAAACATCAGCCACCAAAATGATTTTTTAGGGCCCCGAATAGATGGAAATCAGTGGGGCTAAGTTGGAACTGATAGGTGTATGCTCCTAGTATTCCCGATGGAATGTTCATAATAGCTGTTCATAATGAATAACTGATCGTAGCACTTTTCCACTTGATAAAAATATTTTTATTTACGACCGGGTTTCGATGTATTACATCATCATCAGGTAACCAACTGAAGTTGTGTACAAGCTTATATACCTTCCGGAAGGGGTGGAGAGGGCGCGGTAGGAAACGAGGGGGGGAAAAGGAGGGGAAGGGGGTGAAGGGAAAGACAAGGGAGACATTTACAAGAAATAGCGGAAACAGCATATTGACCTTGTTAAAAAACACACACAGTATATAGTCTTAAGGGTTCAAAGTGATCCTGTGGGGTGGATGGCGGCAGTCTCCAATAAACCATCGGTGGCCGGGACGGAACCAGTAGACCAGCTGGGTTTGGAGGCCAAGGATTAGGCCCTTCTGGAAGAGTGGTGGTGGAATACCCCCACTTAACTCACACACTGGAGGGGGGAGGGGAGGAGAAAGGCCTCAAGGAAGGAGGTGGTTGTGTGTCACGCGTGGTCAAAGTTTACTGACGAAAGTTGATGGAAAGGACGGGGAGGACGAAGTGAATTGCATGTCATTGAGAAGAGGGGTTTCCTTTTTAACTCGTTGGACAATTTCTAATTGTTCCAACGCGTCTAATTTTCTGTATTTATTTGACACATGAAGCACTTTTAATTTAAATTCACAGGTGTGGTGAGTCTCGAGTAAGTGTTTGGCGATCATATAGTAAACTTTGACCACGCATGACACACAACCACCTCCTTCCTTGAGTGCTTTCTCCTCCCCTTCCCCCTCCAGTGTGTGAGTTAAGTGGGGGTATTCCACCACCACTCTTCCAGAAGGGCCTAATCCTTGGCCTCCAAACCCAGCTGGTCTACTGGTTCCGTCCCGGCCACCGATGGTTTATTGGAGACTGCCGCCATCCACCCAATAAGATCACTTCGAACCCTAAAGACTATAAACTGTGTGTGTTTTTTAACAAGGTCAATATGCTGTTTCCGCTATTTCTTGTAAATGTCTCCCTTGTCTTTCCCTTCACCCCCTTCCCCTCCTTTTCCCCCCTCTCCAACCCCCCCCCCCCCTCGTTTCCTACCACGCCCTCTCCACCCCTTCCGGAAGGTATATAAGCTTGAACACAACTTCAGTTGATTACCTGATGATGATGTAATACATCGAAACCCGGTCGTAAATAAAAATATTTTTATCAAGTGGAAAAGTGCTACGATCAGTTATTCATTATGTTCGACTTCCACCACATCACGCCTGAAGCTACTCAATTTATAGCTGCTCATCTTGTGTATACCCATGCAACACACCCACCATTTTTACACTAGCTGCCACTGACTGCAAGATGTCATGCAGCATCTGCGACCAGGATATGGCACATACACCTCCCACTCCCCTCTCCTAAACTTACCACTTCTCGATACCTGCGCTAGTAAGGGTAAGAACCCCTCTACTTCCCCCACACCCTCGCTTGACTTCAGAGATATGTTAAAGGTTTTTGCATTTATGGCTATGAACTGTTAAAATCCACCCACTTTTCTCAGCCATTAGGAGGAATACTCCTCATAGGGTGCCTCATGTTTTATACCTTTCCCTCTAACTATCATTGCTCAATTCCCTCCCCCACCCACCCTACGACTGCTCACCTCCCTGCCCCTACCGGAGTGTAATATATATAGATGGATGCCTGTCAGAGTTATCACCTGAAGATGATGTTTAACGTCGAAACCTGGGTCGTCCCATATTAAATTTTCAGTGGTATCGCAAAGTTACTATTTTTCATTTCCAATTCCATTGCTAATGAAAATACTCTATATCCATCTTTCCTGTCTCCTTTGGATTTCTCCCAGCAATCCCATTTCCTCCCTCACCATGCGAGCCTCTTCTTCATTTGTTTTCCTTTTTGTCCAGTTCATTCTGTCCATCCTTCTCCACACCCTTATTTCAAAAGCCTCCAAAAGCCGCCACACTAAATAACAAAGTTTTGAAGAGCCATTTCTTAACATTTCTACCTAATGTCTCTTTCATCTAATCTCTCCTGCTTCGTCCATTTCAGCCCAAAACACTTCCAAGATAAGTAAACTGTCCCACCTGCTCTAGTTTATTAACTCCCATTTTAATATTTAATTAAAATGTTCTCTCTCAGTAAAAATGCAATGCATTTGTTTTGTTGGCATGTATTCTTATCCCATACATCTCACACTGAATTTCCAATGATCTCAGCAATGCTTGCAACCCCTTGGTTGACTTGCAGAATAAAGCTTGATCAACCACAAATCTATTTGATTTTATGAAATGTCCTCTTGTTTTTCATTCTTATATCCAGTTCTTCCCATGCCTCTTTAATTACTTCCTCCACATGCATGTTGAAAAGTAAGGTGATAATGGATGTCCATGTCTCACCCGTCTTCATAATACTGACCATCATGGCCCTCCATCCTCCACTTGCACCTGAGCATTCTGAGGCATGTACCAACTGGGAACGAGTATCCTATCCCTCAAATATACTCATATTTTGTGCAATGCATTCATTAATTTTACCTTCTTCTCTCCATCAAATGCCTTCTCAAAAGCTATGGAACAAACAAATACATCATGATTATATTCTGTGTTCCCCTCTACTCATGACTTCATTACTGCTATTGCATCAGATGTGCCTCTCCCCTTCCTGAGCCCAAACTGATCATCCCCTTAGCAATCATTTGCCCTGCTCTCGCTCCTATTATTGATGGTCCTAAGAACCACTTTAGCTTAATGTAAAATCAAACTTATTGTTCTTCATTCCTCACATATGGCTGCCATTGACTTTTTTGGAATAGGAACTAACAATGATCTGACGTAATCTTTCAGCTGAATTCCTCCCCCATAAATTCTATGGATTAGTGCGTGAAAACTCTTCCTTCCACCTTTTCCTAAACCTTTAAATTTCCTTTTATTTACCTTTAAATTACCTTTCCCGTGGTGACACGGGAATGGTGTTTACCCCTACTGCCTTATTTGATTTCAATTTCCTTAATGCCCTTACTATCTTGCCATCAAGTATGCCTGGACCTATGCTATCCTCATATATGTCATATTGTCTTTCTGTCTTAAATTGCTGGCTTCTCTTTACTGTATAGGTACCGTATATATACCTTCCATATCTCTAACTCTATCAGACTTACCTTTGATTTTTTGTGCAGATTTTCTCTTTCTCACTTCCTCATAGATCTTTCATCTTTCTATATAGTTCACTTATTTTACCCTTCATTGGTAAACATTCAGTATAATCTCAATGCATCTTCCGTCACGATTCTTTCTCTCTTCTAGTTTCCCACAACAATTTATTATTCAATTTATGGGACTTCCTTCTACCTAACTCTGTATTTATTTTCTTCGTTTTCCTTCTATGATCAATGTTTCTAATCATCTTATCCTTAATTCATTTTTTACTTGTTCTTTTCTTATTTAATTTTCGTATAGATTCATTGCCAATTTTTGCTCTCCTTATTCTGATATGCTCCCATTTTTCTTCTGTTGTTACTGTCTCTCTATGGTAAGTCATAATTGTCTCTATGGCCTACTAATGCTCCTTTCTTATTTACTCATTTAATGCTTTTACACTCTATTTCTTCTGTGTTTTATTCTTTTGATTCTGATGTTATGCTTCTTTATTACTAAATAATGATCTGCGTCCTTATCAACTCACTGGGAAATTGTGCATTTTAGTCATGCTGTGACTAAATCTGTGCCTAACCTTAATATAGTCGAACTGATATATTTCTGAATCCCCAGGCATTTTCCATGTATAAATATACCTGTTGTGGTGTCTAAAGCAAGTGTTCTACATCTACATAATACCCAGCAAGCTACTGCAAGGCCTTGTGGCGTGGGATGCTAGGTCACCACCCATAAAGGAGAACAAAAACATCCAAAAGATCAACATATTTATGCAAAGCTACACCCATAGTGACATATACATTCATGCAAAAGCCTTTTTAACTGACGCACATGCAGATACAAATACTAGTGTTCACGGTGATTAACCCCTGTCTCCTGCCTCTAATGCTTTCTTCCTGCAATCATTCTTGGTTCCTAAACCTGTTCATTCATGGTTCCTGTGCCTCACTACCATACAGTATATTCCTTTGTCTGCTACCTATTTCAATCCCCCATCACTATAAAATCATACCTTTCAGGAACTTCCACAATTATGCCCTATAACTGATCGTGTACTGTCACCCTCTTCCTCCCTAATATTTCTTGGTGAAACTATTAATTATGACATAGAGCTATAAAAATGGCTCCAAAAATATGTTAAAAATGAAGCTAGCTGAGTAAAATATTGTGCTAAAGTGAAAAAAGCCAACGAAATCTAAAGGTATTCATCTAATGGCCTTCAATGCACATTCCTTCTATTGTTGGTGCTTTGCTTCCAAAGTCTTCCACTTTTAGCATCTCTCTCCCTTATCTGTTTTCTTGGATATCTTAAGTAGCTTAAGTCATGAGATGACTCTCACCATCGCAATGAAGTAGACCTGATCATAGATGCATTCTACAGTAGCTATGGGCATTGGACTAACATTTAGTCACACATTGTTGGAAATAGCAATTAATTATCTTTCATCCAGAGATTGGAATTCCTAAATGAAATAAAATCTATCTAGCATAAAATTTGGCTTCAAATCTGTTGGAACCTATATAAATTATATCATAAAATTCATCCTGCTATGTTCATATCTACATATACATAAACACTCACAGATCTATTGAAACGGTGTGTGGCAGAGTGTGCAAGCACCAAATGTGATGGGTAAGGCATAAGAAAGAGGAAGGGTGGTTAAAGGGTTGAGAAAAAGGAAAAAAAATATTATATAATCCAAAAAAGACATGCAAACCATACCTATGCTCGCTAGTGGAAAACCTTTTCCAAGCAAGTATTAATTTCACCCCTGTAAAAGTTCTTTCGCTTGCAAAAAAGAGGAAATAAAAATGAACCATGACCCCCACCATACCAATATGATAGACCTCCACCATACCAAGACTGGTCATGCAGAACTGAAAAGTCAGATGGGGAATGTTATCTTAAACTATGCCCATTCAACTTATGGTCCCCAACCCCAATGTCCCATGTAGAATATATGACCTCCTGCTGTTGGTAGTGGATGGCGTGAAGAATCACCCCCACGGAGAGGGACAAGGGATGGAAAGGGAAAAATGAAAATACAGCAAATCAGGCTAGGGAGTATTCTAACAGAAATTACATGAATTGCATGTCAATCATATGCAGTCATGTGAGAAGGGACTTGCCAGCAACGTACAAAATTAGTGTGAAGCATGCATATAAGAATAACCAATTATTCCCTAGACGCTGCGGGTGGCAAGTGGCGTTCTTGTTATCTCCAACCATGAAGTTACTATCCTGTATTGTCCATGGGAAGAAGGAGTCCTTTAGTCTGCTAGTTCTGGTGTCTATTTCTCGATTTTTTTATTGACGTTCCTAAGGACCAATATATGTTTGATTATGAATAATTGACGAGATCTTCACGCTGAAGCAAGCGGCTCTGAATTAATTTAATAAGTTCAACCTAGCAACAAATTGTCTTTGTTCTAATGATCCCAAAATTAATTCGAGAAACATTTCTGTGATGATTTTTGTTTTGTCTCAGCATTTTTTAACAAAACAGGCTGCCCTGCTCTGAACCTTCTCAACTTCCCAAATGAGGCCTTTTTCAGTGGAATTCCTTGCATTAGATGCATATTCTAAATGAGACTTTACAAGAGCATGGTAGCAAGGTTCCTCGACCTTATACTCCTGCCAACAATGCATCTAATGAATCCCAATTTTTGTATTTGCTTGCCTGCAGACATAATGTATGTAGGGGCAACATGATAAGTCATCAGTTATACTTGTGCCTATGTATTTTATTGTATCAACTACTTCTAGGTCAACTCTAAAAAATTAGTGAACAAGACCCATTAATCTTTTAAAGAAGTATGCCACTAAAGATTTTTTATGATTTAATGTCAATATCCATTTTGTATATCACTTCAAAATACAATCTAGATCCGTTGATAGTATTAACCGATCCTCTTCCCCAGAAATCTCCCAGTAAATCACCATGTCATCCACAAATATCCTAATCCTACTTTTTACTTGGCAGTTCAAATCCTTAACAAAAATCAAGGAGAGCAAGGGTCCAATAACACTTCCCTGAGGTACATCTGAGGCCGCTTGTACCCATTGGAACTAGTGCCATATAGTAATACCCTCTGCTCCCATTCTGGCAAAAAGTCTTCAACCCAATTTAATGCTCTCCCATTTTTGTTCCTTAATTTATAAATTATTTTACTATGGGATACTTTGTCAAATGCCTTTTGAAAATCCAAAAAATATACATCCACTTGCCTACTGCTCTCCTGTGATAAAAGTAAGTCATGTGCGAATAGTCCTAATTGAGTCTCGTATGACTGGGCTTCCCTGATAACATATAATTATTAAATTTCATGTGCATGAATGACTTTGCAGTTAAAATTTAATGCAGAAATCTAATACAGAGAAGCTGTGTGGGAATGTTCTGAGTTTATTGACCTCCTTTCATTCCAACACTGTGGGAGAAGAAATTAGACAATCCGTATTGTTGGTATGAGTTATTTTTAGAAGGTAATGATGATAAATTACAAAAGAAGCATGAAGGCTTCTAGTGACTACAAAAATGAACAGAAAAATATTGGTTTTGGAGCAAATAGATTATGATAACAAACCTCATTAAATTGTGATAAATGGTGGAAGGGAAATTATTTCAGTAAAAAGTTAAGAGATGCACCAAATCAACCACATTGATACATGCAACACCATTGGAAATATCTGAAATCCAATTCCAAATGCATATATAATTAGTTTTATACCAGGATATGCCACACAATAAGTTGTTTAATAAATAATCTCAAATATAAAAATCTTTTTTGATATTTTTTAATGTTCATTTTTTTAAATTCGTGTATGCTTTTCGATATCCTGAGTCAATTAAAATTTTTTTGATTCAATTTTATCAAACAGAGAAAGAATTCTATTGACCCTTTTTTCAAATTATCAATGTAAATATTGATCCAGTTGTGGAATTCAGAGAAATATGTGAGAATTCAAAGAACTGAGGGAGATGCTGTGACAGTCAGCTCATTGCAGTCATCTGCTGATGTTTGTTGAAATGCAGAAATTTCAAAGTAAAAATCATTCACCCTTCAAGAATTAGAGGAGTGAAACGATAGCCTAATTGGTTAAAGCACCTGACTGGAAATTGAGGGATCTGGATTTGAGTCCAGGCCAAGGCATATTATTTTTACATTTTATACATTTCAAAAGATAATAGATTAATTCAGAGTTCTCTGTTTTAAATTTTACCTTCTCACCTAAGATGTCAAGCCTGTCACCAAATCCTTACTTCTAAAATCATTTCTTACCTATGTGTACATTAGGTAATCCATGTGTAAGCCCCTGAAAAAATTCTGGTGGAAGCCTGGTTTAGTGCAACTTTGCGCAATCCCTCACTTGTTTATGGTGTAAAGGAGTTTGATCAAAATCCCTGATAGATACAGGTATCAAATTGATCTCTTTCCTTAAAAATAATAGCAACACACACATCAACTTCTTGTCCCAGTGAATTTCTATGCCTACACTAGCACTAACTCTAAATAAATTCCATTTTATATGGTGTCCTCCCATAGTCACAAGATTTCAGGAAATGGATTCAATATTTCTGTTTTAATTAGTGACAGTTCAAAATGGCAGAAACTTGGAACAACTAACGTCATAGAATATTTAATTCAGCTTGTTTGTCAAAATTATGCATTTTTGTTGCAATTAATAATCTGAATACACATTTGTTTCAGAATCAAGCAATTGAAAGTTAGAAAAACTTGTGCAAATGATTTGTGTTCTATATTCAATGGAATCAATGACCATCTTTTTTAAGATTCATCAATTTACCTGGTGATTTGGTATCATTGATTTAACTCATGAAAATGCATTACAGGAAAATATAAGGTTAACTGTATGGGGGTAGTTTTGACTGCAACATTTGGGTAGGCTGCTGGGTATATTACTTACTAAGTTAAATGGCTTGGCATTGAATTCACTGCAATACGTGGAATTGATACTGTGCCAACTAATTTTAAGTGAAGACAACTTGGTATACCTAACCTGGACTTGACATGGTCAAATTAACCTATAGTTTGGTGTACACTATCTGATGTTATTTTGCTTCAAGTAGATTGAAATGAGGTATTCTCTAAAATGATGATAATAGGAATGAGCATCATAAATTAATAATGTAAAGGATAAATATATCAATAAGCTTTTTGATAATTATTTTTAAACTGTCTTTAGTGACCCTAAAGCACAAAGTCTTACATTAATATCAGTATATTTTTACCAAAATTCCACTTAAAAATTACTGAATCCCTGATCCTGAATTCACATCATCCTTAAATATACATAATTTTTTGTGAGTCAGGCAGTTCTTGATATTAATCAATGCAAGAAAAACCTCAAATATACCTTTCTATAACCTGAATTTAATGTAAAATATCACTGACCCATGGAGATGTCCAGCCAATTTTGATTATATTCTCTCCCTGATTTCATTCATAATTATGTTAATTTTATGCATAATAAATCACGAAAATTAATTTTTGCTATAAACTGATTAATATGGTGTAGTTCACCAATTTTGTAATCATCTTTGGCACTGGTTATCTTTCAGTGCAATTATATGAACTAGCAGAAACATTTTTCGTGTTTTTTTTCGGAGAGGATCTTTTCTTTCAACCAAAGCAAATAACAAGGTGCTGATTGACCTTATGTACATGCTATTTTGTTAACATTGATTAATATTGTGAGCAATAGGTTTAAAGAAAACAGAAAACATCGAAACTTGAGAAAACTGCCAATACAAGTAATTATTGGACAGCACACATTAGGAGCCCCTGGCATGAGAAGTCATGCTTTGAATTTTTTAATGTTTGGCTTTTTTTATTCATCTTTGCTGCATCAGTAAATGGTTTTTGTTTATAGTATTTATTTTAGTGTAATCGTATGAGGTTTAATTTAAGATATCATGTATGAAACATGAAAAATGCCCTTCTGAAGTATTTTTGCTCCCAAGCTTCAGTTTAGTTCATATTCCTTGAATTTACACCTTTTTCTACTGGGCAATTCAGATATGTAAATTTGAGATTTTGCTGTACGATACGATCATGTGTCCAAAAAGCACCAACTTTTCAATATATCCAAAACTGTAAAGAAGGTTTAACGTAGCAAGGCAAAAATATGATATTATCAGTTATGATTAAGATTAGCAAGCTGTAAAATAGGAATATACTGGAATGTGAATATTTGTTAAAATAGGTGTTTATAGCTCATGTTTGTCCATCTCCAATCCTTATTATTATTTTGTTCTTATTTTTAATGAAACTATAAAAATAATTATAAATGCCAGGTATTGATGATTACTTATGCTTTGATTGATTATGCTTTGCATTTCATTGTGCCTTAATTATCGTATATTTTCCCAATTTTCTAGTCATTTTTAATGTGTAAATTAACTATAAATGTTGACTCAAAGGGTATTAGTTTCCGAGTAGTTATATTTTTCTATGAAAAATTTAGAATCTCGTCAATACTCATTAGTACCCCTGGCCAATTTATGAGCCATATATCTTTTGGGTAATTAATAAAATCATGGTGTATTGATATTGGGTATATTCTGAAGTACATCTTTAATTGCCTTTCCCGGAATGTCAAACTCTTTATTGTTTGTTCTTTCAAATTTGAAATATTCTTTTAAAAGGAACAAATGGCAGTATACCTATGGGTAGCATAGGCAGGTTGATAGAGATGGGGCAAGTCACATATGTAGATATTATGCAAGCCCTGAGCCATGTGATTTCTGTCTTCAGCAGTATGCTGAAATTTTATAATGATATATGACATTAAAAACATATTTAGGCATCCATTAACTATTAGACTGCCGAATATTGTTTTAGAATAGGCTAATTGTTCTGCAAAAATTTCTGTGCTCTTTCTGTGTGATGATATGAGTAAACTAAAAATTACTCATGTATGTTTTAGAGCAGTATGATGCTATGGAACACCTGAATCTCTTTACTTGAATTACTCATCAAGGATTTTTTTATGTTCACCAATGAAAAGCAATTAGTCATAATATTCAAATTGTGAAGTTATGATTCCCTCTAACCTATAATTTATCTCTTTGGTTCTTTCAGACTCGGCGTAGTCCCACACCCACACGCTGTGTCATTGCTGGAACCACAGTAGCACCATCAACGCCTTCATCCCGCCGGCTCCTCAGCCCGGCAGGACTTTCTTCCGGTGGGCCATCTCCGGATGAGCCAGGGAGTTATTCTTCCTTTGGTGCTGTCACACCCAGGGCTTCCTTCTCCAGATGGAGCACCAGTCGCTTGCACCAGCGCACTACCCTTTCCCTTGCACCGTCAGCACCCACTTCCCCACGGTCATCGTTCTCCACACCAAGAGCTCCATATCTTGGCTGGCGCTCTCAAGAGCGGCTCCTGCTCTCCGATCCTTCTCACTATCGAACTCCCTCAGAGAGACTAGCTGCTGACCTGCTGGCCACTAGGAGGGCTGCTGCCGCGGCTGCTGCCGCTGCTTCCAAACCAACTCCTGCTCCCACAGAGACTGTCACGCCAACATCTGCACCGGTCAGGCCACCAGCTGTCGAGGTGTATCCACCATCAGGGAAAACCCCTGAACTTTCAGAAGTGCGATCTTCTATTACCGAAGTGACAAGTGCCATTGTGCACTATGTGTCCGAGAGAGTGCCAGAACAAGCAGGGAGTGATAGGCGAAGCCCAATTTCGGTGGGTAGGCCATGCTCCCCTAGGCAGCTGTGCTGGGTTGAGAGTTCTTTTGTTGGCAGCAGGCCGATAGACTCTCCGCAGACACCTCCGGACTTGGTTGATGGATCCAGGAGGTGCTCATCCGTGCTGTCGAGTGGAGAAACTGGTAGGGGTTTGCCCAGCGAAGCAGCAGTGGCATCATGCACCCCAAACGGTGAGTACTTACTCACTTGAAGGTGCATAGGGAGACATTTGCAAATGCCAAAAAGGAAAGGCAGCTTAGCTGAGGAGAATGGGACAGACTCTTCTATGAGTTTTACAAAAGGCATGCTGAATAGCTTGCACGCTGCTGTTGTCTTCAGTCTTATGCTTCCCACTGATTGTTTTTTTTTGTATATTGTTACTGTGTTGACAAAAGTTGGTACTCATATAGATCCTGATCGGCTTAACTTCATAATTTTTTGTGAAATTCTGGAAAGAGTATTTGAAATAGTATTTGTTTATCTATATATTTTACATTTCCAAAATTTCAATGAAAGAACAGATGTAGTTTCTCTTCTATCCGTTAACATTTGAGCTAACTCACATTATTATTGGCTAGTATATTGCTAGTTATTGTTTGAGAAATAAGACCTAAATTAGAAATATAACATTAGTTACAGCAGAGGCATTTTAAAAGTTGGGTGTCATCATTCATCATTGATGTAGTGGTCTTGAAAGATTTTCACACATAGTTTTAAAAATATAAACTGTTACATATATATATATACAGCTGTTTTTTGGAGGAGAAATAGATATTTAGATTTGTAAAATTATGGCTGTTAGATTTGGATAGTCAAAGTTGGATGATAATTGCACTAACTGACTAAGAGGCGTGAAATAATATGAATTTCAGACTTATTATTAGCATGAAGTATTAAATTTACTAATCTGCGGTTAAAATCTGAAATATTTGTATAGTAGTTATTATCGATCACTGCTTGTTCATTACCCCCTCGTTATTGTCAAATCACATGGTAAATTTTATGGATTTACATGGTGCTGTTGATTACTTTATGTAACCAACTTCAGCCAGTCATGGATGACTAATGCCTATTGTTTTTCTTTATTTTGTGACTTAATTGACAAATCTGGGCACTAGCAGTCCAGATGGCATCATTTAAACTTGAATGCTGGCTATTTGTTTTACACCATTAGTGCCTATTGAAGAATTGAAAGAGAGGGAGGAAATATGTGTGTTTGTGTGATTGCTGTTTCCATTTTGTAAATTAAGTGTCATATTATGGAAACTGTTGAACTAAGGAGTGAAAACTTTTCACTCCAATTTCCTTGCTTTAATCGATATTAGAGGAATACTAAATGGATTAAGGTAATTTAAAATTGAAAAAACTGTTGGCCAATTTGTTTAAATTGGTCCATGTTGGATTTAGAAGTAGCACAGAATGAAATATTTTTATTCTGAATGGAATACAAACAGAACACCTGTCATGCTTGTCCAGTGTTTACACTATGTTGTTGTTGTGTGGTATTTACACATCTTTAGTTCACACATTATTATGTATTGAATAGGGTATATTCTCATGAAAGCTTATGTTCCATCCTTAGTCACCTTGATTAAACTTATGTTCAGTAATCAGAAATCTTTATAAATAGCTTTGTAAAATAAGTTGATGTAGTGAAGTGGTGGCCATCTCCATCATAATACATGAATATGATGATCCAAAACATTTCTACTTGTGGGTAATTTTCTGCTTTAAAGACAGTGGACAAAGAAATATTTACTGCAGAATCATTGAGGGATCAATCTTAATTATTGTTTTTGTTGCTTACATTGACTAGTTGACTTCTGGTGTAGGCACATACTGTGGTCCATTAATACAAAGTTGGCTCCAGCTATTTTGGAAAAAACCTTGCTAGAATAGATATGCTATTTTAATTGCTAAAAACCTGCAAAAGATCTTCCATTAAAATTTAGTGTTTTAGAAAAAGTTTGATAAGATTAAAGCAAAGTAATTCTTCACCTATAGAAAAGCTATGCTAGCAAAAGAAGGCATTTATCGATGCATTAATTGGAATTAAGTACCTACCTTATTCTATACTTATGTGTTTTCTGTGATAAAACTGCATTTCATTGCTAGATCATACATTTTCAACGTCAATGAAATTGGGTGAAAGAAAATATTATATTTAAGTTGAAATAATGTATTTGCTGAAACCACCTTCTCTCATTTAAAGTGCTCTCCTTTGTGCTCTCTCTGCTTGTTTCAAATGAATTGAGCTGTGAGATCTCATTGACAATAATTTATGTACGTCATAGTAAAGAATCAGTAACTGCGAGCTATGCTGGATTCACAGTGTGCTTCATGTGATGTTAGGGACCTAATTACATCCCAAATTATCATGGGTGACAGCATCAAAATATCTTAGTTTAATGTAAGCTGTTCAGTAACCTTTGGCATTTATATTAAATGTGATAAATTATTACACCAAAGTAAAGTTTAGAACATGAGGAAGATTATTTTGAAGTGCAATGGCTCTTGATGGAATAGGAGAGCTGTTGAATGGGTTGTTGTGTGAAATTACTGCCAATTGTATAATTTTATCTTTTTTTAATCAAGTAGGTACCCCCTTGAAATGCAGAGTAAATGCCATCATTGTTTTACAAGTCTCAATAAGTTCAAAACCATATGGTGCTATTGCAGTGATTTAATATTTTTATTCCATTTTTGTCTTGGAATTATTTAGGCAGTAAGTGCATATTAGCAATAACTTAAAATTATACAAGAACACCAACATTTCTTTAATGTAGGTCATACCAAGCAAGGCAAATGAATATATATATATTTCATGAGAGATTGTGAGCTTTTTGGGTGTAGAAAATTTTAAAATTTAGATTTTGTTATAGGACTATGAAGGCGAAGACAAAATATTCGGTGGATCTTCCATTAAGTATATTATATTTCAGGCTAAAATTTTTGATGGAAAAAAATTTTTAAATGGCTTTTAAAATGTAAGAAGTAAATGTGCACTAATTATTCTATTACTCTTTCGTCTGTGCTCATTAAAAACTATAATGAATGTATGAATTAAATGGTATACCCTTGGTACTCATCTGAATGTAATGAGCCAATAAGACTTGAATTTTTGGAATTCTGAAGAACTGATTGAACAATATGTATTTTAAAGATGAATTAGATTATCTATTACAATTACATCTCAGATACAACCTAGAGAGCCTAGTAACAACGCAACTGAAGTGAATAGTGCCCTAGCTGGTGAGTGAGACAAATGTTCAAACATATAATTTAGTACATTCCATCCCCTGCATTAGATACACTTCTGCACCTGGATGTATTCCAAGTGACAGGAAGAGCAGTAGCCATCAATGAATGCTGCAAACGACAATCAAATAAGATAAAGAACATCTAGAATTTGCTTTATTTAGGATAGGCCATGTAAAATTCTTAAGTCTCAGTCTCATAATTGCAGTTGTGTTACTCTATAAAACGTCAGTGACACTTCAATTTTATCTATTTGTTTGACTATTGTAATGATTTTCTGTAAAGAGTTGTCATAAATGTGACTCAATGTCATAAATTTTGACATCACCGATAATGTTGTTGAGAGCATTTCAATGCTACATATTTTGAGATCATACTATCATGAAAATTGTGGAAGATCACTTGGATTAGTTTGTCTAGACAACCAATCGACACTCTTCAAATTACCCACTAGTGGTTTTAAGTCAGATTTCTCTGAAAAGTTTTCTTACTAATGGGAAGTTACCAGATGCCAGAAGTAAGGGCTTTCTCCTCTTTTCACATTTTCATGGCCATGTTATTGAATCTCAACTCTTGAGCTCTAGGAAGCTCTCAGTGAATGAGTAACGAGCTGCAGCTGGAGAAAGATGGAGATGTAGGGGATATGGGAGAATGTGTATTTGTTTGATTTGCATATAGAAAAGGGTGTGTAGAAAAAATTTAAGTTTTGGCTGTATTGGTAAAATTTAAAGGAGTTATAATATAAATGAAGTAAACGAGTGGACAATGGAACATTAGGCTGCAGGGGTTTGGTAGGTATATTCTTGGAGTAATTTGTTTAATGACGAGAAACATTCTGATCGGCAGGATATTTATCCATTTTCAGACTGAATTGTGCAGTACACTAAAATATTTTTTCTTGCAAATTTGTTTCTGCATGAGAAACATGCTTAGCTGCTTCATCAAAACATCACATTTTTCAAAACCTAGTCCATCACTTTTCATAGAGATCCAATGGTACTAATTTTAACTGCAGACAGGTGTTGGTTTGCATAGAGGCAGAAAGAGGGAATTAGTGTATTGCATTTATGATATTTGCAATATGCCTATTAGAAGTAAAGACAAGCAAAAGCATACTTTATTTGCATTAATGAACACATAAACTGACAATCACTAAGAAAATTTGGTGAAGTGTATTATATCAAGGCAAGTTACCAAGAGAATTTTATTTAGCATTCAATGTGAACAATCATAGCTTAAATGGAAAATCATTTGGTGATTGTTTTAAGCTGGTATATTTGAAACATTTTGTCATATATTATATGGAAAGGATGGATTATATGGATATCATTGAGTTTTTCTTGGTTGAAGACATTTGAAATAATTTGAAACAGTGATTTTAATTGATTTTAATGGGGTGGTCAATACATATGTATTCAGTTGGAAAATAGACCTCAGAAGAACTCGAAGAAGTGTTTCAGATCTGCTAGTAAAAAATATTATCTTTATTATTTGATTTTAGGACTTACTGATAATGTGTGATAATGTTCCAGATGATGTTATTTTGAGATGGCTGTCAAACTCATGAATTCAATTCTTATTGGTTGCAAATTAGCTGATCAGAATGATTATCTAAAAAAATGGAAATTTTCATTCAAAATATGCCCTACCATATATCCTAATGATGAGGTTCAGAATGATGTGAACTAAAATCTGACATTGAAAATATGCAAAGATTCCCGTAGAAGTGTTTTTAATATACTTCTGCCATAAAAATTATCATCCCTATATTTACACCAGATTTACATAGAATCTGTAAGCCAGTACATTTATTTGATGAAGAATGAAATAATTGGAAAAAGATGAAAACAAGGGTAAAATATGGGATTTTTTTTCATAGCGGTTGATAAAAAATGAAGAAATTCATGTTTTCGTGTGCTGATTAAATAAAAAGTTGAAAATAAAGTTGAACCCTACAGTTAGCTGTATCATTTGAGTTCTTATTTTAGGGTAATTTCCCATGTTGTGGCAAGTTAGGTTGCAAGACTTATCTACAAACAATCAAGTGAAATCTCAAAGTATTTTTGAAGGCTAGGATGAATAGCATATTGACTAATGCTAAGCTCCTTCATTTTAGAAGTCAGTGTATAGTTAATTTTTCAGAAACTGTTTTCATCTCTTAATGGATGTGAATATATTTTGGAGTCGGCCATTCTAACTGGCAATTTTAATTATTTGTTACATTTAGAGCTAATTTATCTGATTTTTCTCTTATTGTGTTTCCTACTGAAATGATGTAAATTAATACAGATAAGTATAAATTATAGGTTGTATTATATTTAATTAGTATTTCATAATAATTCATTTTACTCTTGATGGACATTTGGAAAGTATTTTCGAGTAGATCAATGGTCAAGAAAATTGACGAACAACTTTGGTGCACTTACTGAAGCATGTGAACCCATCTCATTTTACTGTATGCACTTATTTAAACTCTACACAAATTTCAATCTATATGTGGGTTGTGCTATTCTTTGTTATTCACCTCTTGTTAAAAAGTACAAAAGTAAAAACAATTGCACTATTTAATAAACTATCAACATTCATCACCAAACACTTTCAATGCTTTAGAAAACAATTTGTATGTACTTTCATGTTTGGATTTTCTTGCAGTATTTTGTGTTGACTACTTCATTACTATTTTAATAAATTTATGGCAGAATAATTCCATATTAGTGTTATCGTGAAAATGGAAAAATTGTTAAGGATTGAATATTCATTTATGTATGATCATGTTAATGTTGACATTACATTCTCCTAAGATTACTTCCTTTGTAAATAAATTGAAGTGTATTTGAGATTTTTCTTTTGAGTTTGTTATTTTAATTTGATTATGCATTCTCCTTTCCTTCTCAATATTATTTTATTTTTGTTATAAAGTTTTTATCTTTAGATTCATAAGTATAAGGAGTAGAAGCTAATGTGTATGTTTTGGTAGTGATCAATTAATGCCAGAAGAGTAAACATTCACCAGCAGTAGTGTGTTAAAGCTATCTCGAATTATATATGGATATCTCTGCAGTATTCATATATAGTAGGTATATCTGTGAATGAGCCAGCAGTCATCATCGAGATCCAGAGAAATGCAAGGAGTTGGTTTCAAAAGTGTGGTTAAGCACATTATTTTCGGCAAAATCATACTTGAAACACTACTTAATTTCATCCATTTAATATATCTTTAGCTTTAACTGAAAAATTGCTTCGGCTTTATAGGATAAAATGTCCCTCCAAATGCTTTTTCATAGTATATATTTTATAATATTTCATAACCTAAAAAATGTATGCTTTCCTGCTTTTGAAGTCCTTAATGAATGTACTCCTCAGCATTCAGTGGGCATATATGTACTCTAATTTGAGCAGTAATGTTTTGGGGAAATAGAATTCACCCATAGAAAATAGATCAATGTTCCTCTAATAACACTCATTTGATCTACATTTCTTTTTATAATTGAATCCATGCATTTATTTGGGATATTCTTTTGACAGTAATATAATTAATTAATTAGTGAATTAAAAAATGCAGATCTTCCTTCCTTCCAACTGTAATATATGGGATTGATACCTTTTCTTCCTACCTAGGATATGCTTAATAGATAAAATAATTTGTAATCATTTTTACTGGCAATTTTGTACTTAAAAATTATATAAGGTACCTGTGACATTTAAATGCACAGTTATTATCCCCAAGACCTCTTAGCAGGAGAAATCACTGAATATTTAAGTAAAAACTTCTTTTTTTCTCCCACCTAAGAAAAGAAGTTTTTAATTTTTTGACACTACTTGTTAGCAGCAAAGAGTTCTGTTTTTCCTTCAGAGAAGTAATTCATACGGTTGTCATAGGTGTATTTTTAACAAATATTAGTCTTAAAGACGTTTAAGTTATAAAGCTATTGGTGTGAGTTTTGGCTTTTGAGTTTTTTATCTTCAAGCACAATTAACATCAATGCTTTTTTTCCTTTCATTAAATATGTATTATTGCTTCTTCATTTGAGCAACAACCCTTTTAGTGCCACAGCATTGATGTTTATATGTGGTTATTATTGTGTGAAACTTGGTGTAATGTTAATTTACCCAAGAGCATTTGATCTCAAAAATGCCTAGTAATGAAGAAATTTCACATTGGTCACTCAGGTCAGCATCATACTCATATTGTAATTGTCACTTTTTGTTGCTACAAACTCATGTCTTGAATATTAATGTATAATTCTCCTAATAATCGGAAAATTTTCATTCCTTTTTATTTCTTTAACTCCAGTTAAAATGAATTCCTTTTAAATGAGAAATGTCCATTGCCTAAGAACGGCAATATTTTTGTTCCCACATTTGTGATTGATCTTTCATTTGCTTTCAGTCAGATGGGCATAGCATATTTAGATTGGAGAAATCTGTGGGTATGGGCATTATAAAAATAATATTTACTGCTTTTTAAGAAAGTAAATTCTCTTTAAAGATGCTCATAATGGTAGGGAATCACCTACTATAAGCATTCCAAAGAAATCTAGTTCATGTTCTCATACCTTTTCAAGCCCAGAAGTTGCTTATCTTGGCTAAACTCTTCCCTTTCCTCCAATTTCCATGTATACATTCCAAGTATACATTAGTAATGCAGAGTGTAGAATTGAAACAATAGAGGTATCCAAAAGAAAGTTTTTGAGGTGATTTTTACAGAAAGTGATTTTTACAAGGTTAGAAGTCCAATACTTCCTTCAAGTGCCCGCAAAGTCCATTTACAATTTTACCATTCTCCCCTGAAGTCACTGGTAAATGAGATAACTATTTTTACATGAAATTCTTGAAGTATAATTTCCACTATTTTGGAAATTATTGCTTGAAAAATTAGATTTTTTGCTGCATACAACAGTATTGGTAAATCACTAAAAATAGAACAAGCCTTGTCTGTTTCACACATAAAGGTGAGATTGGCAACTTCATGATCCTGTGATTTTTCTGAATTGGTAGTATATGCAGTGTTGAATAAGAACTATTCTCACAGTAACATCCCTAAGTTTGGAGGGTAACCTCTACATTTGGAATAGAATTGTTTTGTGATAAGATATTGGTATGCTAAGAAAATGTTTGCACACATATTGATTGCACGTATGTGCAGAGTGAGATATTTTTCCAATTTTTAAACTTTTCAAATTTTGCCTATTATTTCCCAGTGATCAATCACATGCAATAGTCATTCATTAATATAATAAAAATATCAAGTGGTTTCTCTATAATCCATTAACACTATTGAAAATAGTAAACTTAAATTATTATATAGTTTTCGAAACTTAAATCACTTCTATTTAATGATAATGCTGCTTAGTGGATTACCAACTGCTTTCAATGCCAATGTTTTGATCCATCACTATGCAATGTATGACCACATTACATAATGTGGAGTGCAAAGATATCACTTTCCCTTGACTATAGGAATTATCCAATTACATATATGTAGCTACTGTTTGTTGGCTTTCATTCAGAACCATTCATGACATTTTTCAGAATTTTGTTTTTTTTTAGCTCCAAAATATTAAAATGTTTGTTAGAATTATAAAAATATTGATGAAAAATAAATCATCTTATCAGTCCCTTTTATGTATTTTGGATCCTCTTTCCCATTCATTTATTACAATGGTCCAAGAAAAAATTCCTATTTTGTACCCGAGTGCAACTGCCTGCCATATAGTTAAAGCATAAATTATTTTAGTTCGGACTGGAAACATCATAAAATTAGATATCATCACCGTACCCATTTGACCCCAAATAATTTTGTAGGATATAGACGGAAAAATTTTATTCATCTCTTATAATATTATGCATATTTATTATATTAACACTAGTAATTTATTAGAGATGTGAATAGTGTGTTTGAAATAGGGTGAACAGTTTTTTGCTATTTACAAAATATTAAGTGGACCACCATCAGGAAATTGTTACGTGTATCAATGGGCAATAAATAAGTTGTTTCTAATTTATTGAAGCAGTAATGTTTCCCATTTTTCAGAATTATCCAATTTAATACCTAGTTGTTCATATTGCCCTTTGTATTCAGATTTTTTTTTGTTCAAGCATAGTCAAAATTCTGGAAGTTCATTAAGTCAGAGAATCTCTTATCAACACATCATGAGTTTTTTTTCATATTGTTATTGACGGATGACAAATAATTAATAGATTCGATCAATTTTTTTCTTACAGTGTGCACTTGGCATTTGGATAAAAGTGTGATGTGAAGTCCTAATGTGGTACTAAAAGGGTTTCCATTTGTTATGTAGAATTAAAAAAATATGACAATTTCTTTTGGGTCCATTTTAAATTCCTCAAGAGTCTTGTGGAAGGTAAGAGAAGGAGTACATTTTGTTTTCTAAATATTGTTGGCCATTTCCAAAACATCCTGCTTACTTTATTCAAACTCACTGCTGCAATGCTTTGCTTAGCTAGAGGGAGTATAGCGAATTACCTTACAACAATAGCTGTTGATCCTTACGTGCATGGATAAAGGTAAGTCTAATTTCAGAAAATCACAATTAGGATGAAAATCCTTCAAGGTAAGGCAGCATTTAGTCATTATATTATTAGATTTTTAAAACTCTAAATGTTTTTTCTGCCTTAGTACATTAGCATTTTATTTCTGCTTAAGGTATGTATTGTATTCCAAAAGTAAATACAATCTTTTAAATCTGTTATATCATTTTTATAGCATATTAATACAGAAAACCATAATAATTGCCTCCAAATTCATCCCTATCAATCAAAACCATTTTTAGGCCCTTTTTAACTTCCTGTTTTGTCCTTCCTGCAAAACAAACACTTTTTGTTAGCTATTAGGAATGCAATGTTGAATTATGAACCTTTTGTTACAAAATAGCATCCATTAATTGGAAAACCTTTACTACCTGTCTATGTAGGCATCAAAGGGTTATCGATTACCTCCACTTAATGCTTTAATTGTGGAAATCTGCCTAATTTACAACACTGGCAATGGTATGGACTCAAAAGTTTGACTTAGTAAAAGCATGACTCCATGATTATTTTTTATCCCTGCAAGAATTTTTACTAAAAACTTTATTCATCAGATTTTGCAATTTACAGGGTGGTTTAAAAAATGAAATTTTTAAAGGATCATGATTAATTGTAAAGCTTCTTATGTCAGAATGATGCATGGACAATTTTAGCCTCCCCTGAATAAACTTAGTGTTTTTTCACTAAATAATATTTTTGGGAAAAAATGCTAAGTTTATTATTTATTCAGTGATCATGAATTTTCACGAAGTAGTCTTAAACTATTGAATTCAGTTTTAGCCTCATTGTTAACACTCTTAGCATGAATCTCAGGAATTCCACATCCAGAATTTTGATAAAGAATATTGAATTTCTCCATAAAATTTATATTTCTGCTTATTTTATTTTTTCTATCACCTTTCCAACATAGTTAGGGAAATTATACTCCCTGAATAAAGCAATGAATAGCTCTTATCATCCATATAAATATGAAACTTTTAATAATGATAATTTCTTTGAGCTGAGAGTTGCTTGTTGACTAAGCTTAGATTGGCCACCCTTTTTCTCGGTCTAATCACACACGATTAAGGTAAAGTGGTAAAAGCCCATTGTATATATTGATTAGCAATGGCTAAACGTAATAATCTAATTATGTATATATTCAAGCCAATTATATCTAATTACTCATTGTTTTAGGCAACTTTTCTTCCAGTCTCAACTTGAATATATCTATATTTTTACCCTGATTTTTCTATGTAGTTGGAAGTGTTAAACTTTAATTTTGTTCATTTTCCACCTTTTCTCTTAATATTTGATGAGAAAATTCACTAAATGTGCGTATGTCATGCCCTTTTATTGCTATTGAAAGCATTCGACTTCTATCTAATATTTATACATGGCTCTGTCCATCACCTATCATCTCGAAAGAATACCACCTCTAACACCTATTTGTGTCATACTATCACGTCATTGCATGTTATAAAAATTAATTAAAAGTCTAATTGCATGGTATAAAAAAACTAATCATGATTGAACCAAATCTAATTAAGGGAAGAAACATGTTGCGTGTGGTTTGGAAAGCCAAGTTTTTTGAGAATTATTTTATTGAATATTTTTTGTGAACAAATGCCAGCTGAGAGTTAAAATGCTCATGCTTTTGTTGTATCCAGTTGGGTTGGGGATTTTCGTTTGTTATGTTAAGCATTTTTACACAGGTAGCACGAACCTCACACACAAATTACTGTTGCACTCCCAAGGTTAGTCGGGGATAGAGGAACTTTTTTGGTTTAAGATACCACCTCTCCTAAGTTGGCTAACGAATTTTCCCATGTTATCTTGATGCATTAATCTCTCTAATTCATTTGCTTTTAATGATGCTCTGTAGATGTTCTTTTGCGGTGTCAAATTCCACCAAGTTCTAGCTACGTCCAACATGTGCTGCCACCTGCTATACATCGTCTGGTTGTTATACAGGCTTTTTCACAGCAGTTCAATTTTTAATGTTTTCTGCCATTTGTTCTGATTTGAACTTACCTGTATACTGTATTTATAATTGCCTATTTTTAACGTTCAAATCAGAATCATCTGTTGTTGCATGTTTATCCTGCAATTCCAGTGGATACACATAACTTCGGGAGTTATCTTGCAAAGTTGTGAAATATCCAAATAAATGGCTATTAATTTGTAATGAGTGATAAAACCATTTTTTTCAGTTTTAGTTTTACAAGTTTTTAACCTTTTATTGCATAACTATGGCATTGCAATGTCTATACAATGCATAGCTGCCATTATAGATCTGTTTCTTCTCAATTTTGATATTCAACTCAGTTGTTTGAATTTAACCTTGCTCTCCCTTCCTGAGAAACAGGTAGGTTCACTCATTTTTTTTCTATTCTTCTATAATTTTTTCTCATCCATTGCATTAAATTGTTACATTTGCCTCAACACTTAACCAGCACTATTCTTGCCCATAGAAATGATAGTCCTTTATTGATGACTATCATTGTAAAATATTTCATTCAAAATCAGTTTTATTTTACTTTCACACACATGGAAGGGGAAGGTGGGCAAAGGTTTGTTTGGGGAACAGTAAGCAGGGGGACTTTTTGAAGGGTGTGGATAATATGGAAGGTGATGGGGCGGAGGGGGTTGAAAATATGTGCGGATCAGGGTAATTAATGTATAATATTAATACCTGGGCCATTCCAGGAGCCAGATGAATGCTTGGTCTATTGTTTTTAGTTTCAGTGGAGGATTAGAGGGTGGGAAGTATGCTAAGATGGACACCCTATAGCATTTATCAAAGGGAGTGTTATGTTCAGAGGTGTGTTGGGGACTGGGAGCATACCAATCAGGGAAGAATTCTTACTTGAGGCCTGGTGGTTATTGATTCCAATATTGAGGAGATTCTAATATTAATAACTTCACATACTTTGTATATATATATATATATATATATGTATAAAACCAAAAACACAGTAATCAACTGGAAGGTCAGTTTAGTAGGTGATGGTAGAGATCACCCAGTACTAAGCCCTATACGGCGTGTGAAATTCATAAATTAGGGTAGGGGGGCTAGTTCCTTTCCCTGTGCCAATTATGGTTTCCAAGGAAGACCTGGTACCTGAAAAATCACATAACTTGGGTGGAGCTGCAGGTGCTCGGAGTGCCTTGCCCGGGAATCGAACCCGGACCCCTCCAGTCAGCAGTCCAACGCTCTACCCACTGGACTACCACGACCCACCTAAATATATATATATTTATGTATATAAAAATACACACACACATACAACTTTTATATAAATGAATAGCAATCTCTTTTAAACTCATTCTTCTGATAGAGACATCATTTCCGGGTTGGAATCAACACTTTTTCCCAAAATATTCTCTGTTTAATAGTCTTCTATTGTAAATATCATTGCAGTCAATAGACTTGTGATTGACTTGATGGCAGATCTTCAATCATTTCTCTTATCAGCTTAGCTTTCCTTGTTTTCATATTTGTTGACTTTCTCAATATTTATTTCCAGTTCATAGCAAGCCTATAGTGTCAGAAGATGTATCTGCTGAGCATACCCCTTCTTCTTTCATGTTCTCATTTCTTCACCAATTCTTCATTCATTTGCTAATAAAATCCTCTCCTTCAAAAGTTTGTGGTTATACATTGCAAATTGTTGATACAACTTGTACAGATCTCAGTTACAAAGTTAAAGGTGATGATGATGTCATACCTAATGATGATGCTAATACATTGAAACCTGAGTCATGTGACTTTGTATCTGTGGTTTGTAAAAATTTTCCATCAATCAATAAATTACTGTGGAATTAGCCTTAGTTATTCTAGAGCAGTATATTTCCATTGCTTCTAGCCTTATTTTCAATGCTGTTTTTTTTCTAAAACCAACTCATATGAACGATGTCTACTACCACTACTCCATATGAATATCTATTTACTTCTCACACTGAGTTGGAATGAGTTATGGTCAATGAACCCTGAACTCCCCCAAGAACTTCTCTGTTGTTGCTTATTTATTGCCTTGAGCTTTAGCTGCAAAGCCATTTGTGTGTAGGTAATCAAGGCATTAAACAGTGCAGAATGAATTTTATGAAATGATTCAGAAGAGCTCTAAAAGCCTTGTGGTCATATTTCATTTTATTTAGGAAAAATAAAAGAATTGACTATCTCTAGATGAAATATGAATGAAATTTCTCTCCAACAATATATGACTCATTCAAATGCCCATTGCTACTCTTGAATGTATCAAAGTCCAGTTTTATCTCATTATGACTATGGCAGTCATCTCATGAATTTGGCAGATGAAGATATTCAAGAATTCAAACAAGGGGAATGCATCCTATTGGAAGATTTTGAAAAGAGAGTAGATAGAAGATTTGGAATTTGATGGCGAATTCAGGACCGCCTTCAGATTTCCCAGGTATCTTTCAGTTTTGTGTGTAATTTTGGTTATCCAGCTTCATTTTAAAAGGATTTGTGAAGCCATTATTGTTATTATTCTTATTAATGCTATAATTAATAGTGCTACCAAGCAATCATAGGAAGGAAGAAGTGCACAGGGAATGCAATCAGTTGGAGAGAATAATTGCAGTTGTTCCTGGAAGGAAACATTTGATAATGAAGGGGTATTGGAATGTAACATTAGGACAAGGAAGAGATGGTAGTGTGGTAGAGAACTATGGTTTTGTACAATAAATGACCCTGGCGAGAAAGCAATGGAGTTTTGTAGGGTACTGGGGTTAATCATAACAAAGACTTGCTTTAGACACCACCATGGGCATAGGTGTTCATTGTCTGTGCAATAAATGCACCAACTGGGTGCAATCTGGCAGCCATGACGCGGACTATAGCCCTGCCCACTAGCGGCGCTAGTTGCCTGATACCCAATGAGCCGCCAGTACTTGGCGGATCGTGGAGCTGTGCATATGATGCTAGTTATGAAAGTTTCTGTTATTCTTGTTTTTACTGTTTGTCGAAAATGGAAATTAACGAAATCACGTGGCAACGAATCAACAGCAAGTTTTTTGCGGAAGTATAGTAAAAGTTATCAAGAAATAACTGAAATATTGACAGCTATTTATGGTGATAATGCTCTGAAGAAAACATCCATTTTCAAGTGTATTAAGTGTTTTAAAGATGGCCGACAAGATGCCACGGATGATGCAAGGCCGGGACGACCTTCAACCACCTGTGTTGATGACAACATTGATGGTGTGGGATCCTTTATCTTTATCGATCGTGGAAAAATAGCTGATGAACTGAATATAGGAAAATCAACAGCGCACACTAATTTATCCGAGCATGCTGGATGGATCCTTCTCAATGACAATGCACCTGCAAATTTGGTATTGATTGTTCACCAGTTTCTGGCAAAAAATTCAATCCCCATCCTTGTTCATCCTCCTTATTCACTAAGTCTCGCCCCCTGAGACTTTTTCCTATTCCCTAAATGAAAAAATGTGATGAGGGTACATCTCTGGGAAGATGTGGATGCAATAATGGAAGAAACGACAAGAAAACTAAAAAGCCTAACTGCTGAGGACTTCAAAGGGTGCTTTAAACAGTGGAAAAGAAGATGGAATAAGTGCATAGCAATGAATGGAGAGTACTTCAAAGGGGAAAAAATTGATGTAGACTAAATTTTGAAAAATAAAGTTTTTATGGCCTCAGTTCGCATATTTATTGGACAGCTAATATGGAAAATGCCAGAGGATTCAGAAATATATTAGACTGCATTATGATTAGGCAAAGATTTAGGACCAGTGTGATTAATTTGCAGTTTCCTGAGAGGGGATGGGGTTTCAGAACAAGATTTACTACTAATGAAGTTTAATGTGAGATTGAAGAGGATAAGAAAGAAAGTATCAGCAGGCTGTATAGAAAATTATGAAAAAGAAAATGGAGATGGGTAAAATAAAAGAAAAATGGAAACAGCGGAAAGGAATATTGAAATCTTCAAATGAAACTGTGAACAGTAAAAGTGGTAAGGACAAGGAAGCTATGAATTACTGACTGGATATTTAAAGATAGGTGATAGCAGGTTATGGAGGAATGTAAACAACAACATTTCATTAAATCAGTTTACAGGAAATCAGGCTTTAAATTACCGGTCAGCCAAAGGGTTGCAAGGATTGCTGAGATTATTGGGAAGTCAGTGCGATAGGCATGGATTAGAATAAAAGTAAATGAAATAGGGGTTAAACAATGGTTTTTGAGAAAGAGAAAGGCCAAGTTAAATGTTGAAATATGAGGTCAATATCTTGAGTGAGTGGAACAGGTTACCTATCTGAAAAGTGTTTTGGACCAAAATGGTCAAAGCTATACGGACATAAGAAGAAGAACTACATCAAGCAAAGCAGCTTTTGCAAGGAATGAATTGATAAAAGGGACATTGAATAAGGATGCTAAGAACTGGCTCTTCAAAACTTTGTAATGTAGTGCAGTTTTGTGAGTCATGGAAACATGGCCATTGAAGCTGGATGATAGGTGGAGATTGGAGGCTTTTGAAATGTGATAGGAAAGAGATTGTTGGGAGAAATCCAAATGAGACACACAAGTTGGATACTGAACATTTTGATTCACGATGTGATATTGAAAATCTTGATTGGGAGAAGAATATTAAGTATACAGGAAAGGGGTAGGGATAGGATAGGCATGTTGAATGGAATGAAGGGAGGAAGGAAATATGCTGAATTGTGTTGAAGTCTGGTTGTGGTTTTTAGGATAGGCAAAGAAATGTATTGTTATACCATTCCATACACAGTTTCCATCCAAAATCTACCTTAAATTGTAAAATACCAACAATAATAATATGTCTTATTGCTGCTCTTCTTCTATAGGTCTTTGTTTTGTTTCAAGTGCTGCTTTCCATCATCTCTGGTTTAACAAGAATCATCCTCAGAAACTTTTTCTCTTTCAATAAAGAAATTTTATTGCCGCGGTGGAACATGATGATAGTTTTTTGTGAGTGACCTCTTCAGTGGAAATTTCCTCATCTAATTTCTAATTTTTTTACCGTATGATGTAAGCAATGTATATTACACATACTTCATATATTACACTTCTACATAGTTGTGTGTACATAAAGTTGAGTTACCTCATCTTTTGATATTTCTATTATTTTATGATGTCTGAAAAAGAAAATGGCAACTTTGCATGCATGACAAAGTAAATATCACCATATTGATGTTGGTTATACTACTGTTATTCCTCTCAAACTATCTATGAGCTCTGTGGATTAAATTTACTGACAAGTAGAAAAAAAATTCTCATTTTAGGCTTCATACCACCCAATTGTTGGTTCATAAACAACCTGAGGGGGGAAAGAGGATGAATGACTGCATCCAAAAAAAGTATAACCAAAGTCTGAGCCAATCAGGACATGATTGATGCGGGAAAGAAACTAAAGATGGAGGCACTTGAGAGGGCCATTTAGAAATTGGAGAGCAGTAAGGAGTTTCTGAGAGACTTACCACTGAGGAATAGTCCTGAAACATTGTTTGTATGATTTTATTTCAGCATTAAATTTTTTCATTATCTTCAACATTATAATTATTGGGTGAAATTATAACCTTTAATCAGCTCATATTAATGCTTTTTTTCAGTACTCGATGCTGTAAAAAGAATTAAGGTTTATATTTTTTGGGAAATATTGGTGCTGGCAGCTGGCATTCACTCAGATGTTTAAAAACATAGACCATAAAAATTGAATTCTAAAACTATTTTTAATGCACCAAGCACATTTATGAAATATACCCTGTAATAACTGTACTGCTGCATGTATGTACGTATAAAACTTTTTAAGTTATGACTTAAAGGCTCTAGTTTACTCTGAGGAATTTTTTGTCTAATCATGTTAGTACCTACCTCTATTTCTTTCTTAATACTTTAATCATGATTAATTACACAAATATTCGTAATCAATTAATGTATTTGCAGAAAATGTCTCAAAAATATTCTAAATCCTTACAAATCATTTGGCAAAGTGGTAGACAAAAATGTACCTGGTGTTGATGAAATTTACCTAGACTTTGTCATAGGTAGAGAAATCAAAATGGGTATACCAAATGCTTCAGTCACTTATGATAGAGAAACTTAAAACATTTAAGTAAAATCTCTCGTACTAGGTTTCATTTTGACAGTCAATGCTTTTTCAACTCTTGAGTTTATTAACAGGTGTGTCGTTGAAATTGAGTATCATGCATAAAGTAAAGATACAAAGGTTTGATAGTTTTAAATTATCAGTTAATTCTTAATTTTCCTTTATTTCAATGAAAATTGCATAAATTAATACATATTTTTCATTCAATATATAGGTCTGAAATGGTATTTTTGTCTGAGGTCTGATCAAAAAGCTACCTAATCATGTAAACAACCAATGTGCAGGCTCACTGTGGCATGTTTAAAGGGATTGTACTCTATATATATTATTTTTTGCTTCACCCTGATGTATACATATTATAAAAAATAACTTTATCATAAAAATCCAATAATTAAGCTAAAAATTTGTTTTCATAAGTCAGGAATGAGCTCAGGCTGAAATAAACCCAATGGTATGTGAAATTCACATTTTAAGTCCACTTTGGGTGAGATTGTCCATAGGCATCTCCCATGATTTTTATCTTGCATTACCTTCTTGTCCCCATCTCCAACTGGTCACTTAACCACGGTGGCATCTTATGGAATGCAATTGAATTGTTTAGCCTGAACTGCCCACTTTAGATTCTATTAAACACAGTGTTACTACTAATTGTTTTAATGATATATGATGTATGAATAATTGAATGTATTCCAAATATTACAACAATTGCGTGCATTGGAGTCAGGTTATTTTTGTGGAGGTGCTGATTCAAACTTTAGTGGCAGTTTGGTTATAAATTTGGAAATTGAATCTCTAAATCCATCGCATTTGTTTTCTTCATGGTAATATGACCCTTTTGACCTAGTTTAACTGAATTTTACACAACCTACTGGGTACTTATTGATCGTAAATTCATCAAGTACATCACATTAAGTATTCTTTGAAATAATATACATATATATTCTTCCCTCCATTACAGTCTTCAACATCCCACTGCCGATCAATACGTCTTTCTTCCATTTTTCCTGCCTCCATTTCTCCCAACAAACCCCTCTATTCGCCCACCATACCAAGTACTTCCTCATTTGTTTTCTTCTTGGTCCATTTCACCTTCTCCATTCTTCTCCACATCCACATTTCAAAAGCCTCCAGTCTACGTCTAACCTCCTGCTTCAATTACCACGTTTCTGCGCCGTACATAGCTCCAGATCAAAGTTTTTACGAGTCTTTTCTTAATACCCTTACTCAATGTCCCTGTCATCAACTCCCTCCTCCTTATGAAAGCCTCTTTGCCAAGTTCAATTTTTTTCATTACGTCCCTACTACTTTGACCGTGTTGGTCCAAAACACTTCCGAGATACGTAAACTGTTCTGCATGATCTAGTTTTTGCCCTCCTATTTTAATGTTTAGCTTAGCCTTATTCTTTCTGGACAATCGCATGACCTTTGTTTTTTTATATTGATTTTCATCCTGTATCTATCACACTGAATTTCCAATTTACTCAGCAATGCTTGAAACCCCTTGGCTGACTGACAAACTAAAGCTTGGTCATCAGCAAACCTAACTGATTTTACGAAACCCCACCAACTTTCATTCCTACCTCCAGTTCTTCCCATTCCTCTTTAATCATTTCCTCTACATACAGTTGAACAGCATCGGTGATAATGGGCAACCCTGCTGTACACCTCTTCCTAACACTGCCCATCTGGACTCGTTGTTCCCAATTCTCACCTGAGTAGTCTGAGAAATGTACCGGTTGCGGATTAGCCTCCTGTCCCTCCAATCTATTCCTATTATCTTCAATATGCTCATTAGTTTTTCCCAATTCACTCTATTGAACGCTTTTTCGAAATCCATGGATCAGACAAATTCTTCGTGGTTGTATTCTATATTCCTTTCGATTAGTGATCTCATTACTGCAATGGCATCACACGTACCTCTTCCCTTCCTGAACCCAAACTGATCATCCCCTAAGTCATCATATGCCCTATACTCTATCCTTTTGCTTATGATCCTGAGAATAACTTTAGATGTGTGGGATATCAAACTTAATGCCCTATAGTCCTCACATGATGTAGCCTTTATCTTTTTTGGAATAGGAACTAACACTGATCTCACGAAGCCTTCCGGCCAGATTCCTTCCTCATATATGAATCAGGCCATATAGTCTCTTCCTACCACATTTTCCCTTTAGTACTTCCACAGGAATTTTTGTCCACCCCCACAGCCTTATATGATTTCATCTCCCTCAATGCCCTTTCTATCTCATCGTCGAGGTATGCCTGGACCTGAGCTATCTTCCTCTAAGTCATGTTCTCTTTCTATGTCTAACTTTGTTGGTCTAAGTTCTTTACCATACAGTTCTTCTATATATTCCTTCTAATATCTCTTGGATCTTTTCTATTTTAACTATTATTTTACCAGACTTATCTAACTGTTGGCACAGATCTTCCTTTTTTTACTTCCTGATAGTGACAACCTTGCTGTATAGCGCACCAATTTCACCCTTCTTCTGAAAACTTTCTATGTCTTCACTCTGCATCTTCCACCGTGCTTCTTTTTCTTTATTTGTTGCCTATCTCAATTTATTATTCAACTCTTGATACTTTCCCTTGCCTAGCTCTGTGCTTACATTCTTCCATATTCTGTTCTCATCTCTCTTTCTAATCATCTCATCCATGATCCATGGTTTCAATGTCCTTTTCCCATTAATGATTTGTACAGTTTCATTTTCGGCTTTCAATATCTGTAGAGTGTCATAATATTTATGAGACCCAACTCTGAAAATTTTCAAATGTAATCTGTGAGTCTTGTATTTTGATATCCTTCCTATAAGATGTTTGATGAGTTTTTATCTGTTGTTAGCAATTACAGTATTTCTTAGGTTTAAAAAGGCCTTTTTGACCCACTGAATTCATTTTGATAATGTTTATATTACGCCTGTGTTTTATTTTCATTTCGCTAATATCTTTTAAAAAATTCCATAATCGGATTTTTAGTTTTTTTTCTAGATATTTCTAATGAGAAATTATATAAACAATACAATGGTAATTTTGACAACTCAAAACTACCCTTTTATTATTGAATGATACTTTTCGTTGGATATAATGAATTTCATAATTGATATCGATCGTAAAATGTATTGAAGACTACCTTATTTATTTTAAGCAGGCTGAATGAACTCAGTATCCATACAATATTCTTTCAAGAAAGACTAGGAAATTGCCATATCCTTTTATTCTCCCTTAGAGGCCGTTGCAATACTTGGTACATCTGCTAGTGATGTAGTGACCTTTTAAAGTACCTTATGATTACATAAATTGTTTTAGACTATAGTATCGCTAATGTCGACGAACCGTATATTATGTTACGTATGATATATGTGAATGGGTACTTATTGGTCATTTTCATGAAGTTTCAACCGTTCTCCTTGATTTTTTTTAAATATCGGTTTGACATCAAACTGGAATTTAACTGCACTATGAAAGCGGTATTTTCACTACAAACCTGGTATTTTCTCGTGTTCATGATGCGTGAAAATGTTGCTTTTCAATGCAAAAAGTTATTAAAATTGCGAGAAATGTCATTTCTCCTCCATTTCTGGGGAGTAGGTGGCAGCATATTTCTAGTGTTGGATACAGATGTTTTTCATCAGTCACAAAATATACCCCAGTGTAAAAGTTACGTCCATGGTCTTACATGAGAATCGCCACTCGATGGCCTAGCCTTGACAATCGAATTCCACCCGCGCCATTAAAAACTCGCCTCACTCTTCGTAGGAAAACATAGACGAAAGGCAAGATCAAAGGAGGATAGAGTCGAGAGGGATATAGGTGGAGAAATGGGATTGGCAGGGATTCACATGTGAGGCGAGGACACTACAAGACCTATTGTGCGAATATACTGATTCGTCGATTTTAAAGTCATCTCAGTGATGGGAAACCTGCGAGACGCTTTGCTTTTCCACTGGCTTCGAAAAAAATGCATAGAGTGACAGTCTATCATCTACATGTATGTGTTATTAGCACTAAAAACTCATTAACCGGATATCTATTGATTGTAGTTTTAATGCGAATATTGATGTTAAGAGGTAGCAGTAGCCCAGGAAGCACGAATCCGACTGTGAAGCTGGAGATCCTTGACTCAAATCCCAGTGATGTCAGAAATGTTTAGCTTTTGAAAAATTCAATGCAATCTTGCATTAACAAATATTGTTTAATAGCATTCGTATCAGTAAAATAGCCCCCCAATCAGACCTTCGGGAGGGAAAGAGTGGTGAAAGTGAACAAAAATATTGCAGATAAATGAAGCGTGAGATTCTTAGAAGTAACTAAGAAGTTGGAAGATGTAAATTTAGGGATTTCTTAGGTTGGGGTTTGATATAATAGAAGTAGAATACAAAATGGACCGGGCTGACGATGATTTCTGGAGCATTTGATACGGCGAGATGCTCGAGAAATAACATGAATAACCAGGCAATATCGCACTGAAGTAAGGGTTGAGAGGAAGAATAAAAAGGCGAATAAAATATAGCAAGAGAAACTAGATGGCAGAGTCCAAGTAAGGAAGTCCAAGAGTTCAATGATAATGGAAGATTTCCATGCCGCCGCCATCTAGTCATTCTAAAGAGGAAATAAAAAAAAGACGTGGGCAGCAGGAAGAGGTCTTCAGGTTAACGGATAAGAGAACCTCATAATACTGAATAAAATTCCACTGCCTTGGACATATTGGCTGGAAAGAGCAAAAAGGAAAGGGAATGAATAGCTAGCTGTCAAAAGCGTTGAGCACAGTCCTAAGTCTATGAGTGCCATCTGATTCTTGACGTTTTTTCCACAGAATCCTCAGGCAAAGCATGCATTCCCTCATTCCCTTTTATTCCCTGTTTCCAAACTGGTTTTCTATCAGGTTATCTTTTACTTTTCTCTCCACCCTCTCAGCGATAATTCATGTTAAGACTTCGGACGCATTTGACACTAATCTTGCCGTCTGATGTCCCTTCCAACTCTCAGTCTTCATTGCCTTCCACATTGACATCATTAAACTCTACTCAAAATTCTGCGAGCTTCCACTTTTGTGACTTGCTTGGTTTACTCCAAATACGCTTCTTCCAAGCACTTCAATGATTAATACATTGCTATTTTTGCACTGAATGCCTTTTGTTTTTTTTAAGTCTTCACTACTCAGTCGAATTCACTTCTCAGTGCATCTGGACCCATGCGTCTTTGTCTGTCGTCTTTCGTGAGATCTTCCAGAGGTACCCATCATTGAAATAGTTCTTCAAACTATATTTACCTTTCATTCGCGTTCTGATAAAATATTTTATTGGAGAATTCTTTTTAGGAGCTCTTATGTTAAGTATTCCATTTCTTTTTTTCCTTCGTAAGTATTCTTTAGTTTGCCTGCTAGCTTGGTGTTTCACTTCCTCATGTGATCTTTGATTTCATTGCAGCAGCTTCCACTGCACTTTTATTGGCCTACTTAGAGTTTTGTTTGCTAAAACTCCCGCGGAGATTTTTAGCCCATCTTTATTCCTCTTTTTCTCTCTGCAACTTTACAAGTTACAAAAAGCTCTCCGTCACAACTAGACTGTAGTCGCTAGCTCGTACACAGCTTCACTTGATTCTTGTATCCCTGTCTGATTTCGTATTCTCTTCAGGCACTATTGTAGAAGAAGGCAGCAAGTATCCTTGAATGCAATGGGCGAAGAATTTCTGAGATTAACATGATTATTAACAAGATGAATATTAAAACCCAAGTAAGTGTGAGAGAGAAGCTCCAGGCAGATGTTGCCTTCAGAGGAGAGAAATTAGATCATTTGGGTTCCTTCTTCCTCCTTGTATGTAGCATTGTATTTAGGATGAAATAAGGTCGATGGACGGAGCGGAGATTCTAACATATCAAATTAAGGAGGCGTTTATTAATAAAAAAACAGTAGGAAGTGAAACCGTGGGTGTGGAACGAGTGCTCTACGAAATTCTTGGTCAATCAGATCAGAAATGAATACAGACTTTCTTAACTTGGTCCTAAAGGTGAAATATCGTTGAAGATTAAATTAACTAGTAAAGCGAAAATACAGAAGAGTTGTAGAGGCAAAAGCAATAAGGAACACAATTAGGAAAGGAAAAAAGAACCAAATCGAGGCCTTTTAAGACAAACTATTTATAGCAACGCAATAGAAGCGGAAGGGAAAGTACTGCGAGGTTGGCAAAGGGACAAATGTGTAGGCTAAGTTAATGGGGATGTTGAAAGGAAGAATGATTCGGGCCTAAGGGAGATTATAGCATTAGAAAGGGAAGAATGGAGAGCTGGAGGCAACCACTTGAGAATAATGGTTGTGTCAATATCCTCACAATGTTGCTGTTAGTTAATTACTCATTAATTTTACTATTCATGGGTTATATTTTTCTATTAGTATTCCTGAAACTTTTTTGAGTTTGGTTTTCACTAGTAATAGTGATAAAAATTATGAAAATCTTGCGAATACGAATAGCCACTTTTGTTCAGATGTAGAATGAAATCTCTTTAATTTAATCATTTTTGCGAAGATAGTGGTTTCATTATTTTATTTAAACCAGTCAATAAAATTTTCCCATAAACGAACGATGTTTCTAAACATGTCCGACGCTTGTGAAAAGTGTCATTTAACGGTGGATGTCGATGTTTATGGTCTATTACACTGAACTCCAATGACATAAATCATAAATATAACCGTTATAGTAAAAAATTGGTCAATTTAAACAGTTTTCTAGCGTCGGAAATGCAATAGATCGGAAGTGAAGTACCCTTGGTAAGAAAAAATACTAGTTTTGCTCGATCAAATAAAATTGATCTGACGATTAATGTTTTCTTTCATGAAAGGAATAACATACCTGAATAATGCAAATATTATATTTTTAAACCCCAAGTAATGTCAGCGCTTGTGGAAAATTTTTTATCGGTCGTATACTATACTACTAGTACACAATCCAAGGTCATCGAGATTTTTTCGGTTAGAGTTAAAACCGGGGATCTCATTAATACGTTTTCTCTTTCGTATCTCTAGCGAAAATAACTGGAAAGGAAATACATTGTTACATAATTTATGAATCTGGAAATAGTCTAATTGTTTTTTCATTTCAAATTAAATACCATTGCAGTTATTCTATGACTATTTGTATGCTCATAGAATTAAAAGTACGTGTAGACTTCAATAAGAAAATAACTTCTAATATTCCCATAACACGGTGCCAATAATTTCTAATAATCTCTTTCTTTATCCAATAAGCATAATATTACCTTTTTACTCGAGATAACTCTGCTTGAACTCTCTAATACTCATGCTAGGTAACTTTGTAACATTACATTAGAGGTAGACTTTAGGATACGGCATAACATATTTAGCATGCAATGTCTTGCTTTTAATAATCATTGGATACACAATAGATAGGTTTCCAAAATATTTTGTGAAGACGTGAGAAAAAATTACACGTAGAATCTTGAATTTTAGGCATCAGGGTAACGCGGTGGTTAATACACTAGCTTCTCACTCCGAGGACTCTGGTATAATTCCGGAGGTGGCAGGATTTTTCAGTAATATCCCGAGTCCTACTGGGCTTGCTTTGGGGAGAACACTTTAAGTGAGTACGCCGTCACACAGGACGTTAAACCGTGGACCCCTTGGCGTCTATCGGTAAGAGTAGGTTAATGCCGATGCCAGATCTCTGTCCCCCTTTCCTCTATTCCATGATCGTCCTACACGTTTCGAATATTTCTTTACACACCTATCCCTAATGGCTCACATGATCTTAACTGTCGATCGCCTCCCCTAATAACTTATACTAATAATCATTGTTTTTGTCTCTAGCGTCAATTACGGCGTTCGAATTTCAAAACTGCAGTCGACGATGCGTGAGGGTCAAGGTATTGAAGGTGGGGCCTAGGGGGGGGGGTGAAAATATGACGTCAAATTGATTGCGCGTAACATTGTCAGGGTCCCTTCCATATGAGCACCGCGCTTCCCCCATCGGACATTTCCATACCAAGTTGGACTCGCCCTACCGTGCAAGGTGTAAATGCGCACTGCCACCATTAACTGCGCAAGCTGCATCTCATACGCTTCGCTGTTTCCCAGATATCGACAAAGTTTAAAGGAGTAGACTTCAAGTAGGCGTCAACGTCACTTCAGGGGCAAAACAAAATCAGACTGTACAACTTTCGAAACTATTTCCTAATTCTTATAACTCAAAACGATGTTAATCATTAATAGTTCAAATTTTGTCAATTACCACTCTAGAAATTTAATGTTTTCTCTTATTCACCGTGAATATATTGTGTTGATGATGCTCTCTTTCTGATTTAACTATATATATATATATATATATATATATATATATATATATATATATATATATCTTTTTCTGACCTATTTATACTCATATAACTTAGATAAATGTCTTCCAGTTATCAATCCAAAATTTTTAAAACTGCTATTATCTTATTTGTAGAGAAATCAATGTCTATATTTTACGAGAAAATATTTGGTCGAGGAGTTGATTGAGGCGAATGGAACTGCCATTCGCGGATAGTTAAACAATCGGGGGAGAGAGTGGAAAATCAAAAGTGGAGCGATAAAGGGAGGCTATTGTCTAACTGTTAATTGATAGCAAATCGAAAAAGTAGACGTACTGAATTGCGGTCAATTACACAGAGAATAATAAACCGTTAGCAATGATACGCCGAATAGAATGACGCAACCCGTGCAACTAAGCGCTGGTACAGTTTCTGTCACGAGGAATACAAAAGTGTGTCCCGCGAGGATTAAGGTGAAGGAGTGGAGCAAATAGATGGGAGAGGAGGAAGGGCAGTGCCCTCCCAGAAGGGAAAGGCACGATTGTGGAAAACTGCAGACGTGGTTGACTGATCCTCGTCCAAAAAAAGTTTCAACGGCCAATGGAAAAGAGAGGCGGGGATGCTGAGTCAGAGGCTCCGTTAAAGCCGATATCCTCACAGGAGCTCGCATGAGGAGTCATGCAATGCAAAATTAACAATACCCCCTCAGGTCACCGTTGGGTTTCTGTCGGTTTTCGGGAAAATGGCCGAGAGAGAAAGGGAAAAATATAAGGTCCGTATATAATACCATTTCCATTTTTAACCTATTACCATTTTTCCTGCCTTTGCTGCGGTTGCTTGTAGCGTATGAGGAAAACAAGCCCTTGAATCTATTCTGTCACTGCCAGACGAATGTTGATCACGCGTAAGATAGCACCATCTATGATATTTTGAAATAAAATTAATCTCGTATTGTGTATTCTTGTTTAATACGTACTCACATTTTTCTCGCAAGTTTCCGCAGGCGTTTTTTCAAAGCGGCTGTTCACGAACGTGTGTGATGTTTTACTTTTTTACTTTAATATTTACACTTTTTAAATCAATGTTTCCTGAGCTACATATATCTAGGCTGTATACCCCAAATTATCGAAGAATATTTTATGAGTGGAATAGTATCCGTAAAATAATAAAATATATTCATTGTGTAATGGGACCAATTTTTGTGGTACCGGTGATTTTCTAATGGTATAAAGAGCTTTAAGAAAAATTATTGAGTGCTCCATGCATTAATCTTTATCCTAAAAACAGTTTGTGAAGATTCCGGCTTGTGTGTCTCTCTGTCCATTAGTGAGAGATGCCACACCTCCAACTCCAGTCCACATGCGCAAACCTGACTCCACGTGATGACACTTCCCATCTCCAGTTTTTCATATCATATGAAGGAGTATTATTGCGTTCACTGACTCTGTGTATCTTCTATGGATTAGATGCCATTTCTGGAATATCTTTTGTATTGTTGTGATAAACCTGATATAGTTTAATGCATTAAATTAAATATGGATTTTCTCCTTAAGTATAGCAAACATCTTTCCTATAATAGACAGTTCACTTTATAATGATAACAATTGGTTTCTTAGTCACGTTTATTGTTCTGGTCTCTAATACCTTCCCTTAGCCTTCTATGATTTTACCATTGATTCCAAGTCCATTCTCGGAAAACATTTTTGTACTGACGACAAAATCAGAACAACCCACGTTCTTTCTATTGGGTTTTAGAATTTGGGTTAAAATCCCGGAATACACGTAAAGCACTACAAACTGAGGAGACAGAGATTATGTTTTTGCTTGTTTTTGATATCTTGGTGAAATTCATCAGGTATGACGATGGTGGAAAATATTTGGAAATTTATTAAGAAAACTTTAATTATATCAATGTTGTCAAGGTAAAACTTGCATGGATTGGTCAAGTGACTAAAACCTTAAATAACAATATTTTTTACAAAATTTAAATGCTTTGTGATGAAATTTATCCATGATTTATTGGTAGTTACTAGAAAAAAGATCCGTCTTCAAGAATGCAATTGGGGATATGGTAATTCGAGAATGGCCTTGGAAACCCAAGCCCTTTCCTATTTCTGATTTTTGGGATGTATACTTATTTTTCGCGTATGCTCATTATTGCCACAGCTAAAAAAATGTCGAGCTTATGATTTTGGTGAGTAGGAGGTCGTGCTCTTCTCTCGATTGGAAAAGGATGTATAAATACGTAGAATATCAACTATTCTTAATCTTATTTTCAACAGAAAAATTGATCTTGAAAGAGTATTCCTGACAAAAGGAGGTAATACTCGGTGCAAAAAACCATAGTTTCTGTTCAGAAACTCTGGTTGATATTTATCGTAATTCCTACCGTGCGTTTCGGAACGGCATTACATATTCCATGCGAATATCGGATGGAATGTGTCTCTAGTGACTAGGATCTTTAATTGAATATTCTCACGTTCGCCCTTTTTTATTTCCTCTATGTTGGTTTAAATTTCTGTAAAAAAAATGGTCTTCGTCTATTCATCCTGTGCAGAACTGCGGCTTGTACGGGATAATATCATGATGACCAGCAAGGTGATGGACGGCCGGGTACTGTGGTCCGGGGCCTACGAGCCTCCGCTCAGGATGTCAATGGCGGCAAACGGTATCCACCTACATTTTTGTACTTTCTGATATTGCCTAATAATTATAATTGGTTAACGCATTTCTTTTAGCAACACATAAAAAGCGAACCTGCATTTTACCAAATCGGTTTTATTTCTTATATTGCACGCATGACCTTTCTAAGGATGCCTGATAAAAAAGAACCCGAGCCAAAAGGAAAATTTTTGATTATTCTTTTCAATTCTTGAGTCACGTGCGCCTTTTGCTTCGCAATAAATTGATTTCTCAGCATCCAGATGCATATCCAGCAGTTTTAATTTTATGTCGCTATTGCCGTAAATTTTCACCACGGCCGTGGAAAAAATGGGCTGTTTGACGCAAGATCGCCATATTTGTTAACTTGAAATGTCATCACTTAAGCCAAGTGCCGAATTGGATACACTCTCCAGTCCTCACTGTCTCTCATAGAAGGCTGTATTTTTTACTCCGAATCCTATGATGTAGTGACGTTATTCTTGCAAAAAATGAACAGAGGAGCTTATCGGAGCAAATGTCATAGACTCATAAGTTAGCTTATGACTTCTTCCATCATGTAAAGGACATAAAAAAATCAGTCACTTTAAATGCTGAAATAGAATATTTGTCATTATGCGTTCGTTGGTGTTTTCAGAGGTGATATTACCCTATGCTTGTACCTATGAAGGAGAATGATTTATTGTGGAGGAAGCGAGTTACTTACGGTCATATTGATACACAAATAATTGTAATTTGAAGTTAACAAAATTCTATTATAATCAGTGCAGTGACCAGATACTTTGGTTTAGCTAATAACTATTGATTGACCGACAGTATATGCAAAAAATATATGACTCATGTGTTGATTAATTTACTTGCACTCATGGTAGCACTGTATAATATCTGTTTATTTTTTAAGTTAAGCCTTACTATTCTTTCAAGATTTCGTTTGAACTTAATTCATATAATCGAAATCTATTGATTATTATATGGGTGCTGATATTATTTAACTTATATTTCACTTTCTTTATAAATTCAATGGAAGTAATCAGGATGTAGACCTAAGGTGATATTGTTTGCTCGAAAAGTCTTTATTCACAATACATGCTCATGGAGAGACATTGATTGCGAAGGAAAAGCTATTACAGATCTTTTATGTAGTATTAAAATATGCTGAAACCCTACAGTGATTAATGGTAGAAACCTATTACACAATTTTAAATGTCCTGTTGCATATTCAATAAGTAACGCCTGCATATGGAGTGATACCGCCAGTACACGTAATTTGTGTTGTGGATGGCATGTATTCACGGGGCTAATGGGGATGTGTATTAGAAAGTTTTTTGCAATATGCGTGTCATTGATGAGATAATATCTCTCTATGTTCTATTTATATAGATTTCTGAAAATGGTACATGATCAAATTTTGGAAAGAATGAGTGAAAATTTAGAAATGCACCCAAATATAACGTAACACACTAAATATTGGTGAAATTTTCTGATAGAAATGGTTGATTACATACGCTTTCCAAACATAACTGAAGATTTTTCAAAATCGTATTCCTAATGAATAAATTATCACCTTCTACATCTATAAGTAGTTTCTGAGTACAAGTTGATAGAATAGAAGTGGGACACGGGAAAAATTTCATACCCATTCAAATCTTTCAACTTGTAGCACTGAAGTATTTTTATTTTGCAACCTGCGCTTCTGTTAGACTGAAGTGCCCCATGCATAGTTTTATGTTAGCTTTAATTACACTGCTACAAAGAAAACCCTTCGAAGCTAGAAATATATCGAATCATAAGTTATGTTGATTTCTTTACCGTAAATTCAATTTACTTATGCATGGCTTTTTGGTTGAATACATTAATAATAGATCCTTGCTAGGCGATATGCAAATTATTCATATATATCTATTAATTACGCACATTTATGATTGTACGATCATTGCACGTGCTCAAAGTTATATGCGCATGTTTTCAATTTCTTATACATATTTCAGTTCCTTTCCACGTTTCTAAAACTTCGTGTAGCACTTCTTTGAACTGTGAAGTTCAAAATATTTAAGGGAAATTTATTGCTCAGATCCCCGATGTATGGCACAATTTAAAGAAAATTTTCGTTATTAATATAATAATTTTGACGAAATGTATGGCACGCATGGCATATACTGCCCTCGGTACCTCTCTCGTTCCTTCAAGTGCAAAAGTGCAGGAATGTATGGAGCACAATGTGTGTCCGGTGGATTTTTCTTACGAATGCATGGATTTTTTGCATTTTGATATGATGTGGAATGAGCTTCGTATTTAAATAGCCCAGAATCCTCCCACTTTCTTTTTTGTGTAACGAATTCAATCAATATTTTTTTAATATTTGAACAAGTGTTGCCCTTAACGGGTTGAAAAATAATAGTGTCTCTATTTTTACAACATTTGTTGAGATTTACACCGTGTTTACATGTGAATCTTTTGTGACACACTGCACACTTCTGTGTGGATGAATAAGTGTCCTATTTTTTAAATAAAGATCTTCCCCCCTACATATTTACGATTCTCAATATGAATTTTGGGAAAGTAAAATTCTGCTAAATTAATTATAATGTAATTTTTATGGTATTTGGCATAACAAATAGCCTTGAAGTTTGCTTACTAACAAATTTGATCCAACAGAATGAGACCTTCTGTCTGCCAGTTGTATAAAAGTTTTAGACTCCTACGTGGCGAAAAGTTTTTGTTACGATACTATTTTTTGAGAGAGTTGGTGTTTTAACCAACAGTATTCTTCGATTTTGCAATTTGTTCTATTCTATTTCGAAAAATCTATTATTTTCTTCAAAATATCAATTTCGCTACCTTTCCATTTATTAAGCTTCATACCTATCTGCAATTTTGGTTATCTAGTACGAGGGTCATCCGGAAAGTAGTACCCGTTCGTGCCGCATGATGTGCTGACGACGCGAGTAGCCGCTGGACGAGGTCAGATAGCTTCAGTGGCTTGTCTGCCTTCTCTGAGCCAAGTTGCGTGACGCTAGCATTGCCTGTGTTGTTTCTGTGATTGTTTACAATGTTTAAAAAAATTGAGAACGCCGCCAGTTGTGAAGTGAGGGCAGTGATTAAATTCCTCAATGCAAGAAACGTTCGCCCATGTGATATTCATCGCCAATTAAAGGAGGTGTATGGAGACAATGTAATGGACGAGTCGTCTGTTCGGCGGTGGTGTCGCAACTTCAACATGGGGAGGGGGAACACACACGACGATGAGCGTTCGGAGAGACCGTCTGTCATTACAGACCAACTGGTGAGCTCAGTTGACGAATTCGTGAGGAACGATCGGCGCGTCACAATTGATGACATCTGTGAGCATTTTCCCAATGTTTCTCGAACAATTGTTCATGAAATTGTTAAACACCATCTGCATTATGCAAAAATTTGTGCAAGATGGGTCCCTCGCGTATCTCAATGAGCTGGCGGCGAAGGACTATGCAGCAGGAATACAGAAACTTGTCACACGTTATGACAAATGCCTTAATTTGCTTGGAGATTATGTTGAGAAGTAGTTTAAAGTATCCTCTTTCTTAATATTTACTTTTGTGTCTTTATTTCACGAACGGGTACTACTTTCCGGATGACCCTCGTACTTATAAAATAGGTTTATTATCCTGTTTGATGGTCGTTATTGTGAAATCAATAGACATTTTTCTTGTCATAATTTCCAGATTTCATATTTTTACCCCATTATTGAATTTTAATGGAAAATTTTCTGCATAACTATCAATAACGTATTGAATTGTCACTCGAATATTACTTTAGGGAAGGGAAGCGCATTCGCGTACTTCCGAAGTTAGATATCTAGCTTTGTGGCATGCGATGTATTTTTCACAAAGAATTTCAAATTTAAAAAAAAATAAGCAAAGATATTAAATTAATATGGACGGAAAGAAAACCAAACGCAGAGGTACAGGGTGTGGCAGCATAACATCCTTTTTAAAGAGGTCATGGTGGGGGAGGTGAGATGATATTGGGAGAAATCCGAATCCGAGACAGGAAAGGTGGATGAAGAGCAATTTGATAGGCGATGGAATACTGCAGACTATGATAGAGGGGAGAACGTTATTCAAGTGAGGAAATGGAGGCAAAGGATAAGCCACGTTGGACGGAATGAACGGAAGTAGAATGTATGCGGAATTGAAGAAGGGATTTTTCTAGTGTGGGGTCGGGTTATCTCTTGGGCGAGACGGAGAATCCAGGGATTTTAAGCTTGTGTCCATCCAAAACCTACCTTAAACGGTAGAGCACCAAATTATAATTGAGATAATTACGAAAGAACCACTAGCCAGAATTTTCACTTCAATGTTACAGCATATTTTACTTCGATCATCTTATTTGTAATGGGCTATTTACACTATAATCATGTTCGCGTCCCACCAAATACTGGCAACCATGGTTCCATTTCTTCAAGAGGAAACAATACGGTCTGTGAGTCTTCTAATATGAGTGCGGTGCGGAAATCTGAAAAGCACATCACGCGCGATAAGAATTAAATATCGCGACATAAATGTAGTTTACAAGGTCTGTATGAATAAAAAGTGTCGGTAACAATTTATTTCTGACGTGTTCGTGAAGTGCTGAATTCAGAGCGTCGGTTAAATGAGCGCACGATCGCAGATTGAAATGGCACTGATAAGATTATTATTATTATTGATAAGATTACGAAAACTATTATCAATGAAAATTTGCGACGATGCGAAAGATCTGCGCTAAACTGGTCCCGAAGGTCTTGACGAACGACTAAGAGCAGAGTCGAGTGTCTGCTTGCAAAGACCTTCTGCTACACCGTCGCGACGACTCTCCAACTTCCTTACAGTCCCGACTTGATACAAGCATACAATTTCTAATTCCCAAAGATTGAAATTCTCCCTCAAAGGACAACACCATGGAACCTTAAATGCCGTCAAAGAAAATTGCCCGCGTACCCATAAGGACCTATCGGAACCGCCCACCAGGGAACCTTTGAGTAGTGGAAAAGCCGCGGGCAAAAGTGCGTCGATGCTCAAGGGATGTTCTTTGAGGAATTTTGAGGCATTGTGGAAATATCTGAAATAAATCTATTTTTCCCGATACCATTTATACAAACCATGACATTGTCATTTGAACGTTATGTATCATTAAACTACAAATACTTTTAAATTGACCTGGGGCCTAAAAAATAGGTTGGAGGTGGCCATTCATTATTAATAGTAATTTTTCCAATCTACATACACTTTTATCCTCACACTTTTACACAGTATCTACTACACGGAGAGTACTTCGAAACTAACGATTCTAAAAAACCTGGGAATAAAACTTCGAACCAAAAAAGAAGTTCATAGTATCAGTATTTGAGCAAAAAATGAATATGCCAAACCTTTACCACCATTTTTTTCTCAAGCAGTTTGCATTCGCCATATGAATGGTATTGGCATGCATCAAAGGTACGAGATATATAATAAGATACGGCAAGTGATGGGACTATGGGATGGGAAGCGGTGGGGGTATGACGCGACTAGCTGAGAAGAGAACTAAACAAAGGGATTCAGGAAGTCAATCTTCTGATTGATTTACTGCCGCTGACGATAATTAGAGAAATTATTTGCTTTTGAAGCGAGGAAAGCCGCTATGTTCGGCTTTCATTACAACTACGGTGACATTATAGAAAGATGAAACTTTCGGAGGCTTGAGGCTGCTGCATGTGTGTAGAAACGAGATAAGTCAGGGATTTACAAAAAAACACCCTAAAAACTTTTTCAATCTACCTCTTGTTTACACATTTTACGAATTATTTATACATTATGCCGTTTTTCTTTTTATATAATCGTACTTGCATTTTATGTAATGGTACCAGGGTATTTATTATAGTACCCTATCGTTTCTTCGATGGGTCTGCGACACTATGCGTGCGTAAATTCAGTATCAAAAGAACATTATTTGTCGGATTAGCTTATTTTAAGATTTAAAATGATAGAACCGGGGAGTTTGAATATGTTTTTTTATATCATTTTTGACACAGAGAAGAGTAATTTACATATTCTATCTGCATCATACTAAATAAACCAGGAAATCATGAATGTAAATATTCCTTAAATGGCTTACCAGAGAAAAATGAGGCAAAATGTGCATTTGGTTAACTTTTGGTGACTATGAATGGAAAACTGTTACGTTCAAGTTGATGAAATTACGAAAAATTATGGTAGTAAAAATTTCATAGAAGTGTTCAAAGTATTTTATTTCTAAGTCGTTACAGATCTTCAAGTGCGGGAAGCAAATATTATAAGCAGAAACTCTTCGTGGAAAAATATCCGTTAGGACTAGATATGAATGCCGTAGTTCAACTTGGAAGGAGACGGATGTAGAGGGGAGAAAACAAACTTTGCCAATAACTTAGCAGATAAGACCCAGCTAATGAATCAGACAAGAAATGACGGTGAAGAGGTGAGATTAAATGTTCCAAAGAAGGTAAAATACAGCAATCTCGGGTTTAGAAAAATGAGTGAAAAGTCAAACAAAGTGAAAGCACAGATGTGTTCATCAAAGACCATGAAAAGTTTTCCACCCCAAGGAAGGTTGTGGAAAATAAAAATTCCTAATTCCTCAGCAAACTCTTATTCATTGTGACTCTAGTTTTTCTATGATGACTACATGGAAGCAAAATTCCTCTCTAGGAGACATTATTCATCGAGTGCGCGGTTGCATAATGACGTGCAAAGTCCTAAAAAATGTCTCTAGTGACAAGACTGATGGAATGGGTGGAGAAAACGCCTTGATCCTTTTTCTTCTCGCGTCATGACTTAAGCCACCCCTGTCCAATGCAACAGGTATCTTTCCCTCGTTCCAGTGCCCCTCGTAGTTTTTCTAAATTAACTTTCCAAGCTATTCAATTTCGTTAAGTCAACAATCTACTTTTTAACTTACCTACTCTATAGGCTCATCGTGCGATGATTTCAGCTTGGTAAAATGTGTATCAAAATTAAAAATCTAGGTCAAACTTTGCTATCAAGGCCGATTTTTGATTTATACCTGGGTATCTAAAAGATAGCGAGATATATATATATATATATATATATATATATAATTTTATAGCTATGTGCCACCATCTTTCTCCCGGTCCCGGAATGATCTGAAGTATAAGAGAAGTGAATATGTTAACTTTACTGTACCATCAGTTCCGTGCTTTTATTAAAACCTTTTAAAAAATTGTTTATTGCTAAGTTTATTTATTTAAGCATGCTGCCTTAATCACTCTCGTGATTCAGGACAGTGTTATACCTTTTGTGGAATGCAGTGGTTCTCCATTTTATGCTTGGAGAATATTTAATACCCTTAAAATAATATTGCTCATTGGATCTAACGACCTCATAAAAAATTGAAAGATTCAGCGAGCAATACTTGTATTAGAGAACTTTATTATTGTTAATACGAAACCATCTCTTATGAGATCGTTCTGTTTCATAATCTCATGACCGAATAAGGGACCAATAGTGGCCCTCATAAGCCCTACCTTTGAGGCAACTTTGAGTCTGTTAGCGCAATCATATCGTTCTTGACACGGAATTAAAGTGCGGAAAAACTCTTTTCATAAACATTGACTCTGGGTTTGGTAGCCCTGTATTCCGGTTGGCTTTGGCCACCCTCAAATTGACTCAAGCTGTGCAATGTTTCGAGAAACAGATCTACTTGGGTAACCGCAAGCGTCGCAGGGAAACGAACTGGGCTCCTACCCTCTACGCGCCTTTGGGTTTAGTCTGAAGAGAGATCTATCCTCTCCCATCAGACCATCGTTGGCCATAAAATTTTTTTCTTTTGTGGCTTGTCATTTGCTAGCATCGTCAATCGAGTTTCACCAAAATGAAACCGCCTGTTTTTATACGGCTTTCCATTCTATCTCTAATTTCGATGGTGCTCGGTTTTCAAGTGTTGGAAACAACTGCATCAAAACTGATTTTGAATGTCTCGCGCGAGATTGAGATAAAAAATTAACAATTACTAGTTAAAATTTTCTAAAAGTAATCGTCACTGGTGATCCAGGTTCTCTTAATCAGACGTCGCTGGCCATGGGCATGAATGTAATTATTCCTCCTTTGGAAGCATAATAATGGATTTCAAGGAAACTGCGGGAGATGCCGCAACAGTAACTTTAAACGGAGTCATCCGCAATGGAATTAAAACTTATCTATGACCTAATAATGCTTGCGACCATTACGACGTCATTCACGTCGATTATCAACGAAAGGCACGAAATGCCTGAGTTTTGCGTGACTTTGACGAGGAAGTTCGAAATTTAATAATTAATGCTTGTTTCACTTGATATTCACTTAAATGATTTTGCAATGCACGCGAAGAGGCGTACTGGGCTGACCGTAAAAATTCACGCACATTCCCCGTTTTTCCTCCATCCGCTCCCAGGACCAGTTCGGGACCTCGACGAGAGTTCCATCATGCCATCCGGGGCTCTGCTGGAGGCAGCCGCGCGGAGGGCAGCCGTCAGGCTGGAGCTGGAGACGTGCAGGTCCGCGCCTCCCAACCCGGACGCAACGCTGGAGGACGTCCTGGACTCACTTCTGGGCCTGCCCCCCGCCTCGTCGTCGCGGTCTCCCGCCTCCCCGGCTTCCCCCGCCTCCCCCCTCAAGCACCCCCAGATCCTGCAGATGAGAACGGCGCCGGCGCCGGTGCTTCCTCCACCACCACCGCCACCTCCGCCACAAATGCCAGCCATCAACGCTGCAGAGCACCGTCAGCTGCTGCCCCAAGAGCCGCCGCCGGCGACTCCTCCTCCACTGCCACAGAAGCCTCCGGTAAGCCGTTCTTACCTTTCGTTAGGCTTCTCCGACGGTTGAGGTCACGTGGCATTGAAATCCACAACCAGGTTACCATACATACATATATGCTAAAATACTCTTTGATTTAAACCCATCGGTTGTTACCTCGATAAAATAAATGAAATTTAAAATGTTTCCGTATTTTATAACTAAATTTTAGACCGTAGGCATCACGAGTACACGACGTGTTCCTTGTGAGAATTCTGTAAATATTTTATTGTATTCGCGCGTGTAATTCCTGTTCACCTTTTTCAAGATAATCACCAAAAATTAGAGATGAGAACATGAAATATTCCTTGAAGTCTGATGAAGGTTACCAAATCGAAACATCTTTCCATCCAGTATTTCGTTCCAACGAAAGTATTAAAAAGCGGGTGAAATTTTTTAAGGTTATAGAAACTCTTTGAAGTAAATGGCCTAGAAGATTGGTGGACTGAATGAGTTCTTTGAATTCATTCTCTCCCGACTTGACACAGCCATCGGCCAGAAAAATACTATGGTATATGCTACAGGCACGAGCCAAGATGTTGCCTTACTTTACGCGAAAGGCATTCGGAGAATTATGTCGTAAATAGTTAACACAGTATAGTAGAAGTATTAATTACCTTAAGAGACCTGCCGTTTCTCTTAGCAGGACCCATTGGTATTCGACCAGTAATTTGTGTTTCATGAGTGGCTAATTGAAATTTTTGAAGTTACTCAACTTTACATAAAAATTCCTACCATATTTCTTGAACTTAAAAGTACCTCATGAAATTCAAGGTAATAAAAGTTTCGTTGGATCATTAATACATATATTTGGATGGGTGAAGAGTATAAACCTACCTACTTTGCAGTGGAAAGTCTTTCTTTACTTTAATTTATATAAATATTCAATGCATATAATAATGTTCAGTTAAATATCAATGCACATATAAATGTACGAAAAACAGCTATTTGGCAATGCACAAGAAGACTGAATTGCTCTATCGCTATTTTTCGTTACATTATTTATGGAAAATATGTGTCAAATTATTCCACTAGGACTTTTTTCTGATGAAATAACTTACAAAGTGCAATTTTCAACTTTCGATGCATTTGTACAGGGATTTTTTGCCCTTGCTGTGAATATTATTCATTCTTATGAAATATCAGCCGATTTTTGGTATCAATTATATAATAAGTAGAATAGTACAAATTATTGTGCTTTAATGGTGGAAATATTTTCATTAGTTACACTTAACCAAGCAAATTTCATTACTAGATGGCAGAAATTCATTACTGGAGTTGGTTTTAACACAAACTTTGAATTGTCTAGCAAGTACATTTCCCAGCGAGCCAATTTCATTGCCACTTCCACATAGATAAAGTTAATTCCAAACAATGACATATAATTAATGATTACATTCCCAGGGGCACATCAGTTCCAAAGTTGAGTTCTGAAAATCCCCAAATTTTTCTATGGATCACTATATGTGGGGTGGATTTTGACCCCATGTGGTAGCTGTTGAAAAACTCCGAGGCTATCCCTGAAGTGCTTTCCCTTTCTCTCTGCAGCCAGTTATACGCACTATCACAGGAGAAGCACGCCGAAGGAATCCTTCTCACCAACGGAGGGCAAGGAATCAGTCTCGGGCCATTTCACCCACGTCGCCCACATCGCAGACTCACCTTTCATGGAGCGCCATTGCTGCTCAGGGCGAGAACGCCAAGGTGAAGAGTGTCCCGAATCCACCGGTGCAAGTGGAGAGTGCTGTGGAAGATTTGGTCACCTCCACAAAGGGAGCAGGAGGAGAGGATGAGGATGAGGAGCAGGCAGGTAGGAGGAGCGCGTAAGTTTCCGCCAGGAAGGTTCGAATTGGATGAGAGTCAGAGAGAGAGAGGGCGCCTAACTCATCGCTCGCGACAGGTTTTATTATTCCCAATGCACTGCAGATTAACATGTGTATGCTCATGATTATTGAGTAGAAGTAAAAGTGCATACTAATTAGCCTTGTTATCCCACTGTAGAAGCAGTAGGCTACTCTTGACTTCAAACTTGATGAATATGCTTGCAAGATTGTTCGATTAAATCTTTTTTTCCGGTAGAAAAAAATAATATAATTGAGATATCACTGATGGAGTCAACTGTAGATTACTTATTTATTTTTGATTGTGTAATGTCATTATTTTTATTGCTTAGACATTTTTGATTTATTATCTGTTAGGAATGAAAAATTGTGAATGGTAGACTGCAAAGCTTACTTTAGATAACTAAGTAATTCGCTATCGCATATTTGTTTTTTTAAGATGAATATATTTTCTTTTGTTAAGACCATTAATTAGTTTCACAATCTCTTTTTGCTACATTAATAATTGCAATTCAACTGGAAAACCAGTTATTGATAAATGTATACATCCATGATCTTCATTCAAAATATTTTAGATCTCACCCTAACATCCATTACTTCAATATTAAAATAAATTTTTAATTCAAATATTCAAGTATTTTGTTTAGCAAATTATATTCATTTATTTTTTATATCATGTAGTGATTACAGTAAAGTTTTGAGTCTGCAGTTCATTGCCCTCTCTCACTCATATTCCTCACCCTTCGCAAGATGCCAATTTTATTAGAAGAATCTGATTAAAAAGCAAATGAAAGTGAAAAGAGCATTTTTGCAATAGCTCTCCTATAAGAGGCATCTGTACATATTTTTGGATTTGTTTTTGAGAATTTTCTCTTGGGGTTAGTAAGGGCACTTGCCACTGCAATATATTTCAAATTTGGATATTAGATAATATGTATTTACCTAATTACGTATATTTCCTAAATTTATATTAAAAAATTAAATTCAGGAAAATAAATAAGTGGCATGTGCTGGGTACGAATTTGTTAAAATTATTCACATTTCTGTAGTCAATTAGCCTGTATGGATATTGCTGCTGATCCACGCTCTCCAAGGTTTCAAATAAATTATTGGTGTGTGACCTTGAAGTATAACTTATGTTAGTGTTGTTGCATTAGTATATTTATTGAAGCATTGTGCTGCCTTCACAAAATAACTATATTTTTCTACGTGGAGTCATACAAAGTTTTTTCAAACTAAGATTGGAGTCTACTGTATGACTCTCCATGAAGTTAAGCTCAAAAGTTGAATTAAGTAACATTTGCATTAGGAAATTTCACCTGTAAAAATTTGTACAACTATTATTATTCTCGTTTTGAATCAATTTATGGTCACAAAGCACCCTAATCAATCCAAGATTTATGATATACATGCATTATTACTGCATGGTCAGAATGGTGCTTGAATATACAGGGGATTGTGTCATTCATTTGACAATCTCTTCTCATTCAAATACTTTGGAGTAAGGGCTCATAATATTTATCCTTATTTCTATGTAGAGCATACCTATCATCCATGTGAAGTGAATGAAATTATTAAAAATCAGATAAATTCAAAATAAAGCACACTTTTAGTACCATATGATTTGTAGATCAAAGGACCCTAGTAATGATTATTGTAAATGCAATGATCAGGTGTCAAGGAATGGTGTACATAATAAACAAAATTCAAAGACTATTTCATACTAATCATTATCAATTTATCATTGTGTTTGAGTGTGCACTCAAAACTTTCATGAAACTAAAACCATCTAGCTGGTGTTATGACACTATGTGGCATCCTGCATTAAATTTGAATCATGCTTCTCCACTTTGTTAGACTCCTATGTGGCCTTGCCATGTAAAGTTTCATGATGCGATTCTACAGGCAGAATAACTTATTTTTACAATTTACATCTTTATTAGCATTACCATCAACAGTGATAGGCTTTTACATCTATGCATATCAATGAACCTTTGATCCTTTGGGCATAAGTTCAATTCCTATTTGTTTAAAAAACTTGTAGCAATTAACATGCCCAAAGGTCAGCCCAATGTTTGAAACCGTTGCTTTATACATCCTCAGTCAGATGGGCTATCATGCTTTAGGTTCTTTCATCAATTGTATGGTCAGATGATCAACTGGATTTCCTTCCCACCTCTCTCTTATTATTCCTTATTCCTGCCTAGTTCTAATAACCTCAGAAAATAGAGTTAAGGATCATAGCAGTTAGGTGACTTCTATGGGACCTTCCAGATAACTACAAATTGTATAAGACAGTATGTAGAGATTCCTTCAAAGTGCAGACACAATGAATTGTAAAAAGGATCTTTGATCCAATAGCTGAATACCAAAAATTAAAACAGATATGAAAGGGTTTGGGGGATGAAACATATGATATCAGAGGAATAAAAAAATCCAATGGCCCCAATGCCAAGCTAAGTGAAATGAAGACTGATTCAAAAGAAATTTTTTTTTTAAGTACAGTTTTGCTTTTATTAAAAAATACATTTGTTCACCTCTAGGTGCTTAGATATTTGACTACTAGACGTCATGCCTGAAGCAATTAATTTATGTCGCAGTAGTATAGGAAACTGTTTTAACAATCAATATGACTTTCTTTCTTCAGATCTTGAAAAAAAAAATTTAACATTTCAATTGATACTGTCTGTCTATTATGGCATTATTTTAGTTAACATGTACTTGTTTACATAAGTCAAAGCTTTTGCTGTTGAACCTGTTTACTTATTAGATATTGTTTTCCCTGTGTATTCATTTCACTTCAAGAGAAGCATGCATGAGCCCTATTTTAAATATTCAATTGCATTAATAGAAACTTAATTTTGTAAGTTGATTTTAATGATCTGCAAACTTTCCCATGAGGACTTTTCAAATTGTAGAATGTGAATGGTACCTATTATTATAAGAATTGGATCCAAATTTTTTATCTGTTATATGCATCAACTTCTTTTAATTTTGATCATCACTCCACAGTAATGTTACCCCTTATTCACACTTCTCATCACCCATCTCACTGCTGATACCATTCTCAGGTGGTGGCAGATATTGCCCGTCTCATATCTTCTGGCTACAGTTATCTTGTTGGCAAATTTAGGAAACCATTTCTACTCTTAAGTAACACTTGGGAGGTTAATTCTATGGGGGAATTAATGGAAGACTGTTTCAGAATACTTTTCTTTGTGCACTAAAGGGAATAGTACTTTGGTGCCTTTGTGAGACTAGAGTTCAACAAGGGGAGGGTAGGGAGAGTGTGTGAAATACTCCAGAACTTTCTGAAACAATTATTTCAAAATTCATGAAAAATGTAATTTAACAAAATAACTATTAAAAGATCTGGCTTGACTAATGCTTGAATTTCAGGTTTAAGTATTTTAATAGTACTGAAGGAGCCGTTAAAAAGTCTACGTCAGAAGAATGAAGTCAATGGGTACATTTCTACCTTCCACCATAGATGACATAGTCACAACCATGCTCACAATCACTGTATCATCTGTGCATTGATTCCCTTCCTCTCATCTATCTTTCATATCTTCAAATCCTTGGCAATCTGTGTTTTCCAACATTTTATCTCATGCTGCTCCAAGAGCTTCCTCCTTGAGTATTTCTGCTAACTTTTCCAGCACAGCTATGTTTGTTGTTACTCATATTAACACGCATGCAGGTATACAATCACTTGTATAATACCATAAATGTGTCATCCTTTTTGAACGTCTAATCCCCTCTCAGTTCCCACTAATTCACTGTCTCTCTTTCTTTCTCTCTTTTTTTGGTCTTTTTTTCTCTCTCTCTCACTCCCTCTCTCTCCACCCCCCCAATTTAGCTACTTACGATCTCTTCTTGTCTCTCCCCTTGTATCTCTTGCTCTTTCTTGTGCTTTTCTCTTCCTTCGTCTCACTTTCGTTGTATAACTACTTCAGTCTCACCCCTGTGTAGTGCTGTTGTAATTTCAACTGCCAAGGCTGATGTGATCTTTGAATGTACTTACCTGCTACCTTGTAAAGTCAAAATTGGCATGCCTAATGACTTCTCTCAGAGCTGCCATGCAGAGCAGTTTTGGCAACTAGTTGCTGGAGAATTGACCATGCAAAGATATGTAAATACTGAAGGGGGAGCATGACTAAGGTTTTTTACCCTCTATATATTAAAGATGCCATATCTAAAATTCTATGAAAGTGAACAGAATGTGGAAAGGACTGGAATGAGGCCTTCAGCTGATGCAACAAAGGAATCATTTACAATAGTGTGATATTATGTGTCAGTGTCTTCATCAGATGGGGCTCTAACATTTCGTATTCCCGCTTGCATATTTGAGTTGGAGAAAGCAGATCCAGTTGAAATGATTACCATTCAACAACCTTCCGTCCAATACCCAATAGCTCTGCATGCTACCACTTATTCTCGCGGCAACACATGACCCAATCACTCGTGCCAAGACCACTTTTCTAAGCATTAATCCCATCCACTCCTCCACCTTTCCTCCCCTCCGATATCCTTCCTTTGGATGCCATTTGATTCCTTCAATACCCCTATTCTTCTCTTTCTGCTTCCCACTCACCATTTTGACCCATTTTCCTCCCAAAAAATCCATTTCACTCTTCCTCCCGGCCCCTGTTCTGCATCGACCCTCTATTTATTCTTTCCTAATCCCCGGAATAATCCCGGTACTTCCCTCTTCCTTATACCCCCTCCTCACTACAATCCCTCGCCCTGGTCCTTCCTGTCCTCGCCCCCCTTTTCCCACTTCTCTCAGCTTCACCGAGTGAGGAGGACGAGGAGGTGGCTGGAGGGTTCCCCGCCCCCATCGCATCAGAGGAGCGCAATCCTCCCACCATCGCCGCCGACGGCGATGAGGGCCCCCAAAATCCCCCATACAACGTGGCGGGCGACGACCCGATGCTCCGGCCGTCCAAGGAGGACGACGCCCCCCGCCGCAGGGTGTCCTTCGAGATACGACAACTTTCGGACGACTCAGAGGCCGATGCCCGGCGCCGTCGCCATTGCGCCCGCAAGAGGAGCAGGGCAGCGGCCTCGTGCCGGAGAGTAGCCGCCGCGGCCACAGCTCCATCCTCGCCCGCCCTCCCCGTCCTCTCGAGAGTTGCGAGGCAGGGTTTCCTCGCTCGGGGTCGAGGATGCGTTAAGGTCTTCTTCCCGGGGCCGGAGAGGGCCGAGGCGTTCTCAGCGGCCGCGGTGAGCGCTGCCCTGGCCGGGGTGCGCAGCCCGGTGGCAGGAGAACCCGGTTCCGCCGCTGCCACCGCCCTCAACGAGCTGGGCGAGCCGGTTTACGCAGGCTGGGCGGACCTCCCGCTTCCCACGGGGGGCTGCGGTGAGAAGTGCTATCGAGACCTCGTCCAGCTATGCAGGACCTACGATCCGGACTCGAAGTTGGTGCTGCTGGTTTGCGTGTGCGTGTCTTCCGCAGAGACTCCCGGAGCGGGAAAGTGGTCCCGCAAGGTGGTGTCGCGTTGCATGAGCGCTAAACTGGGGCCGTTTCGGCTCGCCCCGGAGCCCCAATACCACCACCCGAGGCCGAGCGACCCCCCACCGCCCCCGCCGCCAAGGAGACACCACCCGCTGCCTTCCCCGCTCACCGCGAGGGAAGGTGTTGGAGGAGCGACAGCGGCGGCGGAGGATCTGCGACCTAGGAGTCCCATCACCCGCGAGATGGAATACCCGGAGACCCTAGTCCTCAGGGCCCTTCCATCGGAGGGATGTGGGCTCGTTAAGAGGGAGGAGGCCTACGGCAACGTGCAAAAGCACCTAAAGAGGAGGGGCGTATCCTTGAGAAAGCAGTTCCCGGACGTGCACCGAAGGTTGAGGTCATATGTGGAAGACGGCGCGACGTTCGCACCTGTGGCGATACATCCGAGGGACGGTCTCACGGGTCGGCCTTTCTTGTGCGTGATCCTCCCGGAGGGAGCGGACGAGCCGTGCTGGGAGGGAGAGGAAGGCGGGCGTCTCAAGAGAGTGGATGTGGGGGTGACCGACGAGGAGGAGGAAGAAGAGGAGGAAAGCGTGAGGGGTGTAAGGGAGCGTCCACAGCGGACACAGGAAGGAGGAGAACACCCCCATCAGGTGGAAACCCCCTAAGGGGACTGTGTGTGCCCTCCGCCGAAGACTGCAAACAATTTCTATGAATGGTCCATTGATGGAATTGGGTATAGTCAGTAGAACTATAAATTAAAGGTGAGGCCCTTTGTCTGAGATTTCATTGCTGACATTACTGCATGATGAGCCGGTGCTTTTACACATTGTTACCACATTACCTACTGTTAAAAATAATAATTTGTTACATACATTAGTCTGAGCTGCGCTCAATGGAGTTGAAGATTTAAGAATGAAGTATTAGAAACCCATAAAAATTAAGCATCAACCGATGCATACTGTAAATAATTTTCAGAAAAAGTTTTGCTTAAATGCATAACCACAGAAAGATTTTTTGAAAACTTCCAAACATAGGCAATACAAATACTTCTTCCCAAGATGTACTCTATGAATAATTAAGAAAAATGATAGAGCATTTGTAAATCTTTAATCTTGTTCAGTTTGTGAAGATAATGTTGCATGAAATCTCACATATTTTATAACACACCCAATGAATGCCCAAAGTAATTGATTTTGTGGTCAAAAAACATTGTGAGAAATAAAAAATTAAGCTCTATTCTAAAAGAATCCATCTATATTTTTTGCATCTATTTAAAAAATAACTCTAATGTGCAGCAATTTAGTATGCTTTAAATTCTGGTAAAATGTAGGAGCATATGCAAATGGAGGTCACAGGATTGACATTGGTAACTGCACAGTTTCTTAAGGTAAAGAATAAGGCTATGAGAACAAAAAAAGAGAGCATTGGATAGGGATGTTTAGTCTGGCATGCATTGAATTGCCTACTCCCAGCAAATTATTTCATCACACAAAGGCAAGCTTAATGCACTATTGATTATGTTTTAGTGTGACAGAGCACAGAGGGGGCATCAAAGATGGATATATAAGAATTAATGTGAATGATTACCTATGGCATGAGAGGAGATTTTGTCAATGCCTATTAACATTTGTGTATGCTGATAAAAATTCACTGGCAAACAAATTGCTGCAGAGAATATTGGTGCACTAACTATTGGCGAACAAATGCCTATTCTTAATAACAAATGAATTGCATATATGCCACTTAATAAATACATGATTTCATGTCCTGTAAATTAGCATGAAACAATAGGTGAGAACCCAACAACAGGATTACAAGAAACTACATTTACAAGCTTTTACTTACCCAGTGGCACCAAAAATTCTCCTTTATTTGGGAGACATTGCAATTGTGAATTGTGATAGAAATACAATTGATAAAAATGGTAATAAAAAACAAAAAAGCTCAAAAATAATAATGAAATAGCCATTCTCATTGACCTTTGCAAGCATGTTTCTATAAAAATTTTGAGTTGTTTTTTTTTAACATAACTTCTTATTCCCCACTTGATCTATTTCAATAAACTTGTATTCAAAACTTTTTATAAATCTTGACATAACTTACCTACCTTCAAAGAAAACAATGTAATAGGCAGTATGTAAGCTGATCAAGTCATGCTCACATGCATAAACAGACTCTTTAACAATAGAAATTAAGGTTCATAATGTTCAGAGAAATGGAATTTAGTGAAAAAAGACATGTGTACATTTAATTTTTAATAATTATGTGATTATCATGATGCACCCAGGCCTTTACTATGATATTATTAGCAGTAAAAACTACAAAGACAGAATGGGAACCCCATGCTGGCTTGGGGAAACTCTTGCTACAATGTACCAATATACTTTTTAAACTATTGTGTATTGTAATATTAATGTCTCACAGAACTACACCACTGTGTGGTTGGGTTGATTCAGCATGAGTTGAAAAATATTTGATGGAATGAAAATCAGTCACTGATATAACTACTACCTACTCCTATGTGTTACACCAGTAAAGCCAGTTTTAAAAGTGGAAATGAATTGCTATTTCTATAAGCTATCTATTTTAAGTAGCAAGGAATGTTAGCAATTCAATTACTTAAAAAGATGCCTTTGTTACAACTTTTTATCAAAATAGACTCAATCAACTGTTAATTGTCAATAATGAGAAAATATTGCCCAGCAAACTAAAATCATCACTAACCCTGCCTTTGTATCTTTCTCCTATTTATCTCTGTTTAGGCTCTGTTCTAAAACTATGGAATGTGACATTATTGAGCAACTAGTTACATCCAGTTGCATGTGTAAAGAGTATGTACATACAATAATTATATGCTGTTTCACGGTTTTTGCAAGAGCAATCTACAACTGAGATAATTGTTTTCCAAATGTGCCAAGAATTTATATGTGTTGTTTATAAGACATGTCTAAAGATGTTAAATATTGGTTAATAGATAAATTCAATGTGAATTGCCTCTTATTATGTGAAAGACTTTATTATTAATGAAAAGAAGAAAGGTGTTAATAGCTGCTTGCTTGGGCAAAAAAAGAAATAAAACAGGTAAGATTCTTTTTGTTGGGGACTCTTCTTTGAATTTTGCCAAAACTGATTTAAAGTGAAACTTTAGAGTCATTTGCTGATTACAAAACCCTGATCAATAAATAATGAACAATAAAGATATTTTGCTACCTCAGTCTACTGAAATAAAATTAATGTTATTTATCAAATGTGGGAGAAATCTTAAGCTGTCACAAAGAGTCAAAGAACTTAGGAAGTATACACCTACTGTTTGTTATAAACATCATTTAACTTCATATTATTTCATACCTATCTAAAAGTTGATATCATTTCCAGTACCAACATATTCTACCTTTAGTATTAGAAGTATTTGACTATTTCTAGAACTTGCTGCCAATGCAATTAAATCATTAAGTGCATAATAAATAAGACTAATTCATTATAAAATGAGAGGGCTGGATATGAATGAAAACATTAACAAGTGATTACATATATATATCCCCTCCCCGGACTACAACCTTGACATGGTGGAAGGGCTTGTGAGTTCTGATGACCCCTAGAGCTGTCCTGGCAGGAGTAATTATAATTGCTCCCAGTAGGGTCACCAGGCTGGTCGGATAGGTCGAATTAGGAGCCAGATGAGAGGTAATCCACACAGCATCTGTTCCTCAGTGAGGCAGCTGCATAGGCATCTGACCCCTGTGGGGTGGCCATTGAGTGATGGTGTCACATTAAAAACACTATTGAGATAGCCAACGGGAAACAACCTCAATTTTCATTCCTAAGATGAAAATGATCGATGATACTGAGAATATGAGTCCTGGCAACTACAGGGCTCAGCCCAATTGGCCGTGTGTCGTGCCCGGCAGCGGGGGAGGCAAGGCTTCTGCTGTCGTCATCCCACGAAACCCTTGCATGGGAAAACTGGCAGCAGCAGGACAGAAGACGTAGGAGAAGAAGACCACATTAGTTAGAATAGGAACGTGGAATGTTAGGACAAGGATGAGGACAGGAAAATTGGAGAATATTAAGCGAGAGATGGGAAGGGGAAAAATAAATATTTTATGTTTATGCGAGATGAGATGGAAGGATAGCGGGGATTACTGGAGTGATAATTATAAAATAATATACAGTGGCGGGGACGAGAGCCAACGAGGGGTTGCCATAGTATTAAATGAAGAGGTAGGAAGAAGCGTAGTCAACATAGAATGGGCAACAGAGAGAATATTACTTGTAGAGATAAAAGCAGAACTGATGAACTTGGTTATTATTCAGGTATACATGCCACCGAGCAACCATAAGGAAGAAGATGTTGATAGGATATACGATCAGTTAGAGGGCATAACTGAGTGTGTTGCTGCAGGAAAATATTTGACAGTGATGTGGGATTGGAATGCGACGGTAGGCAAAGGAAGAGATGGTGATGAGGTGGGGGACTACGGTTTAGGCACAAGGAATGACCACGGGGAGAAAGTAGTTGAGTTCTGCAGGAGACAGGGGTTAGTCATCACCAACACTTGGTTTAGACACCACAAAAGACGCAGGTATACATGGAAAATGCCAGGTGACTTAGAAAGATATCAGCTAGATTATATCCTGGTTAGACACAGGTTTAGGAACAGTGTGATAAATTCGCACAGCTTCCCGGGAGCGGATGCGGACTCTGACCAAAATTTAGTTGTTATGAAATGTAGCGTCCGTTTCAAAAAGATAAGGCAGGAGCGGCGGGTTGAAAATGGAATGTAGAAGCATTAAATGGTTTGAAAAGGAAAGAGTACCAACAGGCAGTAGAGGAAATCATGGAGGAAGGTTAAGAGCCAAGTACTATCGAAGAAAAATGAGAAAGTATCAAGAAAGGGTTATGGAAAGCCGCAAAAGACACTATTGGAACCATTAATGCAAAAAGGACTAGGATGCCATGGATCACGGATGAGAGGATTACAAAGACGGATGAGAGGAGAAAATGGAAGAATGTAAACACAGATTTAGGCAAAATGAAATACAAAGAGTTAAATAGTAAATTGAGGCGGGCAACAAATAAAGCAAAAGAAGCATGGTGGAAGACGCAGTGCAAGGATATGGAAAGTTTGCAGAGGAAGGGTGAAATTGGTGCCCTGTACAGGAGAGTTAAATCTTTATCGGGAAGTAAGAAAGGGAGATCTATGCTAATAGTTAGAGATAAAGCGGGTAAGATAATAGTTGACGCAGAAAAGATCCAAGAGAGATGGAAGGAATGAATAGAAGAACTGTATAGTAAAGAACTTAGACCAACAAAGTTAGACATTGAAAAGGAACATGACGTAGAGGAAGATAGCTTAGGTCCAGACATATTCGATGATGAAATAGAAAGGGCATTAAGGGAGATGAAATTAAATAAGGCCGTGGGGGTGGATAACATTCCCGTGGAACTGTTGAAATGCTTAAGAAAATGTGGGAGGAAGAGGCCATATGGGCTGATTCAGAGTAACAATGAGGAAGGAATCTGGGAAGACTTTGTGCGATCAGTGTTAGTTCCTATTTCAAAAAAGATAAAGGCTACATCATGTGAGGACTACAGGACAATAAGTTTGATATCCCACACATCTAAAGTTGTTCTCAGGATCATAAGCAAAAGGATAGAGTAGGGCAAATGATGACTTAGGGGATGACCAGTTTGAGTTCAGATAGGGAAGAGGTACGCGTGATGCCATTGCAGTAATGAGATCACTAATCGAGAGGAAAATAGAATACTATCGGGACATATTTGCCTGTTTCGTAGATTTCGAAAAAGCGTTTGATAGAGTGAATTGGGAAAAACTAATGAGTATTCTGCAGAAAATAGGAATAGATTGAAGGGAAAGGAGGCTAATCCGCAACCGGTACATTTCTCAGACTACTCAGGTGAGAATTGGGAACAACGAGTCCAGATGGGCAGTGTTAGGAAGAGGTGTACAGCAGGGTTGCCCATTATCACCGATGCTGTTCAACTGTATGTAGAGGAAATGATTAAAGAGGAATGGGAAGAACTGGAGGTAGGAATGAAAGTTGGTGGGGTTTCGTAAAATCAGTTAGGTTTGCTGATGACCAAGCTTTAGTTTGTCAGTCAGCCAAGGGGTTTCAAGCATTGCTGAGTAAATTGGAAATTCAGTGTGATAGATACAGGATGAAAATCAATATAAAAAAACAAAGGTCATGCGATTGTCCAGAAAGAATAAGGCTAAGCTAAACATTAAAATAGGAGGGCAAAAACTAGATCATGCAGAACAGTTTACGTATCTCGGAAGTGTTTTGGACCAACACGGTCAAAGTAGTAGGGACGTAATGAAAAAAATTGAACTTGGCAAAGAGGCTTTCATAAGGAGGAGGGAGTTGATGACAGGGACATTGAGTAAGGGTATTAAGAAAAGACTCGTAAAAACTTTGATCTGGAGCTATGTACGGCGCAGAAACGTGGTAATTGAAGCAGGAGGTTAGACGTAGACTGGAGGCTTTTGAAATGTGGATGTGGAGAAGAATGGAGAAGGTGAAATGGACCAAGAAGAAAACAAATGAGGAAGTACTTGGTATGGTGGGCGAATAGAGGGGTTTGTTGGGAGAAATGGAGGCAGGAAAAATGGAAGAAAGACGTATTGATCGGCAGTGGGATGTTGAAGACTACAATGGAGGGAAGAATTTCAGGCAAACAAGGAAAGGGAAGGAACAGGATAGGGATCTTGGATGGGATGAAGGGAGGAAGGAAGTACTCAGAGATGAAGAGGAACCTGATGTAGAGTAGGATACTGGAATTTGCATTTTGTTTGGAGTCACAAAATATTTATTTGGTAGTTTTGTCCATCCGAAAACCTACCTTAACCGGTAGATTACCTAATAATAATAATAAATATATATATACATATATATACATATATATATATATATATATATATATATATATATATATATATATATATATATATATATATATATATATATATATATATATATATATATATATATATTTACATACATACAATAATATTATGATCTAGAAAGAGACATTGAGCCAGTACTTCATTTTTGATAGGTCTCAAAAATTTGAAAGAAGAGAGTGGATGTAAGAATTTTGTTCGCCAAAAGAATTATGTGTACATCGGTAGTAAATGCCTCACTGAACTTTATATATCTTGAAAAAATGTGGAAGTCTTGGTGCTCCAAAGATGAGATTTAACCCTTCTTACACTCATATTGGATCAATGCCATTTATGCAGAAATAAAAACCACCACATGGGCCAGTATTTTTATTAATCAATTATTTCATTATTGCAGTTATGTTCTGGATGGTTGGACATGATGTGTCATGCTTTTTCATATATGTATGCTTTACATTGACACTTCAGCATTAAGATTAATAATTGATACATATTTTTCATCCATACATAATATATGAAGCAGAAGTTCCTCTTCTTGAGGTCGTGGCTTTCTGATGCTCTAGATCAGAAGGGCTCAACCTATGTAGATGCCTCAACAGAAGCAGGAAACATACTCCAAAGAGGTAATAGTCATTCAGGTTGAATACTTCTGCTCTATAAGTGCTCAATCTGCATAACTATAGCCTCTTTGGAGTAAGTCTTCTGCTTCTGTCGAGGCATTCAGAACTATTTCTCAGCCTCAGAGGTTCAATTGCCATACCCAAAACTGAATTCCAGCCTTGGCAAAATTATCTGAGGCAGTAATTCCTTGAACTGAATGAGGTTACTGTTAGTTTTAGTGATAGAGTTACAGATCTCATCTAAACCAACACCCTAATCACCACCCTATCAAGTATTCATTAAAAGTATTCTACCTATTTAAAGGTAGTTTCTGGATGGCCCCTAATGACAATTTACCTCTAATTATTGTGAAAACTTCCACTTTCTTTCCTAACTTCATTTCTTTGCTATTTCTGCCTCACTTCACATTGCCCAAAAACCTACTTTCTTCCTACCTCTACTCTACTTACCCTTTGTTCCCCTTCCATCACAGTCTCCAACATACTACTACTGTTCAATATTTCCTCCAACCACTCCCTCTGCCTACTTCAGATTTTGTAACTTCCTCTCTTCATCAATAATGATTGGAAGGAAGAAAAAGTAGTTGTAGAAAAGGTGGGGATGGTAGAATGCTTTTTAAGGATTGAAATGGGCATGGGAGGTTTTGGTTGCATATTTTTTCATGAAAAGTTAATTTTCTGAATCTTTCAGTTGTTTTTTCATATTTCATTAATGTTAAAGTCATGACTACATTTGACAAACATAAGTCAAGTTACACATAGTGGAGTGAACTAGAGGAATGAACTCATGTTCATATTTTTTCCAATAATATGAAACTCTAGAGAATAGTTGAAAGAAAGTTTGATAAGCCCAGTACAAAGAGAATGGAATTGAATTGGGATTTTAGCAACATGGAGGAAGATATAAAAAATTTAGATCTGACGAATGTTTGCATATTAAATACTTAAAGAAAGTAAAACAAGAAAAATATATAGCATTTAACATAGAATGTTAAGCAGTGCACTGAAATAATGATTTCTTAGAAATATACCACTTTGTGTAAGTCCTACTAAGTAATTTTTGGTATCCTATCTCTGAGTGATAAATTACTTCTGCTAATGATAGAAATCAATTTGGTGCAAAGTCTTTTCTTTCTTGATTTTAAATTCATACCTGTGAGCATTATACAGTTTGAAATACTTCACTGCATAGTGACGTAAAATTAGTACGGCTAGGACACAAATGAAATGAATTCAATCCAAGGTAGTATCGTGGAATTACTCATTATTTCTCAAAATATAACACCATTAGCATAATATTCTGCAGTAGAGAGTTTTCATCATCAGTTTAGATATAGATTAAGTGCTCTCTTTACTATTAGAGAGTAAAAAGTGAACTTAGGAGCTTCATTTGACATAAAAAAGCAAAAAAAATTCTTAGTTCTCCCTGACATTGGGGCCTTCAGCCTTTTGTTCAATAATGACTATATGTCAGTATAGGTGCAAGGGAAATGTATGCAGTTTGTGTCCAAGCATGCCTACATTTGCTATTCCTAATTCAATTACCAGAATATGAGTGCAGGAAAATACTTGCAGTGGCTCACAATTCATGATAGTTATCTTCTTCATTTTCTAGCATATCTACCCTCTCTTGATCATGAGTTGGAATAAATTAAAAACATTTTAAAACACTCAGACTTTTGACAGTTGAACATAGCATGAAAATCTCTCAGTTGTTATCTTGGTTTGCAATTGAAGAGATATATTTTTCTTATCCATATTTTAGCTTATTTTTCAAGGAGAGTATCATTTTTGCAGATAATTAAAACCACCAAAGTTTGTAAGAGTGGAATGAAATTATTCTTAAAAATATGTTACGCTCATTGCAGTATCATTTAAAGAAATTATATTCAACATTCTTCAATTTTGACTAAAATACAATAATTTTATGCACAAGAGATTTGGTAACCCCTACTTATTAGTGGGAAATATAATCCAACTCTATTGTGATATGGTAAAATGGTTTTGCAAAAGTCTGGCAGTTGAAAATAACCAATAAGGTAGTTCATAATTTAATTCTCCTTGATGGATACCTTTCTATTAAAAAGGTATGCATCCTGCAAAATTACCATTCTGCAAAATAACATGCTGCAAATAGGAAATGGCAGAGGAATTTCATACAACATGATCATAATTACAATACAGGAACAATAAGACAAGAAATTTTCAACGAAGTTATCTTTTGGAAATGTTTTTTAAAATGCTGCATAATTTCTAATTTAAGCAAATAGGTTTCTTGATAAAGTACAAAACACTCGGTACATATTTCAAGAAGTGTCTAACACATTGAATTAGTCATTAAATATGAACATTTTTTGGCATTAAAGCACTTGGGAGAAAGATTCACAGAATGATTGGAGAGAATAGAAGAGAGAAGCACAGAATAAAGATGTACCAAGATCCTAAGATTAAGAAGGAAACTACAGAAAAAGCAAAGGAGAAGTCATGATTAAAACAGTTAACATCAAGTACATATAAGGATATATCTGGGATAGCATAATAGAGAAGTAATAGGATACAAGAATCCAAGAAATGAAGGTGAGAAGGCCTCTACAAGAATTTGAGGACACAAATCAAAGGAGTCAGGGTAGAACAAGTAAGGTTGGTTAAAAAGCTGCTGCAAAGAAATCAACAACATTATGAAGATGGGATACAGCAGCAAACGGCAGAAAAGCTAGTGAAGACTCTTGGGAAAAAGAAAACTATGATTGAACATCAGAAATGCAATTCTAATATGTCAATATAAGAAGAAGACATATGAAAGAACTGAAAGGAAAACATCAAATAACTGAATTAAGAACATTAGAGCATAATTAAGCTGAGTAAATAAATAATGAGAACAAAGTAGACCAAAACAATTGAGACTCAGGTATGCTGAAATATGAATTCAACTGGATAGTGGAAGACAATGATACATAAGGCAAACATTGGGAACAAAGTGTAAAAGCAATAATGCTAGGGGGCTGTAACAGAAATGTTGTTTGGGGTAACTAAAGATGGTCATGGAAGTGAAAGATTTCAAGAAAATTTTTACAGGAGTGTCATAATTTTAGCATACAATAATATTGGAAATGTATAGATTTTTGGAATTCCTAAACATATAGAACTGTACCAGGTAGGGAAGCTTTAACATGGAAGGAGTTGATGACAGAGATGTTAAGAAAAGATTTAAAGGAAATGGCAATGAAAACATTACTCTAGAGTGTATTTTTGTACGGCTCTGAACTTGGGCATGAGGCAATATGTAGATGGAGAGAAGAATGGAGAAAATAAAATGGAACAGAAGGAAAAAAGTTGTCCAAGGAATGGTAGAGAAAGTTGTTGGGAGAAATTTGAAGATAGGAAATGTGGTTGCATGGAATATTGACTGGTACAGTATTGAAATAGAATATTAAACACTGTGATAGAAAGGAGAATGCTCGGAAAGTCAGGCAGAGAGAGAAAAAGATTAAACATGCTAGATACTAACATGTTCCTTTATTCATTAAAATGAATACGTAGAACATTACTGATGTAGTCAAATTAGAACAGCAAAAAAACATAAAAGATACAAGTAAAAATAAATCTGTCTTGAGGTAGCCCTGGTGCATTAGTAAGGAGCAGAGGAACTTATCAGTATTCAAAATGTTTACATTTAAATTTGGCTTCCAAAATTCTGCCTAAGAGTGTAGGTCTTAAAGGTCAAATGAAGGGAGGTAGAAAGTACTTGTATGGAAAAATTTTATTTTCATGTAGGCTGTCAGGACATACAGAATCTTCTTAGCTATAGCAATGCTTAGTCCCTGGGTTATTGAAGAAATATTGTGGTAAATTTTTAATTGATTTGCCTTATGTTTTAATATCAACAAATCTATTTGGTACAACTAATCATATTATCTCCGAGGAGAATCAGGCTCAAGGGAAAATATGAAAAAAGAGATTATTAAAAAAGTTGATTAGATATAGCAATATATATATATATATATATATATATATATATATATATATATATATATATATATATATATATATATATATATATATATATATATATAGTAATTATGAAGCAGGAATTAAGGCAGAAGTCTTCATTTTCTGAGTTATTATTAATCAATATAACAAAAATGAACATAGGTTCTTGATAATCTACCATAGGATAGGTTAATAATAAAAATTAAGATAGATGGACACAACTACCAAATACTTATTTTATCTCTCCTAACAAAACACAACCCAGCATCCTACTCTACAACAAGACCCTCTTCATCTCCATATACTTCCATCCTCCCTTTATTCCACCCAACTTGGAAAACTGTTCCTAAAAATATCCTATTCCCTTCCCCTCCCTCATTTGCCTAACATCTCCTCTATTTGAGTCTTCAACATCCCACTGTCAATGAATGTGCTTGCATCCATTTTTTCCGTCTCTTTATGATTTCTGCCAGTAATCCCCTCTCTTCCCCCACCATACCTAGCACTTCCTTGTTTGTTTTCCTTTCGATCCATTTCACTTTCCACATCCTCCACATTCACATTTCAAAAACCACCAATTTATGCCTGTCATCCTGCTTCAATGACCATGTTCCTGCATTGTACATAACTGCACTCCATATCAAAGTTTTGTCAAGCCTTTTCTCAACATCCTTACTCAAGGTCCCTGTCATCAATCCTCTCCTCCTTTTGAAAGCTTCTTTGCCTAATGTAATTCTTCTCCTCATGTCCCTACTAATTTGACCATTTTGTCCCAAAACACTTCTGAAATATGCAAACTGTTCGATCTCCTCAAGTTTTTGCCCTCCCTCCTATTCAAATGTTTAGCTTATCCTTTCTATTTCTGGAACACTATGTAAGTATAACCTTTGTTTTACTTACAGTTACTCTCATCCCATAACTATTGCACTGAATTTCCGACTCACTCAGCAATGCTTACAACCCCCTAGCTGACTGACCAACTAAAGCTTGGTCATCAACAAACCTAATTGATTTAATGAATTTTACACTGACTTTCATTTTCATCTCTATTTCCTCACTTAACTCTTTCATCATTTTCTCCACACACACGCTGAACAGCTTAAGTGACAATGGATAACGCTGCCTTATTCATCTTCCTAACACTGCCCATTTGGACTCTCTGTCCCCCCACTTGCACCTGAGCAGTCTGAGACATATACAGATTGTCGATTAGCCTCCTATACCTCCAAGTAATTCCTATTTTCTGCAAGATACTCATTAGTTTTTTCCCAGTTCACTCTATCAAATGCCTTTTCGAAATCTACGGAACAGGCAAATATGTCCTGATTATATTCTATGTTCCTCTCTATCATAGAATAGTGTCATGTTATTTTACGTTCTGGTCAGTAGCTTTTGAAAATGGTTTAAATAGAGCAAAGTGGTAAAGGTGAATTAATTTAGGAAGTAACAGATAAGTCTTTCCATACCTTTCAATATTGAAAGGCATGGGTGTTGTACATTATTCATGGGGAGAATGTTATGCAAGGGGAGAGAAGAAAGTATAATATTGGGATTCAAAAGGACATTGAGGAAGGTAGAGTGTATGGAGCTGAAATAGAAGGTGGTAATAAAAGGGCAGTGGAAAGGTCCTTATTTATTTGGAACTTAAGGACTTTAGAAGACTATAACTCTGCGAAATAATTTTTTATTCACTCAAAACAGAAAAATAATCGATTGACAACTATTATCAACACAAGAGAGAAGTAAAAGTGCAAAAGTTATTCACGAGCTAGTATGTTATCATTTACTCGAGTGCCCCATGTGGAGGGCATCTCCAGCCCTCCCATCTTGGCTTACCCACTATCGGCTTAACTCATTAGCAATAATTACGAGTATTGTTCCACATAATATATCATATGGCTCACAATGAAAGAAAAACGTATTAGGAAAATTCTAGCTTACATGATACAATAATGACGGGCATGGTATTATGCCTCTTTTGGCTCGCATTCAATACAATTACAATACCAAGGGTAAAAAAACAATTCAACGCTTCGATGGAATTTTACTTCGAATAAAACTATAATGAAACTAATTTTCGATTGACCAAGACGAAAGACAACCGATGCCTAGCGGGCTACATACATAAGCGCTGACTGATTATGCATTCAATTGAAGCCGGGTCATGAAATAAGTTTCCTGCTAAAAATTAATTATGCGGTAACCATATGCCAAACTGATTCCTTTAATAGAGCAATCATCAATTACTTGAATATCAATGATGAGCCTTTGTACGCATTTCCCGTTTTTTCCAAATAAAGTTGTACAAAACGATCAAAACAACAAAAACAATGGAAAGAATATGGCAACACCGTAAAACTGCAATGAACATGCATCACCTTGGCATCGGTGTTTTCGATAGATCGTGTAAACAGAAGTCATGTCGTCTGAATTGAATATGAGGAATTGACGTGTCATTACTCATCCGGTATTGGGGAGTATCCTTGAAATACTATTCGTTGAAGTTTTAAGTATTTTTGTGTATCATGCTCATCACTGAGCACGCTGAAGATGATTCCAGTTTACCCATGGATGTAATTGACTTCGGGGAGTACGGTTCACAAAACATTGCCCCTTCCGGCGATATTTCATTTTCCTTGGGTGAGTTTCTTTATTTTTGTCCTGGGCCATAGTCAGATTACCAGATTGTTTGTTAAACTGTAAATAAATATTAAGTCAATCTAGTCTGTTGTAAAAACGGATGGATTTAATTTCTTGCCTACAAATTATTTTCCGTAATGTGTAGTAAATAGTCAACTTTCGTTGATTCTCATGAGGAATATATGGATGGTAATTTTAATTCGGGTGAAAACATTCATTTTATCCAGTAGTTTTATTGAGGGGGTATGCTGACAGGTAACCCACCCGTGACCGTTGACCTCTGCGAGTTTATTGCCCCTATAATTGAATGTTTTTCGGTCGAATACACAAATTTTCTGTTATGTTTTTCAGATGCAGACTCTGAATTTCCACAAGAAGACTTCCTACAACAGTTGTCAAATGACTTAGAGGTATTGTTTATATATGTTTTAATGGAATTTTCACACATTGCAATCTTTTGCCGGTCAGTAGTTTCAAGATTGTTTGTGTGCTATTCAAGTTTGCATAGGTGCCCATTAGCTTCACTAAATACGAATTCTCAGTATAATTTAATACTTATTGCTTTCATCCAAAATGAGCAAGGTTTACGAGCGTATGTAAGACTGGCTCCACCCTTACATTGTTGAACAAATTAAAATTGCCATCTCCGAAAAACTGAAATGAAAGTATGATCCGTGCAAAACCATGCTGCATACATAATCATTATTCTGGAAAAATGTCTGCCCTAATTGTGTCTATTGTATTTCAAGTTTTAATAGTTTGAAAATTATAATTTTGTTGTAATTTCCGTTTGAGATTCCATTGCTCTTAGAAGAAGGAACATGTGATAGAGATTTACTGGATGACCATGAAAGTGATAATGGTGGCCCTACCTTCACGAATGGAAGACACAATTTTGGTTTGGGAGTACTGGAAGATTTAGACTTGAATAAATGGGATCCTCAAGCATATCAATCCCTAGAAGCAATTCAGCCTGATATTGGTAATTATTTGTTATTTGATCTATATTTTTAGTGAAGAAATATTTATCTTTATGAATACTTCCAGCATACATATGCCTGTAGATGCCATATTTATGTAGATGATGTTTATCTTAGTGTCCCAACCCATTTTTTTCAAGAGAAATTTTATGTTTTCCTTTACTATTGATGGTTTCATGCCGAGTAGTTTTATCCAGAAATATTTCTTCAAGCAAATATAAACTTGAATGTGAAACGCTCCCACAATTAAATGGTTTTAGTGTATTTTCATTCTTGTAAAGTAACCACTTTTTTTGTGTGCAGTGTTCAAAATACTTAAAACAATAATTCTTAGGGAACTCTCCGAAATATAATTGTATACAATCACATTCTTTCTTTATAAGTAAGAGATATTATTCCATCGGATTTACCTTCAAAAAAGGCATAACTGGGGTTTGAACCTAGCTCTCACAATCTGGCAATTTGGTAGGCTCATTTGGCACGACCAAAGATTCTTCGATTCTAGCTGGTTCTAGGCTCTTGAGCACTTGTGATTTACTGGGTTCCAGACTGCCTGTGAATCCACAGGAAGCTCGGAAAAAGGGAACTACCTAACTTGAGAAGTGAATTTTACTCATTGGACTTTAATCCATTTGGGGTGTGTGCCAAGCAACCTCTATCTTTAAATGGTGCTCAAGTTTTCTGTTTTGAAGGTACCTAATGCATCTTTAAAGGTAATGTGCTGTATTTAAATTGAATTGTTACTTTTTTAAATACATGTGAAGTAACTTTAATTTATTCAATGTAACAATTCATGCTAAAATTGTTCACTCTAACCATGAATACATCCTTGAACACCAAATTTCACATTGTTCCCCTTAATGATTAGAAAATAAAAAACTCCATGTGAATTATTTTAGAAAAATTACTCTCTTTCTCTAATTTCTTCCTTCCTTTAACCTTGAATTTTTCTTTCACCTCCTAGATGTCATACACTGTTGCATGTACAATATTCTTTTTCGTACCTGAGACTTTAATGTTCCTTGTCTTGAGAGTCTCTTTGGCCACATGGTCTAGTATTTCCTTGGTCTAATTCTTTCTCTAAAATCATTTACTCTTCTATCACTCATTCGTGGGCCTCCCATTCCTTGCCTTACCCCTTTTTTTAGCATAAATACTCTTATAGTATCCTGTACTTGCTGCATTTATTAAAAATATATGCTTATCCTGGTGACCCAAATTTAGCCTTGTACAATAAAGAGTACACTTTTATATATATACATATATATATATTTGTTGTCTCAGGCGTAACTTTGTGGAATTTGCATAACATATTGAAATGTAATGAAATAATTGACTTTGTAATTCCACACACTTTATTTAAAAACACACGACCCAGGTTTCGACGTTGAACGTCATCATCAGGTGGTCCTCATAGAAGCACGCTGGCTATATATACCTTCTGATCATAGGAGGGGGGGGTTGGTCAGAGAGGGAGGTCGGAGGGGTAAAAAGGTTACAATGTAGCTGGGAAGAAAAGAGCAAGGCATTGCTTCACCCAAAAGCTTTCGGCATTTCATGCAATGATCCACCGTTTGACCGCTATCCCTATGTCAAAATTCAATGTAAATAAGGAACTTAATGTAATTAAAACGTTAGCAGTAAACAATGGGTATTCAGAAGATCTAATAAATAAACTTTACCGGAATAAACTTACAAAAATAGCCTTAAGCCACATTTACAACCCCGAACATGTAAAAGATCCCACTGCCAAATGGCGGAGAATACTATATCTTGGGACTATTTCTCAAAAAGTAATTAAAAGTTTACCTAAAGAAAAAATTAAATGTGCCTTTTACAGTCGTTCATGCCTTAAGAACCTGATCTCTCACACTAAAGACAAAGTCCCCGAAAACGAGAGGAGTGGAGTGTATGAGTTAAAGTGCTCGGATTGTAGCACAAAGTATATTGGACAAACAGGACGGAAATTTAAAGAAAGGATTAAAGAACACCAAACATGTGTAAAAAATAAGAACATAACATCCCTCTTTGCAAAACACCTCATCGAAAGTGATCACAAAAGTGACTTTGTGACAAAAATTATTCATTTTGAAGAAAAAGGTCAAAGGCTCGATGCTTTGGAGCAGTTAGAAATTTTGAAATGTGTCCGTTGGAAAGATGATCTTGCCAACGAAATTTTGTATCCCTCCCACTCCCCACTCCTAGACCTACCACTCTTCTAAATCAAAAATGTAATTCTCTTTTCTTCCCAGCTACATTGTAACCTTTTTACCCCTCCGACCTCCCTCTCTGACCAACCCCCCCCTCCTATGATCAGAAGGTATATATAGCCAGCGTGCTTCTATGAGGACCACCTGATGATGACGTTCAACGTCGAAACCTGGGTCGTGTGTTTTTAAATAAAGTGTGTGGAATTACAAAGTCAATTATTTCATTACATTTCAATATACATATATATATATATATATATATATATATATATGTATGTATATATATATATGTATATATATATGTATATATATATATATGTATATATATATGTATATATATATATATGTATATATATGTACATATATATATATATATATATATATATATATATATATATATATATATATATATATATATTTATTTATTTATTTGATACCTTACACAATATTAATTTTTTTATTAATGTACTCAAAATATTATCAAAAAACTTTCTACCTGCATTTACACATGACTACCAGCATTTATTTCTAAAATATACTTTACATGCTAATACATTTACAACTAATTTTTTCTGTCCCTTGCAAAACTCAGTCACTTCAGCTGTCCTACCTTCGTATGCAGAAGTTCTTCCAAGATGTACAAAATCATCCTCCAATTCAAATATTTTACTTGTTATGCTCACTATGCCTTCATTTTTCCTGCATTCCGTACTTTCATACCTTCTTCATAAGCTATATCATAACCACCTAAATATAAAATGAAGTAAAATTTACAGCGCAGAATCAAAACTATTAAAAAAGTAAAACTCAAAGTTGGGGTTGCTATGTGAACCTGGACACTAAAGCAGCCTCAGCATAAAAGGTTAGTTTTCAAGTACTGTGGAACCTCAAATAGTGAGTAAATTCGCATAATGAGCAAAAATATTTTGCCTGAAAATGTGTGTATTGAGAGTATCTTTTCACAAGTGACGAGGTGAGGGGAATTCCCGGATTGATAGCTCACTGGTTACTTCAGTTTTTGTTTACCACTTGTTCTGCTAGCATTTTAGTGTCACTAGTGATAACACAATTTCTCAACCTTGTGTTCAGATGTGTTATATGTGAATTTTTTGGGCAAAATTTAGTAATATTTTGTGCATAGTTGTAAAACTGTCCCCAAAGAAAAAGTTGCGAGGAGAATAAGGGAATAAGCATAACTGTAAAAATGAACAATAAAATCATTAAAATATGTTAACAAGGTGTAAGCTTGGCTGATCTAGGATACGCATACAATTGGTCCATATCAGCAATTTTCACTATCCTCAAGAACGAGGACAAAATTAAGCAGATAGCTTCAAAGGGAGTTGCAAGAATATCCACACAATGGTTATGTATTCTCAATGATGTTGAAAGGTTGCTTTTCATATGGATGAACAAAAAGCAATCGCAATCTGACACAATTAACGAGAATATCATTGGTGAGAAGGTGAATGTGACTTTCTCTGGCCTTATTAAGATCATGTCAGGAGCATCAATGGCCGAAGAAGTATTTAAGGGAAGCCATGAGTGGTTCGAGAAGTTAAAGAAAAGAACCAGTATCCACAGCATTGTGAGGCACAATGAAGCAGCGAGCTGCAACTCAAAAGAAGCAGAGAACTTCATCGGTGACTTCAACAAACTCGTAGAATCAGAGGGTCACCTGCCACAACAGGTTTATAATTGTGATGAGATGTGTCTCTTATGGAAGAAGTTGCTGAAATAAACAAGATATATACACATAATTGCAGAGGAGAATGCATTTCCCGGCCACAGACCAATGAAAGGCCATCTGACACTGCTATTGTGGGCCAATGCAAGTAGTAATTTTAAAATTAAACCTCTGCTTGTTTAACAATCAGGAACTCAATGGGCCTTCAAGAAGTGCTGTGTTCATAATAGCAGGCTAAATGTGATATTGAGGTCATGGGAAAGCAAGGGAAACTGTTGCATTGTACCATACATATGAAATATAACCCTAATAAGGCAATGGCTATGCATGCAATGAATTTATTTAATGAGAAAGCTGAATCACATTTGCACAAAGTTTTGAAGTGTTGGGGAAAGCAAATGTCTCCAGACAGCTTACTATTAAAAGGGAATTAGGAATGCATAATAAATAATGAACTAATTATTTCGATTTTTTACAAATCAAGTTCACATTCTATGTTGGTTCATTCTGCTGTAGAATAAAATATGATGATGATCCCCAACCCTGAACGGTGGACATATAATTTTCTTTGAATGAACCTTTGACATAATTTATTTTTTTTTGCATGGATTGCATTATTTTAGTTTTCAATAATTGAATAATGGAAAATTTTGTTTAAATTAATTTAATTAACAATAAGAAAATTTGTTTCTCTAAACAAGTGTTTCTCTTAAAAGAAAGAATTATGGCTGTTGTTTGAGGCTCCACTGTATTATTATCAAATGTTTTGACCATAAGAAGCAAGAAAAGTAATTAAGAGCATAATAAATTACTATGTAATGCAAAGTTTAGCAGCATAATTTATTAGATCTATTGGTCCTGATGGTATGGAAATATTAGCAGAAGTCATCAATGGAGTATTAGATTGGAATTTTTAAAAAAGTCTGAAATAAAAGGCCAGAATCATATGTACATAGTACGTGTGTGGACATGCAATCACTGCGGCATTGCTCATCTGACATTCCACAATTTCAAAATTTTTTCTCCCATTGGGGACCTTTCACGAAAAATAGTGTGCCCTTTCTGGTCAAGGAATGTGATACCAGTTTACTGGGTTGTTTGGCTTTTCGAAAAAAAAATTATATGGTGGCTGATATTTTTTATTCGAGATAATCATTTCTCTTTTTATGCCGCTGGGTGAATCAGAACCATAAAAGGGGAAGGTGTTCAAATGAATTCTTAAACTTTGGAATGTGGATTCCCATGTATGTATCAATGGGAAACTCATATGCCTTCAATTGTATGCTACCAAACGCAATTTCTTCTTAATACGAGGGTCATCCGGAAAGTAGTACCCGTTCGTGAAATAAAGCCACAAAAGTAAATATTAACAAACATAAAAAATTTTATTTGAAAGAGGATACTTTAAACTACTTCTCAACATAATCTCCAAGCAAATTAAGGCGTTTGTCATAACGTGTGACAAGTTTCTGTACTGCTGCATAGTCCTTCGCCGCCAGCTCATTGAGATACGCGAGGGACCCATCTTGCACAAATTTTTGCATAATGCAGATGGTGTTTAACAATTTCATGAACAATTGTTCGAGAAACATTGGGAAAATGCTCACAGATGTCATCAATTGTGACGCGCCGATCGTTCCTCACGAATTCGTCAACTGAGCTCACCAGTTGGTCTGTAATGACAGACGGTCTCCCCGAACGCTCATCGTCGTGTGTGTTCCCCCTCCCCATGTTGAAGTTGCGACACCACCGCCGAACAGACGACTCGTCCATTACATTGTCTCCATACACCTCCTTTAATTGGCGATGAATATCACATGGGCGAACGTTTCTTGCATTGAGGAATTTAATCACTGCCCTCACTTCACAACTGGCGGCGTTCTCAATTTTTTTAAACATTGTAAACAATCACAGAAACAACACAGGCAATGCTAGCGTCACGCAACTTGGCTCAGAGAAGGCAGACAAGCCACTGAAGCTATCTGACCTCGTCCAGCGGCTACTCGCGTCGTCAGCACATCATGCGGCACAAACGGGTACTACTTTCCGGATGACCCTCGTACTACCATCAAATATGTCTGGGTCAAAAAGGTAATTAACATTTTATGGTAATGGCAAAAATAATTTTCTTTAACTGCCATAGTTTTGGGACTGTTTCATGGCTTTCATCGTGCTTTAGGTAAGCATATCATAATATAATTACAATCATTTTTGTGAAGAAATTTTCTATACCTTAAGCACAGAGATAATGTATAATGTGGACTCAGAGAAATAAAGAGAAAATGTATGCTATATATGTACATTCTGAGGGCTAAGACGAAGAGATTTCCTTGTTGTGACAAAATTATTTTGCTATTTTTCTCATTTTCTTTTTGCATTTTCATTATACAAGGTTCAGTAGCATTAATATTTTCCCTTTTCAGAATATGTCATCAAAGATGAAATCAAGACAGAGCCACCCTCACCTCCTTCCTCTATTTCGTCACTCTCATCACTTTCAGAAGTGGGAAACTCCCCTGATAGTAGTGATGGAAAAGTGGAGTTTAAGGTGTGTATCCTCTAAGAAGAGAGAGACTGTCAAAGACAACTTGAGTTGCTCGTCACCTCTTCCAAGTATTTTTTATAAAAAAACATCCTACTCAGGTTTAACTCCCAAATAGGTGTTAGTTAGTTAAGACCAGTGGCCAGCAAACTCGCCTGTCAAAAGAGCCAAATATTAACAGTAAGATTGAAATTTCTTCTAAGAGCCAAATTTTTCAAACCTTGTTTGTTTTTAAACTATGTTGGTAGGTACATTGTTATTAACTTAATTAGGGTACTTATACTTGTTTCATCTATCTCCTTTCGTTCATCCTCTCTGCATACCTTTCTCAATCCTCGACCCTACATATTCTTTCACTTCACAATGCTCCCTAAATTTAACTTAATTACCTTAACTTAAAGTTTAAATTCTACGTTCATTGAATAAAAATTGATCTTACTATATAACTATATTATTTGTTGATAAAATTAAATTGTAAGGTATTCATAAAATTAAATCATGTGAATGATTGACTAACAGTAATGTGAAAATTGGCCTTGAATTTCTTTGGAAAGTTTGTTTAAGTCATGTTGGTATATTTTTGTGTATAATTTTAGGCACAATTCCAGGTTCTAATCAATAAGATGACCACTCAATTTACTCTGGATAAGGTTCATGCTAGAAAATCATTGTTCGCACGAATATGTAGACCAGAATAGCGAACAGAACGGCAAACATTTGTTTTTTCAGCTGATTATATGAGTCAGGAATTTTATTCCAGGTGTTAAAAATCAACGCCTGCCTTCTCCAGGTCTTTTAAATCAGACCACTTGTTCTGTGAACTAAGTTTGCATTTATTTGTCTCCAATATTTCTATATCAGCCCAAAGATATTCAAATTTTGAGCTCTACAATTTGTTGTCAAGAAGAAAATTCGGAAAGCATTAAGGGAAGGAAAAGATGAGCTGAAAATTTGAAAGAGGATCCAAAAACATTTGGGTCCTACATGTGAGAGATTCAAAGAAATGTCTGTGGTTAATTCACTCAAAAACCATGAATGTGAATTAGTAAGCAGAAGTTTGGAAAAGCCAACTTATTAAATGCCTTCATGTAAAGTATCTTCACCAATGTCTCTGAGAGAGTACCAATTTGTGCCCACCAAATGATATCCAAAATGTAATTCTCATTATGAATAAATTATTATAGCACTTTTCCACTTGAAAAAAGTGGAAAAATGCTACAATCAGTTATTCATTATGTTAGACTTTCACCTCATCGTGCCTGAAGCTACTCAATTTGGTTATTCTCATATATTGGAATAGAATGTTTGCTGAAAAATATGAAGCCTAATAAATCCTCCTGGTTCGATAAAATACTTGCTCCAATATTTAAGGAACTAGCATTAGAAGTTGCACCCTATCGAGAAATCATATTTAAGAAATTGCTGGTAGATCACAAGGTTCCCAGTGATTGGAAAATGGCTAATGTAAAACCTATATTTAAAAACTGGGGCAAGGAGTAACCGATGCAGTGGTTTACACAGATATCCATAATCCTTGGAATAAAGCAGCTTTAGCTGATGACCTTAATACTATACAATGCCGGTTCAATACTTGTCAGTTAGAATTAAACTTAAAAAAGTATGTAGTGATGACTTTTTGGAAAAAGAGAAATTCCCACAAATGACTACTGCATCAGGAAAACTGAGATGGATAGTGTGGACTTGATTTAATAATCAGGTGTAACACTCACGATCTCCCCTGGTTGAAACATACACGGAGAATGACAAGGAACAAGCTAACAAAAATTAGCATTTATTTTATGAGTATTGGGGAAATGTGATGAAAAGATTAAAGAGAAATATTATCTTTTGACGGTTAGGTCTCATTTAGAATATGGTGCTAGTGTATGGGACTCTCTTTAAGTTGGATTGTTTGCTGAATTGGATCATGTTCAATGTAGAGAAGCTACATTTTTAAAACATTGTTATCATAAACAGAGTAGCTTATCAAAATTATTAGAGGAGCTAGGCTGGGAATCACTCCTGGAGCTGAGGTTAAATTAAAGATGAAATGTCTGGCATAAATTGTAAGGATGACACTTTAGCAGTGATGTTGAAAATGTGTTATTAGCCTCATCATACCACAGTAGGAGAGATCATGTCAATTAGAGAGATTAAGGTTAGAGCAGATAGAGTTAAGATGTCATTTTTCCCACGAACATTAAGGGATCAGTACCGCGCTGCCCGACTACACTGGGGGAAAATTATTTAGGGTCAAAATTAGTCTGGTGTGTAATCATCCCCTGCCACACACCCTACCAGTGGGTTGCAGAGTACTAAAAGTAAAGTTGTGGAGAAAACTTTTGGGGGGAGGCAAAGCACTTTGGACTGAGGCAGGTGGAAATTCTAACCTCAAGGTTGTGGATTTTAACTACCAGTCTCTCTTTAATGACAAGTCTTTCCTGTGGAGACATGCACTCGCCAAAAATACATAGTAGAACATGATGCAAAGATACTTCTTGATGATATGCGGGGATATATTATCTTTCTGAGTGTGTTTTCTCACTAAGTCACTTCAGAACACTTACCTAAAGATAAAGACACTTAAACACAACTATGCTCACACGTATTTTGTGGAAGAAAGAGCCACGCTCAAGGGAGTAAAGAGCCATGTGTAGCTCACAAGCCGCAGTTTGCTGACCACAGGTATAGGCAGTAGGATTATGGGGGTAAGAAATAATGTTTTGATATTTTTAACCAGTTAATCAGTGAGTACTTCCTCAGTAAAAATCAATTAAATTCAATAATGTTCTCCATTTTCAATTTTCTGTAAAGTTAACACATCAGTAACACCATATGTGCATGTACTGAAACAATTCCACTCTTGCCCAATCACTCTTATAGGTTGTTTTGGAAAGTCCTCCATCATCACCACCCAGAGATGGAGACAAGTGTCCATCAATGGCAAACATTCAATCGTGTACCATTGTGGGGACTAGTGTTGGCACTCTTCTACCCACAACTATTATTTCTGCCTCCCAGCCTGTTATAGTCCCTCAAGCCATTGCTCCTCGTGCACCCAAAGGTGTGAAAATCATACGACCCAAACCCTCTTGCTCTCCAATGCAAGTAACTGGTGCTTCACCTGAAACAGAAGGTTAGTTTTTAATTAAATAGATGTTTATGTTCAATGGAGAAATATTAATGATGTTTGTGTACGTATTTTCTGTTTCTTTACTGGCATGTCATGTATACGTTTTCATTTTGTGATTTCCAGTCAAAATAATATTTTATGTATGTGTGTATATTTATGAGTATGCATGCAAGCAAATGAATATGTATGTGCTTGTGTGAAAATATATAATGTATTTATTTTATAATATATAACACATTTGGTGATGAACTGGATAAAAATATAACTTAATGGAAAATGATATAATTTATACTACTTCCTGCTCAATACTTAGTTCATTGACATGAATCTCAACCTATTATGTATAATTACCCACCAAAATATTACCCCCGTATTAGCTGATCCCTAAGCTGGATGGAAAACTGCCTGCTTGATACAGCAAGGCAATGCGTCCATAAACTTCACAGATTCACTTACCTCCTAGCATTAATTGGTAATAATGCACTTAAGTTATCAAGTTCTTGATAGTAGCAAGCCAAATCTTGGAAAGAGATGACTGGTGATGCCTTTGCATATTGATTGTCTTTGAAGGATAAAAGTCTTTCAGGGATTTAACAGTTTCTAAGAAAAAAATCAAGATTCTTGCTAGGTTTCGTTGTGGCTTGTAATAATGAAAAAATGTAACACTTTACTCCAGGTAATTTGAAATGAGTTTAAATCATTTGTCTGAGTGCATTATCTATATATATTTAGTGAGTTTAAATGGTGAACATTGAGTTGTAATTTTCATTTAGTTGAAAATGGATTTCACTTATTTTGTGAAAAAGTTAATCTATATGGATATAGTTGAAATTTTGTTGATGCTTTGTTTTGAGAGAAATAATTTTAAAATTGTAATAACCAGGTGCTGAGACAAAAGCTTCTCCACAAGCCATTTTATTGAGTGCAAAAGAATTTGAAGCATTGACCTGCCAAATAAAGAAGAGCAGGAATAATGGAAACAGGGCTCCCGTTACATTAGTCACTCATGTTGGTTCAACACCTGTCGTTGAGAAGCCCACGTCTGTTGTTACACCTGCAGCACCTGCAATAACCTGCCAACTTGGGAGCAGTAGGACAGATTTGGAGGTTAAATATTTTTGTTGATAACATTAGATTTCATGCTATGGTGGTTTGTTCAGGCTTTAAAATAACCAAATTATTATTAATTTTAAATTTTTGATTAAACATGCCTACTCCTTAAGCTATTAAATCTCTTGGAATATAAATTAGCAGACTTTTAATTAAATCATGTGGGTGTAATATCTTTGACTGCATTCTGTATTACTGAAATTTTCTCGGCTATATTTAGTTGTCTGTTCACATTTCACTAGATAGTAGCACACTATTTGTGAAAGATGGTTCAATTTAATAAAACACACCAAATACAGCCCGGTACATTTTTCAATAAAAATCAGCCAATTGATGTTGGTTTCATATTGAATAACTGTGTTGAAGTTGTAATGGGTCTAGTTAACTACGGTTTAGCGAATTAGTAAATTGAATTCTTTATCTCTTTGTAATATATCTGATAACACTCCAGGGTTACTTTTTGAATTACAGAAAGAAGTTTTGATTATTGGGGATAGGGGGGCTTTTTTCAAAATATCAGTTATTTAATGCCTTTGTAATGTACACATATCTTTTCAATGCACGAATTTTGAAAGAAATGATGTATTTGTGAGTCATGGGATCAGATCATACATTCAAATATCATTGTAGAATATTTCTATGAATCCTTACTACAAGTATACTTATTCTTATGCTTGTGATCAGAGACTGGTCAAATGATGTGATATTCAAAATTAATTGAGATCAAAAAATGATGCTCACTGAAGAATGATAGTCATAAATATTAGTAGTGAGTTGTAGCTATTAGGAGAGGCAACCAACGGTGGAGGTCCTGTGCAAAATTGTATACATATGGTAATTTGGGAGAGATAGGATTATCAGAGAATGGGGGAAGTGTGGAAAGAAACTCATTGTCAGCAGTAATCACCTTGATGAAAGTCATCTAGAGTTCCACAGTTAATGTCTCATCTTGGGGATGGCATATTGCGCTCAAATTGATCGCCACATAGCACCCCAATCATCTGTCATAAACTCTACCAATAACTGGGGTTGTGCTGCATTCCATTGCTGAAGTTGTCCTTATTATCAGCAAATATTGGGATGATGATAATTTCATTGATATAAAGCATAGTATATCAGTACAGAAATATTGCATCATATGTTCCTGCCATCATCCTTCATGTCTGAAATTTCTTCTAACAGGGTTGGGGTGGATGCAAACTATAGAGGTCAAATGTTGCTCATTCTGTACATGAGTATGTACCAATAGTCAATGTTGACTGGGTCATGTGTAAATTATTTGTCAGCTCTTGAATTAGTTTTGTTCAAATTACATACATCAGTTAGAGCTCAATTTCTTAAAGGAACTACACTCTAATTTTCTAATTAGAAGATGGTATGAATAGAGTACAATTTTTTCCATTTAGAAAAGAGCCATAGCCATGGCTGAATAAATGATGTATTAATATTATTGATATTTTACCATTTAAGTTAGGTTATAGATAGACACAGACTATACAACTGTAAATCGATAAATTTCCTTGCACTCTTAATAACAAAACTGACATTCGGCACTATAATAGACCCTTCCTCAATTCTGCATACTTCTTTTTTGCCTTCATTCTGTCCAACATGCATAACCTGTACCTACCCTTTCTTTGTTTGCCTAACATACTATCCTCCCAGCTCTGCCTTCAATATCCCAGTACAAATCAAAATGCTTGGCATTCATCCTTCCTGCCTACTTTGGATTTCTCCCAGCAATTCCCTCTCCTCCCACACCAAAACTGCTACTTCCTCCTTTGTATTTTTCTCTTTCCATTTTACCTTCTCCATCCTTCTCCACTCCAGCACTTCAAAAGCTTCCAACCTATGCCTATCACCTTACTTCAATACCAAGTTTTTTAGCACCATACAAAACCATGCTCCATATCAAAGTTTTGATGAGTCTTTTCTTAACATCTTTACTCAACGCCCCTTTCATTAACTCTCTCCTCCTTGTAAAAGCCTCTTTGCCTAGTACAATTGTTCTCCTTAAGTCCCTGCTACTTTGAAAATTTTGTCCCGAAACACTTCCATGGTAAACTGTTCCAGTTAATGAACTCTATCTCATAAACCACATAACCTTTGTTTTAATTAGTTTATTTCCCATCCCATAACTATTGCACTGACTTTCCAATGCACCAAGCAATGCTTGCAACCCCTTGTTTGGCTGACGAAATAAAGCTTGACCGTCTGCAAACCTAAATGATTTTATGAATCCGACTTCCATTCTTTTCTCCAGTTCTTCCCATGCATCTTTGACCATTTCCTCCACACATGAGATTTGTTTGGAAAGGATCCTGCCATGCAATATTTTGAAACCCTCCATAGCACTTCAGGCCATTAGTGTTGTAATTAAATCATTTTTTAAATCCACTGCTTATTATTTAGCATATCATCAGCATATTTGTGCACTGTAAGGGATGATATAAATAAGATCATGATAATGAAATGCAAATGTGAAAAACTGTTGTTTATGTACTCCAAATTTTCATTTTCTTTTTCCTCCTCTGGTAGCACATAAAGGCCATAAAGAGGCAGCAGAGGATGATAAAAAATCGGGAGTCTGCTTGTCTTTCACGTAAGAAGAAAAAGGAGTATGTTTCAACACTTGAGGAGCAGTTGTCATCCCTTAGAATAGAAAATGACCTTTTAAGAGCTGTAAGTTTTATTCTCAGATTAGATTAGTACCTAATTGAGTTTGGATTAGAATTAATTATGTATAGTAAGGTAGTTGAAAATCCAATGACCATAACTGTAGAATTTCTCCATTAGAGGCAAAGGGTAGTTTCTATATCTAAGACCATTGAATTGAATTGTTAGAAAGTATACCACATCATAAAGGATTGCCTCAAATATGCCCAATGAGGCAGGATGTTTTTGAGGCATGCATGATTGATTTGTTGCAAGTAATAATGCACTTTTCCACTGCTGATGAAGATTTATGCTGACCTAGGTTTTGCTATTATTTTGTCATCATCAGGTGCATAATGTTGATATGTGCAAGCATATATAGTTTTCTCCAAGCCATCTAGGGGAAGGTTAGTGGTTATTTGGAGGGGGAGGGAAAAGGAAGAGGTGGCATTATATGGGAAGGGAAGGAACCAAATAATGCTCAGCAGAAATTGCTACCTTACTTTGTTTCTTCCCTTTCCATTTGCCTTCTCATTTCTCTCCCAAGCGAACAATCACTAACCTCCCTCCTTAAAAAAGCCATTGTTTCCAGGTAACAATGTTGATGTCATGTCATAGACCAACTTTCTGTTGATAAGTATTGTATTTCTGTTTGTTCAATGGTGATAATTTTTGTTTAAGTTTTTCTGTATGTAATTTAAATATCTTAAGTTTATGAATTTGTTAGAGGAACCACAAAATGTTCAGAAAAGACATGATGATGGTATTGGAGTTTTTTAGGAAGGTGTGTCCTTAGAAATTTTCATAATAATGTTTCAGTTAAAATGACTATTGTATAGACTTATTGTATTAGATGTGTACAAACAATAGTGTCTATTTTATGGCGTGATTTCATTTTGCCTTACTGAACAGCCATGAAAATGAGTATTTTTGTTGATATACCGATAAGGTCTTTTAATGACCATAAAACACAATTATTTTTCTTTAATTTATTGGTTCCAGTTGGTGCATGGGTTGACCATGTCAATGTCAATGGTTTTCAAATCACAGCACTAACAGTATTTATAAACTGTTGTCTTGTTCATCACTGTACACTCCGGTTGACTTTGCTCGAAGCAATACAGTGTGGAGTTAGTTACTAGCAGTCTCCCTGTATGGGGTGAAGGGAAGATAGGCAATATTAGGTCACTAGGCTCCTGCAAAGGTTCAACCTTTGGGCTAGTTTGTGTTTACTTTCATGCTGCCACATGCATCAGCTTTGGTGTTATACCAACCAATGGGATTAAGAGTTTCATGATTCCATTGGATCCTCCCTCCTACCATTATTAACTGGAAGGGTATACACATTTACATGGAAAATAATCTGCCATAATCACTTGTTATTGCTTTTATCTCATTAGTTTTACCTGTATTTCTTTCAGAATAGTAATAGAATTGATAAATCATTTTTTTTAGATGCCAAAGATACAAACTTAAAGCATTCACTCCTAAAGAATAGATATTCATTGCATATTATAAAACTGAAGGCTAATAATTGTCAAACCTCAGGGTATAAGTTGACCTGAGCATAGATAGTTACACAAAGAATTTTCTAATTATTAACTTACCCCTATGTTTATTTAACTTAATGTAAAATTCAGGTAATGAGAACAATATGGGTTAGGTAATTTGCCAGAAATATAAAATCTGAACAAACAAAAATTAACCAGTCTATGAATTTTGTAAGTACAGGTGTGTGTAAGTCATTAGTCCAAGCATGAGAGGCTGAAAATATTAGTGGTTTTACTAGTTAAGTTTGGCTTTAAATAATTTAGAAATACTTGTACTCCCCTTAATGGATAGGAAATGCTAATAATATGCCCAAATGCAAGACTGTGTATGATAAAAAGTCGGAGGAAAAACTTAAATAAAATTTTGGATGATATTTACCATTTGCAGAAAAAACTTCACTTTCAGAATCATAGTATTAGAGTCCCTTGTTTAATTTTACTTTAAATTTTGTCATTCCCAGCTCCCTTCTTTCCATGTTTTCTTGCTGCTAAAATATTTCAGTCTTCAATTATATACAGGTAATTATCAGAAATGCAGTTTTCATCTTTTGGCAGAATGGCTTCTGATTCATCATCCAGGTTCTACATTTATCTAAACAAGGCAATGGAAAAAGTGTTAGGAAACTATTCCTTAGTAAAAATAATTTTTTGCACAACACCTTGTAAAAATATTTGTGTACTTAAATTATTGTAATATGAATATTATATGCGGTGTTTCATGAAAGATTATTTTTACTAAATAGTAATGTCTCTGAATGCCTATATTCAAAGATTTATCCTATTCTTTATCTGAGGAACCACATGAAGGCAGTAGATACATTGAATGATTGGCTATACATAGTTAATATTTCTCTTTTATATTTTAGGTTTATATGTTAAAATGCATGCTAGGGATGTGAATAATTTGTTATCATAAAATGATAGATGTTTAATCTAAATTTAAACCAATTTATTTGAAATTATAATGTTATTATTTTAGGAGAATCAAGCTTTGAGAGGACATCTAGTTGAACTTGGAGTCAGCATTAGTCCGGTACCTTCAGAAACAAAGAGTTTGTGGCTAAATTCAAGTCCTCCTCTATCACCAAATTCTTCATTAAATACTTTTGGCTCAAGTGCACAACTCTTGTCATCTAACACCAAGAAAATCACTGCCTTTTTTGCCGTGCTCTTTATCGTGTCACTCAATGTTTGGCCTTTTGGGTGAGTATTATGAATTCATATCATGCATATATCTTATTTCACTTATCCCGTGAGATGTCTTCGCTTTCAGCAAAAAGTAGACTTATACATTTGGTGTACATTACTTGCAAACTAAGAAAAAAAACACTGTAGGGGAAAATTTCAATTGAGTTAGAACCCATGGCCTTCAAATTGGGAAGAAAGATTATTACCTCGCAGCCATGTAGGTCAGCTCAAGAATATTCCATGATATTAAATTAGATGGACTTCAACTATGAAATATTTTCCACTGACATTGACACAACATGCTTATATTTCCAAAAGAGTCTCTAATTTTGGACTAGATTGACTTATAGATTTCTTACCTTTAATAAAGAAGTTACATGAATGATTGACGAAATTCTGGAGTGAATAGTTTTCATGAGCCGCGTCTTATTGATATTTTAAGCTTCTCACAGCATTTATGTAATTTTCTCAGTTTTTCCACCAGATCAAGGGTTTCACTCTTAATATGTTGAAGGTTAACCCTGCGATTGTCATCCAAGCTTCCTACAATGGTATAAATCCATAGTTATTCTGTATAAACATGAATCTGTATGAATATTGTTCAGTAAATAGAGGTCATATTATTTTATTTGCATTGTTAATAATGGGAAATTTCAAAGTTATGTTTTTGTCTTGAAGAAAAATGACAATTAAATACTGCACAGGAGAATGCCAAAAACATTAAAACCCATTATTATTACTGTTGAAAATATTTTTGTGGAGATCATTCTTTTCTCTTTTTAGTTAGACCATTATTATCTGGTGTAGCTTAAGTAAAAGATGGAGGGTCGTGAATAATTCACAAATAATTCAATACAATTTCCTTTTTCAAGTTTTTTATACCTGCTATTCTAGCATATGCATTGGATAAAGTTTATCCTAAAGTCCTGAATTTTTCCTATCATGCTACAGTTAAATGATGAGTTATTTGCCATTGTTGTTTTTGTTATATTTTGCAGAGGCCTTCTTCAAAGTAACCAGATGGCGAATCCTTTAAGAAGTGGCGGTGGCAATGTTCCTTTGAGCCCTATCAACATTGGTAGGCCTCATCCTGCACCTGGGGCTGCTATTGTCCCAGCAACATATTCCTCTGGTCGTACATTGTTATGGTCATTGGGGAGAGGTCATCCTTCAATTCCACCAATTGATTCAGAAGAAGAGGATGAGGATGCAGCAAGTACTGGATTCAGCAATGGCAACTCATCCATTCCTCATCTCACATGTCCACTGCCTATTAATGTGACTGAATCCATAAGGTATAGTAATTTATGTCCTCCTTTCTCCAGTGCACATTACTATGCTAGAAATCATCCATTTAGAATTAGTCTAACAGGTGAAGAATAGGCTTTGCGGCTATAAATTTTTCTGATGCTGAACAAGCTACAATATCTTACATTGCATGAGATGTATCTCTATTTTGAGTGGGAAAATACGTACGTATTATTTTAAAAAAGAATATTCAATATCAAATGAAAAGATTGTGCATTTAGTTTTCATTTCACTTAGAATGGAAACATGATCAAGGTTTATTGAATGTTTATTCTTCATTGTTGTTATGATTACTAGTTGTTGATTCCCTGGCAATGAGACTATAATAATGGGAGCTGCCTCCTTAGCGGCTCAATATGCAGAGGGTTACAGGGGACTCATGGCAGTGAAAGTATTGGAACTTAGGTACTGGGACAATGGTGTTTTTCAAAATAATTATTTTCAAAATACTAGGTATTCACTGAGATAATAGCTACTAACCAATGAATTTTACTTCACAATCACTTAACCCTCTTCACATATTTTTTCGATCACAGGTTGGACAGTGAACTGCGTGGGTGGTTTGGTGTGGAAGCATGGATGGGAGCAAACATTTCTGCATCAGAGAAGAGTGCTTCCTTGCTTAAGGAGAGAAAACCTCGTTCTTGGGGAATTCCCACCTATCCCCCACCACTCGCATCTCAGAAGAAGCCTTCCCAAGTGTCATCAGGTTTAAGTGACCTTCCTTCTCCTTTGCCCACTGTGCAGGCATTGGTCAACAACAGAATTAAGAAGAAGGGATCAAAGTAAGCTCTCATTGTAATGATGATCATAGAGGCTGTTCACAGTAATTAAAGATGTCATCTAGGATTCAACCAGGATGTGCGTTCACTAATGGAGGGATTATTGGAGAGTAAAATTTTGTATCATTTTCTTTTTCTGTCATATAATACATATTATCAGGAAAAGCATAATACAGTCCATCACCCTTAGAGAAAAATTATAACAGTTAATGTAACCTAATGTAATGAAGGTTCTTATATATTGATAGAGTATAGTATATTAATCCTAAAAAAATATATCATCAAGGAATAGAATGCATTGCAACTCATGAATAGATGGTTAAATTTCTGCAGTTATTTATTGATGTGATTAGTAATCATCTGGACCACCAATTGAAAATTAGAGTCCTGTATGCATTATGCACACCCATAATGACTGCCTCTCTTCGAGCCTCAAATGGAAAGAAAAACTCTTTCAACCCATGAGTGTTACGAGAAATGGCAAATTTCAAGGAAAGTAAGTGAGTGTATTTTAAAAGTAAATGTAGGTAATATGGAATTGCAGGAAATTATCTTATGTCATAATTAGCATATAGCGCAGCATCCTTAGAAAAAAACTCTTGAAAATTAGGGATATCATTGCTATAGCCCTGTCCATTCAAAATTGCTGCATTTATAGACACATTTCACTATTATATCCTCTTGAATAATTGTTCAAGGCATGATACCCCATTTGCATATCCTCATCAGTCCACATGGTAGCGCAGGCCTGAACCAGTGGTAATGCAGTATGTTGCAATCTTGGGTGATCAAAACTATATTCACACATAACTGACTTCCAATTCAAAAAGACATATCGTATTTCCTAGCTAAGGGAACGCGGGTATAACTTCGACCTCTAAGAGAAGGTGATTCACCAGAAAAATACTGTCGAGCATTTTTTACCTGTATCAGACATAGAAAATGGGTGCTTTTATTACAATTGTCATTAATATCATTGTTTTGAGGCATTAGTAAGTGATAAAGATTTAATATTTCCTTGAGAATACATCGTAAAACATTCCCTAAGTAATCGTAATTATGTATAATGTAATGTTTAGTTACATCTCCCATGTAGTGTTGCTGCAAAAATTACACAAATTGGGCAAATGGGAATTTTGCCCCACTGCTTAAATATTGTATTTCTTGTGGTAAACTTGGGAGTCTACAGGCACTGAACCACAAGTAGTATGATAGTGTTGCTCAGTGTATATTATGTCTGTTTTTATTTAGCATGCATGTCTGCTTTTACGCGCAGAAATTAAGTTTCATTAAAAGTTAAAATTAGAAAAACCTCATGGAATCTAAAGGGAGAAGACTATGTTACCATATTGCATTTTATACGTGAAGTCATGAATTATCCTTCAGAACATGGAAACAGGGCAGCTGAAAGACATTTTGGCCCAACTCTGGCTGAGAAGATAATAGAAGAGGGTAGATTTTGTGAATGCAGATAATTAAAAAACATCTTTACATTCATGTGCACTAGGTATGTGAATTGCTGATTTTTCTGGGACAACCTCATGATATGAGAGATTCATTCATAGAAATGATCCATGCATTTGTACCAGATCTACATTAGTTCACAAACTGCATCTTGAATACGAAAGAAAGATTATATGGGACTAACTAATGATGTCACCTTCATGGGTAGAATTAAACATCCATCGATTTCGAGTTTTTGTAATTGGATGAAAAAAGCTATAAGTGAGGCTATCATAATGTCTTTTGAAAAATTTGAAATTAGCAATATGCTAGATGGAAGTGAAGATGACATTTAGTATGAGGAAAGTCACAACTCCAGTTAAAATAACTGTGGAAATGATGATGGTGATGACGAATTTCTGGGATTCTACATTGAGTAAATGTTATATAGTAGCTAATTTTTTCATATACAGGTCCCTTGCTGTATGAGAAACCCTCTTTTGTATCATCAGCCTGTTAATCTGTAGCATAAATGTACTTAAACCATTTGGATTCACTTTCCCAGTATTTATCTTTCTCTTCTCTTTCATTTTCTGATTCTTATTTTTGTTTCTCCGCATTATAAAACTTGATTTCCCGACTCCAATTCTCTTTCAACCCTCCAGGTTCATCTTTGTGTCTTTCTTCAAACACAGTGTCACTTTCCTCCTGGCTTCATATATTGTACTATTCATGCTGGAATAAAATGTTTTGGCTCACTCTCTGATAAAGGATGCAAAGGGAAGTGTCATGTGTCTCACATGTATGTTTTACTTAGTCAGATATTCTAAAATAATTACACACTGCTTGTAAATCCTTTTAGAGATTGCAATTGCAATTTTGGTAGTTGGCTGACTGGGTTTCAGAGAATTCCTGGAAGCAGTTGGCATTGATCTACAGATAATACCCTAGTATCTATAGTTTTCTATATGTAATGACTTACTTTACTTTAAAGAAAATATTATGCTGGTCCTTACATGAGGTTTTAGCTTTTATTTACTCCATAGAATCACTTTCTGTGTGGATGGCCACTTCAGGTGGGCAAATAGCTGTTTCCTATGTGTTAGGTGGCCACCCATGGCTCTCTACCAGTCCACCACAGAATTTAGTTCATGACCAGCCACGTTAAATATAAGTGAGGTTATAAAGCAGCTTCAATTTGGGTTTTCCCCTGCTGTCCTTTGTTTTATGGTGACAAGATTTCCTCCAGACTTAATGCTTACATCTTCCAGTCAAATTTTATGGATCATTCCTGACCAGAAGATGCCAGTGGAGTGAAGGAAAAATTTTTGATTTTAAGAAAAATCAACAAGAACAGAAAGTAAAGCAGCTCCATACATCAAGCTACTCTGAAAGCCTGAGAACCAGCATAAGTTAGGCTAACTTTTGATTCAGTTAATTCAGCAAAACAACAAACGAGTCATTTGGTCTCTTTTTGTCGGATTATGTGATAAGCATTTCTGTTTTTGAAAAAAGTATTTCAATTCTTTAAATGTAGCTGGATATGGCCATAAACTTAGTGGCTATTAGCTAAAAATTAGGAGACTATTATCTCTGAAGAAGCTGTCTGCTGAAGGTAAAATCTCTTTGATTGCATGAGAAATATGTTCAGAAAAACATGGTCACTAAAGGAGGAGTTCATTGAGGCAGGTTTAACTGTGTATGTTAAATATTTATGTAATTTCAGAGTAATATACATTCTCATATTTAAAATTCATATAAATTGGTGCAAATTTTGTCCGTAGGTTACATCACTGGCCTCTGCGAGGTGATTCATCCCTTGTTCAAGGGCGAGAGGTAGCTGTATATGGTCCAAGAGGTAGCGGAGACGATCATAGGGGGACAAAGTACGAGTTTTCAGCTTTGCTGGAGGCAATTGGTCGCCGAGAAGATCGATTCTATGTGGTCTCATTTTCTGGAGATAATCTTCTCCTTCCAGCCAGTGCACCATTACTAAATTCTTCTCATCAACCCCCCAGACCAAAGATGACTCTCCTTCTTCCTGCTGTAATGCCTAATGGTAGGTATATGCATTTTTTGTAAGTTTAGAGTGCAAATGAGTAATATTTGATGTAAATGTCAAATTTTGGATTATTATGTAAATTCCAAAGAAACTGCGAGAGATGCCACAACAGTAACTTTAATGAAGTCATCCGCTAATATACATTTCAATGCAACAATTTCAGAGTGTAATGAGAATTCTGATCTCACTGAACAAAATGAGAAGCCATGAAAAAAGTTAAGGAAACTCAAACTGCAATTACTTTTCAAATCTTTGACTTAATAGTTAGTTCAATTTGACTAAATAGTTAAGTTTCAAAAATATATGTAGACTATAATAACAAAGCCAAATCAATTAGAAATACATTCAGCTTATATGCTAAAGTAATGCATATGTGAAAATAATGACATGGTTAATTTTATTTAACATTTTGTCTTGAATCTCGTAATCTCAGGAGTGTTAAATCTCTCATCTTTTGAGAATTCTGATACCATAATTACATTGACTAGAGGAATTATACTGGAAAGGGTCTTTGACTTAAATATTTCTCAGAGTCATTGCCATGAATAAGACGTGCTTTTTCTTTTCACCCAGAGAAAGCCTGCTGATCAACTCAATCAATGAATCTCTAAATGCCACATTATGTGGCCACACTGCATTGTGATACCACAGTGAATTATTCTAGGCATCCATTTTTGTGATTCTTGATATTTTGCTAGCCTCCACTCAATTTATTCAACCCAGAAAATTCTGTACGCATTTTAAATTACTGTTTATTAAGTCTAGATTCGCCAATCTGTAATTTAATGGAATCATTTAGGACATTTTATAAAGTGGTTCACAATGTCATTATCCACTGGTGTCTTCCCCTTCATTACTGAGGATAATCAACACACTACTGTACCTCTCATTACTATAGAGATTGATTGATCATTTGCATATGACCCTTGGCTCAGAGCTATGACTGATTACTTTAATGTTGCTTACTCAGCATTGCTATTTTCCCGGTGATTAATTTTTCTGATGGTAAATATTACTGAGTCCTGGAGTAATTTATAAAAATTTTTTGTCTCAGGCACAGTAGGCTCTTCTGCAGATCATATAACAATGATGCAAATTGACTGTGAGGTGACAGATACTCAGTTGATGACTGTGAGAGAGGGAGCCATCCCATTGCATCTTCGCACCAAAGGCAGCACGGCCCAGTCACGTGGGAATGCAGCCCCTTGCCACAATGATACAACTTCCAAAGGTCTCAAAAAAGCACGAGGTGGGCTGCATCCATACCTCGGTCAGGTTGGAGTAGCAGGAAAGGGCAGACTATAAATTGGTTTTCCATAAGTGAGATGAAGTAGCACCTTAAATCAGTATTTATTAAGATGTAAAGAGAAAATGAATGATGAATACAAGTTTAGAAAGGGACAGATAAGTTAATCATGATCTTTACTGTTTTCAGCAATAAGTAACTGTTCCTTAAGTTTATTTTATTGAGAGAATGCTAGTATTTGTGTGGGGAATGAATGAATATAATGGGTGACTGAAGGAAATGACTGTCTCTCATTATTGAGATTCATTTTTTAAAGAAATAGTTGTTGTGTTTCTCTGATAAGGCTTGGATTTCTTTTTAAGAAAGAATTGTTTTGTTTTACTGATAAGGTTTTAATTTCTTTTTAAGAAATAATTGTTTTGTTTTCTGTTAGGGCTTCTAAAAAGTCAATAAAATTTTAATTCAGTTATGCACTAATGCCGTGCTTACAAATGGTCAAATATGTTAGAGGAGGATTAATTTTTCGTTAATCTGTCATTTAAAATAGTTTTTATTTTGGAACTAAAATTTCCAGATAATTAAGTTTTTTATTTAATTTTTCTCATAAAAAAGCAAATGTTAAAGAGAAATATCCTTCATGTCAAGTTAAATCCTGTGATAGTGATCATTTATTCAAGTATAAATCATGAATGAACACCAAATGCCATCAGAATTACATTGCTCATAGTATAAATCATGGATGAGCACCAAATGTCACCATTTTTCAATGATGCAAAGTGTCATCATTGCTTTTGTAAAAAAACTAAGTTCTATTATAGGGTTGTGTAAGTTTGTAATGTAACACCATTTTATTATTATATTTAGATTTCATAATGTGAAATCTCCAAATGAACCAAATTCTAAAAATGTTATATTAGATGAATTTTTATATAATCTCTAGAAAAATAGATATTATGAATAGAATTCCAAATTGGAAGAATATATTTAGGATTTTTTTCCTATATTGAATATCATTAGTGTGTTCCGATGAAATTGAAGCTAACTCACTGATTATTAGTCATCTTCCCAGTGTTATGTCAAAGCTAATGATGAGCCATTGTAGGTATGTCATCATTTGTTATCTTGTGATTTTTATTAAATTTCCTCATGGTGTTTTGTTTTTAATGCTTTGAATGGAATTCCTCCATAGTACACAGGTCAATTAAAGTCTTGAGAAAACTGATTTGTCTGTGTAATGGTATACATAGTGACTCAACCGTTGGATTTATGTTGTAATCCTCAATCTTGTTTTATGTCCTACATTTATATATTTGTGTTTCATGTACAATGATGAGCATTGGTGCTGAAAGTACAAGGGGAATGTAAGTTACTCCCTAGTTATCCCTGGTGTTTTGTGCATGCAGGATCTAAATGAGGTGCACAATTCAGAAAAAAATAGTTGTAATTTGGTGGTGAGAGAAAAATATGCTGTCAATAGTGGATTTTGATAATGAATCTGAGGTTCAGAATCTTGTAAAAAATTCAACAGAGAGGCCCTTATGCCATTTAATGTCTGGGTAGCCTTGAGTTTGTAAGGGGATAAGCTTTGTAACTTCTAAATTACCAATTGTAAAAATATTGATGAAATATGCCTTGTACATACTTGTCTCTGATGCATATTTAAAATGCCATTTGTGTAGAAAAATGTTCTTTTATAAAATTCAGAATCATGGCAGCAAAAAGTCAGGTGTTGAAGGGTAATAACCTCCCTTTAAGGATCTGATTCTTCCCCAAAGGAGGGTTGGTAATGGTTTTGAAAGGTATGCTGGACCTATGGAGTAGAAAATGTGGTGGCACCGACATGTCAAACTACACACTGGTGCATAACTGAATGGATAAAAGTCATTCTCGATGCATAAAAATAAGCCAAGTTACTCTTCTTAGGCAGTAAAATTGTTTGTTCTTGGCACAAGTACTTAAATCTGCCTTATAAAGTGGTGCATGAATTAGTGCTAGAAGAAGTCCTTCAAGGCATTGTATCAAATAAAAAGGGTTAAATGCTTAAGCTATGTTTTGGAGAAGTGGGATATGGCAACTAAAAAAATTCTGCCCAAATTAATTCTCTCTTAAACCAGCTCAAAAATTGGGGTTATGCAGGGGCACTTGTTACACAAGTAAACAGGGTAGATATTTGATAACCCATCTCATTGTTCACTGCTAAAATTTTTTCATATCCTCTCAAAAGTAAAATGTGTACTTCTTCTCTGGGATGCATAAATACCGTGAGTGTATACATCCCAAAAGTGCACAGCTGTACAAATTGCTCAGAATAGATGGAGATTGCTATGAACACAAGTATGTAACTACTGCGCATAGCAAGTTGTCAGCTGCCTGAATTATTATGTGTGAACTTTTACATTCATCAAGACATAAATTTGAATTTTGCCTTGTCTAAATTTGAGGAACATGCACATTAATTTCATGGAGGATAAGTGGGATTTGTCTACCATGCCTCATTTTAGTTCATCCATAGCAAAGGAGCAGTTTTCTGATTTTCTATTAAGTGTTTTCTAGATTTTTATGTGTATTATTTGGTGAAGGAACATCTGAAAATGCAAGTACTGCCATTTAAGTTTTATTCTTATTTTCTTCAATCTCTCCATAGTCATTGGAGATAATCTAATATTTTTTTATTTTGTTTAAAAAATCATAAAGTAACTATAAAATATATATTATCACTTCAATGATTATTCTGTAGCATTTTAAGAAAACCCATATTATGCTTTGGGTTGATCATACTATCCATCTTAAAAATTGAGTTTATTATAGCATGTATGCATTTGCAAGGATTAGAGTACTTAGAATATTGAAAGATAAATAATGTACTTTTGTTTGGATGTAATTCTTCTCATTGTCTTCTTTTATAAAGAGGAATTTGATCAAAAATTGTTCAGCAAATGGCAATTTTATTTTGTTTACCTTGAGGAACATCTTTATCCAAGGGCTCTCCAAAGCAAGATTAATTCCAGTGCAAAATGTGTCTTTCGTGGTGAAATAACAAAAAATCCTGCTTTTCCCGTTTTCAGCTCATTCTAAATATGTTAATCTTTTGGCTTATGTTTTTCTGTTGTCACTGGATGGATATACTGAAATGGTGTCGTGAAGTGTCATCCCACCGAGAGGGCCTGGGTTCAAATCCTGGAGACAACAAATATTTTTCAGTGGTATTACGATCCCCACTTGAGGTGCCCTGTAGAGAGCACTTTTGAGTGACCACAACGCCATTCGGATGGGACATTAAACTGCAGGCCCCTTGGCACCTTTTGCCAAGAGTAGACTAATGCCGATGCCAGGTTTCTCCCCACCCTTCCTTTCCCATCTTTTCCTAATGGGGCAAATGACCTTAGCTGTCGGTTACCTCCCATATAAAGACTAAGAAACTGAAGTGTCATAATTTATGTTATTATATGCTAATGTAAAAATGGTCTACTTGCATCATGTTGAAAGCTAAATGGGTTTCTATCACATCTTTCTACAAATGCTCAGCTGAGTTTAATTGTTTACATGAGGTGAAAGTCTCTGTAATAATTACTTTGTACAACTAGAAGGGTAATTTTATGCATATTTTTGTTATCAATGAGGTATTGACTCCTCATAGTCATGTCACTTTGTTGGTGATGAGTTTAACTGATAAGCACAATTTCATGGGAGTAATTTTTAAGTCTCACTGTGATGGGCATCGCCAATGTTTTCTTACATAATATGGCAAAGAAGGTATTTATATGAACAGTTTGAACATGTGCTGTCTTCATTTCTCTATCCAGTGTTTTATTGGTGAAGAAGGCTGCAAATAGTTTATTAGGGTTTCTTCTTAATACAACGTAACTTATGTATTATGTTCTTTTGTTTATTGATAGAATGCAAATGTAACATTATTTTCACAAGGCAGTATTATTGGTCAACTTTTTGGGAAAATGAGATTATTTGATTTCAAAGTAATAAGAAAGGTAGAATGTTTAAAGGTAATTGGTTACCTCAAAAAATGTTTGCCAAATTTTTAATCAACTGAATTTGTATAAAATTTGGTAAACTCAACCTTTCTAATCCACAGAAGCTCTTTTGTGTAGCTAACTGTTAAGAGGCTTATTTACATGATGAAATAATGGAAGTTGTATGGTGGAATAATTGGTCAGTTTATAAGTTCATTCCATAAAGATTTTAATACCCTTTATGTCTGAACCTTTATTTTGAAACTAACTACTATGTATTCCTAATCATTTTTGGTACTTCCAGTTACATCTGAGACTCCTATAGGGAAGAGAGTCATTAGTGTGCTTTTAATTATCTCCAATTCTTTTCAGTTACTTTAGGATCTTAATTATTTTTAACAGACATACTTTTCAACCATCTTTTAAGTAGTATGAGAATTAATGAATGAAAGTGCCAAATGGACAAAACTTTTGGAAATTACAAATTTAGCAATGGGTCTGTCTCTTTGAGTATTTACATATACTATTTCCCCATGAAATAATAGAAGAATTGATTCATGAATTGTGATTTACAGATAAAGCCAAGATGAATAAGAGAATTTTATTTTGTGCGTAATAAATGTTTATAACTTTTAGAATGATGAACTTTTGCTAAATGAAGTATTACAGCAATCAGCAAGTTAATAACACTTCAGTAAAGTTTTTATTCAAATCAGATTACAATCACTTCTGTGAAAGCTGTTGCTTCACCTTGTAATGGATTGATAATTTTCACCCAAGTCAGTGTTCCTACTGGTTAGAAAACATGTTTTATTGCACACAAAATTGATGCTCTTACTGTAAATGATATAGCATAACAAATGCATGTTATGACAGTAGCCTATCCTAAAATCTATGAAGGTGGTATTCTAGAAATTTGTGAATTTCAAATAAAAATTCTTGCTGGCATATGAAAAAACAAAAAACGATCTTTGATAAATATTGAAACTTTAATAAAATGTATAGGTACCTCAAATATTTTGACATAAAAATTTCACAATATTGACTCATGCATTTCACATGATAAATAATGTGTGCATTGATAATTGGTATTTGCCAAACCTGATGATTCACCAAACATATTAGTTTTGTTCATTCTAAAAATGTCCTTAAAAAATCTTTCATATTAATTTTTCTCACCTTCATGAACTGCATTCTGGTTCTTTTTAATGAAAGATACAATTTTTTGAAAAAAACGTTGATGACATAATGTCTTTACAGTGATGTAGATAAATTTTATATGGCTTCTAGGGTACACATGGGTGTTAGATGTAATAGTTTTCCGCCACTGACATTTCATAGTCTTTATATTTCATTTATTCACACTCTCCTGTATCGCCTAATCGCAGCATGAACAAGTAGTAGACCAAGTGATGCCAGGATAATCTGAAATTAATCAAAGGTAGAAAAAATATTGAAGTGAGACTAGCTCAAATGCCAAAATGCTAACAAAAATCTCGCCTCCACTTTATTTATGTGATTAATGAATAAGCGCTATATTCAGCATTGAGTTAATAGGCATGACTGCCTATGCCTAAATATTTATAGTTCATCTCTAGCCAAAATATTTTACTAATCATGGTAAAAGGCACTTTCAAGATGGGTACTGCAGTAGTTAACATAACATTATTTAAATATGCAATGAATAATAATATGTAATGGCATTAAGTTTTCACACGTTCCTCAATGAAGTAAAAGCATTATGACAGTATAAATACTATCACATTTTGCCTAAATTACAAAATTAACCATGGCAAATTTCAATTTCTCAGAAGTTTATTATTTGCTTGCAGATTCATGGATGTTAAGCCTCAAAATATTTACCTGTACAGACAAAGGGATAATGAGCATCGCATTGTGGTGTATCATCATAACTGGAAGCAATTGGAAATAGAGAAAAGAGATGGACAATTAGATTCAGGCTAGAGAAAGACTGGAGAAAAAGTAAAATTTTCCTCAATTGACACCTCAACCAACTGATCTCCTCTTCAAGATGGCACATTTTTCTGAAAGAAAGCCTAGTTCAAATATAACCATTATTTTTTCTTTTCTGTAGCCACCAACTTTGGAGGGCAATGGCAACTTGATTTTGATCAGTGTTTGTGTGATCAACTTCATTTTATGGGATTTTTGTAGTATTTTTCACATATCTAGCAAAGCTCTTGTCTGTATTCCAATAGAAGCAGATATAGGGTGTATTTACAATTTCTGGGGAAAAAGTTTGCTCAACTAAGTTCAATAATGTTTGGCAGAAAATTCCATCTTGGATAGGATGGAGGAGGGAAGAAACTTGGGCCTGCTCTGGAGGAAATAAGCTTATATCTGCATAGAGTGATCACCTTCACAGAAAGTGGGTGTCACACGATAGGGCCTAATCTTCAGGCCTGTCTTCAATGCATATTTAAAGTGAGACCCTTGTGATTGTAAAGTATAGAATCTATACTCTCTGTAGGCCAATGCAAATTGCTTCTAAAAAATCTCTGTGATTTAGTTAGATTTAATGGGGTATTCTAAAGGATTTCCAAATGATCTATACGAGGGTAGTTCGAAAGGTTCTTGGAGTCACCACCAGATGTCAGTGCTAGCACAACAGGTTTCCCACGCAGTAATAGGTAATCCTTAATGAGTAAATACATAATGCATCAGTGCCCTGGGAAGAGATCTGTAGAATGGATGCCTCTCTGTTGTTGTTCCTGTGTAGTGATTTGTGAAGATGGAAAAATTGAGATTCCAGCAGTGATAAAAACTTGGTAAAGAAAGGTATGAAAGCAAAGTGAATTCATGCCAACTTTCAGAACACTCTGGGGGACTCTGCTCCTTCATATTCACTTATTGCTTAGTGGACAAATGAGTTTATGTTTGGTCAGGACACCTTAGATGATGATCCGTGTAGTGGTTGTCCAAAATGTCCAGAAATAATTGCAAAAGTGCTTAAAATGGTCATGGAGGATCGCTGACGTAAAGTGTGAGAAATCACTGAAGCTACAAGGATGTACTCTGAATGGGCATATCACATTTTAACTGAGGAATTGGATATGAGAAAATTATCTGCCAGATGGGTGCTGTGACTCTTGATGCAGGATTATAAATGCATCAGAATGGAAATTTCCCAACAAGATTTTCTGCTCCAGTTTGTGACCACAGATGAAACTTGGGTCCACTGCTATACCTCAGAGATAAAACAGCAGTCAAAGCAGTGGAAACATGTTGATTTGCCTCCACCAAAGAAAGCAAAGGTAATACGGTTGGACGGAAAGGTGGTGGCTTCAGTTTTCTGGGATGCAAAAGAGATTCTGCTGATAGATTATCTTCCTAGTGGTCAAACAATTACTGGGCAATGCTCCTGGACCAACGGCAGCTAAAGATACACAAAAAAAAGCCAGGTTTGGCAAGGAAGAAAGTCCTCTTTTATCAAGACAATGCATGCCGACAAACAAGTGTTGTTGCTGTAGCAAAACCACATGAACTAAGATATGCATTGTTGCCACACCTACCTTATTGGCCTGATTTGGCTCCATCAGATTTCTATCTCTTCCCTAAGCTCAAAGTTTTTCTCTTCTAACAAATTCTCTTCAAACAAAGAACTAACAGCCAAAGTAGATAGGTATTTTGCAGGCCTGAAGGAATCTAATTTTTGAGATGGGATTAAGACATTGGAACTTTGCAGGACCAGGTGCATGTGTTCAGGGAGACTACAATGAAAAATAAAAAAAAGTTTCACTAAGGTAAGTCATTTATTTCTATTTCATTCCGAGTACTTTTCAAATTATCCTCATGCTAATATATCTTTGCATTAAATTAAATAACCATTCATTTAGAATCCCCATTAACTCTGCAGCCTTGATGTAATGAAATAATTTAGATTTTCCAATAACCCCTGCTAGGAGCAGTGAGTTGTTCTTGAGCAGTGAGTGTGTTGCTCTTGAGTTGGGTGACCAGTCTGGTAGATTGAAGAGGGCAAGTCAATTGAAAGATATGCCAGAGAGTGCTTGTACTTCAGTGAGGGGGCTGCGAATACATTAGAATGCAACTGGGTGGCTGTGCAAGTCATAGTTTCATGTTAAAATACTATTAAGGTAGACAATGAAAGCAGTCTTAACTTTATTCCCATGACTTTATGTTTGCCAAAAACAGTAATGTAACCAGTTTTATATGTATAGGATTCAGCAAGCTAGAGGAAATTACTGGGAATCCTAGAAGAAAGTGTCTGATAGTCATTGAGTGGTAGACATAGAGAGGGCAGGTATTTTATATGAAAAGGAATAATTATGGTGAGAAAATGAAGAGGGTTTCATAAGAGCAATTATGTAGCTGATTTAAGTATAAACATCAATACCATTGTAGGTATATATAGGAATTGTTAGGATATATGAAATAGTATCGCTGAAGTTGTACATACCATGGTTAGGTGAATTTTGGAAGTATTTCCATTTTCCTAATATAGGTATGAATCAGAATATAGTAGTTGTGAAATGTAACTTAAAATGCACAAGAATTGGGCATTGGAAAAGGTTGACGAAGTGAGACATAAAATTGTTGACTGTAAAATCAATGAATGAATATAGAATTCAGATAAGATTTTTATGTAGTTCCCACAAAGAGATGAAGATGATCTGATCAGAAGCGAATGAGAAGAATAAGGAAACCATACATTTTTTTCTAACTAATTCTTAGTGCCTCAAGGTGTGTCCGGTCCATCTATTTCCTCTTTGTCAAAGAGCTCTAAAAAATTCTTTTGCTATTTTATATGATTCCATGTTCCTCAGTTTGTCCATTAAATATTCAGCATTTTCCTCCAGCACCATGTGTAAAAGTATTCTACTCTTCGCTGGTCTTGTTTTTCATTGTTGATCTGATCCATATAAGGCCTTGCTATATATGTACAAACATTTTGACCAACTCCTTCCTAGTTTAAAACCTTAGCTTCTGTGTATGTGGTATTTGCTTCTTTCTCATTTACTCATTTTTAGTAGATCGTGTTAAAAAGTTTCTAAAAGTCACAGGCTTTAAAATAAACCAAATTATTCTTGTAAACCCAAGAACTAAGATTTTTTTATTTTTTAACCCACCTTACCAGAGGAGGCTATACCCTTCAAATGTAACATTCTGCATGTGAGAGTTTGACAACTTTTCAAAGTTGATAAGAATATGTCACTAATATAAAGAGGGATACCATTGTGTAACATTCATGAACGCATATATTGTGCAAATGCAGAAAAGTAACTTTCACTTTAACATCATTTAGTGCCAGGTTGTTCTAGCTTGAAGTTAACATGTTGCTATTTATTCTTGAGTGTCACTGATTGAACAGAAACATCATATCAAATTCCAAGGTCTTACCTTGATCACTGCCATGGCAACAGAAACTCCACCAATGGTAACAGTAGAAGAATCCACAACTTTCCTTATCTTTCGGAAGCATCCTGAGTGGAATACATCATGTCCCCAAAGGAAAGAGCAGGCCGGTTGTAAGGAGTGTGATGAAGGGTCATGGTTTGTAGCCGAAGATTTTAGGAGGTTGGGAGGTGATGTATTAGGCTGTGGTGTTGGATGCTCAACCTCACAACATGAAGGTGGGAGGTGTGTCATACGGGGATGTCCCAGCCATTCACCAGGGTTGAAAACACCACAGCATTGTAACTGAATCCAATAAAAAGAAGAAAAACATCAGGCATGCAGGACTGTATGGTGATTCTGCTGTATGTCATTAGTACACATGAACCAGCATCAGTTTGAGAATTTCACAATTTATTGTGCGAAACACCTGGTCAACAAGGGTACTAATAGTTTTCTAATTTTAATCAATCTATTTCATCAAATGTTAATGTTTATATTAGGTTCTAGAAGTGTAAATTTTATTCTAGACCAATATTTTTAAACAATCATTGATATTACCAACCCTTATGACTTGAAGATGCTGACAGAACAGAAAAATTTTGATGTCAATATTTATTATTCAGTTTTAACCAACGACGTATTTTCATAAATGAATATCACCTGTGAAAGCCTACATTCAAAATTTTTCCCATTCTCCTTATCAAACGTAATTTAAAATGAATTGGCTCTTTTTTTCATAATCTTTATTGCCTAAGTAAAATTATACCGTTTCACTATTTCTCTGATTACCAATTTTATTTAGGGTTCTTTGCGATACTATGTAAACTTTCATTTGCAAAAGAGGGAAAAAGATCGTATTTTCTGTGCAGCGAATTTTAATTCCCAACCAAGATATTGAATAGGGATATATTTTCAATATGGGCTCAGCTGAAATACAATTAGATAAGTGACACTTGTTGTTTGGGCACATCTCACAAAAACATTTTCCTAAATGTTTAATGGGGTGCTTGCATTTGGGGACCCCCTGGAGATGTTAGGCTTAGTCAGCAATACTGCAAAATCATTATAGAGGCGGATGGGTATATAAACACCTCCAGTCATTAAACTTTTTCCTTGTACCCACGTCTTACATATTCATCCATAAAAAAATTGTAAGCCAGTGATATAGTGATGTTAAACATCATTGTTTCATGCCATGCTTTATTTTAGACCAGTCACCAAAGGTATCATTCAGTCTTATGCTTGCCTTTCTATTTCTATCCATCACTGTTAGAGCATTCAATAACTGATCATTCACTCCATATTCCCTCAAGACCTTCCAGAACTCTAGCTCTGTTTGTCCTAAAGTATCTCTCCTTCAATTGACTAGGGTAAAGGATGGGATGGTATAGATAGAATGATAGGATGTGAAGATAACCATGAGAATAAAATATTAGTCTTAAATTCCCTAGTATCTCTTGCCTTCATTGTATTTATAGGGAAAGGTAATCACTCAATGAATTTCTGTTTTCATCCGAGTTTAAACTGGAAAAGGAAATACGTAGAAAATGATTCATTTGCACTTAATTATCATGTCTCCAGGAATTATTTAATTGAAATCAAAGGCAATATGCTGTTTAAATTCCCTAGTATTTTCATATAAAATCCTATTTTCACAATGCTCCATAGGTATTTTCTATGATGTACTTTCAAAAAGTTACTTTAGAAGGTGCCTGTTTATTTTCATATATCACATTTGATTTGTTTCAGTAACATAAAATAATTTTCTAACAGGAGCCATAGCATATATGTGCTTAGCTTTCAAAATATTTAGAACAGTAAGCTATTGTTTCCCAAATTCCTTTTGTTACATTTTTTATTTTAGTTTATTTGAATTTTATCATAAAATGTACCTACTGCATCAGGTTATCTTTACATTTTGACCATATTTTCCAATGGTTTTTCCTCTTACTGCATAATTGATTTGTTTTACAGACCTTTTGCTGCATCTTATCCCACTGCTTCCTGGCATCACTGTTGTTAGGGTAGAGATATAGAGAATCTTCCATGGCTTCTCGGAGGGCTCTGTTATAATGCTTCCTTGTGGACAGAGAGACTGATCCCGTTACTAGCTCAGTGAATGCAACTGCACACAGGATGGTTGCATACTGTAAATTGAATATTATGTCAATGTATGTATGGAATTTTTTATCTGATCAACATCCCATCTGTCATTTGCAATCGAATTTATTTATTTGTTTGCAGGAATAACCCTTTTACACAAAGAAAGGCAAAAAACATTTATTGGTTCCATAATTATAAAAAAACATTTACTAACGAGTAAAAATTATATAGTTACATACTCGTTATTGAGATTTAAAATTAAGAAAGAATTTTGATTTTCGATACATAAAAGACATTTTCAGATGGTATACAGGTACACAAACATACCTAGTTAGATTAATCAATGTAGATAAAATATCAATATTAAATAATATTCCAAATGGAACAGAATATTAGATTATAGTATTTGTTATAGGCCAGATGATGGTATAAAATGATAATTGTTAGTAGTAGTAACTAGACCTTGTGGCATTGATTAGGAAAATTTTCCCAATGAGCATTAGGAACAACATTGATATGTACAGATATCCACATTGCAATAATTAACATTCTAAAATTCTTCAGATATTTTAATAACATTTTTTGGGGGAATCCAGGTGAGATAGAGTTGTTGACTGAGCCAATTTGAGACTTGATTGCAGAATTTTATTCATATAGAGTTATTATTACATGTACTCACACATGTATCCAAAAACCATTCACCAGAGAACAACTTCTATTTGTGAAATCTTGCTATTATTAGTAGAGATTCTTACCTTTAGTAGTAGAAGGATAGCTCTCAATGGAAGAAAATATAATAAATTGCAGTCGATTATCAGTGTTATCATGTCTCATTTATCCTCTTACCACACTAATAGGTAACAAAGTACAAGGAGGTCAATTTTATACAGAGCTCAACTACTGTTGTTTCATATCTGATGAAGTACCTACCTATTCCAAGAAACTGAGCATCTTTTCTTAAAAATTCTATCAACAAGCTCCAGATATTCAAACTTTTTATCGAAAAAGTTCTAACAGAAGAAAATTTTCTAATTGAAAGAAAAAGGCACCTATATATCTTTTGATGGAGAAAAACTACTGGAAGCCAAATTGATTGCTGACATCAAACCATGTGAGTGCTGAAGAATTAAGTTCTAAAACAGAATGGGTGTTTAAAAATATATATTGATGTATGCATAATACATTAAATTGGATGTGTTAATGTGAAACGAGGGATTATTTTGCTGCTGATTTCATGGATGTAACTTAATTTGAAAAATATTTATTATGGCTCCACCAATCTATTCTTTGAAAAAAAAGTACATATATATATATATAGGCAAGAAGTCTAAAATTCACTCAAGAAAAGGTTTTCATGCTCTTTCAAAATAATTAAAGATTTACTGCTCTTGTGTATTCTCACTAACTCTAATCCAGGATATATGTATGATGTTCTTTATAGTACTCTCAGAGAAATATAAGTATCACTGTAGCTAAGAAATTAAAATGCTATTGTGGCAGACATTATAAGGAATGGAATATGAGCTCTTTATTATAAATATTAAGTGAAGGTATTATCATGATTTTTTTAGTCATGCTCCATTGATTAGTACTCTAATTTTGCATAGAAAATTCTCATATTATATTAGTTTTTGCTCTAGAACTTACTACTTAAGTCAGAATTTTGCATAGGTTGAAATTGATTTGGAACGTGTAGAATATTAAAAAAAATGACTATTTCTGCACTTGGCATTTACTTCATAGCAATTGATGATCTTTAAATTGTGGCACTCACATAAGATGTCTGTAGGCATTGTTTAAAAGCAAAAAAACTATATATTGAATGTGATAATAATTTCCTTTATTCCCGTTTTGAAAATTTCAATGTAAATTTATGAGTCAATTTTTAACATCCTGATGGTTTAATGAATTTGAAATCATACTGTTGCTTGCACAATTGATGTATGAACCCATCAATTTTATACGCAAAAATCATGAATCATGAAAGTAAGATGATGATGATTCGGACGTGACTACTGCTAAAAGACCTTCCTCGAGACAAAGCCATTCAAAGTCAGAGCACTTATGGACTGATGATAATGCTCATATGAGTACTAAGTGTAATGAAAATATGAAGGTTTTCAAATGTTTTAATAAAGTAAATTCTAACTACTCCTGAAAACTAGATGATGGTTTGCATTTTAAATACATTTACTGTCAACCATTGTGATTGAAAATTTTAAAATATTGTACTGCTCTGTTAAAGGAACTGATTCAAATATTGATACTCCTTGCAAACATGCTATGCCATAAATGCGAGAACTGTTTTTGATTATATAAGATGGGTTTTGGGTGCGAGACTAGTGGCTCAGCTATGAATGGTGGATACTGGTTATTGGGGGTGCATGATAGTATTCCAGAGGACTCTTGCTTGCCTCATTTCTTTGTAATCACCCAGGAAGGATCTCTCTCATCTTCTCCCATTCCAGGTGAGAGGAGAAGCAGACTGCACCTTCGGATAAAAGGAGCATACGAACATGGTCATGGGGTAGTTATGATTGCTTGCCATCTTAGAGCTCAGAGCAGATGATAAATGTAAGTCAATTTACAAGATAGAAAATTATTATTGTGATGGAAGATAAGGTAGTACTCATATATGGTACTAACAATCCTGTGGGCATGTTAGGTTAAGGTTTGATGGGGCAATATATGAAGGGTAGTCAAATAAAAACCAAACACCCACCCATAACACGCAGTCCTTGTGAAAGGTGGCAACTTTGTTGTTAAGTATCAATCCTGCCATTGCTGTGGTAAGAGAACTACATAGTGGCAACACAGAGGTGCACGCAGTTGTTGGGTTATGTCCTTGTTGGTGAGCGGACTGGTCTAGTGTGCTCGTCCAGCTGTAGAGTAGTAGTAGTATTTAGGGGAGGCGACCGACAGCTGAGGTCATTTGCACCATAGGGGATGGACAGGAAAGGATGAAGGGTGGAGAGAAACCCGGCATCGGCATTAGCCTACTCTTTACGAAAGGCGCCAAGGGGTCAACAGCTTAACGTCCCATCCGACGGATGGCGAACTCACTCAAAGTGCCCTCCACAAGGCACCTCAAGTAGGGATCGAGATACCTCTGAAAAATATTCAACACCGCCGGGATTTGAACCCGGGCCCTCTGGGTGGGAAGCCAGTACGTTAGCCCCCGCACCATCTCGATCCCCCTCCAGCTGTAGACATGGAGGCAAACAAAGAAGAGCAGAGAGGTGTGGTTTGGTTTCTGGTTGCTGAGAGTGCTGGAGTACTAGAAATTCATCGCCGCATGTCTGCTGCATATGGTGAACACTGCATATCCTGGGCAAGTGTGCATGAATGACATAGGAGATTCGAGATAGGCGCACATCACTGCAAGACCCAGGACAGGTCCATTGAGCCAATACCTCTGATGTGATAGAACGGATTTATAGCCTTACCCAGGAACACTGACAAATCACGGAGGAAGAAATTTGTATTCAGGTCGGCATTAGCCATAGCTCCATGCATGCCATTATCAAAGATCACTTGCATTTCCACAAAGTTTGTGTGCATGTGGGTTCTGCATCAACTGACGGAGGGACTCCAAAGAAACTGCGGGAGATGCCGCAACAGTAACTTTTAACGGAGTCATCCGCTAATTTGCATTACAATGCAACAATTTCAGAGTGTAAAAACCATTCGCCTTGACCGGGATTCAAACCCAGTCGAGTGCTTTAGCCAGTTAAGCTATTGAGGCATCCTTTTAAACTCTGAAATTTTGGGGGCTTTAAAGGAACAAAATGTTGTGACAAAATACCATACATTCAATGTCACAGGCATTCGTAGTCGTGCATGACGTGCCACAGTCCACGAGGTTAAAGCCAACTTTTAAACACTTAGGCTGTTTATACCTAGACAAATTCCAAAGAAACTACGAGGATGCCTCAATAGCTAAGAGGATGCCTCGATAGCTTAACTGGCTAAAGCACTCGACCGGACATTAAGGGATCTGGGTTTGAATCCCCGTCAAGGCTAATAATTTTTACACTTTGAAATTGTTGCATTGACAGAGGGACAAAAATTGACTGGACAGCAGGTTGCATGATAATGCTTGCCCCCATACTGCCAATATGACAAAGGCTACACTTCAGCAATTTGTTTTGGAAACACTTCATCATCCTCCGTACAGCCGAGATCTTTCACCTTGTGATTTCCACATTTTTGGCAACCTACAGAAAGACATTCGTGGATGTCGGCTTCATTTGGATGAGGAAGTGCAAGATTGAATGTGGTTTTGGATTTGTCAATGACCTACTACTTTCTACAAAATTGGATTTTATCATCTCGTCTCCCAGTGGGATAAATGTATCAACGCCTTTGGTCATTACTTTTGAATAAAACCATTCCATGGTCACATTGTAGTGGGTGTTCGGTTTTTCGTTTAACTGCCCCTCATAAAAACACATTGGGAAACAGACTAACAGAATGGACAACATCCCCTGAAAATTTCAATAGGATTTAAGAGAAAATGGAAGGTGTTTTTAGGACTTGTTTGAAAATTTTATTTAGTGTTGGGAGGCATTTAAATCATTTGCCCGCTGGTATTGAAAAGGAAGGATAGCTTTCTAAAGTGCCTGCTTGCTTCCCTGATCTATTCAATAGTCTTCTTCTGCTTTCTTAGATTCTTCTAATCACTAACACTTTGGATCCTATGCTGGGTTATTAATGTTATTTCATTTGGATGTATAACATAGAAAATTGTTGTCCTTCTTTTAGCCATTCTATAAGCATGGCTTAGCTCACATAATTGCAGTTGAAATAACATCCTCGAGGTTTTGGAGAGAAGGCATGAACATAAATATAAATTGTTTCTCAAGTTTGTTTTCTCCAGTGGATATGAAGTGCTCCTAAGAGTGCAATGACAGCATAATGAGAAAATTTTAAGGCATCATAAAATATACTACATAGAAAACAGGTGGTTGTAGCCCTAGCATCACTGAGAAATAGATGCCCTGGATTGAATCTTTTTCAATGTGCACTAGAGTTTTTTGGATCACTATTCATTTACATGGTAAAAAATTATTAACTTGATTCCTCAAAGATTTCACAAAATTTATTATATTTGTTTAAATGTGATAAAAACCATTAATAAAAAATAAAGGTTTATAAATAGAAATTGAGCAACTTAAAATAATCATGGAAATGGCTCTCATGCGGTATGGATCCTGATGCCAAAGAAGAAATCTAGGTGTATGCCATGTATGAACCTCAATGGTGAAGGATTATGGGAAAATGAATGGTTTTATAGGACTCATTTGCAATTTTTAAAGGAAGATGTTTTTAGGAAAAGACTTTCTTAGTTGGCTTTCCCTTTTTAACAAGAGGAAACAGCAGTATAAGGACTAATTGGCCACAAGTTTAATTTTTCACTTGGCAAAGATTTTACTAAAAATCATTAATAAGGGGCAGAAAAAGGGAAAACATAAATGAAAAGTGAAAATCACTTTGGGTTTTGGAAGGGAGAAATCTGACATAATAGAAATAATGAGAACCAGTTAGGAAGGAATGGATGCCCATGCATGTTTTGTAGATTTCAAGAGGTCATCTAAAAAGTTGATTGGTTAGGCTTAGGGACAGTTTTTTCAAAATATTGAAGTACAGGACTACCTGTTTATTGCACTAGGCAAATTCTTCAAAACCTGTAGGGGAGTAAGTGGAGACTAGGATAGGCTGAGGAGTAAGACTCAGTAGTCCATGGAATTGGTCAATAATTGATCAAAACAGTGAAATCTTTCGATTATTATCCTTTAGCAAATCAGCCGAGGGATTGTAGTCTTGTTGGGCTCAAAATAATTACAATGAACAGTATGGCATAATGATTAATCATAATAAAATAAAGGTAATGAATCCCAAGAAATGAGTAGGTTAGGTTAATAATCAAAGTAGAAGGGCATACATTATAAAATATTAGAGACTGCTATTATTTGATTAAAAATTTGTATGAATAAACATGAAATTGTTTTACAATTGTAGAAGAACAAACTAAACACATCAGCAGAAAATATTCGTATTTTTTCAATGGCATCCTTCCTCGAAAATGTACTCTCTTTATTTATTTTCTGTATAGGAGGTTGTTATCATCCAGTCTCTTGTTCAATCATGGGTATTGGTTTTGAAAATTTCTTAACCCCATGTTTTTATTATTTGGGGTTGAAGATTTCTCGGGCCTTCCACCGGCTCAGGGGTGCCAAGGGAACCCCGGACCCCATGGAAGATTCGAGAAAACTTCAACAAGCAGATACGCCGGGAAAGCATCAGATCTTACTTTATATTTGGGAGTCAAAATTGTGATATATTGATGCTTTCTCATTGTTTATAGGCCATAAACTTGATAAAATACAGCCACCAGCCCAAATGAGGTCTATCCTAATCTATCGTGATTTTAAACCTCAGTCAAATCTGTTACTATTCAATAGCCTTTTGGTTAATCTGTTTTCGAAATTCGAGTTATACATGAAATGCAGAAGGGTTAACTGTAAGTTCTAGGCATGAAAGAAGGCGATTTTTCTATTGTCAAAGAGATGCACTATCGCTGGCCCCTTGTCTCTACAGTATACCGAGTTTCTACGTCGTGGTGGTTACAGACGTATTAGGATGCCGTCGTCCCACCTGGAGAAATTAAGATTAGGGGCGGCCAAGGGATTCCGTCACATATCGGCGGCTATTTTATTGATTGTCTTCCGGGATGTTTTCTGGGTAAGATTATTGGGGCCTCTGGAGTTTTCAATCCACATTCAGTGCTTTTGAATTTGTAGCAACTATCATAATCTTAAGTTTTAAGGACATGATCGCCAAAACGTACACCCTACAAAACAGTACTTATTCATTGTTCTTTGTGGTGTATTTGCAAAATAAGGGGGCGAAGCCTCCCATTCACATCTGGACGCCTGTCATCAGTTCTTTCCTACGAAGCGTCGAGGCAGAGATTCTAGCTTTACGGACATCAATTATCCGAATGCGGCGAAATACATTACTAAAGTAGTAGTATTTAGGGTAGGCGACCGACAGCTGAGATCATTTGCGCCATAGGGGATGGACAGGAAAGGATGAAGGGTGGAGATAAACCCGGCGTCGGCATTAGCCTACTCTTAACGAAAGGCGCCAAGGGGTCCGCAGCTTAACTTCCCATCCGACGGACGGCGTACTCACTCAAAGTACTCTCTACAAAGCATCTCTAGTAGGGGTCGAGATACCTCTGAAAAATGTTCAACACCGTCGGGATTTGGACCCGGGCATTCTGGGTGGGAAGCCAGTACGTTAGCCACCACACCATCTCGATCCCCGACATCACTAAATAAAGCGCATGCAAACCCCAGGAATTTATGTGATTCGGCTCTAATTCCGATCTACATGTACTCCATAAAGTGCTGTGCGGAAAACGTTTCAAATGCAATACTTCATATGTCGGATGGGTCTTAAAGCTGCATGATCCTACGACGTCCTTCTTTAAGAGTAACCTGAAGCGTCGTTTCGGGTTTCTTTCCACCCTTCCTTCAGTCTTCAAAATTGCGTATGCCAAGTCACCTACTTATCCATAATGGTGCAAATGACCTCAACTTTCTATCATCTCCTCCTCTCCTTCCCCAATTCATACTCAGTGAAACAATCCAAAATTTAGTCTTAATTTTACGTTGAAGAAAAAATGCTCTCCGCAAGAGGAAAACAATTCGTTCATTTTTAATCACTAAGAGGTAAATGTTTACTAGCAAATACACACCTACGTCGCTGTTTTTTATTTAATTTTCTTATAGCAGTTACCATTATAATACTAAAACGTTTTTTCCCCTGGTCGTAAAGTTTATTTTTGCTGAAATGGAGAAAGCTTTCCCACAAATATTTAGGAGGCCTTTTGTTTGTTCGTTCATTTCGATGTGTCAGCTATAATCTAATCGGGGGAGGGCAGCTATCTCTGGGTTTGCTACCGTTATCACCGGAGATGTACATCCTATAGCATACAGTGTGATGTGTAACTGAATATTCCCATAGCCACCGAAGCGGGCGAAGGATAGGCAACATAATTTGAGCTTTCAGCACCGACCTGTACGAACCGCAAGTGTAGCGTGTCGTAATAGTTTAAATGTCTGCGCATTCTCCATTACCTACGTTGTGTTTGGAGTATTATTTTTTCAATAGCCTATGGTATTAAGTATTTCTGTTTAAAGTTTGAATGATTTGTTAGCGATGGGACGCCGTAAGAGAATTACATACATTCTATTACCTGGAAACTTAGACACCAATGTTACGTACTTAGGCACGTAGCGGGAACAATAATTTTTGGTGCTTAAACAGGACGGCTTCCGTAATAGCTGTAACATTTCTCACCATGGCAACTCTCCCTTTCCTGCCTTGAGTGAATTCAACGCTCTTGCTCCATCTCGGACTTCCCGGGGGCTTCGGCTCTTCGCTTTGTTTGCACAGTGGTAGAGCCAACGTAACACAGCATATGGAAATGGCACCAAGTGCAATAATGAATGCTGGTGGAGCCAAAACTGCCAGCGGTAAAAATGACGAGGCTGCAGACGATGAAAGTCGTGACGTGACCACAGAACCGGCGATGATCAAGACAGCTCCCGAAGCCTGAAAAATATATTAAAAATTATCCCCGAAATCGTCTGGCTGAAAATCAAAAACCATTTGATCCAGAGTCTAGTTTTGATCCTAGGATACCAAGCTAAGTTTTGAGGTGGATTAAATGTGGGTTGCATTCAGATAATGATACCGCGAAATGCGTTTTCCGACGAGGAATATTTATAGAGAATTTGGTGGAGGAATAGTCTCCAATGATTCACTTCTTTGTCCAGCCCCTAGCATTACCTCAAAATCTACGTTCTTCAATCAATAGTCCAGATGTTAAGATATAACTTTACTCACTACTCCTTTTGAAATGAACGACTAAATTTGATGACTCAACTACACTAGGTGCTTTCGCATTTTTCACGAAAAAAGTTACAAATTGAAAATCTGGACTATAAAATTAAAACCTTACCCTCTGATATCGCACTCTTTCCTTACTTTCTTCTAAGAAACTGCTTTTAGCTTATCAGAGCATATTTTTTCCGACGGATCAATCATTATTTCCTTCATAATAAACGGTTGTATGTCCCCATCAATCAGGATTTAGCAAGGATTAAGGTACCCAAATAGTATATAAGGCCACAGAATACATTCTTCTCCCAATCGATAAAATTGTCTTATTTCAACGGTGTTCGATGCCAGGACTGAAAAGGTCACAAGCTCAACCTCTAAAATGCTGTATTAATTGGTTTTGGCCTTCTCTAATAGGATCCCACCGAACCGTCAAGAGATCCGACACGACGGCAATCTTTTTCAATGAAGAGCAGATTCGTCTGATGTATCCAAATGGCGTCTTCTTGTACCACTGTTTTTTTCCTTATTATGGGCTGTAAATTTTTTTTCTATGCTCGATATACCAAAAATCATCTCAAATAATGTATTTAAAACATTATTCTTGTTAATTTGAAAAATCTGTCGTCACTGACTCAGCGCTGAACTCACCGATAACATTTCAAGACTAAATATTGACGTTACAGCTGTATATGGGATACCAGAAATATCTTTCAGAAATTTGGAAAAAAATAGTTTTTGGAGATCCTGGTCTGAAATTAAATTAAACCCATTATTTTTTCAAGCCTAAGATTTACTGGTAGAATGTCCCTTTTCAATACAAAAATACTCCGTTATATTGGGACTAGTCAAAATTTTATAGGTACCCAGCGATATAAACGATATCTCAAATATGTTGACTGAAGCTCATTCACAGCGATTTCGCGTGCATGGATATGGGTGATGTGGTACATTCATTGCATTATTATTGAATCAATTAATCTACCGTCTTTCATCAGTGGTGTAAATTCAAGAATACGGGGTCGGTTACCGTAAGTTATCACCATTATGCATGACCAAATGTCTTGATTTTTCTCCATCGCTATGAGCGATGGACAAAAGCTTTTGTCGACATGCAATCATCGCTTTCAAACTATAACTTTTCGGCAATGTTGGAAGATGTGTATTGTCCGTCTACTTCTACCGTTGCAACAACATAGCGAGATGTCAGTGAACTCCGAACGCTCCTGCCCGCTGAAACTGCCTTGTATTAGCACGTAATGTTGGCAAAAGGTTTAGCTGCGAAGCCATTCATGCGCGCGGAAGTCAAGCATTACACTTTATTGAATGTTTTAGATGATATTATTTGGAATAATTCTGGCATGCGTTCTTATTTGAAGAAAACTGAGTGTCCGGGCTGAAAATTGCGGACGGGATATATTTTTGAAAGAACATTCGAAAATCTCTCGGGTAATGACGGCTCAAAATCGTAAAAACATATCTCGGGGGTTAATGAAAATCTGAGGGAGAGAGGCGGCGAGTCTCCCGGGCGGAAAAAACATCGTGCCACTCGGCCGCTGCATTTTATGCTTGGTGTCGGAAGACTGCTCTAAAGATTAGTACCCTATCTTATGGTAATAAATGTATTGAAGGTCAGTCGCATCATCTCTTTAATATGAAAAATAAGCTGAAGAACAATTCATGGCAATTTGGTGGACGAGTACACCAGAGTGGTGTCTGACTCTACGGGCGTTCGAAATTTAGTGAGTTGTTTCAACTAGTCGTGCTTACGAGTTACTATTCTTTTCGACTGGAAAACGGTTTAGAATACGAGTGGTTATAGCGAATGAATTGCATTTACAGGGCGATAAAATACAGAGTATCAAGTGGTCTTATGGTTTGTGATAATGATTTAATTTTATTCTTAGAAAAGCAAAGAATTGAATTTATGAGTGATCGAAACAGAAATTAATTAAAAAACACAATGGCATTGTGAGAACAAATAGGTAAATACTCGGGCTCTTCTTTAGATCTACTTGGTATTTTGGTAAACAAGGCCTAGCTTTTATAGAGCACGATGAAACTGCGTTATCCTCAAAAAGACGAAATTTTATGAAATACTTAAATGGTGTAGATGTGGCGTTTCAATAAAAGAGCACCCTCAAACAAAAATCATTTCATGGTTTCTGTGCTGATACGGTCTTATATCTTCTGTAGCCAAATTCATGGATAGTGAAATTGAATGAGAAATTTCCAAAACTCATTTCATATTGATAATAATTAGTGAAGCCATGGATATCAGCATGAAAGCTCGCTTGTCAATAGTTCTTCGGTGCTTTACCGAAGATGGGGGAGTTGGAGAAAGATTTATGCACTTCTGAGACGAGACATCCGCTCAGACCAGAAAGAAAAGTCCCTCCTGCTTCATGCCTTGAAGACCTTGGACGACTTGGACCGAACAGATATAAATTAATCGCGCAATTGGTGATGAAGCCTCCGTGATGTTGGGTGAACAGAAAGAGTCACAGGAAAAACTAAGCTAACACCGCCATAATGTTCTTTTTAATATCCTGCTATGCTCATGCATAACACTAGATTCTCTCACAATCATGCTGCTTCATTGGATTTGCCGAAACCCTGTTTTTTCCTCTAGTTGGTGGCAGTAGCTATTTTGGCAATCCAATTGAAAGGACTTACTAAGTCCTAGGTTGAGCACTTATGCAAAGAATAGATTTACATCCTTGACATCATCACGGTGGAACTCAAATAACCAGTCGTTTGGAGACAAAAAGCAAGAACAAAAACAACATCAATGACTTACTGGAAAGTTTTCGCATGGACTTTAAAATTTTATTTTGCGCAGAAGTCATTTTTCACTTATTATATTTCACTCAATCATAGCTTCCATCTCCGAGGTATTTCATTGTTACCATATCGAAATTGCGTGAAAACTAGTAGCGCTGTTTAAATAGGGATTTGCCTAGTCGGCAGAAGCTGGAGTAGACTTCTTCGGCTTTATCTTTGAACATATTCTTCTCTACTCTTTTGCCTGCATCTAAAAGAGATGTGTCCCTTCTCTGCTGAACATTTTCCCAGGTTCCAGTAATTTCAGATAAAATTGTTTGTAAAATTTCAAGAGATTCGCCGAAAGATTTCATTTTTAGCTAGCTAGCTATTTTATTTAAGATTTATTTTAGCTGTTTCTAGCCGGAAGTACCCAGTGAGAGATACAGACGGACGGCATCAGATGAATGAATTTGGTTTTGGCATTAAAGCATCATTATGGATTTGATAATTTTTGCTCCTATCCGAATCAGCAATAGTACACGTCGCCCTATAAAATTCGATAGCAGAAAAAAATACTCCTTATATACAATACTCCACAATCTACCGATACACCTTCATTTAGTGTCCACTCAACTTATATTTGACTTACCGCAAACACGATGTTGAAGAAGTAGAACAATTTCTTTATGGGAGGTATGTCACAAAAATCCATTCCGTCTCTTGAAGTTTAGAAATACCTATTCTCGAATTTTCTGAGAACTCTTTTGCGAAGGAGAACGATCCTCAGAGTAACATATTTCTAGGAGGCTGATATTTATAAACTACCGCTCATTGAAGGAATTGGGAATTTTTACCGGGCGCGTGCTTAAGAATGTGATCCCAAGTGGCGGATTACTTTTTTGCATGGGTGACTAAACTGCAGAGAGCGTATGAGAGGAAACTGTTGAAACTAAAACGAGAACGACCCTGTTGATATTCGCGTAGTCACCCCGCGAGCTAGTGAATGAGACTGCCCAAAAGATTACTGTGTTGAAGATAGGCCTTCGTGTTCGTTCATTTGTTCAAATGAGGGTTCGGCCCGGGAGACAAACATGGTTATCAACACAGCCAGAAAAGCGAGATGGGTAGCGAAGATTTATAATTCGCGCGTACCATATACCATTCAAGGCTGCAAGCGGTGGTCTATAAATTACCCCTTTCTCTACTTCCCTCTCTCGCATTTCTTTCCTAGCGCATCCTTTTTCAGTGATGTTTCTCCTTCAATGCCACATATTTTTTGATTATTTGCTTATTTAATACATGCTAAATCTTGAATGTATATATTGAAACAAAAAGTATTATTAAGATATCATGGGATCTGGTAAACGGAAAATCTCCTTGTTCTTGAAGTCCGTATTGAAATTTGAATTTGCTTTAACGGATCAAGTTCTGCAAAGTTAATGCGTCTCTCTCTTTTCACAGCCTCTCGCAATAGATCATGTTCCTTTAGGTTTTCTCTTTTGTGAAGTCCTTTCATCTAGCTCTCATTATTTTTGGGAACAATTATTCGGTTTTTCTTCTGTTTTCAGTCAGTTCTTTCCAGTTTTACGAATGTTCTAGCAGTGGAATACGAGGTGTACTCTGAGACTAAGTAATATTTGGCTTCAAAAGGAAAATGGCCATGTTTATTTTATAAAATAATTTTGATCTCATTCCGAATACTTTTAACTACTTTACTACTACAATAGTTCCCACCATCATTAACATATTTATCTCAACGGAGTAAAACGAAGAAAAACTCCTGAACATAATGGACTGGCGATTCAATTCTGGGACTACATCGAGAATCATGAATGGAGGGAAACTACCTGTAACAATAGGAACTACTATTTTTTAAGTGAATTCTGGAGAATTCACCATGATGCTCGCCATATCGCGAGAAGCACAATACAATTGATAAAACCGTTTTTTCTCATTAAATTTTACGTGATACTAAATGCACGTTTTCATCCCCCCCGCGGTTTATCTCTCTCTCCCATTTCCTCAGCATTCCATCACATATTAACCATAGGCATCGCAAATCTAGCGATGAATATCAAATGGTTTCACATTCTTTGCCTCGAAAATAACGGATTTATTTATTTAAAACGGACCGCATTTCTCAGTCGGTGGGCACTCTATCATTCTAAAAATGTTGGATGCACACAGCCATTCGGAGAGATTTGATTGTGCCGTAGCCATCTGACTTAACAAATGCAATGTGAATCAGCGCGGATTCGCGCTGATACGCAGTGTTCGTCGATCTTGAACGTAGTTCCGCGGTGGAACTATTTACTAACGGAACCTGCTTACTCTTCGAACACGCCTTGTGGATGCAGTTTCGAGTGCCGAAGTTTCGACCGCACCACTGCTCGCCGAGAGAACAAGAAATCTTTGCAAAAAGAGGACTCTTTGCCTAATCTACGGCAGGGACAAACTCGGCATTTGCATGCCTCTTAGTTTCAGTCGGAATGTTACTCATGTAGACTACTCTGGTACTGGCCGAAGAGGAAGGGAGCATTGAAGACAGTGGAAATTATGGCTAAATGAAAGTTCCCTCATGAAGAGTGGAGGAGAACATATTTACATTAACACTTCTCGAAATGTAATGAAATAATTGACTTTGTAATTCCACACACTTTGTGTGTGGTATTACGAAGTCAATTATTTCATTACATTTCAATATGTTATGCAAATTCCACAAAGTTACGCCTGAGACAACAAATTTTAACACTTCTCCTTTGCTTTTTCACCCAACTTACCGACCATCCTTACAATGAGTTACTTGATGAGTTACGCGCAACTTCGTCTCGCATGTGGTCCCTGTGAAAATGTGGAATTAAATCTAACCCCCAAGTGTGAGATTTACATAAAGTGTACCAAGTTATCACATTTTCTTAGCATAACTGTAGTATCCTGTAATTGTTAAGTACAAGTAAATTGTTATATGTCGTGCCAAAGAAGGCATGATCATGTATCTTCTCGGCTCACATATTCGGAATTAGGACCGATGTACAATTTTCGTTGTTTACCATACCGATTTCTCCTGAGAGAATGGAAGTTTGAATTCCTTAGCGTTTGTACGGATAGCACTGCGTTCTCCTTTGCTGCCTGCTGGTTACAAAACCTTCCCGAGAGCCTGCAGCACGTTAGATATCGTAATGTGGAGCGTATAAAGGCGCGTCCAAAACCCTCGATTTCGATTCTCCTTTTTCCTTCTCTTTTATGAACATATCAGGGAGACGCAAGCGTCAAATCTGTCCACGCTCCGAGCGTGATGGTGTTTTTCAAGAAAAATATCTCTCGCGGTTCAGTTGCGGCGTTTACGTCTTACATTCCGGGGCGACTTGCAAACCTTGGCAGCTTTGCTGCCTGCATGTGCAACTTTCTCGGCCGTCCCCAAGCTCGAACGTTTCTTCGGCAACCGCAAATCGCCGCCTAAATATCATGCCTTACATTTTTTCGTCAGCATTCATCTTCAGATTGCACTTGCCTCATTAAGGGTGTTATATATTATTTCCTTCGCCTACTTCGTCCATATATTCGAAAACGCTTAAACTGACCTCGGCAGGGAAGTAAGAGTAACACTTCTTGCAGATATGAATTTAATTGTATGTTTTGTTTTATGTGAGTGCAACGACCGAATAAAATTTTTAATTTAACAATAGTATACATTTTCATCCCCTCTTAAACACACCAGGACACGATCGTCAAGTTCTCGATAAAAAAACTGAGGCGATGCACATATGACGTTTAATTTAATTTTCTCAAATTTAGATTTTTCGAGAGTTCAGCCGGATGTTTCACGCTGTCTCCCAAGTATCCTTACCGAAATTGGACAGTTGCGACTCAGAACTTTATCTGGGTGATTTTCAGTGTTTTATAAATTTCGTAATTGAACAGAACTCATCCTCGTTTTTCACATGAATTACTAAATGAGTCACCTTTATTTTTGGAAGGGGTGAGTCGTGTGGAATGGGGGGAAAGGGACAGAGGGGAGAGTGAGCACATGTAAGGCAGTGTGGCATTTTAGTGCCAAAAATGGAAATTATGTGTTGTGCATGGCTCAAAATTGTCAAGGATTAGGTGCAGCCCTTATAATCCCTGCATCCCTCCCACACGTGCCAGGGGGTTGTGGACTGGAGGTCCTTTAGCCATTACTCATAAATAAGGATAATTTTAGAGTTCGTTATCTTAGCCTTGTTAGAATGACGAGAAAACTACCATGTATCTTTAATGTTGCTATTTAATGCAGAGCATAGCGGCTTTATGTGAAGATTTAGGAACTTCAAACAGTCAAAGGAAATTTTCTTCCCAACCCATAGCATTTAATGTCTGGGTCTTGAGTGCATCAGAAAATACAGTCCTGACATCTCCACCATCTCTTCCCAGTCTTTGAACCCTGTGATATATCCTGCCCTCCCCCCGCTTGGCATCTTATCACCTTCCCATTTCCTTCCAGCAGGAGTCATGTTATGCATCACTCCCACGAACAACTGTGATGCAAATGAATCTCATGCAATGCAAATGCACTCTGAATCTAAAATGCAAATTGACCATATAATTTTGTCTCCTTGGGGTTTGCTACACAATTTGTAGATCGACTACTATCTAAAATGGAGACTAGCCATTTGTTAAATGCAAGTATACAGGTATTAGGTACATACAAGTATCAAAAATACAGTATGTGAGGAGTTATGTAATAAATATAAAAGAAAGAGTAAAGAAAAAGTCCTGTAAAAATTTGAAAAAAATACATCAAATTTGTGGTGGAAGGAAAATAAACAGTTAATGTATTTCATTGTAAATGTAGTATAAAAAACAATTGACTCATGTTTTTGTATTTGTATACTCTTCATGCTAAACCACTACAGGATGAACTGTGAGAATGAAAATCTTAATCCAGGAATTTGAAAAAATTATTAACAAAATTTTTTCAGTTCATTTCGCGTAATGTTCAATACTCACACATTGTGTAGAGTGCAAAATATAAGTTTGCCTCTTCTATTACCCCGGTGATGTCACGGAGATGCAATGAAGGCAGTCAGTTAGTGGTTAATCAAACTAAGATTGTAACGTTCTTTTCATAATTTTACTAAAACCCATGTAAACATCCATGTGATTAATAATTAGAGAAAAAAGACTTGAAGTATCCTAATCACTTTTCCCATTAGCGAAGTGATACTATATACTATCCATGAATGTTAAAATTTTATGATTCCAATAAAAAGAGAGGCCAAATTTTCTTGCACTTGGTATTCGAAAGGAGTGCGAGACGAAATATAAGGTGCACTCAAAATGCTTTTCAATTCAACAACAAAATATATTTACAAATAAAAGGCAATGCAATGGGCACGCGTATGGCTCCTGCATACGCCAATCTTTTTATGGGTAAACCAGAACATGACTTTCTGCAACAACAAACCCTCAAACCATTCTTCTGGGCCCGCTATATCGATGATATTTTTCTCCTTTGGCCCCACGGTTTCCCACCAGGAAGTCATATAGATCAGCTTCAAAAGCTGCCTGGTATAGTAAAGGTGGACTTCAACCAAAAGATAATGGCAGGCTTGGCCAATCAGTGATGACTAAGGCTACCATCCAGTGGGTAATTTGGGAACTCTTCTTCCAGTGGGAAAAATGTATCATTTACTCCTATATATTGCGTCCCTCTTATGCAGACCTCGTTGTTAGCATGGCCCAATCTATTATTAGTCTCTCCTTTGGTCAGAGTCAGTTTTGTTCTAGTCCTTGACCTTTAGAGGTTCCCACCATGGACTTGCACCATCAAACCCATTACAAAACACTACAAATGAAACCAAGATTTGAAATTCATTATTGCTTTATTTTATCTTTAGCAGACACCAATCTTTCCTTAATTATTGTTTAAACAATCATACAAAAAATCATACAACCACAAAACGTCTTGTTATTAGGGAGACATCATTTCTTTAGGATTTTAACTCCCTAAGACCTTTTTTCATGAATAATTAATCCTAAGGAGGCATTAAGTGGCTCTTAAGAATAATCTTCCTCATCTCCTTCTTCATTAACTTTTTGCTGCATTGATGTCATAAGCTGTGCAGCTGCTTGCAGCTGGGCCCATTGCTGCTGCTCAGCAGCCGCCTGTTCTTCTCTTGCCTGAAAGAATTCAGTGAATGTTACATTGAGGATTTGCAAATTATGAAATTATGAACTATAACTTAAGTGTGTCCATATTTGATAAATTTTTAAACAACACCCTATTACATCATTGGTAATTCTAGTCTAGTATATGTTCATTTATAATAGATTGAGTGAAATCAATGCTTGTTACAACTTATGAAAATCATTAAATTGTTATTTTCCTGCTAGCCACCTACTAATGCACTAGCAATAACCAGATTATATCTTTACTTAGCCTGCTTGCTAGTATTTAACGCTTACATTGTGCAGCAGTGTACTGATTTTAGAGCATTTCTATCAAGCATATATAGTGGAACCTAACATAACGAGGATCTCATATTGTAAATCACATAACAAGTAAAAATATTACATGCAAAAATACCTTGCTTAGTGAGCGTCCTTTTGCATAACAAATGACGAGGAAAGGGGAATTCCCAGAATGATTGTGTGCCTGCTACTTCAGTTTGTTTACAACTCGTTCCGCTAGCATCTTAGGGTCACTAGTGATCATACATTTTTCCTAACTTGTGGTCAAATATATTATTTTAGATTTTTTGGGCTATGGGATTGGGATTAAGGTTTAATAATATTTTGTGCAAAGGTTAAATAATATCAGAGGCGATAAGGCAGTCACTAGAAGTCTGTTTAATGATAACGCTGATCATGCGTGATCATCAAACAAATTGTGTCAAAGGTGTAACGTTTCGTCTCCACGATAAAAGAAATCTCAGAATCACTCAATTAATACATATAATCAAGTTTTACCAAAATGGTACTAGCATAGGTAACCTTAAAAGCAAATACGAGTTCCTTCATCAGTGAATTTTTTGTGCATAGAATGTTGCAGACTTAATCAAAAATAATCATAATTCAATGTTCTTATACAATACTTATCAAATCTGATTATGTACACATGTGCATTGCATACACCAGCACATGATGAATAGTTTCACAGGAAACATCAATCCAAAGATGCTCCGAATAATTGTTATTACCTACCTTGGCAAATAATTCTTGCTGTTGCCTCAACAATTCCTCCTCCGGAATGCCTAGATTTTCCAATCTTGTGGACTGCATTCGGCGTTTGGCAGCCACGGCTTTGCAGTCCTTCATTACAGCTTCTGCATCAGCCCGGTAGTCTCCAAAACCCAATCGATCCAAAGCTAAGAAAAGAAATTATATTAGCTGATTGTTTCAAAATTATTTTATGAAATGATGAAGTCAAGTAATAAATAGAGTATTACAGTCTGATCTAGCAAATGCATTTTTTTAAGCATAAACATTATAAAATGAAGATGTTTTATCATGAAAAAATTATCATAAAAATTTATAATTTCCATTACTACGAAAAACTAAACAGCAAAAATTAATAACTCTTACTTCCTTCTAGGTTCGCTAAGAGAGCAACAAATGGGTCATACCATGTCGATTCATCCAAGCTCACAACTCACCATTATCAATCTTGGCCTAACTCACAATTCTGGCAGTATCTACAGAGGAAATGAGTTCTTATTTTTTCACATCTTTTGTTTCATTTTTGAGCTATATCTGTCAAATTTTCACAAATTAGAGCAAGCATATAAATTTTCTACACATTTTTAATACTGGCGTACCATCAGTAAGTTAGAGGTATGGTAAAGGTTTTACTTAAAAGCTCTCAAATTAACAAATTCCAAAGAAACTGCGGGAGATGCCGCAACAGTAACTTTTAACGGAGTCATCCGCTAATGTGCATTTCAATGCAACAATTTCAGAGTGTAAAAATCATTCGCCTTGACTGGGACTCGAACCCAGATCCCTCAATATCCGGTCGAGTGCTTTAGCGACTTAAGCTACCGAGGCGTCCTCTTAAACTGAAATTTTGGGGCTTTTAAAGGAACTAGAACTAGAGACTTTCTAGTTCCTTTAAAAGCCCCAAAATTTCAGAGTTTAAGAGGACGCCTCGGTAGCTTAAGTGGCTAAAGCACTCGACCGGATATTGAGGGATCTGGGTTCGAGTCCCAGTCAAGGCGAATGATTTTTACTGTGAAATTGTTGCATTGAAACTCTCAAATTAAGTTTATATGTTTGTGACATTATGGGATTAATGCATTTAAACTAATTAGATATAATCTATGCTATGAAAACTCCAAAATATAGTTTTATTTTCACATGAAACAAGATACTTTTATCTCATCTTTTTCAACAAATCCTGCAAGTTTCAAAATGGGATCATACAAAAATACAATACACATTTCCAATATTATTTTAGTATGTATAAGGAACTTCTAAAATAACTTGAAGAAGGCACTATCAAAAAACGTTTTGGAATTTCATGGCTGACTAGTTATTCAGTATGCCCGAAAACTACATGGTCTCCTGAATATCTTCATTTTATGTACAGCAAGAAGGGCTAATGTGAAACCATTTAGAAACTGGAAACCACGATAATAATTCTTTCTCCACACCATGCATAACGCCTTCATTTCCAGTTCAATGAAGTCCTGCTTAACAATCTCCTATTCCTTTCAAGTCTTCAGCCTCTTCCAAACACCTCGCTTCTCCCTCACTTGCTATCAGATCCTAACTCCCTCCCCTTCCAGCAAAAAGCACTCGCCCATATGCATCTACAACATGTACACTATAAATTGATTTTGTAATGCAAATTGAATATTTAACACTCATGCCAACTATTTCAATTTTTGAGATACTTGGCATGCAAATCAGACATAATATGCAAAAAACATTATTTAATAATATCCTACATATTAGGGTATTAAAAACTCACAAATCTGACCTTTCAGATAGTATAGTATAGCAAATAATGGGACTTTGAACATGTGTGTACGCACTATAATTTAAGACTAGATGTACAGAAAGAAATGTTAGAAAATTTGAAATATGATTATGAAGCTAGAAAAATTTGTTTGCTAAAATTCAATTCAATTTAGTTCGACACACATTAATGTGACGGCATTAAAATTAAGCAACATTCCAATTAAACCCAAGAAAAAGCCTTACTTCATGTTTCAACATCATAACGAAATGGCTTAGAGTAAATATGTTAACAAAGGCATTAGTATATAGGTCAAATTTTTGTAAGCTAATCATATGCACATATGTTTGTACAGGTTGGCTAGGTGTACAATTATTTCAGATGTATGCTGGTTTCTGGTCAATGTTATGAATGATTACTACTGGCAGGGCATGATGCCAATGTACATATTAATTTGTTATAACTCCAAAAGTAAAAGGAAAGCAGAATGAACATGTGGGTAAAATGTCACTCAACACCAAACGATTTTAAAAGTGCAAAATAACATGAAAGTTTTCCGTGATCATTACAATCCAACAAAAACCTTAAAAAGTCGATTAAATGAATAGTTGCACCTAACATGATTTTATTACTGACATATCTGTTGCAAATACCTTGAAGTACATGCTCAGCATTAATTGTCTTCTTTGATTGTTGATTGCAGATATCATTAGCTTCAGATGAAATCAAATGGATGAATTCAGTACAGCAGTTTAATATTAACTCACGCGATTCGTTTGCTACTCGAATGTTAGGTAGAATTTCTTTGATCATTTTGTTTATTGACGCTCGAGGTAAAGTGAGCTCTTCGTCATCCGCCATATCTAGCAAATTATAAAGATGCACTAACTTTCCTCTGAAATCTAGAAAAACAGTACGATCTACCGACAAATGTTACTGTAGGAGCCCTTCGATTAGCACAGAACTAGAGGTCTTCCCCAGGTGTAATAAACTTAATATTTTTTAATATTATCTCCAAGAAATCATAAGCAATGCGATTCATCATACTTATTTTCTGTTTTACATCTTCATTTTGAACTCAAAACGCCACGCAATTAAGTTACAACATAGCGACGGTGTAAACTACATTTTATCTAACTACTTCAAAACACTTTTCACTAACATCTGATGCACGATTTGCGTCTCCTTCACCAACTGCCATTTGTTTGTTTTCGGATGGCGGAGGAACGAATACTGATTTGTAAGTCTTGATTGCCTGGTTTATTATATAAGGTTAATATGGTTAGCTATACGCTTTAAGAAGTTTAAAAGTATTCAGATATAACTTTTTGAGTATTTCTTCGTAAGAATGTGTATAAATATCTCCATTTTCTTCAGTTTTCATGTTTATCACGATCGAGTTTCATATTTGCCCCGTGCCAAGAGTAACGTATCTAAGATCACCTTTGTTTACCGTGATCGTGCCTACTTCGTACCGCGAGTGGAAAAAACTTACTTCGTCATGAAAAGCTTACTATGTTTGAGCTGACAAAACGTAGGATTCCGTTTTAGTGAGATATGAAATATAGAATCGCGAACATTGGTGTTGTGTCTTTAACGATGAATACATCCAGTATATACTTTGAAGTTACTAAGGTGATTGAAGTTCATTTAGGATTTATTTTTGCTTGAGAGAATAATTTACGAAGGAACAACCACAAACTTCTCTTTTGGAAGAGCACGTGTTTATGTTCCTGTTCGTTATTTTGGGCGTTGGTACAGTCATTTCGCTCGCCCTCTACGATATTTAACAGGGTAGTGTCACATAAAGTCAAACCATTTCTCAGGGTGTGCACAACGGCCACCAAAATTTTAATTTTCTACTCATACATCTGAAAGTAATCGTTACTCATGAATTTCTTGTCCTATTCGTATGCATTAGTCTTCCTAGAATATGCAGCCTTGTCTAGCATTCAAATACAGTAGATTTGAAAGATATGGGCTGCAGTAAACCAATTCTAGGATTGCAATACTGATGATGTAATCACTACAGGGAGACTAGCCAAATGTAAGCATTAAAAGTGGTGCCTGACAGCAGAGGAAGTAAGAATCTTAAAATGAAGTTGGGTAATTTGGTAGTAAGGATTTTCAGGGAATAAGGGGGGAACCTGACACAGGCGTGCTCTTTATGAAAAGGATCCACAATTTACCACCCCATGTGATTGATGGCATACTCTGTTTCAAGCGCTCACCACTTAGCACAGAAGCAGGCATTGGGTGCCCTTGACATATACCACCATCACCAAGATTCAAACCAGGGCTCTTGGGCTGGTAGCCAGTACAATAGGTGCCGCAACAACCTTTCTCGCCAGAACTGTCTCATATTATATGGACGTCCTCTTGTTTGCCCTAGACAAGGCCAGTTGAAAAAGTATACCACCTTGAATTTTTCATGTGCATTTACTTTTTATCAAGTAAAACCACTAATTTTTCAAGTACTGACTGCATAATCTAATTAAATTTTACATTATCTCATAATAGGTCAATGTTTGAAAACGCAAATCTGTTGCATCATTTCCTTTCTAATAGTCATCCTCTATTCCCCAATGAAAGCCTTTTTTTATTTTCTTGCATGCTGCTGCTCTTGTGACATGAGCCATCATGTCACAAGATCAGCAGCAGAGAGATGGCAAATGGACGCTTAAGAAAGCTGCATATTGGATGGAGACATGCAGGTGGATGCCTTTGATGACTCCTTACCCTCTTCCCACACCCTCGTAGGTATGAAAAGCCATATTTGACTCTATTTTTAGTGATATTGATGCCGGAGTATACATATGGAGTATACAAAGGGGCCCCAGAACTGCCCTCTGCATGAACATTGCAAGTGCGTCCACTTTTTCCCTTCACTTGATATAAAATATGATTGAGCCATTAATTCCACATAGCTTTCATACAATGAGAACTACTATATTTTCTGAGTAGCTTGGGTAAATCTACCTTAGCTCACCCAGCAGTTCTTGATCAAAGTTTTTCCATCTACTTTGCAATCATGTTCATATCAGCTAATGGTAAAAACTAAGTGATAAAACTAAGGACAGTGTCAGGCTTGGTAAACCCTAACTGCTTCACATTGAGAAAAGAGTAATTCCACCAAATCTTGCATTTATCATTCTCTACGATGAACCCTATATTTCTATTCATATTGATGCCATGAGATTTCTGCACATGTAAAACACAGAACCATGTCATACTTGTAGACATGTTGATCACACATAATGGCTGAAGCTGGACAGGAGAAGACTAGAAGTCTCTAGATGGTCCATACACACTCCCATCTGTCGTATATATTCTGAAAATGAGGCGACAGTGCCCATGTGAGTGGGTTTATGACACTATCCTGGCATGTGGATCCCTTTGATTTCAGAGTTCAGACCTGCAGTTTTGACTACAGGTCTTACCCTGAAATGATATGCCAGTGGCCATTTTATTGATTATTTCATCAACATGAGAATACCAGTCAAGATTTTCACTTGGAGATAATCCCAAAAATTTTGTGAAACTGGACTGGTGAATAGATTAAATGTGAATCTGCTCTTAGAAGAGGACTTAAAATAGATGGATTAGTTTTATTATGAAATTATGAAAAACATGTTTTATTTTCATTCAATAGCAAGTTGTTTTACCTGCATCATTTTGACAGATGATAGCACCTCAGCTCATCATACTCTAGTATGATGAGCTGAGGTGTTATCATCTGTAAAATTCTCTCCCATGCTTATTGCAGATGTATCATCAGCATACGTATATCATAACATTACTTCACCATATGGAGAGTGCAGAGGGAACGCAAAAGGTGACCAGTGAAGTCAGTGGCACAAATTTTAGCAATCTGTCCCTGCTCAGATGATGTTTACCATAATGGACAGGTATGAGAAATTATTTCATTTTTGTTGCTTTTATTAAAAAATGACAGTATATATCTTAGTATTAAAATAGCCCTTTTTAAAATGAAATTTAATGCTAGCTTAATATTTAATTTCATTAACATTTGTGTGAAAAATAAAAGAAGTATGATTTCTTTAATTTTTCATATGTATCATAACTAATAGAGTGTACATTTATAATCCTAATATCAAGCAATGCTTAGCAGATGATGTAGTTGTTTTGAGTGATAGAAAGGGGACAGTGGTTATGGTAGGGTATTCCAAGGTAACTGTGGCAGTTAACCATGTGCTCTCGGTTGTGACCTCCTCTGCAGTTATATCATAAAAGGCATGAAAACCTTAAGTCCTGGTTATTTACTTGTTGGCAACAAAGCAAGTATGAGCTACGCAGACCCAATTTCTTCTCACTCTAATGGCCAATTCTATTTTATTAAACCGAAGTTTTCTGGAATTGCTTACAGTTTTGCTAGTAAACTTTTGAGCAGAAGGAACAACTTTATAAAATCCACATTCTTTACTATTTTCATATGAATAGGTTTTTGTCTCATAATTGGTAGCTATCCGTAGATTATGCTTTATCTGATGTTCTCTGTTCCTTTGATATTCTCTATCTCATGGTTGTGCATTAACAGGGAATTTATTTCTTCCTATCCAAATTACGGTAATATCGATATGGCGCCTATGATTTTTTGGTGCCTCAATAACTGAATTTGTTAGTAAATATTTCTTAGCTTTGATCAGGTATTTCACTGGGAAGGCTATAATTAAAAGGGAGTACAAGATTAAGTTGACTAAACAAATACAAGAAATGTAGGTGTGTTGAGTATGATATTTTAAAATTAAAATTGTGTGAGATCATCAAAGAAATCTTTGCATTCTTGTTTTTAATACCTTAAGTGTTATTTATTGAGAAAGGCCAAGACACGTGAAGTGAATGGTAGAATTGGTGCAGTGTGGGAGGAACTATTTTTTGTGTATTTCCCAAGGAAAAACAAAAATCAGCCCCCAAGGACGATGCTTATCAAATGAAGATTTCAGAGACTGGCCAAAGTAAAAAAATTGAGGGCCTAAGAGTGGAGGGAGCTTTCTCAATATGCCAGAAAAAGCTGTAGCAGTCATGCTCCTGATGACAAGATGCACTATGGATGAAAATGGTCATAAAGTTAGTAAAATACAATTGTCATGACCGAGAACAAATTTCATAACATAATTATTGAGGACCACCACTTGAGCTGCATATCTTCTGACATTCAATCTTATGAACGTGGTGTATATACTAAAAAATAATTTGATGATCTTTATTTTAATTAAAGTTAATGTTCCAGCTGTAACATGTGGTAGAGGTTTGTGAGATGTAGGTATGAATGAGTGGAGAAAATATGACGGATTACTACAGGAATAAATGAATTTAGATGTGGTGGAGTAAAATTTTGAAGGTAGATTTATTGCATGGAGAACACATTGAGAGATTGAGGGATATTAAAAGACAGAAGACAAGAGGGGATGAAGGGAGGGAGATGATAGGCTTTGAGGAAGATAGGAAATATCTTTGGGTGGAGATAGGCAGAATGTTTATGCTACAATAAATCCTGCGGACACCCTTAAGCATATGTAGTCCTCAAGAATGGTCCTGAATCTACTTTAAATTAAGAGGTCACGACTGATGATAGGGCACTTTCCCAGTCACACAAATATTTTTATCCATGCATAAATCCACCTATACATCTAGGTGAATTGAACTTTAAGTGTTGGCTAGTCTGTTGACTACCCACATGGAGAGCTTTGAATTCTGCCAGTACAGGATTTTTTAGTTCACTTATCACGTCCCACTTCTCATGCTAGTATCATGAAACAAGCACCACAAGACCAGTGTTTCAATTTTTGGGACTTCTTGTCATCTTTGCTAAAAGAAGGCTGGTCCCAAAACCAAGTTTCTTTCTCCCCTTCATCATATGCTCACAAAAGTCACGCATAAAATAGGATCGTTCATGTGTTAACAATAAGCATTACAGAAAAGAAATACTTGGTTATTCCACATATATTTTATTAAACACTTAACTAAAATTTTATGAAAAACTTACAAAGTCATCATCAGGTAAAGTACAGAAGACACAGAGCTTTATATAGTAGACAGAGAAGAGGGAAGGGAGGGTGTTTGCGAAGTGGGAGGAGGGGAAAGAGAAGGGAAACTGTTGTGTACGTTTGGGAGGGGGGGGAAAAGGCGGTTGGGTATGGCATCTGGGTGAGAGAGGGCGGTTGGGTAGGACATCAGGGGGGGGTCCAGGAGGGGGAACGGGAGGAATAAGTTAGGTCATTAAGTAACATACCCTTATGATGACTGTTCTTTGAAATTTCCAACGTTCCAAGGCATCTAATCTTAAGCCTTTTTTCTCTAAATGTAGAATTTTAGGGACAAAGTCACTGGAGTGGTTATTTTCTATAAGGTGCTGGGCAAAATTGGAAGAAATAATTCCATTTTTAAAACAGGCGTAATGTTCCTTTACATGATCACTGAATTTCCTCCTGGTTTGCCCAATGTAGAAGGCAGAGCACTCATAATACAATTGATAAACTCCACTCCTTTCCATTATGGGAATTTCTTCTTTGCAGTTTGATAAAAGGTTTCCTAAGTGGGCTCTATTATAGTAGGCTGGTTTAATATTGTTGTCGGGAAAAGATCTGGTGACTTTACTGGATAAATTCCCCAGAAAGAGAATTCTTTTCCACTTAGAGACATCTTTTTTGGGGGTTGATTTGAGAGCTGTTTTCTCTAATTTTTTTTACTCAATTTTTTGACTAATCGGGAGCAAAAGCTGTTGTTTTCAGCTATCATTTTTATTATTTTAAGTTCTTTTGGGGTATTTTGTGGAGATAAAGGAATGCTAGTCAAATGGTGGACCATGGAGTTGAATGCCGCTAATTTTTGTGGGAAATGATGTCTTGACATGGAGTGAATGATATGATCCGTACAAGTATCTTACCAAAAAATGGAGAAGTCCAGTTGCCGATTATTTTTAGATATAGATATATCTAAAAGAAAATGGAGTTCTTTCTCCATAGTGAATTTAATGTTTTTGTAGTAGTAGTAGTTTTAAGGGGAGGCGACCGACAGCTAAGGTCATTTGTGCCATAGGGGATGGACAGGAAAGGATGAAGGGTGGAGAGAAACCCGGCGTCGGCATTAGCCTGCTCTTTACGAAAGGCGCCAAGGGGTCTGCAGTTTAACGTCCCATCCGACGGACGGCGTACTCACTCAAAGTGCCCTCCACAAAGCACCTCAAGTAGGGATCGAGATACCTCTGAAAAATATTCAACACCGCCGGGATTTGAACCCGCGCCCTCAGGGTGGGAAGCCAGTACGTTAGCCCCCGCACCATCTCGATCCCCTTAATGTTTTTGTCCAAGGAATTAAGACTTATCAACTGTTCAGTTCAGTTGACAAGTCTTAATTCCTTGGTCCATTCTATTCAACAAACATTAATTATTTATGCATTAGTAGAGGTGTAAACTGTCGCCAGTTATCTGGTAACTAATCCTAATAACTCACTCTAGCATTATATAAATTTGTTCAATTTGCTTGCCAGAATAATTAATGGTATGTGGTGAAATTATACAGGGCTTTAAATCAAACTAGTTAACCAAACATTGACGCTGTGGTCCAGTTTGCCTTATTTAAGCATTCAGTGTAAACAAATGTACACCTAATCTCCTTTCCATCTCCCATTGTGGTATGTTTCTGCTTTTGCGATTAATTGTAACCCTAAGATACAAATAAGTACTATTTTCTGTAACAAGCCAAAATGCCTTGAATATTCAATATAAATCCCTTAATCAGGCTAAACATGTGCCCATATCCTTCCTGTGTTGATTCCAGGACGGTGTGGATTGCAGAGTGTTTAATCAGGAAACCACTCAACCCCTATTTGAAACCTCTTTCAATCAATGTCTTAATAACTGATAGGCATCAATTAGTGCTTTTAAAATTCTGTTTCACAAAGATATATAATATTGATAATCGTTTTATTTCTTAAAAGTTTAAAATGATAAAACTAATGTTAACCCTGAAATTACTGATTACTGTATGATAATAACTTTGTTTAAAAATCCATTGTTCCTATTGTCTTTTATCCTCGTAGTCCTTCATGAACAGCTTTGGGTCCCATAGTTATTCACTCTTAAACCTTATTTAAGAATAAAGATAGCAGTTATTTTCAGTTAGTATTCTAATTCTCTTCATCAATATCTTAAGAAAGCTATGTTGCAAATTATTTAAATTGTCAACCCATCATCTCCTATTTCTCCAAGGAAACTCTAATTATACTTTTAAGAGGGCAAAAATACAGTTCACTTTGAGAGGAAAAATGTTCCTTGCCCAAAATTAAATGCAAACTGTACTCCCTGTTAATTAAATTACTATTAGATATTATTTCCAAATTATTGGGCTGTCTCATTTACACCTTACTCGGGATTGAATTCAGCTTTCATGATTACTCAGCAAAAATTACTTCATTAAGAAAAATAAGATTGCATTATATAATAATGCATGATGAATGTAAGAAAAACATTATTTCATTTATCAGCAAACAAAGAAAACCAAACATATTCACCTTCATTTCAAACTTGAATGAAAGTAGTCATACTTTATTTAAATCTGAATTTTTTTTACAGGTTTCTTCTTACAGCTACCTTCATGACAGAAGATTATTGCCACATTATACCTCAAAATATTGTCTCACTAAATTTCTGAGCTGGCCTAAAGATGACAATTGTTCTTTGCTAAGATTATCATTGCTCATCTCACAGACAGTTGGCAATTTGACACACACGCATCCTGCCCATAACCAAACGGAGCAGAAGGAACCAGTGCAACACTTGAGGAGATAAAGGTGATATGGTCCACTGTTCCAAGTCATCATGGATCCCAAACGTGCAGAACTCATCATATGCCATCTTCAATTCCTTTTGAATCAAATATTTAATAAGTAAAGAAGATGAGATGGGTACTGAAACTTGAAATTATTCCAATCAATCAGAGGGAAATTATCTAAAGGGAAAAATGAAAATGTTGGTGAAAATGCTGTATAAATACCTTTATTTTCATCTTTCTACATAAAAAAATATTAGTTTACTGAGCATTCTTAAATGGATGAGTATCATTGGAAGGGAAAATCAGACCAAGTGCTGACTTAATGCAACAATTTTGACAGTCTGGAAAATAATTCTATGCTTCATCTGCATAAAGACAGGATGGCATGGGTGATATGCTAATTTTTACAACACTTGGTCAATATTACAGATGAGACCAGTGAGAAAAGTATATCATTTTAACAAGTGTCACTGAAATAAGAGTGCAGTGGAATATAAATGTAAAACCTAACAATAACATTTATCTATTTTAATGGTTATATAATAGATTAAAATAATAGCTATGGCTCAAATACCATTGATGTATCACAAACATTTTAATAGAAAAAGAAAAAAATGAGTTTACACCTAGTAGTTCTATTATTTTCTTATGAATTATGCAAGGCATATAAAAAAGTAGGTTATATTTTAGCAAAATATCATTCACTTGAATATTCAGATACAAAGAAATAGAAAGAGGAGGAACAGTGTGGCTACATACGAGGTTGGTCCCATAAGTACCTGGCTTGACCTAGAGATGGCGGTAGTTGTTTGCAAAATTGTATAAGAAAGTATGCAATCTTTCAAGCATATGTTTCAAGTTTGAAGACGCCACATTGTTTAGTATTCATTTGACAGCCATCAATAGTGAATGTTTTTAGAGAATATGTGAAAATTGGTCATCATTATGTGACACCATGCTTTTATTTGAAAGGCCTCAGCACAACCAATACAAAAGCTGAACTGGATTCTAATCTTGGTGAATCTGTTCCTTTGTTTACAACAGTAAAATATTGGGTAGCAGAATTTTAACGAGGACATATGATCCGTCAACATGTGCATCACATTGGTCGACCAAATAAGGTGAAGAATCTGGAAAATGTGTAGAAAATCTATAAAGTGATACTGGATGATCGTTGACTAAAAATGCATGGGCTAGCAGACATAGTAGGCATTTCAAAACGTGTGGTATATCACATATTAACAGAAAATTTGGACATGAGAAAGATGTGTGCAAGATGGGTGCCATGTTTGCTTACACTCGAGCAAAACCAGTGTCGTAAAGATGTTTCAATCAAGTGTTTAGCAAAGTTTCACAGCATCAGCAGCTGCAGAATTTGTGCCGTTTCATAACCATGGATTAAAGATGGGTCCTTTACTTCACACTCATACTCAAGACGATAGAACAATCAGAATAATGGATTCAAAAGGGAGAGCCGTCTCCAAAGGCAAAGACAGTTTCATCTGTAGGCAAGGTCATGGCATCGGTATTTTGAGATGTGTGTGGGATAATTTTCATTGACTATCTCGAAAAAGGAAAACCGATGAACGATGAGTATTATGCCAACTTATTGCAACGTTTGAGCAAAGAAATCAAGCAAAAGCGGCCGCATTTGGCTAAGAAGAAAGTGTTGTTTCATCAAGACCATGTACTAACTCACAAATCAAATTCCAAAGAAACTGCGGGAGATGCCGCAACAGTAACTTTTAACGGAGTCATCCGCTAATGTGCATTTCAATGCAACAGTTTCAGAGTGTAAAAATCATTCGCCTTGACTGGGATCCCAGTCAAGGCGAATGATTTTTACACTCTGAAACTGTTGCATTGGAACTCACAAATCCGTTGATGCAATGGCCAAAATTCATGAACTATAACGTTTGAATTGCTACTTCATGCACCCTATTCACCAGATTTAGCCCCCTCGGATTATTTTCTGTTCACAAACTTGAAAAAATGGCTCGGTGGTCAATGATTTTCCAAACGTTAAGTGATGTTGGCAGTTAATGGCTATTTTGAGGAACAAGACAGTTCTTATTATAAAAAGAGTGAAACTTATTGAACATTGCTGGGAAAGGAGAGGAGTTAAAATGAGATTATGTTGAAAAATACATTTTCTTCCAAAATGTTTTGTGCTTTCTTTGTTGGTTCGGGTACTTCTGGGACCACCCTCGTAAATACTGTCATGAAAATCTAGTAAATATTATGAAAAATAAATTTACTTTACACGCTTGTAGTTCTTTTGTTGTCTTGTAGTGAACACAAGGAAAACAATAATATAGTTGAATTAGTTCATATAAAATCTTTAAATTGAATATCCAGATAAACAAATGGACTACAATGAAGAAGAGAAACATGGTAAGGTAACCAAGAAATAACATACATTTTGAAGTATTCTTTTTGGAAGTAGCAGCAACCAGCAAAAATAATAAAATGAATTTTTGATATAATTATGATGAAATTAACTCCAGTAATCTATATATTGTAAGAATAATATCATAAGAATAACTAGGCTCACAAACGGGTACACTAAACCGGATTTAATATATCCATTGCAAGCATACGTGTAATGGGGAGAGTAATGAAAAATGTTTGTGTAAATTTTTCTTTTCAAATTATGGAGTTCATGTTTTGAATGATTCCTCAGAAATGTGGGCTGGCATCAATTCATTAATATGATCACATGCTCACAGTTCAGAATGGTCAAATTATTCAGCAATTGAAATAGAAAAAAATTATTCCAAACATTCTCATCATTAACAGTACCCACAGCATGTATTTGCAGTTTCTATTAGTATGAATATTGTTACCTCTAACTACACAAATAAACATCACACACACATGAAGAAAATGGCATTTATATTAAACAATAATTTGAAAACATACAAATATATACTTCTCAGGCTTCTTAACATTTCTGTACTCTTCTAATGTGCAACAAGCAAATGATATGTCTCAAAATTTATTGTTTCGTATAATTTCCAAAAAATGGGGAGAATAAAAATATCGCTGGTATTATGAAGTTTGACCTTTGGCAAGTATTTTTCATTTTGCTGGCTCCGATGAAAGCATCAATATTTCTTTATTTTCTCTGGAAAATTTAACGAAGCTGTTCTGCAACAATTCATAGTTAACTCCCCAGCCTTTTTCATGCAATTGCTAAAGACACGAGATGGAATTACAGAGCCATAATATCAGATTTTACCCAGGTACATAACAAACAATTTCACCATGTGTGAACAGTAAAGCTGTGCAAGAAATTGATTGCATCCACAACATATTGAGAGGTAATGAGATAAGAGGTGTTTGCTCTTCCATGATGGAAGACAAGAGGGAGAGGGGTTGCCTTGTTGAAGATGCATCCTCGGTGGCTCTCCCCCTCAAATGGAAATTTACTAGAATGGTGGAATTTTACCAGAAGAGGGGACCCTATATCTGCCCTCTTCTATGTTCTTCAAAACGAACATAAGAGAATAATTATGAAAGTCTGATAGATGGGTTGAGATTACAAGGGTAAGGTAGGAGAGACAAGCTTGTGAAAGTTAGTGATGTGAAATGTAATATAATTACTCACTATCAATTCTGTTCCATAGGAGATGATTGCTTTTAACTTCCTTTCTTAGAGTGGGTAATCAAATGCATCTTGAGTTGGGGCATTGTCTTTGGCTCCAGTGAACACTTATGACATTTTAAAGGAGTTCCCAACATGCTCTCTGCTGTTTTAGAAGAAATTCTCTTTATGCATCCATTGTTCTCCAGCTCAGATATGATAGCTGAAAGAGATAAATTAATATAATTTTACAGATGAAAAACTTATTATTGCAAAATGCAGGGCTGTGCAATCTAAAAAATTATGAAGTACATTAATTAATGTCACTTCAGACTAACAGAGGGGTTCAAAGAAGGCAGGAAATATGGACAGGGCATAATGAGTAGCAATGGATGATGGATGACTGAAACAGAGAGGAGAATATTAGGGAAGCAATGCACAGGGAGGAAAGTATTTGGCATGTTGGATGGAATGCAGATGGAAAGTATGCAAAGGTGTCTAGCAGCACGTCAGGTTGGGCAGTAATATTTAGTCCATGCCCTATTCAAAACTGCCCTTGACTGGTCGAATAATAATAATTTGTAATATTAATTCCTTTGAAGGTCCAACTGAAAGCATCAGTAACATACTGCCTAACCCATGGGTTTAGCAACCATACAAGTTCAACTGCATGATTGATTTTAAGCTCATCTGTACTCGGGAACGTTAGCTTTGTCATATTACAAAATTTATGCATATGTTTGTCCTTTATGGACTGGCAAATGAAATATTTATAGGAAAAACGGCATATGAAAATAAGAAAAACAATCCTCAATTGTATGTCACTTAAGTAAAGCAAACGTTTTCTTAAAATAAATAATAATAAAAGTCCAGAGACTAAGCACATTTGCTTAAATGTATCATCATAGTGGGAATTATAGGAATACATCAAACATTATAAATATGCTTTCTCAATGGGGTGGTGTAACATGGCTTTAACGGTAGTTTTCATTAGGAGCCAATTAATTCTAAAATTTAGTCTACAATATAAAGGAGACCAGTGAACTCATGAGCACAAATATTTTGGTCCTCCTTGCTTTACTTACATGAAGCTGGAACAAAATAGGATGTTGTGAAACTATTCCAATGACGTTTAGTTTTAAGGCACTGAGAGTTGAAATCTTGGCTAATAACATGCATGTGAAGCCGACTCATACTTGCCACAGCATGAAATCCCAATCTGTTGAAATAAATTCGACCTCTATCATCCCAATCTTTTACAGGGAGTTTGTAATACACATTACAATACACTCAACTAAAATTGGAATATACATACACAGTTGCTGGTGTATTGCACAATAATGCAGCCCCCATATTATGCTGATAATTAATAATAATGATAGGTATGTATACTACAATAATAAAATAAATCTTACACTTTTCATTATGCGGAATCTTCAGCTATAATATAGTAGATATATGCTAAAAAATATACTTAAGTTTACGAAAACTATTTATGAAGTTGCAAATGTCTTGTTTCTTAGGCCAGTAAGCACACCGATGTATATTTTTTCAGTTGACTAATGCGGAATACTCACTTTCATTCAGGCAGAAAACAGGAACTCACGAACAAAATCATTAGTTGTTGCCTTGATAACGCATTATATCGAATAGTTCACATTATAAATAACACTGTAGCCAGAAGTCAAATATGATTTAAACATTATAATTGAAATTTCGGTTAGTTCAGAGGGTCAACTAATTGTAGATATGGGCCGAATTGCAATGGCCATTACTGTGATGAATAGTCTCACAAAGAACCACGGATACTTGCCAACTTTCTCGATACATACCGGATTTCATAATTAGGATTTTGTTCCACGATCCTATTCCCACATGCATACATCTTTTCAAGCAATGCAAGGTGTTTCTTTTGCAATTTTCCCAGGTCTGAGATATCTTCCTTAGGTAGAATTAAATAATGGATTTCTGCCTAAAATAAATATTAAGTAATAATGAACACGAACTCGTAAAGCCGAGATTAACTAATACCTAGCAACAAGAACATAGGGCAAAAATTACAAAATATTGTTTCTAATAAACCTAATGTTGTTTCAAAAGGAAATTATGACATACCTTCGGGTATTTATCTTTAATAACTGTCATTAAATCGTCCTCTTCGACAATTAAATCTGGATCTGCCATTGAAGATAGGAGTCCTTTGGACCAATGTCCATTAGGTTTTTTCTTAGCTGACGCATGCACCTGATCATTAGATGTTCTTTTAGTGCCCATTTCTCCACGTAAAAGAATTTAACCGCGATAGAAAAATTGTAGAGTATATTATGCTTTTGAACCTAACAAGAATGGACATTCGTAGTTAAGTCGATCGGGTGTCGACAAGGCCATAATCGAAGATTCGATAGTATAATGTGGTTAAGGTGGTAAAATTTGAATGGCGTTAAAGTAATTGAACGAAGGCAGTTATTGAAGTGGTGTTACCTCTACACAAAATATAGCTAATTTATCTTCGATTAGCATCGGAACTATTGTAACCAAATGTAAAATAATGGATAACGTCTAAACCTCGCAAATTCAGTTACATTAATCCAACTATAATGTAAGATTTGAACTGTTGCTATTTCTTACTACAGCATATATGTGACGCATTTAACAACATACCAAGATAGGAGCCATTGATTAAAAGGAACGAGGAATCCAGGAAGAGGACCCAATGTAATATTGAGTGAGTTACGTAAAGTACTTTGTTTTGTGAAATTCAATTAATATATAATAGATTTTTAAAAAACCCATCTCCAGGGTTTCTGGGTGACTGTTGTTGGAATGCAAGGACTATATAATTGAACCCCTAACTTATTTAATAAACGAATCCTCTAACTGTGGAATATTTTCTGGCCAAGTAGAGGTTAGCCAAATCATACCTGTATAGAAAATATAGGCGAAAAACTGACATAAATAACTATAGACAAATATCTTTTATCTCCATTTGCTAAATATTCGAGTTGATTTTTTATTTTAGATGAGCAGTAGTTCTTGATAAATTCAAAGTTATATCTGAATGTAGTTATATTTAAGCATTAATTCCATCAAATTGGCTGATGATTCAAACTCATTCAACCGGGCAATATTACAAGAGGATATTAATTTAATTCTTAACAACGAAAGAATTATTTGTGCATCCAACACTAATTTCTTAGGTTTACATGTTCAAAAAACTGGAGGATGGAATATTCATGTGAATAATCTGTGTTCTAGACTGCACACTGTGATTTACACTATTCGGTCCCTGCATAACACATTGTATCTGAAGGTGTTACAACTCTTGTATTATTCTATTTTTTTCTCCAGGGCATCATATGTAATAGTGTTCTGGAGATCATCAGTGTGTTTGTTGCACAATGTTTTCTCAATTCAAAAAAGTTATTAGATGTGTACTAGGTGTTTCTAATAGGACACCATGTGGGTCCTTATTAAAAAAAGTAAATGTTCTTACCATTCCATCTATGTACATGTATATTTGCCATGTCTGTCTTCATCAAAAATGATATCCATCTCTTTCATACAAATAGTGATTGTCACTCTTATTCAACTAGAAATCATCACAACATCCACACAAGTTACCATTAATCAGCAATTTCATTCAGAAGCCCAATGGCATTGGGTATAAGATTTTAAAACAAATTACCACACTCATTGAAAATGAGCGATGAATTATGCAATTTCAAATTGAAACTCAGGAAACTCCTTATAATGAAGTACTATTATTCATTGAATGAATTTTGAAATGACAAGCAATCATAATGCATTGTTTTTATTACACAACTTAAAATATATGCTCTTTTTTAAGTATATTCATAAGTAAAATCAAGGAAAATGACACATTTCATTTTTCAATATTTCATAATATTTTATTTATCCAGAAAACAGGTATATTTTGACACAATGAACATGCTGTAATCCTTTTCTTTGTATTTGATGACTCATATACCTAGCTACATGATATGCATGGTCAGTGGACGATAAAATATTATTATTATCACACTAAGAGTTAGGAAGTCCATAAAAAGAATTCATTGCAAGAAGGCGACCACCTCTCCAACATAGCCTAGTACAATTCATTTTATATCCATAGAATAAAAAGTTCAGCATTTTATTATATATGATATATTCAATTACTTTATGATCAAATGTTTTTAAATTAAATATGCAGATGTTTAAAGATAAGCAATTTGAATAAGTGTACATCAATATATTCCAATCCGGATTGTTAAAGATTATAAATATATTGAATATTGATGGGAGTTTTATGAATATTATAATAAATAATATCTAGTTTTGTAATTATATTTGGTAACAGGTTAAAACATTAGATAAATAAAATATTTTTGGGATATTATCAGAAATAATTTTTCAAAGAAACCTGACATTTCTCCTCCAATGCCAGAAGCTCCTTTTGATGAATAAGTGGCAGGTTTCAATTTAGATACATAAACAGGGGCGACATTTTTATACAACTCTTCTACCTTGCCGTTGCTTTTCCATTTTGAGATACTTCATAATTATTTTCCTCTTTCTTATATATAGTTTAAATACAATCTATATTGATTAATGTGAGAGGACTTTAAGTGCGTAGTATTTAGGTTTTGAAAAATTTTTTATCAAAGAATATTATACATTTGTGGCCTTATTATGAAAATTTCTGCAAATTTTGCTTTTCACTATTTACTTCTTTAGTTCCACGTAAGGATCTCCTCTTTCGAGGTACCATGATTCAGATTAAATAATTGTTCCCAATCAATATTTTATTACTTTATTTTGGAAAAAAATAAGTGGATATACACTGGCATATTATGGACACACACCCATTCCTCTGCCTATGGCCAACATTGCAATTTTCCACCTGCTACCTTCACTTTTGTAAGCTTGAGTGGGAAAGTATTTTGAATAAAATGCACATCTCTCTACAGATATTGGAAATTTTTTCCATGTTTAATTAATCATTTTAAGCATTTTTAAAAGCATAATCATGGTTTATCAATCTGAGTATTGGTTTGGAGCATCTATCCAGTTCATCCATTTATTCATCGTTTCTTGTGCTGATGAAGTGAATGCTCTGCTTCTCGAAAATGGTCTTTGTCCTTTTGGAAAATTTCCCTTCATAATTTTCTGAATTGCAGTCTTTAGTGAACTATCATTTCTCAGGTGTTGTCCAATCAGTTTGGGCATTCTCCATAGGCTTCTCTCTTCAACCTCATTTAATACTTACACTGCTGTGAACGTTCCTAATTGTGCATTCCCCCAATAGGCTGCTGTGAACATAGCTCTCTTCATACTATAACAGCAATATCCTCTTTTTCTATTGCCCCCTTGTTCCCCAATGGTAAATCTTTTAATATTTTGAAAATAAGTTACCATATGCGATACTGAAATCCAGTAGCATATCTCGGCAACCTCTAGGGAAGCATTTTCAAATATTAACAAAAGTAATTTGATGACCTTTTCTGCATAAAGTTGAGGATATAGTTAAATTTGAACAGAGTCATACTAATTTTTTAGATGGCATTGCACCCTGCAAGAGACTATTTCTGCCTGCTCTGGGTACAGAAGGAATCTCAAGGCAAAAATGTTTCCCAAGGGATGAGAGGAATAGGACCCATGGACCCAAACCTTCAGCTGAGATCATTTGCTTGCACCCATGCGTAAAAGAAAAGTTTTGTCCCCCAAGGGGCGACCACCATAGAGTGCATCTTGGTGAGTCATTAGCATAGCTTAAAATTCCAGAAATTAAATTTCGGCATTTGTAGAAAATGTCTAATTGGCCTTGGAGAAAGTAGGTAGTGGTGAAAATCATAGTGGCCTTTGTTAGTATTGGTGAGGAAGAGGGACAGACGATAGTGACACACTGTCAACACTATGCTTTTAATTAAAGTGCGGAAAGTGACCAGTTTTTTGCGTTGATGTGTACATCCTTTAGATGAGGTTTTGGAAGTGTTTACCTCCACAAATTTGTTTTCTTCACTGAGGACCTCTTTTCATTACCCCGGTTCAAATCTTACCATTGGTTTACCATATTGGCCTCCTCTGGTGATTGCACTATAATCTAGTCTCCAAATAAAAAGTTAGGATTTATAAAAAGGATACTTGGGAAATGTAATGAGAGGGTTCTGGAGCTTGGTTATTTTATTTTTTGTTAGTTATGACCCACCTAAAATATGCTGTGGGTGTATAAGTTCCTCACAAGGTAGGCTTAGTTTTGGAACTAGATCGAATACAATTTAGAGAAGCTAGGTTTTGGAAACGTTGCTATGAACAAGGTAGCAGTGTTTCGTCACTATTGTAAGAATTAGGATGGGAGCCACCGGTTGACGGTAGACTGCAATACAGGTTAAATTTACTGCACAAGTTTGAGGCAAGTTACATATCTGAGGATGTTAAAGACATATTACATGCCCCAAATTACGATAGTAGATCAGATCACATACCTAAAATCACAGAGATAAATAGTAGAACAAATAATTTTAAATGTCATTTTATCCTCCCACCATGAGACCAAAATTCAGGCGACATGAGTTATGACAGCAATCATATATGAGATAATTAGCATTGGCAGTGTATATATTTTGTCGATATCCTGCATGATTTCAATATACATGTCCTGTTATCGAATATTGTTACATGTATATTAACTTCTTTCATGTGATTAATGTTCATCCAGGGCATGATCAAACTAATATTTGTGTAGAGATGCCATGATTGGGATTGTCATGCAAGGCTGGTGACCTAGCACCCCTAAAACATGCTCTTTCAGTGGCTTGGGGGATTTTATGTTGATATAGATGAGATGAAATATAAATGCATTACCTTTTTTATTGATTTCGCAATACCATCATACAACTCCACTAATTTGTAATTGGCGTGGAAACTTGTACTCCAGCTGTAAAATATGGGTTTTGTTCCAATCTTCACCATGACAATTTATTATTGTATTGAACTTCAGAAAATTCCTCACTCTCATGGTACCTCTCTTCCATAGTATTTCCATTGATAGAGCCTTTGTGAATGATCCTCTAGCTACAACTCTAAAATCTCCTTCTATGGGCCATTTATATCCAAAATCTCTACACCCATTCTATGCATTTTAACCTTTATACATATTCTAGGAGGTCAGAATGATGCCCTGGCTTCCCACCCTGAGGGTTCAGGTTTGAATCCTAGAGGTGGCAGATCTTTTTCAGTGGTATCCCAATCCCTACTTGAGGTGCTTTGTAGAGAGCATTTTTATTGATTTACACTGTCTGTTGGATGGGAACTGCAGGCCCCTTGGTGCCTTTCATTAAGAGTAGGCTAATGTCTGGTTTCTCTCCACCCTTCCTATCTATCCCTTATGAAACAAATGACCTCAGCAATGGGTCACCCTCCCTCCCATACCAGGAGTGACCTAGTATTACCCATTCCTCCATATATATTGAAAACAAAAGTCATTATAGGCATCCTTTTCTTACTCCCTTGCTTAGCACTTCCCATTCCAACTCTCCATTAGCTATCCACACTAATGCAGTCTTTGACATCTACAGGTTCCAGGTAAGTTATCTTTCTCTCCAGTCCACTCATATCCTTTGCAAAATATTTATTATTATTCCCAGTTAATTCTGTTGCATGCATTCTCAAAATCTATAAAGCATACACATACATTTAGTTTAGTTATATCCAAGTGTTCTATGTTCTTTTCTACTAGTGACATCATTATTGCCATGGCATCATGGGTGTCTATCCTCCTCCTAAACTTTAACTGATTTTTTCTTTAATACTCATTTGCTCTCTTCTCTATCCTTTTATGATTGATCCTGAGTAACACTTTTGCACCTGTGAAATCAAACTAAATTCACATACCACTGGATTTCCCTTTTTTTGGATGTGCATCTAACAAAGTCTTCCCGCCAAATTCTTCCCTCATTGATGCTATGAATAATCCCATAAAAACTCTTCCTTTCCCATTTTCCTAAATTCTTGAGTAGGTTTGCTGGAATGTTATTCATTGCCAATGACCTTTTAATTTATTTCCCATAATGCCTTTTCAAACTCAAGTATTTCTGGTTCTAGACTATCATTATCAACATCATATTCACTTCTATATCAAAGCTACCTGGCCTATTATCTTTATCATATATTTCCTCCATATATTCTTTCTATCTTGTCAGAACATTTTCCTCTTTGATTAATATTTTAACCATGGCATCTCCAATAGTGTAAATGGAATTTTCCTTACATCCTGACAGTTTCTTCACTTTTCTGTTTAAAAAAACACAGTTATCAACCCAAAGGTAGGTTTGGTAGGTGATGATAGAGTTCACCCAGTACTAAGCCCAATGGCGAGCGAAATTCACACATCAGGATAAAGGGGCCAGATCCTTTCCACCTGCTAGCTATAGATACCCAGGAAGATTTGGTACCCACAAAATCACCCAGCTGGGGCAAAGCTGACGGTGGCTAGGAATCAAACCCCAGACCCTTTGGCCAGTAGTTCAGTGCTCTACCCCTGGACCACCAGGTTAGCATACCAATTTTGCCATGACTCTGTAAACTGTCCATATCCTCACACTGCTCTTTCCATCATGTTTCCTTTGCCCTATTCATTTATCACATTTTGAGTGTTTGGATATTTGTTTTTTCTTTTCCCTAATTCTGTGTCCATGTTCTCCTCCATTTCTTTCTTTCCTCCATCTGCCCAGTTATTTCTTGTATAATACACAATTTCCTCTTTTTCTATTTACTGTTCATTTTGTTTTGTTTGCTGCTTACTTCATTCCTTGTACTTATTTCTTTATTTCCTGAAGGAACATATCACTGTAAGTAAAATGGGATCATTAATTTGTTTTATTTTATTCGTAGCAAAAGTCGCAGTTGTTGAGCTTGATTTCTCACTGTAAATAAAATGCTAACCTCACACCTACTATTATTTAAACATTAAAATTGAAAGGCAACAAGATATTAACTGTTGTGCAGTGATAAAAACTTTCAAACAAATTACCTTTCAGCAATATTCTCATTAAGTATATTTATAGGCCAAAATCACATTAACAACATTGTAATGCTACATAAATGTAATAGTCTAATCTTAATAGCACATATACAATAACATTTATTATGGAGAAATACAGTAAAAGCTAACAGGGGGAAACCTTCTACGGGACGAAAACCCCCTGTTTTTCTGGTCATAAATACATGTCTTCTGAGTGTATTAAGTGTTATTTATGAGATTCCTTCCTTTTCAACAAGTTAAATTTGGATCTATTTAAAAAGTTTACATATAAATTAAACAATGAAAACTGGAGTGTTAAATGGTATCATATTCATTGAATTCCAAAGCAATTAGGACATTTTGCTCCTCAAATCAAGAATTACCATTATGTTCAAATTAATACATGTTCAATTTGGATACAGCTGCATATAGACACAGAAATGTCATATTGTCATGGCAACGATTCACTAATTCTACCACCATGCTATAACAAACTTTCAAATAATGAAATTCATTGTTACAAACATCCATTGTCCAATAAGTTAAAAGGAATATTTCTCACCTCTCTGACCAACAGTCATTTTTATGTATACTTATACATTTTATGCCAAATTGTTTCAAACACAAATCCCACAATATTTTACGAAATTATGCATTTTGATTATATTCAGTATCATACACATATCACTTGAATATTGTTGCTTAGAATGAGTGCAACATTTATGAGCCATTTACCGACGAACATGAAAATATCTTCTAAACAGGAGATGTATAATTAAAAAACATGAATACCGGCAACATTTCACTTTTCAAAGAAGAAGATAACACTGACTTTGAAAATACATTGTGAAAATGAAGGGAAAATTTCAATGAAAATGATACTAATATAATCAATTTAGGCTAAGCACAATTTTTATGTTATGTAATTCATACAAGGTACTTCATTTAATTTTTTGACACATAACTAATGAAGAGATTATACACTCTATCAAAAGCAAAGCATCATATTTTTCATTTAATAGTACATTTATATATAAAGGTCAAAGCACAATAGAACACAAAACTATATTTTGTCATATGAGAGAATACAAACAATGGCCTGCATGCCCATGACAAACATATCAAGTATGATAATTTTGGCTTACAGGAATATGTCTGAATAAAATACTCCTGTAAAAACATCAAAAACCTGTTAAGTACCTGATTATCACAGCAAACTTAGCTGCTATATGGCTAGGCAGAATAGGTGTGTTTCTGTAAATAATTTCGATCTTGATACATAGAACCAATACAATGAAATTATTATTTGGACAAGCTTGAGCCAATGAAATAAGTGCCACTGAAGGTCATATTTTGTAGTTTCTCAGGTACATTCAAGTTAGCTACTTATGAATATTAGGGAAAATATCACAGACATGTTCAAAGTGACTATCTAACATTTATCAAATTTCTAAGCTGTAAATGATGCTTACAAACAATCAAGTTACCAATAGTCAAGTATGCAACATGCCTAAACATTAATTTTACATAATTGCTTCATTAAAGTGAAAATTTAAATGGAAAAGTTTAATGATGTTACGGTAAAACAAAATAGGTAGGTATTCTAAAAGGCAGTTATCACAATTCCAGCAAGATAACAACTCTAGGTACTTTGTGAAATGGAGTATTCTGTAATTAATGATTGATCTTATCAGTCAACCTTTGTTAAAATTCACATCTATTTTATAAATCTCAATCACAACATTCCTGATTTTTATAAAAAAATATAGTATTCCTTCCACTTGCAGATAAAAATAAGTAATGAAAATGACAAAATAACCTCATCAACATCCAAATAGGGTAAATGAACATTAATTGAAAAAATTCAATGTCAGAAAAAAAGCAAAACAATAACTTAAAAAAAATGAAAGGGGTGTACTCACCTAAAATTGGATAGTTAATTGCATAAATACATCTTTTCAAGATAAGACTAGGATAGCCCAGCCATTCTTCTATCTTCTGATAAAATGAATATATTGAATAATAATTGCTATAAAAAAGGTTATGAATGTTTATACATTACATTCATGAGTCTTCACTGCTTCCTTTTTTCTAATACTCACTTGCATTTCTTAGCACACATTTTTTTGTTTCACAATTATTAATTAATGATTTCTAATAAAACATCTATTTGCATTTAAAAAATAAAGTCTATTGCACTGATAACCTCCAAGATTTTAACTCTCGTACATAGTAGTATAGGTTACAGATGCTCAGAATCATATGAGGGCCAGAATCTAGTTCAATACGTTTTACATTAAGTGTAACCATTACCTGCTAAGAATATCTATTCTTGGATACTCAAGTTATACTCTTCAATAAACAGTGAATGATGAACTATATGTAATTAACCAATTATTAAAGTGATAAAGCTAATAATTACTAGCAGATTATTCAATAAACTACCAGGAACCAGTTTCTCATAGGTCACAAGTCCTTTAAATAGTCTAAAACACTAAGTAGTTATAAGATGAGTCTCTGAGCAAAATATATGGTCTTGTAAAACATGGTTTCGAGAAATTGGTCCTAAACCTTTCCAGGAAATTTAGTTTAAATGGTTCCAGAGTTTTCACACTTCATGGAAATATTTTAATGAGAGGAAACTGGTGCCTTGTGAATAGCTTGCCAAATTATATGCTAATTGATCCTTAAATTACTCTTGAGAGGCTTCTTTTGACCAAAAACAGCTAATAGTAAGTTTGAATAATTACTCTGTAATAATTATGTATGCTACTTTAAACCTATACCCGTTTTGTTAAAGATTAACTACTTTGTGTGAAATTGAATGAAACAGTGTCTCTTACCATGCAAACAGTTCTCTCTTCACATCTTTGAGAAAAATATACCAATACATTTCAATGGACCAATCTTTCTTTACCTTGTAAATGACAATAGTTAATAATGATACAAGCTAGCAGAAAAATTTGAACTAATACCGCATGGGAAACCATGCATTAAATATCTCTGTTTGTGAAGCAAATAAGGTCATACTGGATAGAACAACTGAGCTTGAATGTTTTTGATCTCATGTTGGCAGGGAAATATTTGAAAACAGAAAATGCCTCATCACGCTTTCTGATGCTGGACATTGCATTAACATGCACATACATAGCCCTGTAATTTCCATAATGGGGTCATTATAAAAGCATTACTGTTTTAAATTCTGTATTAACCTCAAGTAGCATCATTCAATAGTGTAATGAATAAGCAATTTTTTACAGCATGCTATTCATCTCAAAACTGAAAATAGACCCTTGTAATGCAAAGTAATGAAAACATTTTCATTCAGCATTGCCTTCTTGTAGAGTTATAAATTGAACGGACATGGTTATTCCAGGGGCTAAGGGCATGCCACTCCACAAACACAACGAAGAAAAATCATTTACTCGAAAACACTGATTCCATACCCATGCTAGGGTTTGAACCCATGATCTAACAGTTAGCTGATTACCATCAGCCTTTCTCGATAATTAATGTTTTGTAGCATTTGCTTAGGAAATTTTATCTGAGACAGACATGCTGTTTAAAATGTAACATGCATCCAGAATTCCCAAATTTAGATCACAAGTTATTTTTTATGTACTTGCCACTGTCTGGTTGCACCAAGAAGAAGCCTTGAATATATGACCACTCATAATATTGTATATTTAAATAAATTAATTAAAACTTAATGACAATTAGAGGAATTAAAAAAATTTTCAAAAGAAGAACAGCAACTAGTGATAAATACTTATGCATCAATAATGTTTAAAGCAATCCCATTTGGGAATACTCTTAGGAAACCAAGATTTGTAAAATCAGGCCAATATATAGGTTAAGAAGACATTGCACATCAGACTGCCGTTTTTTCAAGACTCTGAAATAATTTAATCCCTATTACCACCATAGTTACAGTCTGTCTTAATGTATATCTAAATGGTTCACCATGAGTCACTCTATTTAATGTTATAATATTAATTCAAAATTCACTACTTTCATCGATATACAAAACTAATATTGATTAATGGCTGGTTAGAATTAATAATATTTTAAATCATTAAATTACCTTGAAGGACAATAAATCTAGCAATATTCTTAAATGAAAATAACTCCTTAAAAGTGTGGCTTCATCCATGTGTACATTTGCGGCAGACTTGTTAGTTTATCAATTGAATTACCTGGATTTGGGTCAAATCAAGATGTTTGCTAATGTTTGTGGAGAGGAACCAAATGATTATTAGCATGATTATCTTTACTCCTTACAATGATGATTGAAATAGGCAAAGCATAAACATAGGCATCCTTTCTAGCCTTCTGGAGCATAATTCTCCAATTTTTTTCATTTGTGAACATCCTGAGTTCATTTTCCTGCAGTATAAACCATTAAAGGAAATATTACATATTTCTTAGAGCAATGAGAATCCATTACCCTGAAGATTCTCATGGAGTGATCATTTATTTGGACATACCACTGACATGTTTTTTTATATTAAATATATTACAGGATGTATTGTATGCATGATATGTATTTAGTCCATTTGTATATTTCCTGTCTCTTGGTCACATGCACATACATAGCCCTGTAATTTCCATAATGGGGTCATAAAGCATTATTTTTTTAGATTCTGCATTGCATCCTCAAGTAGCATCATTCAATAAAGCTATCTGAAGAAGCATTTTTTTATAACACTCACTCCCAACCACTTTTCATCTCCCAACTGAAAACATGCCCTTGTAATATCAAAGTTGGATTGATTCGCCATAAAAATACTAAAATGCAAGTAACTCAGATGAAGTACTAAGGAATAATGCTACCTGAAAGATAAAAACGTGCCTCCCTTTATGCATTTTAAGGGGGAAAACAAAAAAAAGCAGGTAGAACTACTCAAACTTTCTTGTATAGAACTTTGTCAGAAGATATCCCCAAACCATTATTACGAACACAGGATTTCTTTGGCTTAGAGCTTCAGCAATTATTCTTATACTCCTTCATATACACAACTCATCAGATTCCACCTCCAGTGTTCCTTGACTTTGTTCAAGTCAGTATTTTGAAATTTATTCATTTCATAGCGAAGAATTTAAATAATGCACAAGGAAGAATCAAAACAACTTTGCATTTCCAAAGGATAGAATATTTATTGTCAACTAATTTCACTAGATTGCAGCATCATCTGGACCCTCCAGTGCAGCGAAATGAAAAGTGACCAGTCCAGATGACGCTTGTGTAGCAAAACTAATTGACAGTAACAATTCTATCCCGTGGAAATGCAAAGTCATTACAACTTTTCCTTGTGCATTACAATGGAATTCCACGCAGTATTGACCTCAACAATATCTCAAATAAAAAGAATTTAAAAAAATAAACGAAATAATTCAAATGTATGTATACTTTCTCAAATATGTCCAACCTTCATGCCACTACAAACATACGAATAAACCTGGATATCTATTATTTAACTTTTTAAGGAACAGATTTTTACTGAGAAGGCATCCACATTTGAAAAATTTAATCTCTTGGTCTTCTCTTCACAACGCACGTATGTTTCACCAGAAATGTTACAACAATGTATACCATTTCTCTCTCTCTAACTTTGGAAAAAAAGTTCTAAAATAAATGCCCTACTGGGTAGTATATACTCAATCGTGGATGTACATGTCTGAACATGTCTCATATGCATGAAACACCCATTTGAAGCATCAATACAATATTTTCTGAGGTTTGGATGGCAGGCTTAAATTTGACAGATAAGCCCAGTCAGACAATTTGCCGAGAAGACATTTATATTAAGCTAATAACAAAGCAATCTTATGAAAGGATAATGGCTAATTAAAATAGATTGAAAAAGAGAAAAGAAAAAGATATCAATAAAAAATATATAAAATTATACCATGACAAATTTTCTTACAATATAAATCCTTTATTTAAAACTGATCATGTATATATCTAGTAAATTCTAATGTAAAACTTGAGCAAATATTAAATTTCATGACAAAATATTCACATCATACTTGTATTTTAGTTGTTTTTTTTTTGGAATTACAATTTTCTATGCTCCTGCCATGAAAGCCAAAAATCCACTTTGTTTAATTCTGTGTGATGTGATATTCCACATGGTATAGTATTTGATAGCAATTGATTGGAAACCAGGTTGAAACCTACGTTTTGAATTTGGCCATCCTCAAGTACACCCGGGATGTATGCTTTTTTGAGTATCAGATTATAGGGGAAAAAACAAGACAACCAGGGAAAGGAATGGAACCTAACAATGTTACACGTGCCATAATCCTTGGTACGAGTTGAGCTCTACCCTCTTACCTATCCAACCTGCATAAGGACTAAAGACTGTGATGTGATGCACCCAACTTCAGGTCTATTAACCACTGATAAAGGTACTACATTCGTGAAAAAATTATATAATTTATCAATTTTTGGGAACAGCGAACAGCGTTTTACATGATTTATATTAACATTTATGTTCTGTGATGGTAAACTGGAAAACTACTCGTTATAATTCTTAGTTGCTGACTCAAGGAGCAATATTATCTTCATTTCCATGAACCTCAAACAATTCTTTGAAAAATTAAATCTTTCTGAAAATCAACTTAGCAGAGTTTTGGACATAGACAATATCCCACTAAAATGTGTTCAGTATGACAACTCAACACATTTTGCAGTTAAGTAAACAAAAATGTAAGAATGAACTTTCAGATCACATGAAAATGATTTCTCGACCATTAGAATTTAAAATAAAAGAGTTGCACAGGAAATATAATTAAAAAGCTACTTTGTAGCAAGGAGATTACACCTTGATCTTAAAACATTCAATTACTATGCAATCAGTAATTTAGTAACTTTTTCAGGCTTAACATTAGCATTGCCTTCAAATTAAGCTCGATAGCCTATACAGACACTAATTCACATGCAGAAATTATCACACTAACTCCCAGCATTGGAAATAAAATATTTTTTTCATCCAATATAAACGCAAAAAGTTATTTTGTATTTACATGGAAATACTTTACTTCTTTTCTTTTTCACCATTTCCAAAAACTATCATGCATTAAAATCATCTGCCATGTTTAACATCCATTGCTAATGGCACAAAAAACATCACAGCCTTCCTGGATAAACTTCTAAATTGATTACATTCATTGCATGACATTATATTTAGATGATGCAAAAAAACTCAAAGCAAATTAATAACTATGCACTACTATTTTTGAGCAAATAGTATGCATATTTTTACTTAGACTCTCCAGCAGTACACAAGTATAAGATTCATTTGCCAACAGAGGTTAGAAAAATCACGAGAAACAATTACTTCACGAGAACCAAATGTCATTCAAACATTACTTGAAACAGGGGATTCATCCTATTTCTAAAAACATTTCCAATTGAAAATGGCTTTTTTTGGTGACATTTTTAAAAAACTGTTCATTAAGTCTTATTCTTTTTTTTGCACATAGTGCTTAAATCCAAGCCTTTCCCTAAAAAACATTACTTACATTGATAAAAGTTACCTTGCATATCTTTCTCTCTTCCAGGTATAACGGTCTTTCCTTAAGTACTGATGACTATGTAATATCATTAAACACACAACTGCAGGACAATATATGAAGGTAATTATTTTTTTCTAAAATTTTGATGGTTTCATATAAGCTAGCATGACATTATTATTAACATAATTTTTAAAATAGTTAAACTCCATTAGGGAGGCCATTTGGAAAAATCAGAGGTGATATATTGTTATCAATGCCTAAAAAATTCTCCTAAACAACTGAACAAAAAAACAAATCAAAGGATTAAATGGACAAAATAACAACTGCCTAAGTGAATTTGAATTTCTTTAATTCTACAAAAAAATAAATGGTCCACCAAGATATCTTCAAAGATTTTTTTCATTTTTCTTCCTTAGTTGATTTTTTTGTATTTTCCATATGACTATGGGACGTTGAGCCACCCCAAAAAATGGTGCAAGCACTTGTCACCGAACAAGTAAGGTGTGCTTTAGTGCTAAATATAGAAACACCAACCCATGATCAAAGTTCTTCCATTATAAATTCTACAAATATATTCGAAGAATACAACTCTAAAATATATGTATATATATATTTTTATATATGTGTGTGTATATATATATAATATGTATATGTTCCCAACTTTGAACAACCAAATACTGAAAATTTCTCTAATATGAGGAGAACACTTCATCAAGAGTTACTTTTTTCATTATTTAGCCAACTCTTTCACATGAATTAACCACACACAGGTAAAAGCAATTAAGTGTTAACAATATTTGATAGTTTTCATTTCATTTTCAGCAGACAGAAATCAAACAAAGTCCTCTTCAATTTAGTCTTTAAAAGCAAACTCCATTTCAATGTGGCAAAAAATACCACACAGATTCATCACACACACAAAACTGTACAAATGATAAACAGTTGGTTTGCAAAATGATATAAAATAAATAATATTAATAAAATGTTCTTGGGACTTTACACACGAGAATTAGTAACTGTGACAAAAAGACTCAATTAATTGATTAAATGTCTTATTTGTAACAATTACATTCAGCCACAATTGCTGAAAACCTTAGCCATCAACAACAACACCTACAATCCAAAAATTCTGGAACAACATAAAAAAATGTTGTCTCCATAGCAAAGAAACAAAATATATTTATACAGCTCATAAATGAAAATAATGACAAGACCATTAACTTTTCTATTTGCCAAGGATAAAATTATAATTGGATGAGAAACATACACCTAAACAAGTGATTAAAAAATTACAATGGAAATATGAGAAAAGGGGATTCCAGCTCACAGGAAACATCTCCATCTCATGAACGACTAACACCTGATTCATTAGAGTGTGAACAAGAAGGTAATTTGTATAAACATAAGCATCATTTCTTGTGTAGCAAGGGATGTTAATAATAATCCATGTGCCAGCACTTGCAATGACTTTTAATTCATGAGGCAAGAGGGACGGAGGATTTGGTGATGGGCAGGAGAATTCATGGCTTGCTTAGAGGAGTGCTGTCTTTTTTTCCAAACGTTTGTTACTTCGAAAACGATCTTAAATTTCACAAACATTTTCTTACCTCCTTAAGCAAGACAATTAATATTGGGAATACAAATATTTTCAATCACCCAAGCCATCCTTTTAATCAGTTCATGAACATTACCAATTAGACTCAACAATGACTCTTGCCAATTTTGTATGCAAATGAGTGTGGCCTCAATCTATTTAGCATATATGTTACAAAAGAAAAGGAAGCCTACTCAAATCATGATATTCTATCACACCCATGCTATCAGGCCGACTCCAATGACAGACCATTGAAGTCCTAACTGGAAAACATCTTGGCTTCACTGTACAAGCTGAGATTAATTTTCAAAATTATTTGTTGGCTTTTGTCCTTGCATTTCATTGTCATGATGCCTAAAATAGACTTTTCAATTATTTTATAAAACAACTGCAAATATTCCATTTGAGAATAAAATGTACAGATACGAAGACAAATTTCTTATTTAATGAACTTCACCATCTCCTATGAAATTTTTTTTTTACATCACCACACAGTTTCAGTTTTATATTGAATGAAAATTAAGATTAATCTATATAATTTACAGTCCAATGTAGGAAAACCGACTTAAGTTGTAACTATCCCAAAACTAGCCTCCAGACCCTGCACTAAAACCATCAAATCATGTCCACCAAACCTTCAGAACAAAAAGCACTGCAGATTAACAAGCAACACTACAAACATCACTCACACTCCATTGAGGAAAATGTCTTCAAAATTTGCAGGAAAAACTGCCATTCAGACAGTGCAATGTGGATGAAAAGATGACATGCAAGGTACTTGACAAAATCTGATTTGTATCATTACATTTCAAGTCTCTTGGGTAATGAAACTAAAAAATCCAACCATACTTCTGTGAGAGATTAACAAATTCTCAGACTAACACATGAAATCCTCGATGGATGATTGATACTTAACAATTAACCTACATGATGGGTCTTTAATATCTTTCGTTTAAAAATACTAGTAGGTGATGAAATGAATTAAGAGAAAATTGACTATTCATTTCATGCAAAGTAGTGATAAAGTCCTGGGGCACCTCTATGGTTTCCTGTTCCACCTTTACCTCCACCAAGTTCCCGTAACAATGAGAATGGATCCCCTCTTCCTTGCCCTTTCATGCCAGGATTTGAGCTTGTTTGTGGCTGCTGAGGAGCTGGTGGTTTCTGCTGGGGTTGAGCACGAAGCACACTTGCATAGGTAATGACAGGTGCTTGACGCTGCTGTTGAGACTGTTGGAAACCATCTGAAACTCCTCCGCGCCGCTGTTGTTGCGGTGGCTGTTGTTGCTGATGCCTCGGCTGACTTTGTTGTGGCACCGTGTTGCCAACATGTCGTGGAGGTCCTGGTTGAGAATGATGATTGCCCATGTGCTCAGCATTATTCATTGGTCTCTGCTGTTGTTGTTGTTGCTGCTGCTGTTGCTGTTGTTGCACTTCAGAATGTGATTCTTCGGATGTAGGAACTCTCATAGTTGTCATTCCTCCACGCACCACATGCTGATTTGGGGATCTTCGGCCCTGAAAGCAAGGAATTTATTTTGACAATGTTTTCATTTGAATATAACCAAATGGAAAATCATCCCAAAATATAGTCAAATAAAATATAGTGTAGGTTATCACAGATTACACTTATATACTTGATAAGATTCAGTGGTATAAGAAGTTAAAATACTTCTTCATGAAGGAAATGTTACTTAAAATAGTTCAAGAAACATCATCAAACTTGGCTACCTTAGAACTATCAATGCTGAAATTTTTCAACTTCACTCATAAATTGTGCCTCTTGATGACTACTATATTATCCATGCAGTGACTACTATTAAAAAATGCATACTATTCAAATTTAACATTAAGGAGCTAGGGATAACATAAGGGCATGTTATTAGATATTATGCACATGTGGGGGGTGTAAAAAAGATTTAGTTCAAGACCTAACTATAGCACAAAAATAGCTTAATTACTTAAGCTGAAATGGGAATTGAAAAAAATATATTTTAATAACAGAAAATATTTGATTTGTGACATGATGTTCAATTTATAAACATCAAAAATAATAACACCAAAATAAATTTAGTTTACCATAAAAATGAAATTACAGCATGCCCTCACTAATATGAGCTATACAGAGTCTTTGTTTTATTAATATTGATTCTCATCCCATATCTATCGCACTGAATTTCCAATTCACTCAGCAATGCTCGCAACCCTTTGGCTGACTTACAAACTCAAGCTTGGCCATCAGCAAAGCTAACCGATTTTACGAATTCCCTGCCGACTTTCATTCCTATCTCCGGTTCTTCCCATGCCTCTTTAATCATTTCCTCCACATATACATTGAACAGCAAAGGTGATAATGGACAACCCTGCTGTACACCTCTTCCTAACATTGCCCATCCAGACTCTCCACAAACTTTCCATATCCTCGCACTGAGTCTTCCACCATGCTTCTGCTTTATTTGTTATTTAACTCTTTGTACTTCCTTCTGCCAAACTGTGTGTTTACATTCTTTTCCTTCTCTTATCTATTTTTCTAATCATCTTATCCCTGATCCATAATTTCCTTGTCCTTTTGCTATTTTCAGTTCCTAGAGTTCATTTTTCGGCTTTCGATATCCCTTGATTTACATATTTCCATTTTTCCTTGATAGTTCTCCGCTCTTTTCCCTCTTTTATGATTTTCTCTACAGTCAGATGATACTCCTTCCTTGTCATTCCAGTTAAGCTTCTAAATTCCATTTCCTAATCCACTGCCCCTGCCTTCTCTTTTTGAATCAGCCGCTATACTTCATGAGCACTAAATTGTGGCCCAAGTCCGCACCCACTCACAGGAAGCTGTGCGAATTGATCACACAGTTCCTAAATCTGAGCCCACCCATAATATAGTCTAACTGATACCTTTCTGAGTCACCTGGCATTTTCCATATATACCTATGCCTTTTGTGGTTTATATACTAAGTGTTGGTGATGACCAACCCCTGTCTCCTGCAGAATTCAATTAATTTCTCCCCGCGGTCATTCCTCGTACCTAAACAGTAGTCCCCCACCTCATCACCATCTCTTCCTTCACCGACTGTTGCATTCCAATCCCCTAATAAATGAAAAAGAAAAACTTTGTTCCAATCCACCACTTTATTTCTGGTACGACTAGTTTCGACGCTACGGCGTCATCCTCAGGTACCTGAGGTACCGTAGTACTTCCTCCTTATGATAGCTTGGTGGCATGTATATCTGAACAATGACTAAGTTGGTTGGTTCTGCTTTTATCTCTAATAGTAATATTCTACCCATTACCTGTTCTATGTTGAATACCCTTCTTCCTATCTCTTCATTTAATACTATGGCAGACCCTCGTTCGCTCTCGTCCCCTATGCTGTATATTACTCTACTATAACAATCACTCCAGTAGTCCCAGCTATCCTTCGATCTCACCTTGCTTTGACCATTAGTATCTATATTTCCTATTTCTATCTTTCTCTAAATATTCTTTAATTTTCCTGTTCTCAACATTGTCTTAACATTCCAAGTTCCTATTCCAACTAATTCGTTCTTCTTCTTTATATTGTCCTGCTGCTGTCGGTTTTCCTTTGCAAGGGTTTCTTGAGATGATGACCGCAGAAGCCTTGCCTCTCCCGCAGCCGGGCATGACACTTGGCCAATAGGGCCGAGTCCCGTAGTTGCCAGGACTGATTTTCTCTATACTGAACATCATAAGAATCTTCGGAATAAAAATTGAGATGGTTTAACATTGCCTTCCTCAATAGTGTATTTAACGTGACACCATCATTCAATGGCCACCCAACTGGGGTCAGATGCCTTTGCAGCCACCTCACTGAGGAACAGATGCTGTGTGGACTACCTTTCATCTGGCTCCTAACCTTCGAACTATCTGACCTGGGTGACCCTACCTGGGGCAATTGTTATTGCCCCCACCAGCACAGCTCTAGGGGCCATTGGAACACACAAGCCCTTCCACCACATCAAGGTTTTAGTCAAAAGGAGGGTGACAAGGATTAATGCCAAAAAATTACCCTGGAGTAAAATACCATATAATAAGATATAAAATTCAAAATTATTGAAATGTAATACTATCTGACCTAATAATTAAAGCGAAGTATAGTAAATGGATAATTTATAAAGATAAATATAGTCCGATAAGGGAAAATGAATATGAAAATATTACTAAAAATAGCTGAAGTTACTAAATCAAAAGAAAGAAATGGAAAACTTTAATAAAAGACTGCTGATTGAATTGTAATGTGACATTAGAACTTTGCAAAAACCAATATGCAGTTTTGCAAATACACAAAAACGTTTGCACAAGCTATCTCAAATATCAACATATTTACATTCAGACCATCTGTTTATTGTGTATTATTAGCTACATAGATGGAGGTACTACTACATAGGATGTTCAAACTCAAGCTGCCTTTACATCAGGCGCCTAACATTTAGGCACCTAAAAGCATGCTCCCCAATGCCTAAACAGACTGGACACGGCTTAAGGTGCTACTCCTACTCTCAAGCTGTTCCATTTGCTAGGATTGCATCCCATAAATGTTAAAATCTTTATCAACCACTTTTTGGAATCTCCTTCAATTAGTACATCTTACAGTACATTAAAGTGAAGCCAACTTTATGATATTTAGCATATTAAATATTAATGAATACATCTTAAAATTTACACTCTCATTGAATTATTTTAAACACCGGCATGACTGTCAATGATGAAAAATTAATAATTTTGGATAAAATGCTAAAATCAGAGAGCCCCTGTGGAAAAAAGTGCAAGGAACATTGAAGAACTCCAATTAGAAGACTTTAAGATTACCACTTACTGTATGCGCAGCCGAACGTGAAAATGGCACCATCACCTGGGGCCTGGGCTGCATTGCTGGTGGCACGCCTGAACTTCCCCGCTCCCTCCCTTCATTTCTTTGCAATCCTGATGAAACTGCAGCTCTAGCATAACCTGCAAAAGCACTGCTGCTACCACTACCAGTTTTTTCCCCTGCAGCATTCCCAAAATTGTCAGCATTAGAGTTTGTATGTGTGTTTGATGGTATAGGTGAAGATGTAGAAGTTGAGGAGGGAGAGGGTGAAGGAAGGAATCCAGATGCCCTCTGATTCTGCGGAGGGGCAGGGGGAGATGGCGATCTTTCTCCACCCGCTCTTCTTCTGTACAAAGGAACCGATGATCCGGGCTGGCGTGAGAGTATAGGAGGTGAGCGAGGGGGGGAATGTGGCCTACCATCCACCGATGAGCCAGGCATGGTGGACTGAGGCATCATGGGGATATCACTGACAGAGGGGATGTGTGGAGGGTTATCTAGATTGACTCGGGATGACGACTCGCCTAGACCCAGATTCGGTGGGAGGCGCAAAGAGAGATCGAATGCAGAAACCGACGTTGGAGGACCGGAGAGGTTTAATTCTGGGTCTGAAGGAGCTAGTGTGGCCATCGCTCCATGACCAACTTCTGGAGCACCACCATACCAGCTATGACGCTTCTCTGGTGGAGTGGCAGGTAATGGAACAGCTATTCTGGATAGATGGTTCATCTATCAAAAAAGAAATGACATGATTTAATGAATATAATACAAGCAATGTAAACCAAGCATTTTATAATAAAGTGGGATAAGTTTCAAGATGCCACAACTACAATGAAACCAAAAATACACATTATATAAATGGTTTAAGTGAATTAATGGACACTTCATGCAAGAGATAAGAAGTGTGGAAATTCACCAACTGATTTCCTTCCGACGCTTCAAAATTTCGTTACTTCCCAAACCTCACATAGCTTCCCTTAAATATTTCTTTGGCCATTGATGATCCTGACATCTTATTAATGAGGTCGGCAAAAATCACTTTACCCTTCACACAAATTATAATCTTGTTAATGGTGTCGCATTGCAATTGCTATTTGTTTATGCAAATGAGAAGCAACCTTTCAACATCGTTGAGAATACATAACCATTGCATAGATACTCTTGTAACTGTTGCCGACCCTGGTGGCGGCGGGGTAACGTCCTCGTCTGCCATTCCAAGGGTCGCGGGTTCGATTCCCGCCTGGGTGAGTTTTCCTCCACCTAGGGCTTGGGTGTTTGTAAATGTGATCATTGTTATCGTTGTTAATAGTTCGATGTAAAGGCCAGAATGTGCTGTTTTCGGACTTATACTGAATAAATAAATAAATAACTCTATTTGAAGCATCTATCTCCTTAGTCTTTCCCATGTTCTTGAAGAAAAGGCTAATCATTGACGTCGACCAATTGTTGATGTGCACACTAGATGAGCCACACTCACACCTTGTTCCTAATTTTCTATGATTTTACTTTTCATTTCTACTGTTATTCCGTTTCTCTTATGGCTTTCTTCTTATGAAATTTTCTTTGGGTTAATTTTTAAAAATATGCACAAAATATTATTATAGTTTGCACAAAAACCTCACTAATGTGAAAAGTGTTTGTTTGGTCCATGTGACGCAATTAAAAAAATTGAGTGTAAACAAGACGAAGTCCTACATATTGTGACAGATCTACAGGTCAAGCTCAAGGACTGTTTGAAATTAATAAATGACCAGTCAAAGGAAATCGCCATTCTAAAAACGAGTCCACTGAAAACGCATGAGAAACCGAGGGAAATACCGGGTGACGTCAAGATATCGATCACCAACTCATTGGAAAGTGAGCGATCGCAACTTCCCGTGAAAACTGTGAAAGAGAAGAAAAGTAACATGGAACGGTTTAATTATTCTCAAGTCGGAGCTACTGATAATAATACTAATAATAAAGAGCGTGCTCCTAAGGTGACGCTGCCGTACTCTTCCGTTGCTCGCAAAGGAAATGTACAGCCACCACCTGTGGAACCGCATACCACTGCATGCAACATGAGGAAAGAAGACGACGAGGGCTACACCATGGTCTCATATAAACGGAAACCTCGGCCAAAGCCAATTGTGGGGACGTCAAACTTGGACAGTGATTTAGTCGGGCTGCCGAAAATGGTCCACATACACGCTTGGCGATTCAAAGAAGACACGTCAATCGAAGCAGTTAAAGGTATCTAGAGGCACCTATACCTCTTTTCGTGTATCGGTCGGTGAAGACTTAAAAGATGTCGTGGAAAGTCCCGACTTTTGGCCGAAACATGTTTGTGTCAGTAGGTTTTTTTTTCTGAAGGCCCGCCTGACCTCCGCAAAGGGTTAGTCAAAGTTAGACAGCCATTAACAATCGCGCAAGTAAATATTCAGTGCCTTAGGAACAAAGTAAACCTGCTTGAAGTGGCTATGAACGAGTGTGAACCAGACTTTTTGTGTATTACAGAGCATTGGTTAAAATACAAAGAACTTAAGGTTATTTCACTCTCAAATTACTCCCTAGTGTCGTCATTCTGCCGGGCCACGTATAAAAATGGAGGTGTGGCCATTTTCGTGCATAGCAGAATAAAGGGGACTATTAACTCAGTTCACGTGCCTGTGAAGGAAGAAAAAACCTTTGAATGTGCAGTGTGTTTCCATGAAACTCCAGTGGGATTGCTTGTGCTCATCTCCATCTATAGATCACCAACTGGTGATTTTCATTCATTCATTAAAAAACTGGACCAACTCATTTGCTCCTTATATGCAAGCAACAGGATACTCGTGCTGAACGGCGATCTCAACTGTAATCTCTTAGTTGACTCCCCTCACAGATCAGAATTGTTGAATCTGTTCAAAACTTATGGCATGGAATGTTTTAACAATAATCCTACCAGAGTCACTCCCACATCTGCCACCCTAATTGATTACGCTGTGACCAACTTTAACCATGAAAAAGTAGTCACAACTGTTTGCGACCTAGGTATAACAGACCATTGCATGGTGAAAATAAGTATCGATACTAACCAACCAATGGATAGTCCAAATGATAAAACTTACCCAAGGCGGTCTCTCACTCATGGAAATATGCAGCATTTTCTGCTCCTTCTTCAGTCCCAAAACTGGGACAATGTCTATGACCTTAAGTCAGTAGACGAAGGTTTCAATTACTTTTATTCAATTTTCAAACACAATTTTGAAATGTGTTTCCCAGTAACACATCATAAAATATTTCATAGAACTAAATGTAAGCCATGGCTAACTGATGAGATCCGTTATTACTCAACTATCCTTAAAAAACTTGCTATCTCCAGTAAAAGTTCAAACAATCATGAACAAAGGTTACTCTATAAGGAATTTCAAAAGTATTACCGTAAACTGATTTCTACCACGAAAAGAACCTATAATGATAATAAGTTACTTAATTCCAATAACAAGTCCAAAACTGCATGGGAAATAATTAATGACTGTAGAGGTAAGAAAAATCCACAACTCACTCTCCCAAAACTTTGTAACCCTGAAAATAACACCGCCATTAGCTATTCATCTCTAGCTAATAAATTTAACAAATACTACGTATCAGCTCCTTGCCTAACTACTTCTCCAGCCAATGTGCTTTTAGCAAATGCACCATCGTCAATGTTTGCCAAGCCCTGTTCTGAAACCAATCTAAAAACTATTGTCTCCTCACTCAGAAACAAATCCAGTACTGGCCCAGATGAAATTCCTGGTAAAGTTGTTCATCATTGTTTTGAAGCCATAAAAGCACCCCTTTTATTTTTAATTAATGAATCTTTGATACAAGGGATTTTCCCATCCCAATTAAAAGAATCAAAAGTAGTGCCCATTTATAAAAACCATGGCTGTGTAAATGATTTGAATAACTACAGACCAATAGCCGTCCAAAATACATTTGCTAAAATATTCGAAAAAGCCATGTATATGCAAATAGCATCTTATCTCGAAAAAAACTTCCTACTTTCTAATTCTCAGCATGGATTTAGATCGGAAAGGTGTACCACAACTGCCATATGTCAGGCAATCGACAGCATACTTAATTCATTAGATGCTAAACGCAAAACTCTTGGAATGTTTTTTGACTTGTCAAAGGCTTTTGATAATGTAAACCACAATAGACTACTAATTAAACTCAATAGAATAGGAATTAGAGGAAGTCCTTTAAACTGGTTGAAGTCCTTTATTCATAATCGCACTCAAAAAGTAGTGTTATCAGTTGATGGGTCAAAATATTCATCCGAAGCATACCAAGTTAACAAAGGTGTTCCACAAGGCTCAACCCTTGGGCCACTCCTCTTTCTGATATACATCAATGACCTACCTAACTGCTTACCAAATAATGATGGAATAATACCAGTGTTGTACGCTGACGACACTAATATAATAATATCAACACAAACATATCCCAGCCTTGTGGAAAAAGCTAAGTCTGTCACACTTGCTATAAACAAGTGGTGTACAGACAACCTTCTAGACTTAAATGTAAATAAAAGTAAAATAGTAAACTTTACACACAATAAGAACATATCAGATGATCTGCTGGTAAAAATCAATGACCTATCAATTGAGCGTGTGACAGAATGCAAATTTCTAGGTATTTCTCTATGTGCAAATATTTCTTGGGATACTCATGTAAAAGCCCTCCAACACAAGCTCAGTTCAACTTGCTACTTATTAAGACACCTGTATGAAACTACAAGTAAAACTGTACTACTCAATTTGTACTATGGGGAAATTTACTCAAATATAACCTACAGTATAATATTATGGGGATCAGCTGCTATTTCTCAAACCATCTTTAAAATGCAAAAGAAAGCTATTAGAATCATCGCCAGGAAACCTTACAATGCTCCATCAAGGCCTATTTTCCATGAATTAAATTTGCTACCACTCCCATGCATCTACATTATGTTTTTAATTCTATATATAAAAAATAACATCGGCAACTATTCTCTTAACTCTGCCTATCATCATCATTACACCAGAGGCAGGAATGACTTCCATTATGGGAATATAAGAACTAAAGCATTGAAATTAGGACCCAATGAAATGGGCATCAGATTATTTAACAAACTACCCAAAAGTATCAAGGATACACAGGGAACTGCCGTATTCAGGCATAAACTAAAAAGATATCTACAACGCAATATGTTTTACTCGGTTGATGAATATCTCAACAATATTCCCGACCAGTAAGTTCATACTTTTAGTTTCTAGCAATGGTAATGGTCTGATTCATGTTTGTGATCAATGATTTTTCTGAATTTGATATTGTATGTGCATGTTACAGCCGATGTTCATGGGTTTGTACCAAACACTTATGTAACTATGAGCATCTATTCTTTTATGTATCTTAACTGAGCCTGTGTCTTTGCTCCTCATTGACGTGCCTTATATCATGTACATACTTCACCCACCTGGTATTTTTGTATTGTGATCTCTGGGCAAATAAAAAGTAATAATAATAATAATAATAACTAATTATATTTTTTTACACAAGTTGGAAAAATGTGATTATAGCGATGCTAAGACGCTTGTGGAACAAGTGCTAAACACAAACTGCGGTAGCAGGTTTTCAATGAATCTGGGAATTCCCCTCTCCTCCTTATTAGAGTCATTTTTGGGACCAATATTTCTGCTTGTTATGCAAATTACTGACTGTCCGAAGTGCTCATGAACAGAGGTTCCAATGTACAATGATACCATAGCAAAAATTGTACGCAATAATCTTTCATTTGATTCTTCCAGAATGTCTCCAACCTCTCACACCTTACTAAGGAAACAATGAAATGTTTCCTTAGTAAGGTGTGGGAGTGTGTAGTAAGCGTAATGTGTCCCCCCCCTCCAGAAGGCTGGTCTATACAAATGATTGTGTAACGGTGGAATTTATAACCTTAGAGAGCACATCAACAGATGACTCCATAAATGTACTGTCATGGCGTTTCCCTGTTTCTTTGAATCCCAAGGAGAATTTTTACTACAATATTCTCAGTGTTACTAAGGATGATTTAATTTATTTCCCCGTCTTAGGTGCTCAATCCTCACATTGATCTGCAGCAATCTTCTAGTCAGCTCTATTTCCTACTCTACGTTTGGATTCAGTATAATTGTTACAGTTAACGCCTTACTCCATGGAATTCTTTTCCTCAATCCTCTGACAAACTTCTTCATTTGTTATGCTATCTTTCTAACTTTACATATAGGGTAACCCCACATGAATGCAATGATCTCTTACACATAAGCTGATGCTGCTTGTAGTAAAGATATGTTTCTAATTGTTAAATGCTATCTTTGCCAGTCTTCCTATTTAATTTACACTACTCCACTCTTCCATGATTCTGCTTCCCAGAGAAGTTAATTCATTAATTGTCTCTAATGTTTGTTCATTCAATATTACTTAACTTAAGCATTTACTTTGCCCATCATAAGTCGTTTTATTTTCATTTATCATATTAACCCTTGTGCCAGGAGCACCATGGAAACATAAAGAACCTTAGAAAATATATTTTTTAAATAAAACAATTCACTCTTTTGGGATTAAAAAAATGAGCAAAAAATGTCTCATCAGCAGAATTTCACCTATTACCAAAGAAATATTTGGATCCAATAATTGCTATGAGAAATGATATTGGAAGAAAGAGAAATATTGCTGAAGTATTCAATGAAAATGGAACTAAACATTAGGTTTACAGAGTATTCTATCATTTAAAAACAAATAAATTCCAAAGAAACTGCGGGAGATGCCGCAACAGTAACTTTTAACGGAGTCATCCGCTAATGTGCATTTCAATGCAACAATTTCAGAGTGTAAAAATCATTCGCCTAGACTGGGATTCGAACCCAGATCCCTCAATATCTGGTCGAGTGCTTTAGCCACTTAAGCTACTGAGGCGTCCTCTTAAACTCTGAAATTTTGGGGCTTTTAAAGGGGTAGCTTAAGTGGCTACTAAAGCACTCGACCGAATATCGAGGGATCTGGGTTCGAATCCCAGTCAAGGTGAATGATTTTTACTCTCTGAAATTGTTGCATTGACATAAAAATAAATAAGTTCTACCACCACATGGAAAATTCCCAAATTAACCAAGTATGCCACCAATCTGATAATAATAAAAATACACAACATTGATTTACCTGAGAGGGATGAAGAAATTGTTGGGCGTGCATGTGAGCTGGTAGATTTCCTCCCTGTTCATGCAAATTGCGTACCCCAGCAGCCGCAGGAGATGGAGGACGCATCCGAAGATCATCAGGAGCTCCAGGGAAAGCATTTATTTGTCCTCCGCTACCAGTGACAGCTGGAATATATATATGCAAAATAACAAATAAATACCATATTGACCTTCACCATATTTTCTTAGATCATGCGGCTTTTTGATTCAACTTGAACTATATTAGCGTATTTGTGCCAGATGGTATTGTTAAGAGTGCTGAATAGAGGACTGAACAAAATCAAATTGAAGAGAATACAGGGTAGGAACAGTTAGGCTTCAGAAGAAGAATAAGGCACAAGAGATGCAATAAGAATAGTGTGTACCATTGGAGAGTGATGTCTGGAGAAGGGGGAGGGTTTGTGTGTTTTGCTGATTTGATGAAGGCTTTTGACTGTGTGCGATGGGAAAAACTTATGATAATCCTAAAAGAAAAAGGGGTGCACTGGAGAGCCAGAGAGCTGATTGGAAGCTTGTACTTCAACCAGAAGGTATGAATTAGAACTAGTGAAAAGAGGACAGGTTTGTACAATATTGGGTGAGGAGTGAGGCAGTAGTGCTGTCTCTCCCCCACTCTCTTTAATCATTACGTAGAGGACATGGTCAGGGTGTACTTGAGAGAAGATGCAAGAGTGTCAGTTGGAGGAAGAAGGATTGTGTGCATTAGTTTTGCTGAAGGCATAATCCTTTTATGCGAAGAAGAAAAACAGTTCAATAGAATGTTGTAGCATCTTAATGGCATGAAGGAGGAATATGGCTTGATGACCAACAGGAGCAAGCCCAAAGTAATAAATATTGGTGGAGATGAAATAAATATTGAAATTAAAGGAGAAAGGCTTGAACAAGTGGAGAGGTACAAATATCTGTGTATGGAGGTAGCAAAAAGCTAGAGGAGTGAAAAGGAAATTAAAATAAGGATAGTGATGGCCAAAGAAGCATTCAGCAGGAAATGTTATGTAGCAGAATGGATATTGGATTGAAAAAGAGACTAGTTTAGCATTATGTATGGAGTGCTATGTTATACGACTGTGAAACATGGACTGTATTAAAATGGGACCAGGAAAAGCTAGAGGCATTCGAGATGTGGGTAAGGAGAAGAATGCTGAGCATAAAATGGACAGTCAAGGCGAGGAATGAAGAAATACTGATAAGAGCGCGAGAAAGGAGGAGATTGCTGAAAACAATCAGAAAAAGGACAATAAATTGGTTTGAAAATGTGCTAAGAAGGGACTCACTCTTGAAGGTGGGGCTAGATGGAAGGGCCAGGCAAGAGAGGGCAGAGGAAGGTCAAAATGACCAATGACATGGTAGAGGGTGATGAGTATGAGGAAATAAAGATAGGACACAGGAAATGAAAACATGGTTGAGAGGAGGCCTTCATGGACCTGCCAACCACAGCAAATGACCTATTATGAGGATGATGATGATATTACGAATAAATGATCAAAAATTTAAATAGCTTCTCAATAAAATGATGAACCTTTAGAATGAAATTTTAAACCAAGAGTTTGAAGAGTTCCCATGATTTGCACACATATTGTTCATTTCAAAATATTTCTCTAAAGCATTGCAATTATTTAGTAATAAAATATTAAATTTCTACTAGTCATAGCACGCAAAAAATACTCTATTATCGCCAAAACATACAATTATTCTTGCTAAGTCATTCATTCATATTCCTGTGAAGTGATTAGTGAAGATAGAAAAAATTGAGATTCGAGCAGTGGTCAAACACTTTGTAAAGAAGGTTATGTAAGCAAAGTAAATTCAAGATAACTTTCAGAACACTGGGGGATTCTACTCCTTCATATTTATTTATTTATTTATCGACTTAATTGGGCAAGGTTGAGACTAATAGTCCCTTCTTCCACCTAACCTTAATATTAACCATATTCACCTGTTGCCTAGTGGACAAACAAGTTTATGTTTGGCCAGGACAGCTTAGATGATGATCTGTGTAGTGGTCGGCCAATGTGTGCCACTACCCCAGATATCAATGCTAAAGTGTATAAAATGATCATGGAGAATCACAGACTGAAAGTGTAAGAAATTGCTGCAGCTGTAGGGATGTCATCTGAACAAGCATATCACATTTTAACCGAGGCATAGGATATGAGAAAATTATCTGCTAGATGGGTGCCGTGACTCATCACACAGGATTACAAGTGCATCGGAATGGAAATTTCTGAACAATGTTTGGCCCATTTTAAGAGCAACCAACAAGATTTTCCTAGCCAATCTGTTACCACAGATGAAACTTGGGTTCCCTACTATGCCCAAGAGACAAAACAGCAGTCAAAGCAGTGGAAATATATTGATTCACCACCACAAAAGAAAACAAAGGCAATATGGTGGGCCAGAGAGGTGATAGCTGCAGTTTTCAGGGATGCAAAAGAGATTCTGCTGATCTTCCCACTGGTCAAACAATTACTGTACAATACTACGCTAACCTCCTGGACCAACTACAGCAAAACATACATGAAAAAAGGCCAGATTTAACAAAGAAGAAAGCCATCTTTCATCAAGACAATGTAAACCCACACAATAATGTCGTTACCATGGTAAAAATGTGAGTAGAAAGAGAGCAGTATAAAAACTAAGATATGAATTGTAACGACACCCGCCTCATGCTCCTGTTTTGGCTCCAACAGATTTCCATCTCTTCCCGAAGCTCAAAATTTTTCCTGGTCAACAGACATTCTCTTCAGACAAAGAGCTAACAGCCGAAGTAGATAGGTATTTTGCATGCTTAAAAGAACCTAATTTTTGAGATGGGATCCAGACTTTGGAACATTGCTGGACCAAGTGCATTAGTGTACAGGGAGAATTTATTGAAAAATAAACAAATTTCATTGAGGTAAGTCTATCATTTCCATTCCATTCTGAGAACTCTCCTAATTACCCGCCAATGCTAAAATTCCAAAATACTAAAGAAAAATGACCAGTTTTGCATATTTGTTGATGGAAAAACCAAATATATATATCACAATGCAAAATCACCGGGTAAACATACTACTGGGCATGCCTGTTAAAATGCTGCATTAAACTGAAAATGAATACAATGATAAATACGGGAATAGACCGGAAAATTAAAGCACAGCTGAACTTTATGCACATGCTTGAAACCCACTAATGTGAACCAGTGTACACTTATCACAGATGACTGAATGGTTGCTCTCAATTCACGAAAAGCAGAATGGATGAAACAAAAATGCTATCCCAAAAGATCTTACCAAGTCCAAGATCGGAAGCCAGGAAGAAGTCAATTGGGGATGTCCCGGAGTGTGAAGTGGCCACAGCAGCAGACCGCACTTGATGCTGCTGTTGCAGTAATTGTTGGTGCTGAATTTGGTGCTGTATTTGCTGTTGCTGAATCATACGCTGCTGCTGCTGTAGCAACTGCTGTTGCATCTGGTGTTGTATTTGTTGTTGTTGCTGCTGCTGCTGTAACTGCTGGTGGTGGTTCAACGGCTGCATTTGCTGCTGATGCCTCTGTTGTTGCTGCAGCGCGATGTGATTTGGCAGTGCACTCATGGGGCCTCCGAGGTTAGGGTGTCCAAGGTGTTGTTGTGGCTGCTGCTGTTGCTGCTGCTGTGGTGCCTGGGGTGGGGGTGGTGCTGGAGGTGGTGGAGCTTGGGGAGGAGGTGGGGGTGGTGGGGAGTAATGCTGTTCAGGTCGATTGGTGGCTGATCCAATTCCTGTTGTAATACCACCAGTTGCACCCACATTTCCTCCATTTATTCCCATCCTCATCATGAGTTCCATGAACCTGAAAGAAGTAGATCCAATTATTTTCACATTTAGGACAAGAACCCATCAGCACTAACAGTTTGAAAAATTAGGGGGTGTGGCTAGAGGCAAAGCGAAGTTCTCATCATTTACCTGCTCTTACACCCCATCCCTTTCACTGAGAATTTTTTTACCATTTAAAAATTGTATAATTACTACTTTAATGGTTATCATTATATAATCATTCTGGCCCCAATCCTATAACATAACTTCTTCCTATTCCTTTCAAATCCCTGGTGGATACTGGAGGTAAAACAAACTTGTGTCAAGGTTGGCTACCAGTTTCTTCAGTTTTTCGATTGTTGCTGCAGCCATTCTTACCTCAAGTTTTTTTTTGTAAATTTGCTTTCTGTTTAGCTGAGCAGAGAATCATACAAAAGTATGGGTGATTTAATTAAAAATGGCAAACAAACAGGGATGAAAAAATTATTATTATTTGAGGAAATAAAAATATCTAGGTATAAATGAATCCTATAGAGTCAAACAGATGGTTGAAACAATTCAAATTTGCTAAAGAAGGGAAAAAAGAAAAAAACAAAGTGGTATTGAAAACTATATGCGGTGAAATATCTGTAAGGTATAAAAAACTGGAGGCAGTAACCAAACCAAGGAAAGGATTAAAAACAAATTCTCCTAATTATCATTGAGAGAGAGGGTCTTCTTCTACCACAAGCCACACAATCCAAATGAAACAATGGAGAAAATCCTCAAATATCCCAACACACTACCAGCCATTTATGATCTGAAAATCTCACATACACATTGCTACTTGGCCCTTTGTAAAGATTAATGAGGAGCAAAGGAAGTCATAAGGAAATAGTAAAACAACTTTTTGAGCTCATATCACACTAGAAGCTCATGAAAAGAACTCAAAGCTGTCTAATCTCTCAAAAAGTATACCTAACAAATAATTCATTAATTTGAAAGGTAGTAAGGGTAATATGATACTGATTTTGGAGAGTGTAACCTATATCAAGAGATGCAATGTACACCGCTCAAAAAAGTGCTACCCCCTAAATATATTTTGGGTGTCCTTTGATGTAATCAACCGCTTCATAAATTGTCCAAAAACAGAAGCTGGCATACCTGGCCATCGCAATATCCTGCGATTAGTAAATGTTGCATCAATTGAAAGCGTATGTGAAACAAAAAAGTTTCTGGATTAATGTTTGCATTACTGTAGTCAATTAGAAGGGTTCATGATGAGCTCCCTCTCTCTCTGCTCAGGCTAAGTATTTAAATGGATACTGAAGAAAAAGTTTTTCTCCTTAAGACATCCTCTATACTGCTTTCAAAATGGCATAGGGGGTGACTCTCCATAAGTTCCTAAAAACTGTTTTGAATGCACACTTTGAATAGGCGAGAAGTAATCACTAGGGATAATTCAAGTTATATTGCCATGGGTACTTACAGTTGGGTTCTTATCATCTCCCTCCCTCCTCCGAAAAACCAAAAAAATGTTTGGCAGCACGGAACTTAATAATATGATCTGTTCTAGGTTGAGGTCTCAGAAAGAGTTCACCAAGGTTAAGACTCATTTCGATTGAGAACCATTGATCTCAGTGGCTCATGAGAACGATTACTAATATAAAAAACTTGAAATTTTCTCCACTTTTATTGGTATGTGTATGAATATGCTACAGTGTAGTGAAATGCATTTTGCCATGTAACAATTAAAATGTGGGAAATAAGAAGTTATTTTTAATCATGGGTATTCTCCATGGATATTCATAAGTTTCACAAATGTATACCTGATACTATCGCAGTGACTCAGAAGAAGGAACTTTACTCAGTTCTCTCCATTTAACCCCAATGCAATTTGACAGATGGTGTGTTTAATGCATGGGCTTGATCGGCAATACAATTGGACAACTTCTGAAGTGTTAAATTCTATTAACAAGTGCAAAGTCTACTAAGAAATTAGATTAAATTTCTTGAACTTGACTGTAGAAAACATTAATCTGGAATTCCATTTCTTAATCCACAGAAAAAAGTGCCGCTTCAAACTGTACTCACAATCCAAGGACATTATTTATAAAAACTAGTAGCCCTCCATTCCACAATTCATATGGTATCCAACATCGCAATGACAGACATCAACAGACAAAGGAAAGTCGTCGGAATTTGTTTAAAATTAAAACCAACAATGTATAATAAGAAGAGTAACTGACACCTTATGCAACAGGAAATAAACTCAATAGATCAGAAAGGAATATCTCAAACAGCAGCAACAAATGAACACCAGTGACAAAAATCTGATTTGTGGGGTGAATTTTTCTCAAAATTCAACAACAGCTCTCCAATATCAATATCATGGTGTATTGTTACACAGACACATGCATTAAATTACAATCTTGACTCTTCAAAAGACAATTAGGTTACACTGTAAAGAATTAGTGCTCAACTTAAATTAGTGCTTAACCAAAAATTTTACTATTAGGGAAAAGTGCATAATGTAGTAGAGGTAGTATGTTTAAGAAATGGGCGATCCCAGAATCACTAACACAAACCACATTTTCTCACCTTGTAGCAGCTTCATTGCCGACACTCTCTCGGAGTTGGTAGTAACATTCCATCTGTTTTGCTCTAGACTCGAGGAACTCATTATGAGATTGAGGAGGAAGTAACAGACGATAAGGGGCTGGCGGCTGTGGAAATGGTCCTCCGGATGGTGGTGACCTCTGCAGTGGTTGAGGGATTGGAGCTGGGGATGATGAAGGAGGAGAAAAGGCAGGAGGTCCGAATTCATTTGGTCTCTGAACTTGTCTCCTTTGAATCTGCATTGGGTCTGGCGCCACTTCTCCCCCTCCCATTCCACCCCAACCTCCACTTGCTTCACCAATCCTCTGAACACCACTTTCCCTCTCCACAGGCTGCCGGACCTGGGGTGCTGTTTGTGCTGGTCTCTCAGGAAAGTGAACATTATGGAGAAACTGTATCTGTGCACCACCCACTCTGTCCTCCCTCTGCCTCTGGGCGTCACCACCACTGCCACTAACACCACCACTATTGCCACTAACACCACCACCACCACTACGTGACACCCCTTCACCTTCTTCTGTAAATGCACTTGATTCCTCTCCAAAGTTGAGTAAGCCCCTAGAAATGGAACCCACATGACGACTTGGCTCTGGGACTGGCTCCACTGACGGTGGAGACCAACCAGAACCTCCTCCAGTGCCGTGTCCAGTGGGATGAGAAGACTGAAAGGGGGGTGCAGGGCCATTTGGGACTATAGGTGTTGTGCCCACACTCTGCTGCCCTTGCCTCCGGTATTGATATTGGTGTACCTGGGGATTTTGCTGTTGCCTCCGGTTAAACCTGGGTCCAGATACAGGGTTCTGCCCAGTACTGGACAAGAACCCTTCTGGCGATGGGGCAGTTGCACCAGGGCCTCCACCAACTAAAAATCCACCCACATTAGCATTGGGAAAGTTCCCAGGGATTGCACTTATTCCATTGGAATTGGCAATCGGAGGAGGGGGATTCCCAATACCAAAAACAGCACCAATATCGGGAGGCATTCCAGTAGGATTAGGTGCATTCAATCCTTGGCTTCCATGGCGCCCAGAAATGGGAGATGGATCACTACGACCAACTACTGGGGCACGTATATGAGGCTGAAAAGATGGCTGATGAGGATGGTGGCTAGTAATATGATGCTGTTGAATTCCTGAGGGAAATTGGTGATGCTGGTTTGGTTGATGATGGGGGAATATGTGAGCAGGAAAGTTCTGGAATGAGAGAGAGTTATTACAAGAATGGAATTACACTAATAAAATCTGTAGAAAAAAATAGAATCACTGAGTAAACTAGTCAGTAATTACGCTAAACGTTAAATAAGAGTATGCTTCAACTAACTTGTTGATGATGTGGCTGCTGCTGATGATGCTGATGACCTGGAGCAATGCGCTGTTGAATTACTTGGCGATGTATCTGCTGTTGAAGCTGCAGCTGTTGCTGAATTTGTTGATGTCTTGGTACAAACTCTGGGGCCAAAGGATTGAGAACGTAAGTACGACGTGTTTCCACTCCATCTAGCTGAGATCGTAGTGATGCCCAAGTGAGTCCAAAAAGGCTATTGTTTGCATGGCATATCTCTAGGAACCGCTCCCAGACTTTCCTGTATGAAGGAAAGAACACAAAGCTTTGAAGTTGATATGATGAATGAGAGTTGGGAGACATATTGCCTGGATTTGCTACAAAACAGTTATTTTATTGATTTGATGAGTCTTTTCCAAAAGTTTGAATGAAATAGATAAACAACATACCTGCATTTTCCAATGGAGCAAAGGGCTACAGGATCTCCGACAACAGCAACTAAACTCTGAGCTCTTGTTATGGCAGTGTTGAGTAGCTTTGAATTCGAAAGAAAACCAAAATCCACGCCCTCTCCAGGGACAGCACTACGTGGTCCTGAGGTGTTGTTCGAACTACTGTCAGCAGTACTAGACTGACAGGTTCTTCTTGTCCTCACAGTGCTCAGAAAGATAGCTCTGAATTGCTTCCCTGTGAACATGAATGAAATCCTAAGTCAAAGGTTCATCTGGCTAAAGAACATATATTTGACAATCAGTACATCTACAATCGAAGGTGTACAAGATTTGAGAGGGACTTTGCTCCATGGGGTACGTGAGGAGCCGGATAATCCATATTTTGCCTAATCCAGACAACTCCCAGATCTATAAGGCCTGGTTTTGCAAGGACTTACTGTGGATAATTATAATTATTATACAAGTAACAGACACAAGTTTCATTTAGGATATCACTCCCTTAAACTCAAGGACCACATAAGACAAATGGAGAAGTATTATTTAATTAAATTACGGTCTCTGACAGGATAATATTATACATTTAGAATCAAATTGTACACAGTTGTCAATCACAAGATTCTACCTAATCCATGAGTTTTTGGGGTTGATTTTATACATTTGTTTTCTAAATAACTACATGCTTATATTCACACCTATTCTGTGACTTATTTTTATCTTCATTAATGAAATTTATTGCAATACACAACCACTGATGACAATTATAGCTATAATGATACAGGGAGACAAATAGTGCACTTTCATCGCTCTGCTCACCCTGTACGTTAAGCACTCTTTCAACAGATATTCCTCCCAGACGCCTCTTTCTTAGCTCAGATCGAATTCTAAATACTTGGTCAGCATATGGAGTCATGATTCCAATGCTGTGCTCATCCAAACGGCCCCAACTCGTCGGCCACCTCCGACGAAGCTCACTGACTCTTTCCACAACCTCATACACCTGAAAGAATAAAACACATACAATCAAATCTAAGAAAACAAGCAAAATAAATCCATATTTTCATTCACACTCAAACCCATAAAGTACAATCAGTGAGTATTTAATACAGAGATTCTGTAGAGCATAGAATACTAGGACTTATAAATACACATGTTGCATGGCTTTTTTTAGATTTTGTATTTCTTATACAATGTGATGATGATAAGTTGAAAATACAACACAGGCCTTGCTTTAATAACAAAACCCATATTTATATTAAAATAAGTATATTACTTGGAGATGGGTTGAATAAATTTATTTTTATTTTGAACACTGAACTAATATAAAGTCTTACTTCACATATTCAATAATCCAGGGATATAATTTTCCCATAATTACCCATAAAATTGAGTTTTTTATAAGATATACATCAGTGTATTATGGGAAAGATCAACCCCAGCCGTACTCTTAATGGTAGGCAAAGAATTATGGTGATGAAATATTCGCTAAGGTGTACTAGATAGCATTGACCCTCATCAACGGCACTGACTATGAATGGCTTCTAAGAGTGCACAAAGCACAAGGATATTAATCCCAATTGATTATTTCAACATTCTCCTTTTAGAAATACAGAACAAATTGAATCAGATATTACTTTCAAACAAGGTAGTCTTGATATCTATTAATTGGCTACATGAAAGAACATTAGATTGAGTGGTGGAAAAAAATTGAAAGAAATCATTTTGATATACTCCAATATGGTACTACTTCTATGCTAAATTCGAGAAAATCAAAAATGATGCAACATCAATTTGACAAAAAAATTTAATGGCTTCATTTGGAATGACGAAGCAGAATATAATATAAGCTTAGCACACTCCTACATGTAACTATTGCCAATAATTACCACAAAACAAATAGCATAATTTTTTTCCAGGTATTTGAGGAAAAGTTCTAATTTTTTCCTAGGAGATCATGAACTTGCATTATTCCTTGTATTCAAGCATTCATATATTTATTGAATTAGATCACTACAGAAGTCCACCCTACCATTTATAACTTCCATTTAGCTGGGTGTCAATAGCAAAGAACAGGCATAACCATGTATCACAAAGTATCTGAGGGTAGGACTTTGAAAAAACTATGTAACAATAACAGGTTCACTCAATTTTTCAAACTAATTTTTACTGAAACTCAACAAAAAATTTTAAGTCCAAGCATTACACATATATAATTCAAATCTGCATTTCACTATAATACATATACACTAACCTCTGAATTATTATAAAAGGCAGTGCTGTTTGTGTCTTGCACATCTTCACCACTGGTAGTGAAAAATGTTAATGGGTAAAATCGGTCATGACGTGGTTGCTTCCCACTGCTTATCAGTTTCTGTTCATAAAAGAGCTCGGAAGTAAACTGGAAAAAATTTAAATTGCAATTAGTAAAACATAAGAAATTCAAAGCAAGAATCTCAACCACATGTATGCACAAGAAAATATCATAAAAATTAACCAGTTGGTTATCTTGTATATAATCTTGAATCTTAGTCTTGTTATGCTATACAACTTATCTTGTACAACAGCAAGATTTTTAATGCAACAATTACAGAGTGTAAAAATCATTTGCCTTGACTGGGATTCGAACCCAGATCCCTCAATATCCGGTCGAGTGCTTTAGCCACTTAAGCTTTTGAGACGTCCTCTTAAACTCTGAAATTTTGGGGCTTTTAAAGGAGCAAGATATTGTGACAAAATACCGAACATTCAATGTCATAGGCATTTGTAGTCGTGCATGACGCACCATAGTCCATGAGGTTAAAGCCAACTTTTAAACACTTATGCTGTTTATAACTTGACAAATTCCAAAGAAACTGCGGGAGATATTTAAGCATTGGGTCATTTACAGTTAACTTATGGTTTAACTACTTCACATATTAAAAAAGATAACCAGGTCTCAACATATAACCAATCTCAAAAAAGGACTTACTTTAAACAGTTTAGTACACTTTAATGAAGGTTTTTAAAAATAAATTGGGAAAGTTTTAATGCATATCTAGCTTTTAGCACAAAAATATTAAATTTGCTGGGAGTTAATGAATTTTCTCCTCCTTTAGCATTAAGTTTTATCATTGGTTTAAAAGGTAATCACTTTCAAATAAAAACTATCATATAAGGTTTTGACAGCAAGGTTAATTTCTTTGTTTGCTGGGCAAAATATACAAATGCGTTTTAACTTCAGCCTGAGATTAACAATGAATATAGTCCAAGTCTATTCGTATGAGGATGGTTACAAATATCACTGAAATGTAGGCAATTATGAAGGCTTGTATAAAAAGAGACATACTAAAACTACCATTCAGAACTAGAAGATTATAGTAGTTAAAAGCATTCTAAACATATGTTTTTTGTTTGCACTTACCTGAATAATAGCCTCATGTGCACGATAGTTTTCACAAAGGAGAATTTTGCATGGGAATGTGGGTGGATAATGATCATATAATCTCTCCAATAACGATACATGTAGGTTTCTCTCTTTTGCAAACGACGAAAACAACTCAGGGCTTAACTAAAGGGAAGAGAACATTCAGAATTAAGAGTGATAATCTATTAAATGTACCAAAATTACAACAGCAGCAGAATTAGAAATAGCAAAGTTAGCTATACCTGCATGTGATCACCAGCAAGTACGACTCTTGTGGCATCAGTTGCAAGCGCTAAAGGCATTATCGCTTCACACTCCATAGCTTGGGCTGCTTCATCAAGGAGGATGTGAGTAAAATGTCCTATGAACAAATAACACCCCATATTATTAATTAGTGAACTGCATGAATCTAACCTACTTTGGCATTAACACAAACTTCTGCTCCATCTGAAACATTTGGAGCATTGATAGAAAAAAAATTGTGGTTGATACAAAAAAGTAGGTTTCAATTCCAGTGGCAATAGTCAGCAAACTCAGATTTCCGGTTAAAGGTGAATCAACTAGCATGCTGCTTTTCTGTTATTAATTTTGAATTTAATGTATTAGTTCAAGTTCTAAGATCTCCTATTTCTTCTGACAAAATACATTCATCAAGAAGTCGAAACTTCTTGATGAATGTATTTCTTGATCTTGATGAAACTTCTTGACTTCTTTTATTTCTCAATATTTTCTCCCTGTTGAAGTAAACATTTTTCACAATGTTGGGACCATGATTTCATGCTTCCTAGAATGATTAGGTGGTAAGTAGAATTGGGGCCCCTTTTACCCACTGCAAAAACTGGCAGTTTTCGATTTCAAATCTCCAAAGTCTATATACTAGGTCTTTATTTTATCCAAACCAAGAGTAAGGCTGACCTTTGGAAAGGATAAGAGCCCAGGGTCAAGGGATATCAGTGTGCCTCCCCCAATTTCCTCCAAAAAATGGGATGCAAATCATGTCTGCTGAGGAACGTAGACTAATTAAGACTTTGCAATGGAACCAGGCTTTGTATCAAAACTTGTTCATGCAAATTACTGAAGAAACTATCCTATCATTAAATTCATTCCCAGGAACAAGCACAATTTACATGGCATGTCTGTGTTAAGGATGAAATCCTAGGAATACCAATGGCTTCTCCTTTTCCACATTGTAAGTATAGTTGCAATAGCCCGCAATTCCTGATTTGTCTTCCCTGTGTTTATCAGTTAAGTTCAAAACAACCCATTAGTTTGAAGAAAGCTTGCTTATTACAAGGACAAGTATAAGTCATTTGCTTAAGGATTAGCAAGAGTTCATATCTTTATACTTTCATTCCCAATGGATAAATCAGAAATACTTTTTAACAAAAGTAATAGCATGAATGAATTAAAATATTTACTGAAAAATCAAAGGAATATCTTTTTCATCCATTAACTTTTACCTTCTGAGTTTAATGACTTCACAAAAAGTAACACAGTGGAAACCACGGAACACAAAAGCTGATAGCATGAATATTGGTTAACTCATAATGACAGTTCATTCTTCTTCTAACAGTTGTCACTGTATATTTGTGTTTACAAAATGGTTGATATGAATAAACTGCCATAACAAATTTCTTTTACTTTATAGAAACTTTTATTTCAATTTATTTACTTTTAGAAACTTCCTTTTACTTGATATAACTTGAAAGTTCTTACAAAATTACTATCTTTAACTCCTCTAGAAATTATCAGCACAACGTTTTAATTTTCAATAATTTTATAATCTCCTGTAATTTTTAAAAATGATTAAAATTAGCTAAAATTAGATAAAATATTATGATCATAAATTTTTATTTGCATAATTTATAGAAATGAGGATGACTAAAAAAATAAGAAAAACATTTGCAGCTTTCATAAACTTACCTTTTGGCAGCCCAAGAGAGGCCAGGTACATGGAAATCGACAGAGTAACAACTATTACTCGATGCTTAACAACATCCTCTAACGTGGGAACACGAAATGTACGAACACCACCACTTGTTTCAATCAGGCAATACTAAAATTTAAGAGACAAAATGAAAGATTAAATTTCTAAAATACATTCAATACTACAATTGAACAATATTCAACCAACAACTGCTATTATGTCAAATTTACAAGATAATCAAAGCCTAAATCATACCTGTTGCACAACTTGGTGTACAGTGGCAACCCAGCGCTTATGGTAGTATATCCTTAAAGGTCTAGCCTCATCATGGCCAGCCTCCACATATGGATGTAGATAGTCCTTTATGTACAAATCTGCCGCACTGAAAAAGACAGAACAATTCCAATTATTTCTTAGGTTGTGGTATTTAAAAAAATTATATTAAACAACTAAAATATCATAATATGTCACATAATCCTGATACACTAATGATGATAAACTAATTCCTGTCAATAATCAAGTATAATTTCCTTTTTTTCCTGGTCGCTAAACACCTTGTAGATTAGCAGTAGACCATCCAATGATCAGCTTTATAAGTGGTTTAAATAAACATTTAATAAATATCAATTTAAAAATAAAAGAGATTTTGTATTAGGTGCCACTGAAAAATCAGTACTATGAAATAGTCCCTAATGGTGATGTATCCTATATTGACTAGTCTCATTATGACTAGACTTCACATACTTGACGTACAGTGGAACCTCGCTTCATGAGCATCTTGCATGGCAAGTAATTTGCATAATGAGCACGACTATCAGGCCTGAGAATGACTTGCTTAACAAGTGACTTTTCACATAACAAGTGATGGGGAGAAGGGAATTCCCAGAATGATTGCACACCTGAAGCTTAAGTTTGTGTTTAGCACTTGTTCCGCTAGCATCATGGCATCGCTAGTATTCATACATTTTTTCCAAACAAGTTCAGACATATTACTTGTGATTTCTTGTGTGCAAAGTTTGAAAATATCTTGTGCATAGTTTTAAAAATGTCCCTCTAGAAAAATACATAAGAAAACAGCCATAAAGGAACAGAAATAACAGTAGAAATTAAAAGTAAAAGCTATGAAAATTAGGTACAGAGTGTGAGCGTGGCTGATCTACCACACACTTGCAATCAATTGACATAAACAATTTGCATTTTCTTGGAGAACAAGAACAAGATTAAGGGGATAGATGCTTCAAAGAGAATGACGAATTCTCAACAATGTTGAAAGGTTGCTTCTCTTATGTATAAACAAAAAGTAATTGCAAGGAGAGACTATTAAAGAATAACATTTGTGAGAATGCCAAAGTGATTTTTGCCATGCTCGTTCAGTAGATGCTATGATCATCAATGGCTAAAGAAATATTTAAGATGAGCCATACGTGGTTCAAGATGCTTATGAGAAGGACCATCATCCATGGTTATGTGAGACATGGTGAAGAAGCAAGCTCTGACTCAAACGATTTTTAATTGTGACAAGACAGGTATTTTCTGGAAAATGATGATTAATTTTTTTTCAATTTTGCTGTTGCATTTTTACAAAATTTTGAAGTGTCAGCAAATACAAATGTCTTTAGAAAGCTTTCTAGTAATAAGGAATTAGATACTAATCATAAATAATGAACTATTTATTTTACTTCTGTTTTGTTTTTTATAAATCAAGTTTGCATTACCGGTTGCTTCATCCTGTGATAGAAAAAAGATGAAAATGATCCACTATCCTAAACAATGTATACGCAATTTTCTTTGAATAAACATAGTACATAATTCTTTTTTTTGGCATGGAACGCAGTATCATATTTTACATTACTTTATATAGGAAGAATTGTTTCGCTATACAATTGTTTCACTTTTTGAGAAAGATCACGTAATGAATAATGCTCATTATACAAGGTTCTACTGTATTAAGTCCTATATGCATATATAATCTAAAATAGGTTGAGATCAAATATACGAAAATTTTACCTCCAGCACAACCACAGGGGATCAGGCAAGAAATGGACATCACCCACTAAACGATGAATGCACATGAATTCAATAAGGAAGCATTGCTCCAGGTTATTTTAATGTTTTTTACAACATGTAGTGGCTTAAAAGCAGTAATAAATACTGTTATTCTATCTCAGTCATTATATAGTATGTCTGTGTACAGGGCATATTTCATGGAGTACATTCAGAGCATGATAACTATTTATATTATTTGAGTAGTCCATCACTCTTCAAACATCTGCATGCCCTCTGTGAAATACTTATTATTCCACATTTCTAAATTGATTTTAAAACTGTCTCACATTTCAGAGCATTCCATGAAGTTTTGACAAGTTCACACATCTGCAAAATGCTAGTTCTATTCCTTCCTTCCACAAGGTGTAACTTCAAAATCTGTACACTGCATCCAACTCCTCCATTCCCCCTTCATTAATCCTTTACATGGTGGAATAATGCAAACAGCTAAAGATTTGTAGCTGGCTTGTAGGATCACCTGGAATTATTTCTGGCTATTTAAACTTGTAGTTGGTTGATTTTATTTTTTACAGCATCTGTTCCGTGACTCCAAAACTGATCCCATATTAACTAAGCAGGTTACATGCAGGCCTAGACCACACATTGTTTATCCACAAATTCATCCCACTTTCATCCATCCAGCTCTAAGAAGGAATGTAAACAAACACACCAGTTGGCAATTTTTCCTTGGGCAACTTTTTTCTTTGGATAGTCAAAAAAGGCTGCAATTTTGTTCCATTAGCACAGTAAGACAACACAGCTGTGTAATGGGCTTCCGCATGTCCACAAGTTCTCACAAACTATGACAGTAGTCAATATTCAGTACTTTTCGGCATCAGTGACTGAATAGGCAAGTTGGCATGTTAAGTGCCTACAAAAAGTGTTAACTAGGTTTGGAAGATTCAATAAGTGGGTGTTTGCTTATTTTATAAAGAATATTTCATTAAGCATTTTTAGAATCAAATGGCTTATCCAGAATAGATTACAGGAAATAAATACCTGATTAAGGTATTACTTTAAGATCAATTCCATGGAATAGTTTAATAGCATAAAGCAAGATTTGACAGTAGATAAAAATTTCCAGTCCTTTGTAGTGGCATAATATTGTAAAACTTTTATTATGAATATTGTAAGGTCTTGCAGCACTAAAGTGTTCAGCCACTTTATTAAAGCAAAATGTAATTAATAATGAAGATGTAGGCAAGAAAGTAACAGAGCATCTTCATTACTATTTTTTAAGAAATCACCATTCATAAATTAAACAGCAAAAATACTTTTACTGTCCATTTGATTCAACATGTAGTAAACCATCTATAATACATAGCACAAATAATTGTCTTCAGGGGCCACATTAAATTAGCCATGGCTATCAACGTAATCACACAAGGGACCCTTACCTATTCGAGTGGGTGCAAACTAGGACTCTAGTATCAGACTGGAGAAGAAGCTGTTTAATTGCTTGCGCCAGTGTGTAGGTCTTGCCAGTACCAAAGGGACCTGAAAGACAAATCAATGTGACTCATGAAAGATATTTACACAACTAAAATCATGCGTGACTCTCTTATTCACATATGTTTTCAACAGTAGTATTCATCAATTATTTGTTGAACATTAAACCCTCATCTCTAAATTCTAAATATCTTATCATAAAAAGGAAGTTGGGTTGTATGGTTACCATTTTTATATGAAATCATGTGCTATAATTTAAAGAAACATATTTTGTTTTTAGGATGACAAAGAAAAAAAATGTTCATACAGGGTTAGATAGCATCATTCCAGGTTTTCAAGGATAAAAATTCATTTATCAAGGATCTACAGTTCACAACTCCCTGGCACATGCAGGAGGGATGCAGGGATTGTAAGGGTTGTACTTGATCCTTGGCAATTTCATTTGTCTGCAACATATGAATTTCATTCCGACACTTCAATGCTACTGTGAACACCCTGGTTTCCCTGTGCTTGCTCTCCCCTTTGTCCCATTCTCCTTCCACACAACTCTTCCGCCTCCATGATGCAGATTCTATGCATTCAAGTACCATTACCTAAGCAACGGTTATGTATTGTGAATGATGTTGAAAGGTTGCTTTTCATATGGGCAAATGAAAAAGTATTGCAAGGCAATGCTAATGATGAGAACATGTTTTGTGAGAAGGAGAACGTGATTTTTGCTGAGCTTGTTAAGAAAATGCCACTATCATCAATGGACGAAAAAGAAGTATTTGAGGGAAGCCGTGGGTGGTTCGAGAAGAACCGGCATTCACAGTGGCATGAAGACCATAATTCTCTGTTGCATCGTACATTAAGAAGCATCACCCTGATAAGACATACGTACAAAATACCAAGTTGCATTTTCAAATAAATTTGAAGAGTCCATAAAAACAAATGTCTTTCAACAGGTTTCTTGTAAAAAAAATCATAAATAATGACCTACTTATTTTGATTCTTTTCTTTTTTCTACAAATCGAATTTGCATTCCCAGTGGTTTCATTCCGTGACAGAAGAAAAGGTGAACATGAACCATGATCCTAAATAATGTCTGTACAATTTTCCTTGAATAAACCTGGCACAACGTTTATTTTGTATGGTAGGCAATGCATTTTTGTATTTCACATTGCTTTATATGACAAAAGAATGATTCACTAAACTAAAAATGTTTCATTTTATGAGAAAGACCGCAGCACAGATCATGCTCGAAGTACTAAGTTCCATGGTAGTTGGTTTATGTTTAGATATCCTGTATAAACATCAAATTAATAAATGTGAGTCATTTATAAACAGTTGGCACTAACCAAAAGAGTAACTTACCAATTATGAGTATAGGAGGTAGAGGAAGATTTACAGGAGTTGTGATGGCCACTACAGCCTCTCTCTGTTTAGGATTCAGCCGTGAGTCTAGAGTCTCGTTCCATTGCCTAAAAAGTGAAAATTTAAAGTTTACTAACAAAAAATGGAGCAAAACACAAGAAAAAAAGAATAGTCTTAGAAGTGGTGAATTGTTTTTCTCTATGCTGCTCAGGTCCCACACAATGCTGTTAACAATACTCTACAGCGCAATTGCCAATAATTCACCATCAATGGCACTAAACTTCTTGTATGCAACCTTAAGTTGGTGCTGATCATTTGAAAATATAAATTCAATCATGCAAAAGCCAACTGAACTAAATGAAATAGCAAGCTACAGTCAACTTCCATAATCGATCTTGGCTGTCAGCTTAGAACTACCATTTATTACTTTTTTAGACAACTGAACCATTGATTGAGTAATGCTGGAATTATACCATAAAGAGAGAGATGTGGTTCCCCTTAATGGCATAAAAAAAATAGCAAATATCAAATGAAGTAAAAAAACAATTGTATCTTTCCACCAAATTTTTTTATTTAGTAAAACTAGTTCCAATGCATCGACATCATTCTCAGGTACCCTATTACATACCTGAGGATACTCGGATAGATACTTAAACATACCTGGTGTACACTACCTGAGGATGACGTCTATGCATTGAAACTAATTCTACCGAATAAAAAATTTGGTGGAGAGATACATTGGTTTTTTTTACTTCAGTGATAATGGATTTCCACAAAGTTAAGCCTGAAAACATCAAATGTATCAAACGCATTGTTTTAAAGCATCTAATCATGAAGCAGAACTGTCTGAAAATTAGATACTTGGTATCAAGAGGTCTTGGAAATTAATCCAAGAGCAAATGAATAGTAGCAAATCCAAAAGTCAACTCAAAATTGAGAAATGTGAGAGAACACTCCCATTCCTATGCATATTGACTAACTGAAGGAATTTTAGGAGTCCAAGATATAACACAATAGTCAATGAATAATGATTAATGAATTCAAATGCGCAGTTTAAGAATGAATGTTTTAGTCATTTTCATAAACAATAGAAAGTAGTACTTTTAAAGAGCATGGCATTTAAAAACTAATGGAAGGTTATTTTACGGAAGTCCTTGATATTTGAAATTGCCAATGATATTCTTATAAAGGCATGGTTAATTCTAATTAATTTTAATAATAATTTTTTACTTCCTACTGGACACCTCTGGTTCTCCCATACATGAATATTCACAGCTTACAGGAAAACTGAAAACAAATAAACACGAATGACAATTTTATGATCTTATCATATTTCTTGCAAGATTTTTCAATTTCTTAATAATTGGCCTGATTTCTGAATTTGGGCATATGCATTCCACATGTAGGGTAGGTTAGAAAAGAGGGTAGTGTTTGCCTGCATGTTATCATACCTTTTGTGATGATATACCTACCTCCATTGAGGACAATGCATCAGGCTATAAAGACCTTACACATTCTGATTTCACAGCAAAAAAGAATTGGTGGTAGCATGAAAAAATTGGCCAACAGCACCAGCTTATTGTGGAATTGCTAGCCTTTCCACCATACACACTGAGGATATTATTATTTTATCAAATTTCTCAGTTGCAGCACAAAATATGGAATAATAAATTTAAAAACCATAGTAATAAAGATTTTCCTGCAAATGCTGTCATCATTATCATCATCAGAGTATCAACTTGCATTCTACAGTCATCAATCATTTAATTCAATCAAAATTTTCTTTATAATGCCTACCTCATTTTCTTTGCATTCATTCTTTATGTTATCTATCCTAGTTATTCAAAAGAACCTAATTTATTCACCCTGTCTGCTTCTCATATACACCACTCATTTTTCAACTTGAAATTGCTCTTGTTTATATAATGGAAGGTCTCTTGAGCATGTGGAAATAATACAATTGAAGGAATAGTAGGAAGCCAATGTACAATTGCAGACACAAAAAACCAAAGCATAAAATTTTATCAAATTCGGGTGAGACAGCCTGACTGCACTAAACTTTAGGTTTCCAAAAGAGAATGTGTTACGAAAAGTGCTGAAATAACTAAATGCTACATCTAACTAAATGTCATAGCTAAACCAGTTTTATATCCATAAAACTGATGAAGGCAAATTGTGATATTTTTTATTCTGCAAATTATTACCTACAGATTCCTGAAAGAAGTCCTGAAGAGGACACTAATAAAATAATAAAATGATATCATAAAAAAGGCAATAAAAACTTTGCATCTTACAAATTGCAGCAGGACAATTGCACCATTTGTAAAATCAAATAATTAAAAGCAGCAACAGGCATATGACACTACTAAAACTAATTTACAATGGTGGAAAACCTTGCTTTTCTCTTAATATTTTTGATTATTAGTTGAATTGTTAGGCATTATTTGTGACAATTAATTTGAAGATGCACTGCATTCAATGCACGAACTTTTACATACCAGTCCCTCTGAATTGAATTCAACATTAACTAAGTAATTTTAACTTTTATATAATATGACATTAGGAACACTTGAAGCATACTTTTATCATTTTAGGTACGTTTTGGTTGGACACATGTACTACTGCTGTATTTAATAGCCTCAAATAAAAAGACAATCTGTTCCCCTAAGCACTATAATAAACTCTTTGTAATTTTTGGCATACTATCTACCTCTCTCTATTCCATCCAACATGTCTATCATCTTCCTCCCACTAACCTTCCTCAATAATGATCTCCTTTCTATCACGGTCTTCAACACTCCATCACCAATAAAAACACTGGGCATCCACTTTCCTTGCAATTATAGACACTAACGTTAAGTATTACAGGTGGATTAAATTGGGCATACATCAAGTTGAATTTATTTACAGGGTGCGGCGCTTAAATCCTGACAAATTTCAATTTGAATTTCCCCCCATATTGAAGTTCCACTGGAGATCGCAATTGGCATTCTTGAAAGCTATAGGCGTCTAGTAAACAGGCATAACCTCAAAATGGCCGAGATGCTACCCACAAGTGTGTAGTACAATCGAAGAGTCACTATTATTGAAAGTGTTTACCCTGGCTATTATATTTTGAAATAGTTTTCTGGTACCCCAGATCAAATGTTTACATTATTGTGGCTAAGTATAATTCTTCGCAGAAGTCTGGGGAAGGTGTTGCTACCCCGGTGAGGAAATCTCATTTGAGGAAACACGTTCTTGCCTGGATTTAAGCACTGCACCCTGTAAATACATTTGCAAACATACACATTGACTTACAATACTCATATTTAAACGACATTTCTTTCACAGATATGCTTTCACCATTTCAAGAAATACCAACAAATGATCTGAATTGGAGTACGTCAGGATTTTGAAATTCTGTCGCCAGAAGCACAGAAAATTCTCAATTGTCTGCTATTCAGTCCGGGCATAATTATGTTCCATAACCTTACCACAGCCGGATTACTGTTGCTACTCAGTAGTCAATAGACTAGTAATGAAATAATAATAATTTAATTATGTACATAAGCAATATCTTCTGAAGGAGTACCCATTTAATCTGAAATCATTATGTACTTCTTTGTATGAACTACACTCAGTTCTCATTCGACATATCTGTTGGAATTGGGTTCAGGGCATATGAATTCATGCCTTCCTTTCTCTTTTCTAGGCAACCACTAACTAAATATTTTAATTATAGATACATTTTTTCAAAAGTGAAACAGCATTCCAATTTCAAAAATTATGAAGTCACTATCTCTCCATATAATGGTTTCCTCATTATATAATTAGGATTTTGTTTACCTTCATAGTTTTAAAGGAGGTAAATGTGGAAAAGCAACAAAAACCAATCCATGCAACTTTTCTTCAGCTAGTTGCCAAATCTCCATCTCAAATAACCCTTTACTGGAGGCTACTCAGATATTGTTAATAAAGCTCTAAGTAAAAGTTATCTGCAGGGGTCAACTAACCAGGGGATGACAAGGATAACAGGCCTAGGTTTTTCTGATTATAAAATTCACACATTAACTGGGTGTATGAGGCTTCCTTTCCTTATGCCACCTTTGATTTCCCTTGAGGTCCATATTCTGATAAATTGACCATTCAAATTTTTGAATGGACTTGCCTAACATCATTGCCTGGGATTTTAACCCAGGACCCTCTGGTCAACTGTTGAACATTCTACTCACTAGGCTACCTAGCAAAAAATTTTATATTACATAATATTCCATCGAATTAATCAATTAAGATATTTTGATAATTCAATTTGTTCTTACCCTTAACTTAGGTGATTTTCCCAGTATAAATTCAAATATTTTTGGATGGCACTTTAGTAGAAAATAAAATAACCGAGAATTGTTTTCCAGGCAGATTATTTTGAACTCTGAATTCCAAAGAGAGAGTAATTCAGTGTGATTATGTAAAATAATATAAATAAAGTATATAATAATAAAATATGCAGTCATTTTGCATACAATATTCTATACCATAGCTCATCACTTTGAATAATGTACAATCAGCATTTGGATATAGAGAAAATTTGCAGTTTCCTCCTCACATTTCTGGCAATTTACTTACTTTTTTAAGTTATTGGAAATAAAATTTGCATCAATTCAGTTATTGATATTTGGGAAATTTTTCAGGTAAAGACCATGATGAATGTCAGCACGTACATGAGTGCCTCAAACCATTAACAGAAAAACACTAAGGAGTCAGGGCCAATGCTACTACATTATGACAAAATTTTCAAGTGTCATGCTCATCAGTAATAAAAGAGCAACACTTTCAAAGAATTGTATCTTTCAAACTTTAAACAAGCAGCACCCGAATAGCCTACTTTCTTAAGGGAATTCAATTAAAGAGCAACATTATATTAAAAGGAATAATGTGTTTTATATTCTTGCCAAATTTTGCAAAGATAAAATTTAAAAAAAGTTTGTGTGCTAATTGGATACATAATTAAATCATACAAAGAGGTATTTACATTTACCGTACGTTGATTCAATAAAACACTAAAAATAATTGTATGTACTTATCAAGGCTTCCTCAAGAATGATGCAGCTAAAGTTGCAATTTTGATAACTTACCCTATATCCCATTAAAGTAGGTCATTTTCATTGAACTTCTAATGCCTTACTGGCATCTGAAAATACACAGTACTCGTAGCTAAGTCGTTAGGAAACTCAGTACCTAGCCAACCACCAAAATGAAGTAATTCTCACCAATTACCCGCCGAATTGAATCGTTCTTAATATTTATAGGAAACCAATTTGATTACCAACATTATGTATACTATTATGAACACCATTGCAATAAATTTCTTTTTCAACCTACAAGAGAGTAAAAGAAATTTTAATTTTATAAGCATATATGATTTCATACAGAAATATTCCTAGTGAGCTGCTTAAGAATGCAACAATTACAGTTATAGTAAAATCAACCAAAGCAAGTAATAGTTGAAAAAATGTATAATGATTTTAAGCATCTCACTTAAATCAAATTTACTTAGCTTCCCTTTTTCTAACCGAACTTGAAATGACCAATGATGAAATTACTCATCAGTTATTCCAGTATGAAATAAACTTAATTATTTAAAATGCTAAAGGGCATGGATTTTAAACTGACAACTTCAAACAAACAACAGAGTATTGGATTGATTTATTGTCTACTGTTATTGAGAGACTTAAATACAAAAACATCATATCACTAATATATAAATCAATTGTAGAGGATAAAATTCTTGTAAAAGAGCATAAAAACAATTCAAGAATGCATGCAGAGACACAGGAGAAGGATCAAAAAAGGTAAATGCCGCATGCAGACCATAGATAAATTATGTATACAATGAAAACAAAACAAAAGAAGAGAAATGAAATATTGGAAAAATAGCCAAAAAAGTCTCTACATAAGGTCAACATGATTAAATGTTAACTCACACCAACCTCTGTGGCGTCCATGGAATGTTGGGAGGAAGGTTTGTATCAGGGAATAGGAGTTGAAGGTCTGGAACTCTATCTACCGATTGATGCCATTCACAATATGGTACTCGATTCAACTGAAACTGGACCTGTGAAGTCAATCAAAACACTCTCATATAACTCTTCAGTACTTGAAACAGGCTTCACTAAAATACAAGTGTACACTAACTGCATAATGGCCACACATTTTTCTCATGGAATGTTCTGTAATTTTGACACCAAAAATTACACTGAAATGTAGCAAAGGACTTATGCTTGAGGGTGATTTGAAAAGTTCTCGGTCTGATGATAAAATTGATAATTTATGTTTTCAAAAAAGTTTTATTTTGCAACAAAATTGCCTTTAATATTATCCTTTCATTATATCATTTCATCAAGTGGTGTTCCACTGCCATTATCACAACCGGCTAGGAACCATTGGAGTTTTCAGAAGAGTTTCAGTGCAAGGGAGCCAAGTCGAAGGAATGGGTAAGATGTTCCACCACTTAGTAATGCAAATCACTCAATTTTCCCATCACCAAGACTTTTGTGGGCAGGTCCTTTCTCCTCATGGAAAATGGTTTTTTTCCTCTGCTTTCTTGAATATTTTCATTGTTTTGTTATGAGGTGAGAATAGTACACCCCATTATAGTCTGTTTTGGAGTGTCAATCAACAAAATTCCTTCAACATCCAAATAAACTGCCATGACCTTTCCCGCCAATGGTACCATCTTCACCTTCTTAGACGCTGAAGAACCGACCTATTCAATGCATGAATGGTTGTTTTGATTCTGGAGTGTAATGGAGAATCCCTGTTTCATCAGTCCAGAAAACCACTCATTTTTCATAAACCATGCCAAGTACTGGTGGAAAAATATTATCTGAATGAATTTTTGACCCTAGGTAAGCATGTGCAGCATCCATCTTGGGCAAAGCTTTGTCATGTGCAATTCCTCGTGGAAAATGTAACCGACACATTCTTTTGATATTCACATAGTATCAGAAGTTCATGCACCTTCATAAGCCGATCGTCCAAAATAATAGCAAGCACTTTTTAGATGACCTGGTGTGGTTGCACTGTTTGGACATCCTTTACGGTGATCCCTTTGGAGAATTTCACAGCCATGTTCAATCTGAGCCGTCCATTTCTTCACCATGGAAAATTGAAGGAGAAGAATCCCCATACACATTTACAATCCTTGAATGACTTTTGGTTATCATTAAACCTTCTTTCACAAAGACTTTTACTGCATGACACTTGATTTTTCCCATTTCCAACAAACCACTCACCACAAATGATTCAAACAACTGCCTACAGCAAAATTCTATGGGATGACTTTCGATTTCACATGGTGTCTAATAAAAGCAGTGCCAACATGAGAGAAAAAACATGTGAGTAGTGATGCTATTAATGGGAGAGACGGAGAACTTTACAGACCACCCTCGTAGATTTGAGAAATGTTTTAACTAAAAAGGTTTAACTCAAATGGTATAGCAAGGCAGTCGAATTTTGCAGAGAAGCAAAAGAGAAATTTAAAGATACAGGAATTGTGCCCAAGCAGCAGGCCACTCAAAATAGTGCTCAAGCTGCAGGCCATTAAATAACTGACAGGTACACTAATGCTTTTTACATGTAAGCTCCAATCTCATGACAAAACTTCTAATGTAAAACACAAGCATTTCTTTCATGTTATCACTCATTCAAACTTAATCCTGCCATGATAATAACTGATTAGATGTATAGATCCAAGTCAAACACAGCACATGCCTGTCTAGACATGCATTCTGCAACTCTAACCCTCATGACATCACTTAACTTTATCACCACCCTACTGCTTCATATAGCGGGAAAAGGTGATTGTCTTCATTAATCATTCTTAGGGAATTCTTGGCTCTAATATAATGATTACAGAAGTGGCCAAGTTGAGGTTCATTTGACTTTTCATGGTTCAACTTGGCATTCCAAGGCTTCATGTTTGTGTTGAGGCTGGTCTCAACTAGGTAATTTTCCTCTTGGAGATACTAAGTCATTCTCACCTTCTCCTTTATATTCATATTAATATTCCCATATTCCCCTAACACATATTTATATAACTTAATTCACATTTATTATATGTTACGTTTCAGAAAAAATCTAACAAATTATAAATGTATATGAATGGTCATACAAAATACTTTGAATTATTCTTATCAACTCTGCATTTTCCTCTTCACATTACTATACAAAAATGTTTTTTTTTAATACGACTGAAATTGTCTACTATGCAATACTACTTAAGTCTGGTCAATATATGGACATTACCTCAGCTTCCATTTCAGTTTCAGGTTTAAGGCTGAGTCTTCTAACTAACTCAGCTGGCAGTCGCAGGTACACCATATTTCTCCCTTTATCCTCAATGAGGGCTTCATAAACAGTTCTTCGAGGTGAGCCACTTCCATCTTCACTATTCATTTCATCACAAGATAGATCACTCTCTCCAACTTTTGATACTCTCTGTTGCTGGTTTCTAGAAAATACCACAAAAATATCTTTCATCAAACTATGCCAGAAACAACAAAATATCATAAAATATTACAAAGTGAAGATCTGTATTTAAATCATAAATAAACTTTTCTTATAATTTGAATGCATGGCTGTTGTTTATTGCATACATTCATAAATTAAGCATCAAATGAACATGTTATCAGAAATGTTATAATTTTAAAGGGTAATATCCAGGCTTCACCCAATGTCTTGTTTTGAAATACCACATTTACAGATTAATTTTAAGTCCCCCATAAGAAGTTGTATCATTATATATCAAAGGCAATCACAAACAATAACAATTTTCAAGATTTGAAAAAATAGCAAACCTTTGGGACTGTTTATCTTTATGCTCACCCGACAGTGCTGACACATTAAAACTAGTAAAACCATAACCAGACGAAATCGCTTACAATAATAATTGCTCCTTTGTCAATAAGGCACATAAGGCAGACAAATGCAATTTCATCAGATATAAGGGTAGAGACATCTATCAAAGACCATTACATTTTGCATTGATATGCACTGCCCTGCTTTGTGTACCTGTGCTAACCCTGGAATATTATAATGAAGTAGTAGTAGTTTTAGGGGAGGCGACTGACAGCTAAGGTCATTGGCACCATTAGGTATGGTTGGGAAAGGAAGGGTTGAGAGAAACCCGGCATTGGCATTAGCCTACTCTTGTCAAAAGGCGCCAAGGGGTCCACAGCTTGACGTTCCATCTGACGGGCGTCATACTTGCACAAAGTACCTCAAGTAGGGATCGGGATACCACCCAAAAATTTTTGTCATCTCCAGTATTCGAACCCAGGCCCTCTTGGCGGGAAGCCTGTATGCTAGCCACCACACCATCTCAATCCCCATATTATCATGTCCATACATCTTGCCCATGAATATAAAAACCCATTAATCTTACCTGTCAATATCAATATTCTTTAAATAGATTTTACTCAAGAACCCTAATAACAGAAGGCTCCCACTAGATATTTAAAAATGTAATCCACACTAATGCAAAATTAATTTATCATTTTTCTTTGCTCCAATTGCGCAAGAACATCATTTGCATTTTCTATCTTTTTTCATAAACATATAAGGCTCAATGAGTATGAGTTGATTATTTTAACTTATAAATTTTATTACTTGAAAACCAAACTTCTGGATCTACTGTTAGTAAAACAGAATAGCTAATTTCTACTTCTATGGCCATTTCTAGGGACTTGAGTTTCCTTGGGATCTCTTGATAAATCACTTCTCTTGGCTTTTAAGTTTTCCTGGGTCCCAAACAAAAAAGTTTACTAAACTCATACTATAACAGGATTCACCCGTGATCTTCGGGTTAGCAGCCAACCATTTTACCCACCTGATTAATCCTATCCCTATTTTAATACAATGAAAATCAAACTTCACTTTTTTTAACTGAATTGTCATCTATTTCCAAGCATTAGCAGATAAACTTACCAATGCCATTTTCAAAGGTGTGTATTGTAAAATAACATTCAGGAGTAAATGAAATTATTTTTAAATAATCTATTAAACATAAAAATACATTAAGCAATTAACTTTAAAACCTTGTATTTACTAGATAATTATTTCAGGAATTAATCACATTCATACCTTAAAATAAATTTCATTGATATGGGAGAAGAAATAATACTTTATCAGTCACATTATATTAATATTACTTTTTTGGAAGAGGTGGTGCTAGAAGCACAGTAGTGCAGTTGTTAAGGACAAGCCTCCCAGCGGAGGTATCTTCTGAAACATCTCTTGCAAGGGGAAGAAGGGCAAATAACTCTCCATTGTGGGCATACTTGGCAGCAGATGCATTTCCTGTTGACAAAAGGGGTATTGAAAGGTCATTTAACACCTTACCATGCACAGCAATAATACAACATGCATGTGACTGCAATAAAGTTGATATGATTATCCTACCCTCCAAATTAAGATTGAAACTCTATTTAAAATCCTCTATTTAAGAAAAACAATTCCAGACCAATTGTTTACGGCAGCTATCCTTAATGCTCTCAATATTTTTATTACATTAATGGCATATCGGCAAGGATAAATTTATATTTTTCTGGTATTTCAATACAAAATATGACTAGAGAATAAGTCTTGCATGGTATGCTTTTTCCCATATGCTTATGAAAACAATTTTTTTCTAACTACGAAGGGTGTAATCTTGCTTTTATGGCTGCAGAATTAAAATTCTCCCGCAAGTAATTTCCTTCATCCATGAGAATTTCCTTTTCGTCAAATGTATTCAATCACATACAGGGTATGTTCCAATGGTGTGCAATTATTTTTTAAAAGCAATTCATTGAACAGATTTGCAGAAACACTTAAAATTCTTCAAAGAACTGTCCTTGGGCCGCAACACATTTTTTCCAGCGACTCTGCCATGACCCATACACACCATGGAAGGGGTCTTCCGGGACCTCTCGCAAGGTCTTCATCATGGCTGATTGGATCTTTTCTATGGATAGAAAACGGGTTCCTTTCAGAACTGTTTTAATCCGAGGGAACAAAAAGAAGTCTAATGGGGCAACGTCACGACTATAGGGGGAGTGGGGGAGTATTGGCACCAGGTGTTTGGCCACGAACTCACGGACTCATAGTGCATTGTGGCAAGGCATGTTGTTGTGATGGAGTTGCCAGGTAGAGGAGATGTCTTTTCTCATCCTGATGACCCTTTTTCTGAGTCTTTGCAGCACATCCACATAGTAGGCAGCGTTAACTGTCTGTCCTTGAGGAACAAACTCCTTATGGACCACTCCTTTGTTGTCCACTCTTGACCAATGTTGATGCCAAGACTGCAACTCTGTGCAAGGTGTCAAGGTGTCAAAATTGAACAAAATTCTTGAAGGCTATAGCCCAAATGATATTTTTAATGCTGATGAGACAGGATTATTTTTGTGCAGTGCTGCCAGCAAGTACTGCGCTTCAGAGGGGAACAATCCATGAGCGGAGCCAAGACACTGTTTTATTAACCAAAAAAGCAGGTGGAAGTGAGAAGCTTCAGCCATTAGCAATTGGTTGTAGTTGTTTTTATGGGAGGCGACCGATAGCTAAGGTTGCCATTACGAATGTTTAGGAAAGGAAGGGTGGAGAGAAACCCAGGATCAGTATCAGCTTACTCTTGTCGAAAGGCACCAAGGGGTGCGCAGTTTAATGTCCCATCAGACGGACATTGTAATCACTCGAAGTACTCTCCACAAAGCACCTCAAATAGGGATCGGGATACCACTGAAAAATATTTGTGGTCTCCAGGATTTGAACCCGGGCCCTCTCGGTGGGAAGCCTGTATGTTAGCCACCGCACCATCCCAACCCCCTAGCAATTGGTACCAGAGTCCTAGGTCAAATATGTAAAAAAATTAGCCACTAGATATACACTAAATTCCAAAGCATGAATTACCTCAGAAATATTCAAGGATGAGCTTCATGGTCTGGATGCAAAACTGGGGTCTCAAAACAGGAAAATTTTCTGTTTATTGATCAGTGTCATGATCATTCACCAAATGTAAACTTGAGAAATATGAAGCAACAATTTTTGTCTTGCAAATTGTACTCTTAAAACTGTGAGCTCCAACTACTGGATTAAGATATAATTCTCATTGGAAATGAAAAATAGTAACTTTGTGATTCCACAGAAAATTTTTCAGTGGAATCACAAAGTTACCATCTTTCAATTCCAATATGCATCGATTCCATAAAGTTACGCAGGAAACCATCAATCATCATTGTCATAATAACTTAAGTAAAAGTACTTGGATTAATTTTATTCATCCAATATTACACTTCTACTTGATTTTAAAATGATTAAATAAATTCAGCATTGCAATAAACAAAAGAAAATACCCAGTCACATCAACTGATGCCAATAAGGTGTTTCCACCCAATGCAAGTCTACTATTCCTATCTGTTGATGAAGATCAACATGATTTCAAATTTCACTCAGTTCTGGTTTTTTCAATAAATTTTCATATCAACAAGAGAATCTATACCACATCCTCAGATTAATACTAATGCACAAAGTTAAGCATTCCATCAAAAAAATTATAAAACAGCAACAAACCAATTGGAGCAGATGGAGCTGATGCTGGGGATCCTGAAGATGTAGAGGGTGGTGATCCAGAAGCTAAAAGGTAGCATGAAGCCAATCGAAGGCGACATGAAAGGTTATATTGTGCTGCAAGCTCGTACCTTGCCATTTCTTCAACCCACAACAACTCATGAGTTCGGCTCCTAAAACAATCACATCAAAATTACAGAAATAACTACAGATAAGAACAGCACAAATATAGCAATTGAGGTCAAATCATTCACTTCATCAATGCTAAATATCACAGGAACTAACAAAGTTTTATGGACTATTTAGAAACAAAAAAAATTATACCTTTACTTTTCACACAATTTTCAGAATGTTTGAGCTTTTACAATAAATGTTATTTCATTGATTTTTAACCAATTTTAGAAATATACAGTACTTTAGTATAATATGCTCTGCGAAATTAACTACTTTCACTTGTCTGGTCTATCCTTAAGATTTATTTTAAATGTTAGTGTTTCAAGAATCACGTGAAACAAGAACTTGAGAACTGATGCAAAACTCCAGTCTATACAAGTGCCATGGGCTAGTTTAATATTCATAAAATATAGCAATGGGCATTCCAATGTTGGTAGATTATTTTACTGGGAAGAATAGCCTGTTAATGTACAGATATATAAGGAATAATTGCTCAAATAACATAATGTTTTCATAAAATTTGAGGAAAAACAAAATGTCACCTGTTCAGAATTTTGTACATTTATTTTTTATTTGCCAGCATTACAATATAAGTTTCATATATAGTATTTTATAAGTATGATACATTTTTATGACAAATGAAAATGGTGAAAGAGCAAATACGTCCTCTATTCTCCCTGTACTAGAGATACCCACTGCTTTCAAGAACTTCACAGCATTCAGGATGAAATCAAAGACTACTGATAAATTTTTATCGCCACAAGAAAACTGTATCCCTAATTTTCCTGTCCAAAACGTAAAACTAATATAAAAGCAATAGAAAGAAAAATACTAATTGAAACAAACAAATTTGCAAACATATAACCACTGCTCGAGGTATAATGTGCAGCATCATAATAGGATTGAAACCACATATTTCTGGCAAATAATTTCAATTAACACACAGAGGTAGTACTTCTATTATACAGCTACTTTTAAAAAATCTTACCACTTCCTGGTGTGACCTGCTCAATATGACTGCCTCTGCAGTAGTCGAACCAACCTTTCATGGCACAGTCAGTCGCCTGCTGAATGCAGCAACATATGACTGTCCATCACAGAAGTTGGACCTGACCACCAGATGTGCCAGCTAAGTCTAATCCAGACAGGCGAGGCTATAGATAAAATCAACGGGGTGCCCCACCCCCAGGTAAAAAATATCCTTTACCATTGACAGATTAAATTTAAGTTTGTGGTGTGGTCTTTAGAGTCATATCATCCTGATTTGGAAAGAGAAGGTTGAAAACTTTGAATAATAAGCAGGTGTGCACTGCATTGTGAATAGGTATGCAACAATGAACATACAAAGGCAGTGTCAAGAGTGGTGCTAATGGCAAATATCAATTAGAGAAACTATAGAAAAATCAAGACACATCTCAAATGAAGTTTGATAAGCTTCACCTATCCAAAATACTTTGCTGGCACATCTGGGGGTTGGTTCTTCTGGGTGCTACTGCATCTAGTATTGGACTATGCCATGAATGGGTTGCAAAACTGCTCTGAGAGCAGACATGATATATGGTAAGCATCAGGAAGTAATCAGAATTTATCAAGTAGTTCTATTTTAATGGCTAACTTATAGCACATACCTATAATTGTCAGGTGAAAGTGGTGCCCCTTGAATCACATGCCTGGAAAGGGTGAAGGAACCAGGCTGAGGGGTGGGATATGTTGCCAGGAGGTCCTTGTCCCTGTCTGATGGTGCATGAGGTGCCTTGGGAATGAATTCTATGATATCTGAATTCAAAGAATCCCATCGTGGGGCCCACATTGATAGTTGGACTGATGCCTAAAAAAATTGAGCAATTAGCCAGTTACTAAGGAAATGACTTACTGGAAAGTGCAATCTCATGTAAAACATATTTATTAGCTAATTAAATGGTGATGTACAACCCAAGAATAAGAAGACTACAATTCATCCTTTATGGGTCTATACCTGAGAGATTAATGCATTTTTGTAAATTTGATAATTTCTTAATTATACTAAACCATTTATTAAAAATTTTAAACTTTGATAACAAAGCCACAAATCATTTTGAACTTACTCAGCAAATACCTTCTCTGCTTTGTCAATACTACACACTAAATTACTTCCTTCAATTCAAAAGTTAAAAAATGGATCAAAATTTTATTCTCCTCCATTAAGATGATAACACTAATTACTGCCTATTTTAAATATAACCATCTGCATTTTTACTTGTCTATTGAAAAAAATATGGGCCCTTTGAAAAATATGTCGTCTCTTCCTCAAGTAATGGAGTTATGAACAGTAAGCAGATTTGACTTAGTTATTAAATTTGATTAATAAAATAAATTAAAGGAATTTTATGGTAATACAACAGATATGTACTTAAATTGAAACAAAAAAATATTAACTACAAAAAGTGTTTCCCATACCTTTTCTTCCTCCTCCTCTTCTTCCAATGGAGTTTCTCCTTCCTTTTCACCTCCGGCCTCTTCCTCACTCACACCATCCTTAGTTGCGGGGACAACATCTACTGAGAGATGACGAACCAAGGCAGGAAGAGATGGACCCGCCCCAAAAACCACAGCCTGTCTGAAGGTACCGTACACCTCACTTGAGAACTCAACCACCACCTCTGCAACTTCCGAGGAGGAGGCCAGTCGGGTGTCAGTGCGAGGAGGGGAAAACTCTTGGTCATTGTCTGGTTCCCATTCCTCTCTTAATTCCTTGTAGCCATTCTGTACAGATTTCCAAAGCCAAAGGGAATTACACAATTATTCATTGGAAGACATTAAAAAAATTAGGCTTATTCAAAATAATAACAGGACAGAGATGAACTTCTCCCATTGTTAGGACATTGCAGTAGTTGAGCATCACCTACTCTCATTCCAATGTACTGTTAAGTGAAAAGGAAATGGTGTCCTTCCAATTACTCTGGATTGCATCAATATAATTATGGTATGAACCCATAATATTGTCCAAAAATCTAAATATGAGGAGCAAATAACATTCATTTTTGACAGGCAAAACCAATAAAAACTTTCCCAAATGATAATGAACTTGCGATAAATTTCGCAATGTATTTACAGACAAAACTGGTGTGGCAACCAAGTTTTTAACTCAATCAATATGTAAATGAAAAGCATTAAAAAATTACGCCCAGGGCAAATAACAGAATACATATTTCAGAGCAGAAAAAATTCAATACATCCATGAAGATTCTAGACTAAGATGCTCCCTTGTCTACCAAAAACTGTAATGCTCACACAATGAAATGTCTGAAAATATTAACAAAAAAATGGCATGTCAGTAAAGATTCAATGTTGAATGTTTAGAACAGGAAACGGATAGATATACTCTAGAGATAGAATAGTTCAAGGGCCTGTGTTTTTCTCATATAAAACAATGCCTGCTGACTATTAATTTAATTTGCCTAAGTCACTATCTTGATCACATATAGTTAACAAAAATGTTTTGATAATACATTCAAATCATTTGAAAAAATGTTTATTGCATACTTGAACTGTACTTTTTAAGTCACAGGTTTGTCTCCATATTGGACTACAAGTGTGATTAATTATATGATTAACAGTATTATACTTTCATGACTGAAATATTTAAAAACTATATTCCACAGGACATTTTTTGCGAATGACCCAAGTTTTGTCACATCCCTTATCTAGGTTTGCTTATTATGATTTTATTGGGGAACACAGTTTATTTTTTTAAATTCCAATCATGGATAAATTCCTACTGATGCCAGACACCATGAATTTAATCAAAGCTATACATTAATTTATGTAAAGCAATTCTCAGCAATTTTTCTTGCTCTAATGAAGAAGGCAAATAATTTTTAAAGGAAAAATGGAACACAATTTGAGCATAACAAATTAAATACCGACATCAAAATTAAAATTGATAAAATATTGAACTTCATTTATCACCAATAATCACCATTCAATAAACCTTTTTTATAATAAATAATGAACTTGTCATCGCCAAGCAGTAAACCGTTATTTATGCTGGGAAATTCTCATTATGAACAGCTCTTACACAATGGTGAAATGACATTATTTCATATATTGCAATCTATTTCCATTCCAAAAATAATTACGTTTAAAATTATAGAAAACTTGATCAACTGTATTCACGTCACAATACTGACAGGAAGATCGTGACCCTACCTGCTCATCTACACCAGATCCAGAGTCTACAGGGAAATAGAAATGTGACATGTTTGCTTGCTCTGACGAAAATAGTATTATCACCCTATCAATTTATCCAGATGCACATACAAAAACAATGAAGTAATGTGCAAATCAAGCATCAGTACAAATAATTAATTATTGGAACATTTCCCATCATTAAAATACTACATGCAGCAGAAGAGCAGAATCATGAGTCCTTGTTTTCAAAACATACAGAGTGGGCTTATTTTCACCTTTGAAATGCAGTGATGTCACTTGAATATAAGTTACTTAATATATGCTGCTCTAGTACAGGATCCTGCATTTATATTTTTAAGCATTTTTCAGTTTCATTTTCCATTCCAAAAATAATTACGTTTAAAATTATAGAAAACCATAATTAACTTTTTGAGACAGAAGAAATCTCATTAAGTAATATGCTCATATCCTAATTTTAAATTAAAAGCTTTTGTGATACACTAAAACATGAATGATAAGTTGTAAATTGATCAACTGTATTCACGTCACAATACTGACAGGAAGATCGTGACCCTACCTGCTCATCTACACCAGATCCAGAGTCTCCTCTTGTCTGCTGTTGTGAGATAATGGCCACCCTGACAATGCAAAAATGTGGTCGACATGCATCTTGCAAGAGAGCAACTGTTTCAAGCCGAGCTGCTGCAGCTCCACCCACTCCATGATTTACTGTCAGGCGGAACATCCATTGAGCACGACCTGGCTTACGAGCCACCGTTAAATTTAAGTCAGGCGTGCATTCAAGCGTTAATCCTTCCACCCATTCTGACATAACAGACCTGAAATGCCAAGAGTTCCTCATTAATTATAAATTATCTATAAGCACTTACAATTGCATGCCACTTTGAATACAGAGATAACAGTTAAAAATGCACCCTTAAATATTTTCAAACACACTATTAACTGATAATGACTTCAAGACTTAAAACTTTTTTTTTTAGATTTGGAAATTGTGAACCAATTGCAGTTAGTTGGCTAATGAAATATTCCAAGGGAAATAGAAATGTGACATGTTTGCTTGCTCTGACGAAAATAGTATTATCACCCTATCAATTTATCCAGATGCACATACAAAAACAATGAAGTAATGTGCAAATCAAGCATCAGTACAAATAATTAATTATTGGAACATTTCCCATCATTAAAATACTACATGCAGCAGAAGAGCAGAATCATGAGTCCTTGTTTTCAAAACATACAGAGTGGGCTTATTTTCACCTTTGAAATGCAGTGATGTCACTTGAATATAAGTTACTTAATATATGCTGCTCTAGTACAGGATCCTGCATTTATATTTTTAAGCATTTTTCAGTGAATTAAAATGATTACTTTGCAAGTTTGTTGAATGCAGAATTCTAGTAGTTCATATATTATAAGCAGGACAACATTCAAGAACCAACTTCAAAGGTAGCACTAGTCCATGTTGATGTTGAAAGTGATCTTGGAGGAGAGAAAATACATTTTTAAGTATCAAAATGAAGGAGAAAATCCAAAACAAATCGAAAAATCGGCCAAGGTGACATTTTCTATGAAAGCAATAGCAGAAAACCAGTACTTTCTGATCTGCAGTCAAAAACCAAATTTTCCAAGAAAATTCTCATAAATTGTTTCATCAATATCAGAAATTGGAAGGATAAACTCATCTAACCCAAGGATTTCCAAGAATGGAAGAGACTAGGGTGGCCTTTGAGCTCATTTAATATGTGCACCCTCTTTTTCAGCCGCAAAATCAAAGAAAAAAGGTATGTGTGGCACAGGTTAATAAAAAAGGGTTGGATAGATGAGGATACTCAACTGAACTAGAACTAAGCACAACCGCATATGAACTTCATGAACCAGGGTAAGGGGGGCCTGTGCCGCCTGAAGTTTCCCAGGAAGATCAAGGACCCAAATAATCAAAAAGCTTGAATGAAGCTGAGGGTGCAAATAGATGCCACCTGGAGTCAAACCTGGGCCCTCCAGTCAGTAGCATAGTGCTCCACCCACCTGACCACCATGTCCCCACAAGTTTATGCAGAACATCCAAATTAGATGCTAATTATGACTTTTGGAGGAGACACTTCAGCTGTTGTCCCGGGGTAGGTTATCATAAAAGAACTTTGAAATAAATTTCTATAATTTACTGAATCTATGTCATATGTTACTGGATGTTCATGGAGATTCATAGCCCAATGGAATTGAAAAAAAGGAAAGGCATTCAAGATTGGATAGATAGAATTCCTCCGTTGTGCCATGTTTCAGGAATCCATCATATGGCTGTTCTATTACAGATGTTACGTGATGCAGCCATAAGTTTAAGGTTCATGAAATATATTAAAGTACATGACAAAATATTTTATTCAATATACTCACCGGTCATGAACCCATCTCTCCAGCAAGGCCTCAGCGAATGGTTGCCCCGGCAGCAACCCTGCTTCCCTTGCTTCTCTAAGCCTTTGCCTTCTAAACTGAGCCCTTTGGAGCCATTCCGCTAGCTCCCCTTCCCCATGAGCCTCCGAACAACGTTCACCCAAGCGACAGTGACCACTTGCTGCAAATGCAGCACATAACGAATGTCCACTTGTCTGGCTGGTCTCAGGCATTCCACTTGCACTGACATTATCACTGAAATACAGACATAAAAGATCATTATCTATTTTGTAAAAGAAATTAATAATGTCACACCAGCAGCATATATGAATTATACATGCAGTGGAGGCTAATATCTAACTATGGATAAATATTGAAACTGGGAATAGCTTTTCTGAAAAAATAATTGTTATTAGCATTAAATTTTATAACAATTTTGAGAACTTCCTAAGTCAAGGTGGTTCATTTAAATAAATCATCACATAATTCATCACTAAAATGAATTATTTGAAAACATGAAGAATCAAAAAATTTTAATCTGCTAACCAGATTAATAGGTATTAATTACATCTTCTTCCCTTGCTCCAACTACAAAATAACTTTTAACTCCTTAAGATATAAAGAGTTGTAAATATTTGCATCTCCGTAACACACTCTTTCAATCCTTAATAATTGACTTTGGAGACTGTCCTCATAGATGTAGAATGAACTGCACATATCTTTTAATTGTGTGGCACACTCAAATGCAGGCCATTGCTTGGTGCTATCCAGTAGTAAATTCTATTGTTCCTTAAGGAAATATTAAGGGACAGCTATTAAGGATAGAGAAAATACACTATTATGCAGATGGTGAAAGATAAGCCAAGAGAGGGTGCATAATCAGGGGGATAAATAACACTAAAGTATGGGAGGGTTGATGAGACACTATCGTCAGAAGTGAGTGTGACATAGCGCAGGGAAGCTCTGGAATCAACATCTGCTTCTCTTGCTTTAGATATTAATTACAAGTAGTTCAACATCAGAAATGACTGAACATCTGAAGGCGATTATCAAAAGCATTATATACACAATGATAAAAGGACAGAATAAATTTGACCCATGGATGACATGGGCGAACGCTCCTGTGGGGGCAACATAATGGTTCTATCGGCCTATGATGGCAATACCCAAATGTTTTGAGTAGTCAGGAGAATGTAAATCAACATGGACGCATGGATATGTATCATTAACAGGTAATGAGAAGATCTAAACCTTTTTTTAATACATCACCTTCCATTTTGGAAGTTAAAATGGCTTAATTTTCATCAAGAGGAATGCCTTAGTCTGAAAAGTTCATGAAGACCAAAGTAAGAACCAAGACATGATGATATAAAAAGTTGAAGGAATTGTTCAAAGAGACAAGATGAATCTATGCCAATACTGTGATACCAGCTGCAAGCTGCCAGGATGATAAAAGAAGGTTTTTCATAGTAGAGTTTATAGTGTAGAATTGGATGTGGGCTTTGTAATCACTGGGAGCTGCCATCCGAGCATGAGAAGTGTATTTATCAGGCTCGTATTCCAAGACACAGGGCCAATTAAGTGAATATGAAAGTGTCAACATGAAAATATTTTTATTTCCTGGGTTTCATGTTCTCAGCTGGAGACGTAGAATGAATGGGAAAATGAGTGCTGTAATGACTTTCGACCAATGGAGAAATCCTACTTTTCCCTTGTGTCCAACAATGAATAATAAGAAGCATATTCTCTTGCCAGAACTGAAGAAAAAACAAGTTGTACAATTAGCACAGAGCACAATAAATACTGTGAAGTAATTTTAAGACCTCGCACAAGTGGTGCATATTACTTCTAGGGTTTTTAGGGCAAATTAATGTCTGAAATCACATTAAAATAGTGCTAAATATGGCAAGTTCAATAAGAATGGACCCAAGATCAGGATATGGCATTTCCAATACTTCCTTTGTTTATAGTGATGATAAAGATCAAAATTCAAAACTGCAAGAATTTAGATTAACCAGAATTATTTGAATAAAACTATTCATCCAAATTTGACATTATTAAATTGTTCAGTCAATATTTCAAATACTCCGAGGTTAAGATTATTACATTAAAAATAAAGAGTGAAGGTCCCAGCCAGGAATTCAACCTGCCTAAAACCTGGACTTGGACATACCACATTAGCCAGAATTATAACAGCTTATCTTCCAGCTCAATTTAAGTAATACATGTACAAGTTCTGTTCAAAAAGTATCATGACTTTGGTGTTTTTTCAAAAGTTATTTATTTATTCATGAATATCTATTTTGTACCCTTTAAAGTAATCTCCATTAGATATTATGCACTAGTGCAGTTTTTTCCAATCCTCAAAGCACATCAAAAAATCATTTTTTGTGATCATGTTCAGCTCCTCTTTCGATGCAGTCTTTATCTCGTCAATCAATACGTAACGTTGCCCTTTCATGGGCCTCTTCATTTTCGGGAACAAGAACAAGTCACTGGGGACCAGATCTGGGGAGTACGGTGGCTGCGGCATCATTAGTGTGTTGTTTTAGGCCAAAAATTCGCACACAAGTAACTATGTGTGAGCACGGGCGTTGTCATGGTGCAAAAGCTAATTTTTGTTCTTCCACAAATCCAGGCATTTGTGCTGGATTGCTTCGCACAAATTACCCATAACTTGCAAGTAATGTTCCTAATTTACCATTCTACCCTGTGGCAAGAACTCATAATATTTTTAGTATAACGCCCCTGCAATCGAAGAAACTGTAAGCAAAATTTTCACATTTGACCGAACTTCGCACGCCTTTTTCGGTCTTGGCTCGTGCTGCAGCTTCCATTGGGATGATTGAGCTTTAGTTTCCACGTCATAACCATAACCCCACGATTCGTCACCAGTTATGACCCTCCAGAGCAATTTGGGTCATCCCAAAAAGAGGCCAACACCTCATTAGCAATGTTAATGGGTTGCTGTTTTGGGCCGAAATTGACCGATTTCGGGACGAATTACAAGGCGACCCAAATCATGCCCAAATCGTTGGTAAAAATCGAATGGCACAAGCCAATCGGTATGTTTAGATTCTCAGCAACTTCTCTAATGGTGATTCGACGATTGGCCAACACTATTTTCTTCACTTCATCAATGTTTTTGTCTGTTGTTGACGCACTCGGGCATCTGGCACGAGCTACCTTCCCACTAGGCTTGAACTTTACAAATCTTTTCAAGGGTAACTATAATTTACATCAGAATGTATAACACATGAATAACTCTTCTAGGAAGAGGTTTAGCTTACGCCAACAGCATCAAAAGCATAACTGATATGTTTTATGTAACAAAATTAAAATTTTCCATAGTATTGATGATCCATTGATTTCACAGCCTGGCTTTTGATGTTATTAGAAGATTTAAAGATTTTTTGCAGAAGAATGGTATCCCTATGGTAGCACTAAATCAGGATTTTGCTGCAATAAGAGAGGACACATTTCGGTTGACTTAGAGCACAAAAATATTAATGGTATTCTTAAGCTCGACAGTCCACGAGACACTATCTTTTCAAATCTCTCTAGTAACTCACCCAGTTCTCTAAGAAAAGTATAATATGTATTGTAAAACATTCCAAATCATACTGTTTGCAAAACATGCAAGAGAAACTGTGGTTCCCTGATAATTCCATACACTACCATTTGTCACAATTACAAAACAGAATTTGCAATCATAAATACTGGAAATACTCTCACCTGAGCGATATTCCTCTTGGTGGAGGTCGATACTGCCACTCTTGACCCTCATCTGATGCCACCGACCTTTGATGTGCTTCCCCACGGCAGTGTCTCGCCAACGCAGGCTGGTCCTCGAAGGACATTCGACAATAAGGGCAGCCAAAGGACCGTCTTTCATTTTGATCACCACCACTATTCTTGTGCCTCTCACCACTCTGTCCACTTTCCCTCTCCTCCTCACCCCCACTCCCATCATCCCCATCCCTGTGAAAACCATTCACTGTTGGCTGAGAAACACTGTTCCCTTCACCATTGTTATTACTCTGATTCATGCTGACACGTGTAATTCCCTCTGTCGGGGGAGTTCTTCGAGCACCAGAGGTTAAAACTACAGGGGCAGCAACACGTTGTGGATGTTGATTCCTGGTGGTACGGTTCCACGCAGCACTGGCAGCCGCAGATGCTTTCACCTGTTGAAGAATAATGAATCCAAAACTTAGGCTATAACCAGTAAAATCTTGACCAGCAAGAGTGCAGAATCCTGAAAAATTCCACATTGCTACATTAAGTTCCCTGCACTATCTATAGGGATTTCATAATAACTTATTAGCTAGCAAATTTTAAAGATGCAGAATTCTCATCCCTGGATTTACAAGAGCCCGAAGATGTCTTGCAACAGTGTATGGATGGCATAGTGGATTTTGTCACGTCATAACTGTAGTCATATATCTGGCACAAAATTACTACTATCTGTAGCTGATAAACACGACGATAATAAAAGCAAAAATGTAAAATGTTTAAGATTTCAATTTGAATCAGTTTACAAGCAATGATGGTGCCAAGGTTTGTCTGAAATGAAGGACTGTGGAAATGGAACAAGGCATGAACCACCTTATGAAATGGTAGGCTGAGATGGTAGAAAATACTGGAACTTGATCATTTTTACTGATGCAATTTTATAATTATGATTTTTGGAACATGTTCAACCATTCAGCATATTGAATAACTAATGTGGAAAGCAATAGGTAGGCCTTGCTATTAAAAATGTACATGTTAGGCATACGGCAATACAGTAGAATCTTGCACAATGAGCAAAATTTGTTCCGGAATCTTTCTCGTAAAGGGAAACACATATTAAGCAACACAGGATTCCACATATAAATTAATTTAAAATGCGATATTGCATCCCATGACAAAAAAATTATGCACAAGGTTTATTCAAAGAAAATATATCTACATTGCTTAAGATTTAGAACCATCATCATCATCTTTGCTTCTAATGTGGAATTAACCAACCAGGAACACAAATTCGATTTGTAAAAACAGAAAAGAATCATAATATTTATTTTATTATTAATCATACACAATTCTAATTCCTTTTTTGGTAGAAAGTTGCCGGCAGACATTATTTTTGCTGATGCTTCAAAATTTTTCGTAAATGCAACAAAGAATTATCATGAAATAAATTTGTAGCATGTATAACCTTATTTGGGTGAGGCTTCTCAATGTAGATGGAACAGTTTCTCATGCTTTTTCATGACCTCAACATCACATTCAGCCTGCTCTTTTGCATTTGACACTTCTTGAAGGCTCACAGTGATTCAGAATGGTAAACAAGCAGGATTTTAATTTTCAAACTGTTGCTTCTGTTGGCACAAAATAGCAGCATGAGAGGGTCTTTCATTGGCTTGTAACCAGGCTATGCAATATCCTTGGCTGTTACATGTATATAAGTTTCACTCCAGCATCTTCTTTAGAGACCCATTTCATCACAATTTGAAACCTGTTGCAGCAGCTAACCCTCTGAATCTACAGTTTCTTGAAGTCACCAATGAAGTTTTCTGATTCTTTTGAGTTGGAGCTCACAGCTTCATTGTGCCTCACAATGTTGTGGATGCTGCTTCTTCTCTTAAACATATCAAACCACCAATGGCTTCCATTAAATACTTCTTTTTTGGTTTCTGATGATCCAGGCATCTCCTTAACCTTTTGCACTCTGATGTTGAGTGTGACTCGACACGGTAAGCAATGGCAGCAGCTCGCATGTCGAGCCACACTCGACACGGAGTTTCACCGCAAGGGGAATTGGGATTTTTGTCTATTTTTCCAATAACTTTTCTTGTAATCATCTGCATGAAAGGAAAAGGAAACTTAAAGCTTAATTAAGAGCATGGCTTGTTTTATAAATGAATAGTATCGACCCATGATGTCGTCGTCGACATAAATGCCGTCTCCCAAAGGATGCCACCACCTACGCAGATGTTTTTTGTAATCTATTTACTGTGTTGTAAGTTCTTTTTCATTTGTATTGTTTGCTTTTTATTATTTGGAAGTCAGCTAAATGTAAAGCAATGTCTTTTAGAGATTATCGGTGACTGAAAAAAGATCGCAAGAATGTAAAGTTACCTCAGTCAGCTGATCCTTAGTTCATTGCTTTCTAGTTTTGACTCTTTCGTTTCCTTTTCTTCCTAGTGTCCGCTGTCTCATCAAACATTCTTCCTGCTCTTTTCCTATCTATTGCATAGTCAGGAATCTTGAGTAGGAGGGTCCAAGATATGATCTATTATATTCATAGTAAAACACGAACCTTAGGCCTTTTCCTGGAGTCGTACTTTTTTGAGGTTGCATCATCCTCCTGTGATAAAAAAACCTTCTTTATCTTAGTCTCCGAGGTTTACTTACGTTTCTAGAAGCATAACGCAGGTGTTTTCCCTAATGACAGAGGGTTCTCTTACAACAGATGCTTTCCCTTTGAACGAATGCTTTGCCAGCTAGTAGTTGCTCATTCTGAACGATTTTCCCCTTCTCACGATGGATAAGTATTCCAAAGAACTAGAAAGCAGCTGTTTCATGAGGTGGGATGAGATGAACTCTAAAATGGTGGCGTAAATTGTTTTTCTGGGGGCTTCAGGTCAGTGTTGTAAATTCATTTATATGGTATAAAGAATGCCAACAAAGAAAAAATGAAAAACCGATCTCGCATGTGAAATTTGTTAGGAAACTAGTACACAATCTCTTTGGAGAATTCCGAGATGGTACACAAACGTCCAGGGTTAGATTACCATCCACAAACATAGAGCAACATTTAGATGGTAAACTCCATATATTCACACCTGACCCTAACAAAAAACATAAAGATTTTGCGGTTTGCTCTAACCAAAAAATCAAAGGAGGAAGAAGAGAGACGATATATATCTGTGAGACGTGAGAATGTAAACCAGGTCTTCATGTTGGTGAATGCTTCCAAAAATATCATACCATGAAAAATTATAGTTTAAATTATGCTTTATCAATAAAGCTATCAAAATAATGTCAAAAAATCCAAATAAATAAGTTTGTATGAAAAGAAACTCCAGTTTTTCATTCTAGTGCCACGCTTAGCTAATTTGGGGTATTTAAAAAATTGAATCCCGAGTAGACTAAGGCAATCGAGAAAAAAGCACCCGAGTGCAAAGGGTTAAAGAGGTGAAAATCATTTTCACCCTTACACAAATGCCATTTTCCTTAAAAGGATTGCAATGCAATTGCTTTTTGTTTACCCATAGGAAAAGCAATCTTTCAATTTCATGGAGAATATATAGTCATTGAGTAGATATTCTCGTCACTCCCTTTGAAGCATCCATCACCACCTTTACCTTGTCCTTGATCTGGAGAACAATCAAAAAAATCAATGTCAACATAATGATTTCATGGGTAAACTAGACCAGTCATGCTTTCATTACACTCTCGCTTTTCAATGATTTTTCTTTTCATTTCTATGGTTATTTTTATTCTCTTATGGCTGAATCTTGCAGCTTTTTATTTGGGGACATTTTTAAACTATGAACAAAATATTATTACACTTTGCATAAAAATAACAAACAATACGTCTGAACAGAAATGAGTTAACATGTTGGATCGTTAGCAACACTAAGATGCTAGCGGAATGAGTGCTAAGCACAAACTGAAATATCAGGCATGCAATCAATCCACGTTGCCCCTTACCTCGTCACTTGGGGTGAAAAAGTCACTAATTAAGTGAGGAATTTTATAAAACAATAATCTTCTTATCATACTAATTATTCACCACGCAGGGTACTTAGTGTGTTACTGTATCAGGATTCCAGTGTATTTATGGAAAAGAATGATATTGTGCAACTCTAGTTCATCTACATAGTATTAATTTGAGTTTGGTGTAGTTGGAATCTCTTACCACATAAAAAAAAGTTTTTGGACTTACTTACATTGCCATCACACAAAGCTCTAAAAATCAGAAAAGATGATGGGTGGGACATGGATGGTTTCCATTATTATTACATATTTATTAGCCCAGATATTTGTAGTTTATACACAAATACAGGGCACATCAACGTAAGCAATAGCAGAATAACACACAAATGCAATAAATGGCAAATATAATAGAGACATTAAATAAAAACATCAGAATTGGCACTTAAGAACTGTGGTACAAATGAAGAAATTTACTAACGGTTCGCCATGAAGAAACTTCAATAACTTTTACTGAGGGATTGATACATTTTTCATTCTTTATCTCAAGTGGTAATTAGAGAGAAGAAAATAGGTAACTGGGTGGAAGGTCATATGCAGAAAAAAGGGCAGAGAATAGGGTAGGAGTGACAAAGACCAAATGCTTCGTACCATTCAGATGCAGGGACTGTAAAATCTAATAAGAAGCATTTCCTTTCCAGGGACTCTTGAATCAATGTAACAAAAAAGTCATCAAAAGTAAAATTTGAAAATGGAGGAAGCAAATGGCTTTATTTTGTCTCAAATTATGGAGACCTAACAAAATTCCTACAGCTTTATATTTCCTAAATAACTACTGATATCTACTTTGTATGCATGCTGTGCACAAAATACTACTATTTAGAATGACCTCATAATTGACGAAAGACTAACCGAAAAGATAGCCATTACCAATATTGGTTAAAATATTCTTTCTTAGGGCATCAAGAGTTTTGATTCAACAATCGAATAAAATTTATCTAATTACTTCTAGCATCAGATTTGAAAGCTGCATTGCATAGGAACATTACAATGATATCTCACCATGCATGTTTTCCAAGAATGAAAAATACTATTTCAAAAATGCCTTTCCTTAAGAATTGTGGTTTCTAAGCAAATTTTAACCTTATTTCCTGGGATTCCAACACAACTAGAATTAGCTCAGTACACAATGAATCTAGGCATTCTTAAGTGACTACAGTTCGACTAAATTCAAATTATTGTAGTAGGAAGTTAGAATTTGCGTTGAAGTCCATGCTTGATAAGACTGAACAATGAACACAGCTTTAAGACCGCATAGCAATACCCAGCCAAGGAGGCTAATTCAAATTTGCTCACTGCAACACATTATGCACTTCTTTTCAGAAAAATACCTTACCACTTGCTAACACACATATTGAAAGGTTCTGTTTCTCTTTCCCCTCTAAAGAGGTCAAACTGACTTCACTGTAAAAGATATTGAGTACTGATTACCACTTAACATGTCCTTCCTGAATAAATCTGGGTGAATGACAGAGGAGGTCACATAGTTACAAGCACCTTTGGCATAAAGAAAAACAACTGAAATAAAAAGAAAACAATGGAAGTTTAGTCCACCCAAATGCAATGCATCTCACAAACCTTCGATGGAGCCACTGCCCCTTTAGGAGCAATTGTAGTGGTGCCCAGCATTGCTCTCAGTCTTTCAAGCACTCTCCCGGCTTCGCCCTCCTCTTCCCCATCCTCACCACTCCCTCCTCCACTAGCCACCCACTCCTGTGCAGCTGCCTCAGCCTCTGCATAGCGCCTCAGAGACAAGAGGGAGTGCACGAGCCTCCTCCGCGCCCTTGTACATATACGGTCATCACTCTCTACAGATTCACTCCCTCGACTATCCAGCTGGCCTGAAATGGATGCAAAATGAATGAGTGCAATGGGGAAGAGTTAATTGGGAGCATATGCTAATACAGTGCCCTAAAATAGATAGAATGGAGTCTTGTGGTTAAAAAAATTAAAAATTATCTGGGGAATTTTGTTCCATGTCTTCCAGACTTTCCAAACAACACACTTTTTCTAAGGATTTCACCATGACCTCAATTGATTACAGGAAGAATTTTTCACAGTTTGATGCAAATTTCATGATATATAACCTGGAGAAGAGCATAAGAATTCAATCCTTGACATATCTGCATTTAATTCATAATGAGCTGCAGTACTGCATACATCTTTGGGCTAAGTACAAGAGTAATAAGTTGATAACCAGTCATTTGATTTGGTGGGCATAATATTCACTGCAAGCATGCAAAAGGATGCCATTAGTAAACAGTACTTAAAGAGTTAATTCAATACCACTGCTGGAGGGTTATCACTGAAGAACTGTCATTCCCTTACACATTACAATATGTTTAAAGTCCATGCAGGAAATACTGACAGGGTCTAGATGATTCTGGGAAAACTATTTAATATAGATCACATGAAATGTTCACAATCCTATGAAAATACCTTATTTTAATATGGTAAATGGCATCTGCGGCATCTCTCGCAGTTTCTTTGGAATTTATTTTAATACTGTATTGCCCTCATAAAACTCGCATATTGCCCACATAAAATCATCAAATGTAAATACATTTGCAAAAATAATTTCATGTACACAATAATTACCATACATGGACATACATTACACTTAGAAACCATTATCTTGCAAAGCAAAAGTATTTTCATCATATGAGTTTAACATTTCCTCATTACCACACATTTCAAAGTGCACTAACAAGAAGATGAGTAATGAAGTTACATAAACACACTCAAGATGTGCTATAATGATATGCATTATTTAATACACAAGCATAAACTGGTAAAAATTCTTTGCATTTTAATAATTCTTTGTCACAAGAGCTTCAACATTCTCCGGTTTTTCACCAAATCATGACTTTTAGCATGTAATATAATATTAAATATCGTAAATACATATTTCCAATAGATGCTTATACATTTAAACGTTACTAAATATTTTAAAATTCTTAATGGCCAAGCACATGGTGTTACTAAAAACTATTATCAATTATTAAATTTAATATCAATTTAATGATTTCATATATATATATATATACACACATATAAAACCATAAACACAGTAATCAACCATAAGGTTGGTTTGATAGGTGATGATAGAGTTCACCCAGTACTAAGCCTTAAGATGTGTGAAATTCAAAAATCAGGGTAGGGGGGCCAGTTCCTTTCCATGTGTCGGTTATGGTTTATCAGGAAAATCTGGTACCCAAAAAATCATATAGCTTGGGTGGAGCTGCAGGTGCCCAGGGAGGCTTGCCCGGGAATTGAACCCAGGCCCCCGGTCAGTATTCCAACTCTCTACCCCTTATATATACACATATATATATATATATATATATATATATATATATATATATATATATATATGTATATATACATATAATAAATATATATATATAAACGTGTAAAAGATTGAATTTATAAATTAAATCAACATAAGAATTAATTTAAATTATAATACCCCAAGAGAAACATGCATGCTACATGCAAATAAAGGTTTAGTGCAACTGAATGTGTCTGAAGGAATTTTATGCTACAGCAGCACAGGATCAAACTATATGTACTAAAATATCAATTTTTGTATGTAATCTGATGCCACACTAAGGACTTTTACAGTGCTTTCCATTTCACATAAAACCTTACGCATAAAAAAAAGACTATGCTTAAGAAACATGGTACCATCCATACTCCTAACAATATAGCATTCAGAAAGAGAAATGGAACAACACATTCTCTGGGTCATCAAAACACAAGCCCACATTTTGTTCAGGAATTCAACCCAGATTATTTTTAAAACACTTACAATAACAAATACTTTTAATAATCAACTCCCTGAAATAATAGGACATTTCTACAAATAAACCACTTTTTCCTCTTACCTCCCCCGAATGCCCTCTGCCTTAATCTAAGTGGTGCACTCCCTTCCAAACGCAGAAGCCTCCTACAATCTGAGACGACTAGCTCATGCCTCCCTAATCCAAGGCAACATTCTGATCGAGCTAGGAGAAGCCGGGCTGTCTCAGAGGGAATGGTGCCTCCTTTGGGCAGAGATGTTAAACACTGATTCAGTAATTCCAGTGCCCTGGAATATTCTCTGCGACCAATTAGGTCGTGAGCCTGTGCCTCCATTGTTGGCACAAGCCGTGTGTTGGTTGATGTAAGACCAGCTTGGATAGCAGCAAACAATGACTTGATAATTCATCGGTACCCTGTTAGGTGAAATTCATGTTGCATTACTATTTCAATATTTTATGTAATTAGAACAATAAAAATGGAAATTTGACAATTTAATTATGTGCTCTTTCCAAATTTGTCTACATCCACTAATTCTACTAATCGCTACATTGCATGAATGTGAAAGGCCCTTCAATTATAGCCACAATCTGCAACAAGCTGGCCCTAATTTTTGCCAACACATCAAGTATGAATGCAAATACCAATACATAAAAATGTTGATTTGATAGAAAGAAAAATTCCTGGTATTTTACATTCTAAAGGTCTCAATTTTATACCTTACCAAAACCTAAGGTATTGCCCTTAAACTAATCATGTAAATTAATGATACACAATTAAATGTAATTTACATTAACAATTATTGCATTAATGGAGAATCACTTAGTATTTTTTTTACACACTAATGTACTCCATGTACCAACAGTACAAGAATGCAACCACTGAAGACGTAGTTTGTTTTACTAGCTGTCGATCCAAGAGAGAAGTTTATTAGGGTCAACAGAAATAACATTTCTGTTTTTAATATATATGAAGCATCAATCTTTCAACTTATTCCCAGAAAATTCTGTTAAAGGTAAAATATAAGCAAGATTAAGCTGTCTGCACTGCAAATAACTTCAGGATATCCATACATACAAGGGTACACATACAATGAATTTAAAGTAAACATAAATTTTAAGTAGTAGATATTGAAGTTCCATACGTTCATTTTTTTACTCTAGCTTGTTCCTTTGAAGCCCCCAAAATTTCAGATTATCTTGATACTAATTAACCCATAAATGCAAACTAATATTAATTTGGAAAATCCAAACACTCAATATAAAGGAATAGCCAATCTCATATTTTTATGGATTCATCTACATACAGCATGAAATTCTTTGGTATTACAATGTTATGTCCAAATAGTGATGAGGAATAATTTTGAGGTGCACCAACAATTTTTCTAATAAGAAAATAAACTTGTCTAATAATCACAATGCAGTCGTTCATGAATTTCTAAGTCAAAATTTCAGTTTCAGGGCAAATTATCAATAAGTGTAAATTTTATAATCTAATGTACTTATTACTCTAAACCACCAATGCTCAACCTAAGTACCTTGCTGCAAGATATTTTATCACAGTAAGAGAATTATATGATTCAAATTATAGTAACATACATTAGAATTGGTTCCAAGACAATAGGAAAAATACAACATTGTTGTGCCATAGAATTTGAGCAATCAGCTAATGTGAAATAAAAAAAGTTTCCAACTGCTGCCTAAGAAGATTATAACAAACACCACAATAGCACAATCTTAATAAACAGGTTTTTAAAAATTGAATATTGAAATATATGTATTATGAATACAAAACTATTCACCCAACAATTATTTCTGAATTTTTAAAAATTTAGCTGGTTTTGGAAAACTTGACTAAAAAAATGAATAATTTCTTAGCAATTCAACGAATTTTCATGACCATCAAACCTCTCTAAGGCCAAAGTTTACTTTCCCAAAAATAGGGCTCATTAAATTTTACTCCCATGATGGAATGTTAAATAATGACCCAAATGCTATGAATTCACAATTAACAACAGGACATACAATGGTGCGTTAGAAATGGATAACATGTTTGTCAAGTAAAATACACATAAAGAAAATGCATTATCAATTGTATAAAGGAGACTGGAATATTCCATGCCTACTCTTACCAATTACCTAAATACACCACTGCTTATATAGTGAAATTTATCCGCACCCTCAAGAAGAGATTTTCCATGCATTGAAAAATGGTATGTAATTATGAGCATGAGCAAATATCACATGACCTTTTGGTTGTGTTTAATAAATATTTCTTTGGGAGCAAGCACTATTATTTACACAAGCTTTCTCAATATTTCTAGTGCTCAATGACTTCTGATAATTTGCATTAATTACATTAAGGTAGATGACAGGGAATCCACTCCACCAAATTATTTTAATGGAAAGGACCTAAGAGCTTTAAAAATGTCAAATTTCTGACATGTTCCCAAATTACAATGGATAGGGTGCCCAGAAATGATGTTTTTGAAAAAATTAAATTGGTCAAAATTATCATTTTCAATATTTTTTAGATTTTTTTTCCATTTCCCTTCCCTACATTAATTTTCCATTCCAAATATAAGATATAGGTAAACCATACTATAAAACAACATGCTCAGTGCATATAGGCGATCGTTATAAAGAAATGCAATCTTAAAATATATTAGAAAAACAATGGAAATCTGGAAATCAGATGATCGAGGAAGCACGTAAAATGGGAACTGATAAAACATATAAAAACAGTAGGGGAAATCAAGCAAATGAAGGCAATGGAGCTTTGGTAACATATCTTGCAGATTCAAGAAGTGAACACATGGGTCTACGAGTGACTGACTTTTTGAGAGGTTACACCTCACCTACTACATCCTAGTTGGTCCCTGCAAAGTCCTGCAGTTCTATGGCCAAATAGAACTTAGGTAAAGCCTTGTGTCCCAAAGATATTAGAAAATGATTATACAGAAGCATAATTACTTTTTAAATTTAATATCGTAATAAGAGACTAATAAAAATAAATATTTCAAAATAACACAACAATTGATCTTGAAATTACAAAGACGATGCCCTCTTCTAGTCTAATTAACATTTATTTAACTGCATTGAGTTATATGGTGGGCATAATATGCTCATGAGTAAAACAAATGTAGTTCTGAAAAAACTTGACAGCTAACACAACGGTAAATTTTCACGGTTATCCAAGCCAATGGATGAATGACAAAGCATAAATAATCAAAATACACAGCTAACTGAAATACAAGTAAAATATGGTTATGATACACTATGAAACACTCCTTCATTCTGTTTTATTATTTCAAGTTTTTTTTAGCATTTTTTCCATTTTTCCGCCATTTTCATAAGAGTGAAATTATAATTTACAATAACACAGAACTATGGTCACGTAAATAGCACAATGTATTTTCCTCTTAAAGCTAAACCAATCACGTAGTGAGGAAAAAGAATGACTGAAGAAGAGCGAATATTAACAAAGGATTGCTGATATGGGTCATATTCATCATAAGATACTTAATAAAATAATGCAGGGTAGATAGTTATTAATAATGTATAAAAACAAATGATAGCCAAAAGATAAACAATGAAAAGGGATGACTGATACGGATTCATATTCACCATACGATACTGATTAAAAAAATACATCACAGTTAATGACTAATTTTTTGCATAGTAAAACTATGTATTTGCTCACTTTAAAGGGGATTATGGAATTCTCAGGGCTAGTGCATTAGAGTAAACAATATGGGAAAGCAAGGATAACACAAAAATGTTTACATTAAAACATTAAATACTATTGTCACTTTTTGATTTTGTGAAATGAGAAACTTTTGACGAAGCCCAGATATTTCAAACTTGTATTTTTTTAAAAGTATATCAAAATTTCAAAGCAACAAACTATCTTCATGACTGTAATTCATTAAAATTTCAAGGTGCTGGGAATAGAATAGCACAAAGAATCTGCAAAACAGTTATTCCAGAATTAACTGCATTATATACAAGTAAATTATTATTATTATAAGGTAATCTACCGGTTAAGGTAGGTTTTTGGATGGACACAACTGCCATATAAATATTTTGTGACTCAAAACAAAACACAATCCAGCAACCTACTTTACATCAGGTCCCTCTTCATCTCTTGAGTACTTCCTTCCTCCCTTCAGCCCATCCAACATCCCTATCCTGTTCCTTTGCTTTCCTCATTTGCCTAACATTCTCCCCTCTATCACAGTCTTCAGCATCCCACTGCCGATCATTATGCCCTTCATCCATTTTTCCTGCCTCCATACGATTTCTCCCAACAAACCCCTCTCTTTGGCCACCATACCAAGCACTTCCTCATTTGTTTTCTTCTCTGTCCATTTCACCTTCTCCATTCTTCTCCGCACCCACATTTCAAAAGCCTCCAATCTACATCTATCTTCCTGCTTCAATGGCCACGTTTCCACGCCATACATAGCTATGCTCCATATCAAAGTTTTTACGAGTCTTTTCTTAATATCCTTACTCAACGTCCCTGTCATCAACTCCCTCCTACTTGTGAAAGCCTCTTTGCCTAGTGCAATTCTTCTCCTTACGTCCCTACTACTTTGACTGTGTTGGTCCAAAATACTTCCGAGATACATAAACTGTTCTACCTGCTCTAGTTTTCGCCCTCCTATTTTAATGTTAAGCTTAGCCTTTTTCTTTCTAGAAAATCTCATAACCATTGTTTTATTCATATTGATTCTCATCCCATACCTGTCGCACTGAATTTCCAATTCACTCAGCAATGCTTGCAACCCCTTGGCTGACTGACAAACTAAAGCTTGGTCATGAGCAAACCTAACTGATTTCAAGAAACCCCGCCGACTTTCATTCCTACCTCCAGTTCTTCCCATGCCTCTTAAATCATTTCCTCTGCATACAGGTTGAACAGCAACGATGATAATGGGCAACCCTGCCTTACACCTCTTACTAACACTGCCCATCCGGACTCCCCGTTCCCCACTTGCACCTGAGCAGTCTGCGACATATACAGGTTGCGGATTAGCCTCCTATCCCTCCAATCTATTCCTATTTTCTTTAATATACTCATTAGTTTTTCCCAATTCACTCTATCAAATGGTTTTTCGAAATCAAAGACGAAACAGTCAAATACCTCCTGGTTGTATTCTATATTCCTCTTGATTAATAATCTCATTATTGCAATGGCATGATGCATACCTCTCCCCTTCCTAAATCCAAACTGATCATCCCCTAAGTAATCATTTGCCCTACTCTCTATCCTTTGTCTATGATCCTGAGAACAACTTTAGCTGTGTGGGATATCAAACTTATTGTCCTGTAGTCCTCACATGATGTAGCCTTTACCTTTTTCGGAATAGGAACTGACACTGATCTCAGAAAGCCATCCGGCCAGATTACTTCCTCATAGATAATTATAATTATCTAAATATAATGAAGTCAAAACAGGTAGTACTGACCAAATGGGGTAAAAATAGCATTCAGTATTGAACATTAACCCATGGAGGTGGAACCTTCACATATAAGACATTGGTGATTTTATTAACCTAAATTTTGGAAAAAAGTACGCCTTATATGCTGTCACATGCAGTATACCTGAGGCAGATTGGAAAATAAGAACTATATAAATCTTATAAATCCCATTATAAACAGAGTAAAAAATTCACCCTTTAATTTTTTCATACACACCATTAACTGACAATGACTTCACAAGTCAAAAACAATTTTTTTCAGACTTGGAAGTTGAGCACCGATTGCGGTTAATTGACGAAGAAAATATTCTGCAGAAAATAGAAAGATGATATGTTTGCTCTATTACAGTAACAGTATTATAACCCCATCAATTTATTCAACTGCACATATAAAAACATTCTTTTAAGAAAAACAATTTTTATAAGAGTGGAATCATAGATTTACAAGAACACAGAACTATAATCAAGCAGCAGAATATGTTTTCCTTAGAAAGCCAAACCAATCACATGATCAGGAAAAAACAATGCATTTTTGTGAAAGACTTATGTTTTCTTAAATGTTGCTCACACCAACATGAAACAATGAGACCTTCTTGATAGAAAATTTTAATCAGCAGAAGTAGCAGCGATACCAAATTTAAAATCAGACACTTAATTTTGTATATATCTATTTCTTGAAGGATAAATTAAAAATACCTAACACTTAACAAAAGACATACCACATGACTCACAACAATTTCTAGTGTCACTAGGACTGAGGTCAGAATATTTTATTCCGGCTCTTAAAAGTAGTTAATGAATAATTAAATTTTGATATCATCATCATTGATCAAAATTCAAGTCAGTGTGCATATGGAGCAAGATAAATGAATGAAACATTTTTATAAAATAAAATGAAAATTAAGCCCTTATACTACAGCCAAGTCAAGCAAACATGAACTGGGTTTTGAAAATAATTGTAAAAGAAATGACGGTTTATTATGCACCAAATCAATTTTACAATAAAAGTGCATTTTCCTTTAGTTTTTGAAGTTAACATGCCGAAAAACGTTTTGAAGTCACAATAAAGTAATTTGATAATACACATAAATGGTCAAAAAATATACTCTTAACAAATGGAGTAATTTATTACATAAAAAAACCATAAACACGGTATTCAACTGGAAGGTCGGTTTGGTAGGTGATGGTAGAGTTAACCCAGTACTAAGCCTGATGGCATGTGAAATTCACACATCAGGGTAGTTCCTTTCCCAGTGCCAATTATGGTTTCCCAGGAAGACCTATTCCTCGGTAAGCTCAGTTGAAACAAGATGTAGTGAAGTCTAATTTGAGGCATAGCCATCAAATGATAAATTAGATAATAGATTCACTAGACGCATATTTGTAAACAATGTAGTCAAAATAACAATCACCAATCACTGAAGGATTCACCTATTAATTTCTACACCCCATTAAAGAAATTGACATGGTGTAGCCACATAATTTTTCCAATTATAGCAGTTTTCATCCTTCAATAATAATTGGAAATGCCAGATAAATAGTGCGCAAATGCCTGAGCAGTCAGCATAAAAATAGCCAAGACATTAGGAAAAATATAAAAAAATACTTTCAACTAAAAACTAACCAAAATATTGCATATTATAGAACTTTCATTATTTAAGTAAAAATTGAAAACAATATATTAACAGCAGGTAGTACACCGCCACCCTGTGCTTCCACTAGAGGTTATGTTTACAAAATACATTGAAATAATTATAACATTTTAAAATGGCAAAAACCTCACACAAAATTTGAAATGTACTCATTATTATTACAGTAAATATTTTCATTCATAGCTAATGAATTCTAATATTGTTGGTAGGAATTACCATTATCATTATTTCACTAATGTTAAAAGTTGCCAAATCCTAAGTCAAAATATACTGATGAATAAAATAGGATATAAAATTGAAGAGCAAACCTTACTCTGCAATCTATAACTTAAAGTGAGCCAAAAGATTCTGCAACTTTTCTTCTGATAGTTCAATAGCTTTAACCTTGTCACTGATATCTACCAAAGATTTAATAAGGACAACCATGTGGTAGAATAAATAGAGAGCCAACATAACTGTGGTATCTCTCCTTAGATGCCTTTATATTTCGCATAGGTGTCTTTATTACTGTAGACACACATCTGACATCAAGGAAATAAAAACTTATTCCATAATTTAATTATTAAAATATAACAAACTATGAGTAAAACAAAAGCATTACTTTATGTCATCTTGCATTACTAGTAAAACCAACATATTTTTTGGGCCAATAATGGGGACTTCATTGGTAGTCTACTCCCACCAATTATATAAATATGGTTCAGGTGCAAAGGAAAACTATTTCAGCTGAAGCATTACTTTGCAGCTGTGGAGCAATATAAACAACTTGATGAGATTTAAAACTATTTGTTGAGTTTATAATTTTTCAATGGCCAAAAGTTTTTTTTCAATCAATAACTCTAATCTAATGATTTCTTACCACTCAAATGGAAGCAACTGATTTGAAATAATTAACTCCCAGTCTAACAGTGCAATCTATGTTTGCTCCACACCTTAAGAACACAACTTCCTATCCAGCACTGAAGATATTCCCATGATAAATAAATAGTGATTTGACATTGGTGCACTATTATTAGTTGCTCCTTCCCTCACCAAAGTTTCATAAGCCTAACATAGAAACATGAATGAAATGAGTGGTGACCATTATACTCATTAGTACTTAAATTTTAACAGAAATGGCTCAACAATATTTATTTGGTAACTTTATCAGCAAGTACTCGCTCAAATTTTCAAACACTTCCCATCACTATTTAGATATATTATGTACTGAATACAAGCAAGGCAATTGTCATATGAATAAAGTTTACAAAAGTGATCATGTATTCATATGAAACAAATTTTCAGACTGATAATTTATTCAAGCACTTTCAGTGAAAAAGATGCGGGACATGAAATATCCAGACAACACAAATGCACATACACACAACAATCTACATAAGCCATTACTTAAAAACGACTGAATAACTTTTACCATCCTCTTAAATTTCTATGCTTTCATTTTTTGAAAATAAGAAAACATCACGAATAAAAATTACAAAAACGTGAGAGCCTTGTTTTAAAATTAATGGACTCCCATTATTTTGCTATAAAGCCACCATCATATAACATTCTGGGCATCACTTTCACCCTCTATGTAGCATTTCTTTCTGCCTAAATGCAACGTATTATTGGTCAGATAAATGCCAGCGGTTATACATGTATTAATTCAGAAAGAAATTATGTTCTCAGGTTACCGTGAAAATATAATATAGAGTTAATTGATGAAAAAATATTCACGCGAATTGAAAATCTCCATGAAACTACAAACAAATGTTCGCATTTTCATTTATTGACACCATTAATTCAACAATATTGCCATTAAAAACATACTATCACTAGTAGCAAAGAAAATAAAAATCAATTTTAGATGTTTCATATATCATAACAATTTTCCTCACATGATAAATAAATCGACAGTTTCATAAAATTGGATAGTTATATCTTATCGTGCTTTACATTATGGACACTAAGTAAAACAAAGCATTGAAAAACTCGTGCATCTTATGTTTTGCAGTGATAATAGGCTAAGAGACTTCTTTAGCATTCCTCTGCCACACTGTCGACGAATGCTAAAAACTGTCCACATCATGACCAAGGAAGTGCATTAATAATAAAAGCGTCTCAAAGAATAAAACTACATGCTTATAAATTCGTGGATGCATTAAAGCAGTGGCCATGGAAAACAAGAAAACACATTCGCAAGGTTCAAGGATATGAATAAAATACATGAGTGCGGATATGTGAATAACAAATTACAACAAAAACTAACATGCGTAATAATATTGCTTCCAAAAAGCTGAACACACGAGAAAAATATCGTTAAACGTTGACCAAAAAGTAAAATAGCGACATTGGCGTTCATTTAAGTCCCATAAAAGTTTTTCACGAATCAGCACAAGAGAAATGCTTAGCCAGTAATATATTTAGATCCATTAAAACAACTTCCTAACTTTTAATGAATTATTATTCGCCCGTTAATTATATTTATATTGTAAATTCAAAACATACAAAATAATGCTCGACTTTGTTTCAAAATTTTCTACATAGAAACTGCTTTTCACCAATTATATCTTTCATGTTAAAAAATGCCATATTAAGAACTATACCGATGCAAAATCTACACGCAACGTCAGACTAGAGAAAACAGCAACTAATAAATGAACAAGTGTAAAAATGTACATACATTATCGTGCCTTAACTTCATTAAATCACTAGGTACCTCATTAGTTTCAATATAGTCACCAATTATACGACAAAGATATTTACCAGTTTACCGTTTCACTTTGCATTAGAAAGTCACAGAACAATACCCCATGGCTGTTAAGAACCACTGAAGAAGGAACTTCAGCATTTAAACAAAGCTACACTGAATTTTTGCAATGCACCATGGAAAACTTCAAACCCGTTATTCGACCATAACCAGGATAAGTTATACGGCTTAAAAGTCGATTTCCAGTCATCGCCTAGAGTATTAATTGCTAACCGAAAACAAATAAAGCAAAACAAAAGATCAAGAAGTCAAATAGTTATTAACGATAATAACAGCCTCTACAAAATATTTCCTAACAGGTCGCCATTTTCATGCTATCGTAAATAATGTAATGTATTGAATTGTCACACATGCTAAGCTAAACATTCACGGTTATCTCCCATTTAAAAAATTGCACTTGAAAATATATGAAATACCTTTATTATAATGAACAAGCGCTGAGCTCTTTTTCCTTCGAAAATTCTCTCGTTTCTTCAGATAAGCGCAAATATTTTACTCACCCACACTTCTTGCGAGGTCAGGCGCTCCCTTTCACTTGTTTATTCTGAAGCACGATGTGCGGGAAAAACGCTTGGGTTGAGGTTTGAATGTTACTAAGAATGATAAGTTAATATTTATTTTCACCGAGGTAGGGGCGAAGTTATCGTTATGTTCCAAGAAAATCCTGTTTCTACAATTATAGCAACTCAAGGCATTCTCTGTTACCGTTAAAATGAAGTCGTACACAGAGTAACACTCGTTACTGTTTCGATATATTTCACAAAAGAACATTACACTTTTTACAGTAAAATTCGTTCATTCAGCATTTCACCTCTCATACTTTGTACAAAATAAACTATTTACCCATTTGGACACTTGTAAATGTTAAATCAAGGAATTCATACAATTAATTTGTTTTTACGTAGTACTATGTTATACAACCCATAAATGCTAGGAATCACATGATGGGGTTTCTTCGTGCATTCAGTTGTATCATTTTGGTAACCTTCAGTCAAAATTGTCACTAAAAAAGATTAACGGTGCCACATAAGATAATTGAGAGTTGTGGTCCATTATTGGCAATGCATTTAACTTTGCAACCAATCATTTCCCCAGGTTAACTTCAAATACCGATTTTTGACTGAAAAATTGTTCTCGAGGCTTTTAACTTACACAGGAAATTTTAATAAGCCATTGCTTAAATAATATTTTATCATCAGTTTTACAAATACTAAACCATACACACTTATAATTTTTTAAGCACAAAGCAATTACCGTAAGCTACTATTCCAGTGGCAAGCAATTACGGTGACTCGTATCTAATTACAATCAATCTCAATTCTTTCTAATCATCGACATGCAATAATAACGTCAAATCATTACCACTGGCACCTGTCATAGAGGCACTTTTATATTCCACATTCTCCCAAAAGCATGATCAGGCTTTGACATTGATTCATTTTGTATGCTAATTGACACTTCTCCAGTTCTGCTCTTATTAATGATTTCCCATTAACACCATAAATTTGGTCATGCAAGTGGCAATGCATCGCATTTAAGTGCAGCATGTTAATATATCTTCTCAATAAAATAATATTCTTAAGCTGCTTCAGTCAGTATCATTTGTAGAATATTGATAAGATAATCCAAACTTTTATAATTAATTTTAAAACAGTCACAGACACTAAATATAACAGTAATCACAAAATCTGTCTGCCTAGCTGCAAGCAGACAACAAACACAGAGTCTTGTGTTCACAAAATCACATATTCACAATCAAATTAACATCATAGAATAAAATATCTTCACTTTTGGCAGGGCCCACATTTCTTTCTAGATCAACAATCACATCCAACAAGTATCAACGTGTTCAGTCACATATAAGTTAAACATCTATTTACACAAAATTCCTGATCCACTCAGCCAAACCATTAAAAATATATGTATCCATTCATCCAAAGAAAACAGTGCATCATCTGTCTAGTATTGGCTACAAAGTTATTTTTTCCAAAGCATTCACAAAATTAAAAGAGATGGGGTGGACGAAGCTTTTTTCTTTTGCTGCAAAATTTCTTTAAGAAAGAGAATGTCCAAAAATAATTGCAAGAGATTGCAATCCATCTTCAGTGATGTACTTTCACATGTAATTCATTTAGAGCCATAGTAGTGGCTTCATCATAATAGGTGAATCCTGTATCTTGCAATAGCCTATAAAGAAATGAAAAACAATGGAAACTGTAGGAATATAATTAAAAAGGTATCTAATCAGTCATTCAAAGAGAAGAAATCTTTGCAAGAGTTACACACAAATTTGGTATTCAGTATTATATAGATTAGTAAGTGTGTACAGTAAATATACGCCAATGTTAAGCATCATATACAGAGTAAGATAGTCAGTATACTTCGAATGGATGCCTCCTTAGTTCATTGTTGAGGACTTTCACAAACTTACAGGGTGCCACAGACATTGCCGACCCCTGAAAATTTTAAGTTATTTTAAAACTATTAAAAATCTCTTTTTTCCCAATAACAGTTTGCTGTCATATCCTTTAGTGAAACACATCTCACTGATCCTGGAACCATGTCTTACACAGCAACTTGTTCATTGTGGTGATACTGAAGGAATGAACCTGGGAAGAAACACTTGCATTTTGGTTTCTTTAAGCAGCAAACATGGAAATTAAACGTCTATAATTGAACAGTTTATGAATTGATGTATAAAGTTTACTTGTGAATGTTAAATACTACAGAATTCATGGTATCTTGAGAGCACTTTACCAATTTTGGTACTGTGCTCATTTGGTAATATTTTGCAAGAGAAGAAAATTATCTCCTGATTTTTAATTGTTTCATGAACCAAGAATGTCAACCAAATTGCTCTTAACATGAGCATTGGTAGACTAGACCCGGCATCTCCTACATTAGCACAGAACGTCACTAATCAAATATCTTTCTCATATTGTGGTTTTATGAGGTCATTTTTTCAATCATATGTGAAAGCATATTTTGCTGCACAAACATAAATTAAGGATATCATCTCTGTAAGTTTTTCTTCTGCTCACATCATTATAATGTTATTTCAACCTTGATTTTCAATAGCATCAGTTGCAAAAGCTAATTTTATAGCAATGTTAGACTTTTATAATGCCCCTTTACCTATCATGAGCCAACTTGTGTAACAGAAAATTCAAAATCATCAATTGGTAGCATTGTAAAAACTTTGAAAAGCCCTTTATCCCTGATAACTATAAAAACAGTAAGTTTTATTTTATCTGACCACTACCCTTTACTTGCAACTTCGCTGCTTAAACTATTTCACAATCCATCATACAAACAAGCAGGTCTTCTCCAATAAAATTATTCCACAATCGCAAAAAGTCCAATACCTGAAAATTGGGAAAATATGAATAATGCATACAGCTATTAAGAGTGCTTGAAGGAATTCTATAACATGTTTCTACACCAATTCTACATCAATTTAGTCTTCCCTAGAAAATGTATGATGAGCAGGAACAAACGAAAGAGCCATGACAGTGGGGTAGCAGACAAAATTAAACATCCCTCAGCTTATCTGAGAGAACTATTTAGCCACAAATATTGATGACATATTGAAAACCAGATAACATACATCAATAACAAGAGAATCATCAAAGCAGAAAACATTCAAAGAATCCTGGATAATCATAAGCTGCTCTTAAACAGAACCTCTCCTCCCCTCCCTCCAATCTCCCCTCCAATTACATGACTGTCATGGTAATTTCTGACTTTACTCTTCATTATTTTTCAACCATTTCAATGATATATTGATTACCCATTTTAGTGGTTGCTCAACCCACAAAGACTAATTACAAATATTTAGTTTTATATAGATGTAACTATAATAAACAAATATTCCTTCTGGTACCCCTGTTCAGAGGAAGAACAGTCTCTGATAGTTCAGGACTATGTACTAACTGAAGCCCAGGAGCAGATGGTATCCTAAGTTCTCTGATTGAATTGTTGCAAGAGTAAATTAAAGATCCTCTGCTTAATATGACCAACTCATCTCTTTGCTATGGTTTTGACCCAGCCCCTCTTTAAATGATCCAATTTCATCTAATTATACAAAAACAAGGGAGGCCAAATTGATTCTAAAAATTATAGGCTAATAGGAATACAATGAGTTTTTGCAGGCAAATTTGGATTATCATCCTTAAACGGACTTATATATTACTTTGGAGAAAATAATATGCTGTGTCCACATCAGCATGGATTCGTAAAAAATAGGCCAACCATTTTAGTCTCTTGCAAGGCTTTTACTTACATCATGACATCTCTTGATGCAAAAAGAAAACAATTGGCCTGTTCTTAGACCTTAGTAAAGCTTTGACTCAGTTGCTCAGAGTAGACAAAACCATCCAGCCTAGGACCCTACCCCATGGCGCCAGTGCTATATGTGCACAATAAACTGTCACAGACTTATAAAGAACTTAAAAATGCAAATGCAAATAAAAATGCTTTTAAGATGTTTTCTCCCTGAGATGTACAGCATTTCAGTATTACAGCATTTCAGAGTTAATTAGTGCGACAAATCATGATACCTAATATGCATAAATTTTTATTTATATCAATACTTTCTACCTTCATGTCTACTCTTATATTGTAAATAATGAGTAACTTGTAATTTTAATAATGCTATATTTATGTATTATTACTCTTTTGTATCATCACTTTTTCTGCTAGGATCAATATGTGATCTATGCTTATGACATGTCCTATATTGAAAGTATGCACCCAATCCTTAGATGAAAATAAATATTGTTTAATTACTGCATGGAATCACATGATCAGGTGGGAGCATTGTAAGAAAGTATCAGTGGAACCATCACTATTATTTTTCATTTGAAGGAGTATACATTTGAGATGGTTTATGTGATGGCCTCTGCAGGGCTCCAGAATGTAGCTTTATTTCAAATTAGTCATAAAGGCAAAATGAATGGTGAAGGGGTTTTTCTACAGTGAAAACATTGATGAGAAGTCATATGCTTAGTCTTAATGAATATGAGGTGATGACATTATGGGGTACTTATCTCTGGAAACAAATTTTAATATAATCTGTGCATAGGACATGTCCTATATTACTGTATACATTAAATTTTCCATATCACTAATCCTAGCAAAGAGTCTGAATAATGATTCTACTTCATTTGGAAGATTGAACAAGGTGAGACTTGAGTTCACCAAGATCAACTGAACACTTCTTGTTTTCTAAAAAGAGGCAGCAACCCTGAGAGTTTATAAAAAAAATGGCAAAAATGCTTATCCCTTTGCTCACTGAACCCAAATGTTACACCAGAGAATACTGATAAGGAAAAACTAAGACCTTGATCAACTGCAGAGTCAACATGATAGACAAGATAACCCACATGTTTTCTGTTGGAACTTTCTAAAAATGCCAAATATAAATTCTTCCATTCATGAAAGGCAAGGCCTATATTGTATAACTTGTGTTGTTTACATATTCACAGATCATTGAGAATACTGCACACAGTGGTTACAGCCTAAGAAATAGCTAAGAGAAGCCATAACCACTGAAAAAAGATCACAAATGTGATCAAGATAATTGATTCGCCAGCTCACATGATGTGAAAAAGCAAAAATGAAAAGGGGACGAATTAGTAATAGAGAAAATTCAAGTGTTATAACCTCAAAAGTGCCTGGAGAAACTGTATAATAGAAATTACTTACAACCCTTGCAAAAGCTTATGACATTATGCAGGAAATTATTTTGGGTCTGGAAGGGTACATTTTCTAAAAATCAGTTGGCATGGGAAGATGTAGGAGGGATGCCACTGTTTATGATGACCTTAAACTTGACTTCTCCACCAATTTCAAAATATGTCCTATTCTGCCTCTAGCTACACCACAGCTCATGGTGGTGGTGGACAGAGTGGTGTCCCTTCCTACCCATGTGACCCAGTGGATTGAGGGCTGGGGATCTCTGCATGATTAGTCACAAATGAACTTGCAATTATACGATATAATGTATCTATTTCATTTGAAGTGAAATTAAAATTTTTGTATTATATTCATGCTCCTGGTGATTTGCTAATTAATTTTACTTTAAATGGCATGTAACTGTATTCATATTCAGCCATACATTCTCATGAAGATATTTAATAGGAGATAAAGCTATTTCAGATATGTATGTTACAAGAAAGGGAGGGAAACAGACGACACCAGGGAAGTGCCTAGTGATTCAGATGAAGTTAAGACCCTTCTATGTGAATAAAATAATGCCGAAATTACAAAGGGTGGAAAAATCTTTGAAAAAAAAAACTGGGTTACTGACGAAATCAGACAACTATCAAGAAGTCTCATAGAAATGGCTGCAAAAACCAAATTTTATAATGAACCAGCCTTATTGAAAGAATATAAAGCTTGCAAAAAGAAATATAAAAATTTACTGACTAACCTAGCTAGCTAAACTTGACTAGCTAAGCATATCTGCAATAATAATAGAATCGTATATGCTGAAAACAAATCAAAAGAATCCTGGAGGATAATACATAATTTCAGATGACCCTCAATCCCTCATAAGCCACTTCAATTAAATGATACACAAGGAAATATTGTCGCCAATCCTACACATATATCATCACTACTTTACTATCATTTTAACAGTTTACATATCAGCTCTAATGCCTATAATAATAACATGTAACCCCAAGTAACAATAAGCTTCTCTTCTTATATCCATGTCTGGAAAAAGAGTTTGGTACTGCAGTGAATCAACCACGTACAAACTGTAGTCCTGAGGATGATGGAGTCCCAAGTTCTATGATTATATTCTGCTATCCTTTCATTAAAGAATCCCGACTTAATTTAATTATTGAATCTCTCTCCCAAGGTATAATCCTAACACCTCTCAAAACTTCGACAGATATTCCTTTTTATAAAAATAAAGGTAGCAAGAACAACCCAAATAACTATCGACTGATTGCATTACAGCCAGTGTTTGCTAAAAT